>NW_027256881.1:246262554-246971054 GCF_029215685.1 Pituophis catenifer annectens
GGGTTCTAGAACTTTTTTGGGGAACAATAAACTCAGCTGTTGGCAAGCTATAGGAGGAGAGTGAGGGCAGCTTGCTTGACATATCATCTTTGTTCAACTGTTAACTGGCTGAAGCTGAGCAACAATTGCCTGAAAGCGCCTTCTGCAAGTGTACAGATCACTTTGGCTCTGGAGATGAGGAGGAGGGCAAAGTGCAAGAAATGGGATGGTTTTAATGTGCATTGGAAATTATTTGCAGGTAGAAGGAATGGCAATGCTTACAGGTCAGCACAGATTTTATCTGTTTCTTTAAGCTGTTAGAATGCAATGACTATCATTTGCTCTAGCATTTTTGTTTTTAATACTATATGACAGAAGTAAATTTTAAAAAATGTTAATTTTTTCTGGCATAGAAACACAAAAAAAAGCAATGGCATTTTTTTTTAAAAAAAGTGTATATTTCTCTTTGCATAAATTATAATATTTTTTTATTGGTGAGGGAAAGTGCTATACAGGTAGTCCTAGACTTACAACTGTATATTTAGTGACCATTCAAAGTTACAATGGCACTGAAAAAAGTGGCATGAAGAGTTTACACACTTACGACCATTGCAGACCATGGTCATGTGATCAGAATCCTGTTGCTTGGCAACTGTCATGGATTTATGACAGTTGCACTGTTCCAGAGTCATGTGATCACCATTTGTAACCTTCCCAGATGGCTTCCTACAAGGAAAGTCAAAGGGAGAAGCCAGGTTTGCTTAACACCTGCCTGATTCACTTAAGAACTGGAGTCATTCACTTCACAGCTATTGCAAAAAAAAAAAAAGGTCATAAAATGGCCTTACCATAAAATGATAAGTAAAACAACTTACTTAATACCTGTCTTGCTTAGCAATGGAAATTTTGGGGTCAATTGTGGACTAAGTTATGGACTAACTGTAGAAACAAAAATATGCTAGCCTCATTTTTTTATAAATAAGGCAGAAAGATATATCTTCCCATGTTGTTTCTGAATTTTAAAAAAGCACTGAAATGCCTTATTTATTACATAAATATTTATCTGTTTTTTTTATTTAGTTCTTGATTTAAAATTTCTCAAAGGATAAAGTAACAATTACAAGCAAACTCTGTGCAATTAATCTGGAGAAATCTTGTTTGGAAAGACTGAGATTCTGATACTTTGCTACCTCATACTAAGCTTTTAGGCTTTACAAGTCGGAAAGGTATGAGGAAAGCTTCAGCTTCAGATTTCTCAGATAATTTTATTGTGAACAGGTGAGCTTTGCAAAATGGATGAGGCAGACGAATGAATTCAACAGTTTATACAGTATATACGTTATTCTAATTTCTAACAAACTTCTCCTTAGAGGAGTTGCTTTAATTATAATATTCATCAATAGTGGAGTTCTGTCATAAACTTGTACTAATAAAATATTTATATCACACTGCACGGTTCGCCAGAGTGCATTAGAAGAAATAATACGGGTTGTACCTGTGAATCATTTGGAGGGCTCTTTTTGACAGTAATAATTAACATTCTGAATATGATGCTCGAAACATCAAGGTGCTGTGTATAACCCCAACTGAAGAACACACCTGTGCAAATAAAATGGACAGGGGCTGCCCTGAGCCTTGGAAAAAATGAAATTCATTTGGTGCATCCTGTTTGTAGGGGTGTTTCATTCATTTCTTAAAGAGCGTCTCCAAAGGATTTGCAAAAGGTGTAAAAGGAGTAAAATGACAAATGTTTTTGTTTTTGTCCAGAGAGATTAAATGTGTCTATTAATTATAAGAAATGTGCATGATCAAAATCATTTGAGAAAGACTGATCTTGTGGTGAACCTAAAGGCCACAGAGATTAGAAAGGTTACATGAAAACGGCCATTTCTTTACTTGTATCCGTCTGGCGTAGATGAAAGGCCCTTTTCTCAGACTAGATTGCTGCCTTATTTCTTCCTTTTGTTCACCCAGTGTGATTACTGAGCATGGTAATAGCTTACCGTGTGGAGTTGTTGAAAAAGCAGGATTTCTATCAATCCACAGCATTGGTGTTCTTTCATCTTAATGTTGCTTTAGGCCACTTTCATGAGAAAGGTCTCACCCCAGTTTTATTTAAACTGGTCTTAATTCTGTCTGATGGGAAAAGAACAAGCAGAGAGTCATATTCCATTTGATATTATAAATGTCATTGTTAGATAGCACTAGATGAAAAGCAAAATCTATATTTTCTCCATTACAGCTATGCGGTACATAGAAGAAAATATACATGAAGAAAATATAGATTTTACTCTTCATCGAGTGAAGAGCAAAATCCATATTTTCTTCATTATAGCTATTTGTTTTCAGGTACTGAACTGAAATTTTATTCCTGGATCAGTTCAGAGGTTATTTTATAAATAAGCTTTGAGTCAATTAAGATTTGATGTACCATTCATATGTAGCTAAATACAGATTAATTGACACAACCCTTTATTTATTCAGCAAGAATGAGCAGCCAATATTGGGCCTGATAAATATCACCACCTACATTCCATAACTTCTCCATAACTTCAAAACTGTAAATTTTGGCTGAACCGTTTTGTGAGTTCTTTAAGATGAGTGTTTCATTTTGTAAGCCCCCCACCCCCAAAAGAAAAAAGACCATCTTGCAAATCTCTCTCTCATACAGACACATACACAAAAAGACAAACACAGACAGGTGGGGGGGAGGCTTTTCCTCCTGCATTCTCTTTCTTTCTTATCATGATGTATTTGGATTCTCAGGGTTGGAAGATGTTAGAAGACTTAGAAACATTTTGCCTTTCTCTTTTTTTCATCTTTCCTCTCCACATCCCTGATAATTTTATTGACTGTCTGTTCCAAACTTTCTCTATCCCTATCTCTTTTATCATTTTAACCATTATTTTTTGACGTGTGTACATAGCACTATTTCATATTGCCTCCCCACACAATTTCCCAGGCTTATATACATGGGAGAGAATGTGGTATTCTTGGATACACTGATCTTCTGGTCAAAATTTCTCCCTTACAAGAGATTTCTTATGATTACATAATTCACCTTGAAATTAGGCCTGATACCTCTGTAGGCTCTTCCTCATTCAGTCCACATGACAAACCTAAAGTTCCCCTGAAAGCATTCATCTCAATGAGCAGCTAATATAAGCTTTTCTGTAAGTTTCATGAGATGTTAAAACAACCTTCCTTTCATACCATTGCAGGCTGTTTATAGAATAATTGATGCCTTGGGGAAGAGAAGGATTGCAATTAAAAGCACTACATTGATAAGTGCTAATCTTCCCTTCTCCCATATAAAATCACTTTACACTGAGAGAGAGGCTCAAACACACACATACAACCAGTGGTGGGTTGCTCCCGGTTCGGGCTGGTTCGGACGAGCCAGTAGTGGTGGTGATGTGACATCACCGAACCGGTTCTCTTTGACTGGGAGCTGGGCCCGCCCACCCCCGTGTTATACTTACCTTTATTTCTCATTTTTTAGCCCAGCTGATAGGCGCGGCAGAGTGGATTGCTGCACCTCAGCTGGGCAGAAACCTAATGCGCTTGCGCGTGTGGCGATCATGCACAAAGCCCATGCACGAAGAAAATCGGTGGTAACACCGGTTGGAACCCACCACTGCATACAACCCCTTGCATTTGTCCTTTAAGTTACAAAGACAATTGTTCGAACAATTGGCTGCTATATGGTGATTTCCTTTTCCCTGCAAGATCATTTTACGGAAGAGAAGGATTTTGATTTAGAGGCATAGTTCCTATGAGAGTAATTTTCCTCCAGTTTTGGGTCCCAGGTTGTAGGAAATAAGCAGTTTCTATAATAATTTCATATGTGAAGAAGCAGCTACATAAATATAAGTCTTTGGTTGAAAAATGGGCTATGCTTGTATATAAAATAGCTGTTTTAAATTTGCATGCATGATCTGCTTGTTTTCACAAACCTCAAAGGTTCTGCTCCCTTGACCTCTCGATTTGTTAATTACTTTGTTTTGTTCAGTGAAAATAACTTTAATGTCCATCTCCTCCCCCCAATTTGGCAATAAAATAATCCAGTGCCATAGAGATTAGATCCAAGGAAGTGATCATTTATAACTTTTCTCATTGTTAGTTGTTCTTTATGGAGTTTGTTTTTCTTCTACAATATCTCAATTTCAACCAGAGAAAAAGCCTCTCAACCTGAGATTTTTTTAAAGCATTTTTACATGTGAAGCTTTAATGTTCCTTTCATAAAATTTGTGTGATGTTATTAATATGTGGTTGAAAATGGAGAAAAAAATGCACTGATCATGACTTAGACTTAGAATAACTTTATTGTCACTTTGAATGTACACTAATCGGCATACATTAAAATGAAATTTCATTGCATACAGCTCTCAAAGGGTCACCACCTCCAATATACACTAGATAAACATGATGAAATAAATAAATAAATAAATAAATACAAATTTATGCATATACCCACATATATTATATGACACGGAGAAACAACACAGTCTAGTTCAGATGTATATATATACATGGCAAGAGAAACGAAAAAGAGAGAAAGCGAGTTAACCAGACGGATGGCATAGGGAATAAAGCTATTACAGAACCTGGTAGTCCTGTTAGAAATACTTCAAAGCCTCCTCCCAGAGGGGACCAACAGAAACAGATCATAAAGTGGGTGTACGGGGTCTCTAACAATGCTTTGAGCTCTAAGCACATAGTGCTTATAAGCAGTATCCTGAATTACAGGAAGCAAGCTTCCTATAATCTTTTTCACTGTCCTTACCACTCCCTGAATGGGCTTTCTCTCTGAGGACTGTAGCCACCAAACCAAACAGTTAAAATACTCTCAATTGTGCCTCTGTAAAAAGACAGAAGGAGAAAGATGTGCTTTCCTCATCTGACGCAGGAAATGCAGATGCTGGTTTGCACACTTCACTAATGTCTAGAGACCAGTTCAGATTGTTAGTTATCTGCACTGACTATATATATACATATACATATAGATGGAGCCAAAATGTAGCTGCCTCTTTATACATCACACACACACACATTGATGTGTGAAAGCAATTTTGCTCATGTGCACTTTTACCAGTGAATAATAAGGAGCTCCACTGAACATACCTCCACATAAAATCCAGTTGTTTCACATGAAATATATAAATAGGAAATAGGAAAATTTAAATATGAAAATAAATAACATAAAAATATATTTTATTTCAAGTCATGATATTCTCAACAAAAAGACCATCAGCAAGATGGATAAGATTCACTTGGAATGGCAATAAATGCACCATTGGACAACCTGAAAGACCAGGTTAGGAACAGATCATCATGGAGAAAAATGTACGTGGTCACTAGGAGTCGGCAACAACTTGATAGGATAGAGATAATTTCACGCTCATATATTTGCACAAACAACTGCAATATTTTTTACAATATTACACTTTCCTACTTTTGCATAATCTTTAACAAAGAGAAGGAAGTTATGAGTGAGCTTGTTATCAAGCAAATCTTAATAATGGAGTATTTCTCATAAAATGATTTATAATTAACACTGAAATTCTGATAAGGATAGGTTATTCAGAACTACTAATTTTTACATTCCTGAATCCAAAAGCAAGCCAAAATGGCACAAACACAATAAATTGAAGATACAGCTTTTCAACAGGAACTCAGTTTACAGACAAACATTTACACAATCACGTCAAAGAACTTTCCAAGTATGCAGTTATCTCCAACTTCCTATTCCCCAATTAAGGAAGAAGTTACAATACTACTGGTAGATTGGAATGATCATTCATCTATCCTATAAAGTATACATTTGTCATTGGGAATGAGAAACTTAAAAAAAAACAATACCTGTATTTTATTGCACTGTATCTTCTGTAGAGACTATAGCACACCTTTCCTGTTGTATCATCCAGACCAATTCTAAGTTTATCTACTGTTTTCAGTCAAAAATGACTTAATGATGAAGATGATGAGGATGATGACCATGGGCCATGAAGTCATTGTCAGTTCTTAGCACCCACATAGATAAATATTCTCTCCATGATGCTCTGTCCATAGCCTGGTCATCCCTATTGCCACTAAACTGAATCCATTCATCTTGCTATTAATCCTCCTCCTCTTTTCCTTTCCATCTTTTTCATCATTAGAGCCTTCCCCAGAGAAGGTCTTTGTGTTACATGTCTGAAGTAGGATAATTTGAGCCTGGTCATTTGAGCCTCGAATAAGGACTCTGGGTCAGTGGTGAAATCCTCTGCGGTTTGCCACCAGTTTGCTGCATGTGCAGTGCGTGCCAAACACGGTGTGCACATGTGCACTGCATGCTAAATGCACACTGTGTACATGCATGCACAATGCGCACCAAACATATGCTGTGCGCCCACATGCACAGTGTACACCAAACGTGCGCTGCGCGCAGAGAAAGAAGGCTTGACAAGGTAAGTAGAACAGCAAGGGGGGAACAGCTGTGCCGCGCAATTTAGATTCGCTAGAAAATAGGATTTCCTGCTTTTTAGGGAATATAAACCACATGGCACAGCTGATCATATAAATAAATAAATGAATCAATCAATCAATCAATCAATCGTCAGAAATACCGGTTCGAACAAACTGGTAGCTTTTTTTAACTACCAGTTCTCCCGAACTGTTTTTTTTTTTAATACCAATTCACCTGAACCGGTAGCATTTCACCCCTGCTCTGGGTTGATTTGTTAGATGTTCCATTGATTTATTTTCTTGGCTGTCTATGGCATTCTCAGGAATCTTCTCCAACATCTAAGTTCAGAAGAATTAATATTTTTCCTGTTTTGCTTCTTGTAAATTATGCAGTAACATGTAAAGCAGGACATTAAATATGAGCTAGGCCATCTTTGTGGATTGGCCTTTTGAATATTATCTAAGCATCATTTAATTCTTATCCTATCTGATTTTGAGTGGCTTTATATCACAGAATTCTCCATTTGGGGTTTTGTTCAGTTGGAGTTTGTGGGTGTATCATTTAGTAAATAATTCACTATTTTTACTTATAAAAACTTAGCACTGTTATACATTTTGTCTGCCCTTCTGTTGTAATTTCTTTATTTTTTTATATCAAACTTACATTGATACTGAATTTCTGATTAATATTAGACCTATAATCAAACCCACTTTATTATTAATGGTTTTACATTCTTATATTTTATGGAGCATATTTTATCATTTAGATAGCTTAGTAGTAGCGCAAGAATTTTATTCATCTCTCTGAACTTTTATGTCATTTTATGCAGATCTTCAATCAAAATAAAGTTGTCTTCCTTTGTGGGATAAGTACTCTTTGAAAAGCATATGTCAGATCTATGTGAGGTTTCTTTATAGAGGCATGGATTTATGGAGATTAAATGTATCAATAGCTGCCCTGTGCAATGTGTTTTTGACAGGGATTTCTCAGGATTTTATTTTGACTTTGTGTCTACTTAGGTCTCGTTCAATCAGTGGAGCTTCATCTGGCCTATCTACCAGCCCTCTCAGTAGTCCAAGGGTAAGTGAAATTGTTTGGAGGTCATAATTTTAATAATCTTCATTTGAGCTAGGGAAAGTGTAATAACGTTTTCCCGTAGTTTAAGGGTGGATTTGTCAGCCAGGAAACTTAAAGAGAGAAAAAAAGACACAGTATTTGTATATATAGTATGTTGTATATATTATGAACAGAGCCATAAAATAAAATAAAGAGAGCCAAAAATATAATTATTTTTTACAGATACACTCATGTGTGAAAGCAGTTTTGTTCATGCATTGTTTAGCATTACATTGTTTAATTTGTGCCTGCCTCACTCACTACTTATATTGTTGCTACCTAAAGTAGCTTTATTTCCTAGCATGGTGGCAGTTATAAAATACTGTTGGAGAGATTATGGCATGATGAGAAGAACATCTGCTACTCATTGCAAATTCAGCATGAGGCATTGAACCATAAAAATTAGAGCTACTTTGGGACTGAAAAGCACAGCTGAACAGCCTTTCAAAAACAATGAAATCTAGTCAGCACAGGAATCATACGAAGTTGGATTAGGAAATTGTTAGTGTGAAAATGAAAGTAACTGAAACATTCAAGAAGAACGATATAGGAAGAAGAAGAGATTGTATAATTGGAGAGTGTAGAATGTCCCTGGGGAGAAATGGGGATTCTCTATATAACATATAAACATCATCATAATCATTATAATCATATATACATAAACATATGTGCAATAATATCAATCCTTATTGAAAAGTATACTATCTTCCATTATAGTATCGATTATATAACCATCAAAATATTTACTCATCAGTTTTCTTTCTCACAGTTTATTTCACATAAACTCACTCATCTAACCTCAGTATCTGTCAATTAACCATTTTCAGAATAGTTCCCATGTTACAAAATATTCCAAGTCTTCTTTTCCTTTGATTTTTAGGGTTAACCTATCCATTTCTGCACATTCCAGAATTTTTTTGATTATAATGATACAGTTTTTTGTTTTAAAACAATATGTACGGTCCCCAGATCAATGAAACAGATTCATCACTTTGAAAAACTTAATGAGTAAGATAGAAAAAGAGAGAAGTTCCTAGAGCATGAAGCTCTAATGCACTTGATATCAAATAATATTTGAGAGCTTCTCTTGTATTACAGTGCTTTATTGGTTTTGCTGTCTTTCTGATTTACAATTAATCCCTGAAATTTTGGTTCTGAGACCTCCTATTGCACATTCAATTTGAAAGAACAAACCCATTTAATTTAATATAGGAATGCACTGTTCTAGTCTTGAACCAGATTTTCAGATTCTGGGTAAGACCTGACCTTATAGTGCCCCTTTTGCTTTATGCCAATTCATAATAATGACTGAAGCATAATAAATTAAATGTAGTTGTTCCAAAGATCTAAGTGTAGAGTAGAGGAGCTCAGCAGCACAAGCTACTCAACAGATTATTATTTGAAATGGAAAATGTGTCATAGATATATAAATTATAAGGTTGCTTTTAAAAAAGCCCGGACACATACAGTAGAACTTTGAAAGCAACAGCAAATTATTCATTAATTTAAATGGAATTAAGTTGTTGCAGAAGCTGGTAGAAACCTGATTTTTTCAAAAGGAATTTGGAAATTAGTAAGGGTGCCATCAGGACCTCTGTTCGTCTATTTATTAATATATTATGAAACTATATCTTATTGTTGTTATCACTATGGCTTTATGATAGAGGTATTTTTAGTGTTTGTAAATATAGATTAGTTCTGAAGAACATTGCATACTTGTAGGAAATAATTAAGGAAAAAATAGTCCTATCCAAAATGTTCTCCATTTTGTTTTCAGTTCTCTTTGAAGATATATAAAAGTATTTTCCTATCAGGGTTTGCATTTTCTCTTTCTAAGGAACAAATATGGCAGATTTTGAGGGATTTAAAAGTGTTTTAAAACAATCTAGATGAGAGAAAAGAAATCAATTCAAAATAAGAAAACAAAAAAATTAAAAATTAAAACCAACAACTAAAGTGAACTGAAATCAACAATTAAAAATCTGCTATTTATCTGCCATTTATTGTTAAACCTGATAAAGAGATTAAGCCCTTCAGTTTAGAAGGTAGTATATTCCAAAGGACCAAAATGACTGTGAGGAAGATTGACGTTGCTGCAAATATGTCTGCAGCAACTATAGGAAGGAATGGGACAACCCGCCACAGCCAACTCACTGTGGCCAACTTGCCACAGCCAATTCCTTGCGGCCAATCAATCACAGCCAACTCGCCATGAGATAACTCACCCTGCCCATGGGACAACTCACCATGGGACAATTTAACAATTCAATTTAATTATTTAAAATAAATGAAAAGATATTTTAATTTTTGTCATTCACATTTCATTCTGTCCCTCCTTTGGCATCTGTTCTTTAATAATTCTATTGCACCATTTCTTTGATATTAGTATAACTCTTGTCCCACAGCGAGTTGGCTCTGACGGGTTGTCCCGTGTTGAGTTGGCCGCAGCGATTTGGCTGTGACAAGTTGGACATGGATAATTGTCATAAACCCAATCCTCAAATGATCTCACTGAACTGAGGGATGGAAAGAGACATTCTCTCAGGCATCATCGTCCCAAGAAATAGAAACCAACCTGGCCATCGAATTCTATATCGAGTGAAGTTTCCAGATGACATACAAAAGACTGTATGTCTTTATTGAAGCCTGGAACATACAATAGTATTTAAGACATGCTTTAAGGAAGGAATGCTAATCCTTACAACATGCCTTAAAATTCTGATGTATACTCCAGGCTGTGAAAACAGAGACAGCCATATCCAGAGAAGCCCTTGTGAACTCTGCATCTGCTTCTTCTGAGAAAATGTGTCCTTATGTAGAACTGTGACTCCTCTCAGTGAACACTTCAGTCCTATTTCAGTTTCAATTCATCATCCCCATCATTAAAAATTGTAGGCGGATATTCAAGGGAGTCACATTGTTACATGGAGATGCAACAGAGAAAGAGATGTTCATGTTATCAATATACAAATAGCAAACAGCTCCAAATCTGCCTATGATCTCCCTCAACAATTTCATGTAGATATTGAAAGAGATAGAATAGAGTCCTGAGGAACTCAGTGTAATGACTTCTGTTTGTAGGAGCAATTGAAAGGGAGTGCCATTTGAGGGAATCAAGCTATTCTCCAAAGCACCTGAGGGAAGGACAAGAAGCAAGAAGAGGGAAGGAAACTAATCAAAGAGAGAAGCAACCTAGAACTAAGCAGAAATTTCCCGACAGTTAGAACAATTAATCAGTGGAAAAAACTTGCCTCCAGAAGTTGTGAATGCTTCAACACGGGAAGTTTTTAAGAAGATATTGGATAACCATTTGTCAGAAGTGGTCTAGGGTTTCCTGCCTAAGCAAGGGGTTGGACTAGAAGACCTCTAAGGTCCCTTCCAACTCTGTTATTCTGTTCTGAAATATGAGGAATATGAATGGAATAATGCAAAGTGGCACCTTCTATTCCCAGATCCTTTAGATTATCTAATAGTATATCATAATTAAGCTGAGTGATGAAGAAAAACCAATAGAATTACATCCCTTCTGCCAAATTCCAGACAAATCAACTGAATCCATTTGTCTCCATTTGCCCTATTATGCACAAAAAAAAAAAAAAGACTATAATTTTATGCAGTTGCAATGTCTTAAATAGTTTTAACTATTTGACCCCCAAAATTACAAAAAAATATGTTTGTATGTGTGTGTAATATTCAGGTATTGTTACAATTTTCACTTTAATTTTTTTAGAATTTTCAGTTACAATTTTCACTTATATAATGAAGATCAAAAACAGGGTTTTTACTTTGATGTTTCAAACTCCTTTTAATGATCCTATTGGTTATAACAGTACCTTTTTACAAATATGTCAATTTGTATTTTGAAGCATATTTTATAATTAATTCATAACTTCTAATGTTCTCTCAGTTTCACTTTGTTTTTTAATAGCACAGTTTCCTTCTTTGTTTCATTTATAGTGTCTGGTGGATACTATCACTTTATTTTTGTTTATAACCAGATCCAAATATTAGAATGCTTGATTATCCAATGAAAGTAGGAATATTTGAGCAAATCTGATTTGTTGATCATTGCGGGGATTCATAATCAAACACCCTGTTTCTCTAAAAAATTCCTATTCAAAAGCCTGACATAGAAAACTAAATTCTTTTCTCTGGGTGGACGGTCAAGGAGGAAGGGAAAGGATCTGCAAGAATGATTCTCTTTCTTTTGCGGGTACACACACAGACACACAGACACAAACACACACAAAGTGGTGTCCCTTTGAAAGAAATGGGGAGAAATCATAAATGTAGTAATTTGTGGGCCTTTATTACTACCTGTTGTACACATATTATTTTTTATCTGCATTTCCCTGCTGTGTTTGGTTGTAGTAGACATTTTGATCTGGGAGAGGGCAAACTCAGCCTATATACCTACAAGCTGGTTGTTGCTGTGATTTGAATGGTCCTCCTTCCCCGTCCTCACCTCCCTTCAACCTTGTCCTTCTTTCCCTGTGAGATACAGACCAGCTCAGGGGTTTGGTAGTTTTTGAGAGTGGAGGTTCGTTCTCAGAGCTTGTGGGTTGGTTTCCGAATGTTTTGTTACCAGGCTAGGTAACATCTTCAGCGGAGTTTAGGGGATGTCAGTGTCAGTGTTCCCTTATAAACAGAAAAACACTGACACTGACATCCCCTAAACTCTGCTGAAGATGTTACCTAGCCTGGTAATGAAACATTTTGAAATCAACCCACCAGCTCAGAGAGCGAATCTTCATCCTCATCCTTCACCTGAGCTACAGATATGCGCCACTATGGTAGGTTTTCTCTGCACAGCTTCCCTGGTTCTCCCTACCCTGTTATTTTTAGTTTGTTTTCCTCCATATTTGTTTTTGCTGTGTAATTTTTCTTTGCTGACACATGGTTGGTTAATATGATAAAGCTTGTGACAAAATTGTTTTCACTACCGCTACTGCTGTTTTTGATTATGCTGTGTTCCCAGCTAACTGCATGTTTTTTTGTTTGTGTTTGTGTTTTGTTTCTTTGCAAACCCTTAACCCCACCTCCTTTACCCTCATCGCCATAACTCATATCTCTTTGTAATGTGCACAATTGCAACTGAAATGGGCTTTTTTTCTTCATTCACCCATGGGATGTATGTGTGCGTACGTATGTGTTGCTTTTCTTGATGTGCATGGATACTCACTCTGTATGTGTCTTGTAGCCTCTCAGAAAATTTTTCATCCCCCCTCAGATTCCTGATCTCGCTGTCACTCCCCGCCCCCAACCCTCCCTGGACTCTGATGCTTGTAGGAACACTTCCAGACCTGGACATGTTCTGCAACCAAAGCCAGCACTTCAACCCAACCCAAGGACACAAACTTTGCCTTCCAAGAACAAATTGGCTGAAAAACCACTTCAGTCTACCAAATCTAACCCACTCCCTTCTAATAATATTATTGTCCCTCCATCCCAGAATATCCCTGCACAAAATACTCAGGGTCGTCCACCTGTTTCTGGGTGTAACCCACAACCTGCTGTTTCTACGGTGCCAACCAACCCTATGTCTCCGGTTAGGTTGCTCCCTTCCAGTACTGACCCAAGCACCAAATCTATCCCCATCATACAGGTTACCCCTCACCCCTCTCCAAGGGGCAGTCCCCTCCCTACCCCCAAGGGGACACCTGTCCATACGCCAAAGGAGAGCCCAGCAGGCACACCCAACCCTACGCCGCCATCCAGTCCCAGCATTGGAGGAATGCCCTGGAGAACACGGCTCAACTCAATCAAGAACAGCTTTCTGGGATCACCTCGCTTTCATCGCAGGAAATTGCAAGGTACAAATCTTCCAAAAACCATTTAGAACAAAACAAAATTGTCTCAAAACAATTTAAGACTGACAAGTAAAAGTATAAAAGAATGTAAAGAAGGGTTGATTGATAGATGACAATAATATGAAGCATTGACAGGAAAAATGAAAGTTCCCTTATTACTACTTGGCTATGCCACGTCTGTTGTTATTCAAATAATGACCTTCCTGTAGTTTTACAAGTATGTCCCAATAACCATAAGTACTCAATTTCTGATTTTTTTTTCTGACCCTGAGAATGAAAAATCAACTTTAAAAAAAAAAAAAAAAGGTTTTTAAAAAAAAAGACAAAAGTGTAACCTGGGTTTGATACTTGTAAATTATAGTTCTGTTGTGATGCTTGAAAGAAAATAGATCCAATTGAGAAGCTGGAACTAACAATAGAATGATGATAATAATGGGCTGTTGGGCTTCTTTTTCCAAAATATGCAAGTTGCAATTCACCTGCATTATCATCTTAAGGGAGCAAAGATTATATGGAAATTGAATTATATGGAAATTGTACTTTAAGCTTTTTGTCCCTATATGTGTATATAAAAGATTATGTGCCAAATTATTTTAATATTAGAAATGTGGTAGGGATGGCAATACTATCTGGTATCACCATCCTGTAGATTCTGCTTGCATCTTTGATATTGGTACTTGCTTCAGGACTAATTTGTAAATTTCCCCATAGTTTTTCTCTTGAACTAACACAAGAGCCTGTTATTGCTTTCAGACCCAGGTTTTAATTGAGAAATAGTATGTTAATTAGTGTAAGAACCTTTGTCTTGAACACGTTTCTATTTTTTTTAAAAAAAAAAAAAACAGTGCTTACTTGATAAATGGCTTTTTGCAAAATAGGAAAAATAGCAAAATGGGATTCATTTAGTTATGAAGATTGATTTTTCCCAATCACAGACTCAAGGCTTCAAAAATCAACAGCTGAGTTGTATTCCCAGACATAAGCAGATTGAAAGCAGTCAATGAATGTTGTTGAAAACGATAAAAAAATTAATTTACATTATATGATAATACTGCAGTTCATGAAGGATTCAAAATGCCCATTAGAGAAAGAGAATTGAAATTATGGAAAAGACATTCTGGGCAAACTCAGAAGCTTGTATTTATTTTACATTTAGTTTTCTTTCATTTAAGAATCTTGTAGAGACTGGTGTTATGTAACAACAACCAAAAATAACCAATTGCACTGTAAAATCCCCCCCCCAAAAAAAACAGATTTAAATGGTTGTGTTTGTGAACAGTGAACACTGTTGAATATGGTGAAACACTGCTTTTTAAAACAAGTTTACTAATGCTTGGAGGTCTCCTTAATTATTATTAAGGCAATGAAATTCAGGAGAGACGTATAATTGAACAAGCATAGCCCTTATATGCCCCAGAAGGGTCATAATTAAGTCAAGAATTATTACCCTACATAAAGGTCCTAAACGAAGCAGAATAAACTTCCAACCTGACTAATATCTTTTTACACATAATGGAATTCACATAGCATTCATTACACGTTGACTCAGTACGGCATGTCCTTTTTGGAAAAAAAAGGTAAATGATCCATAATTGTTTGTGTGATTCATGATTTAGTTGGTGCATGTTAATCATGATACCATTTTGATCTGAAAAATCACTGGCAATTTCAAATAATTTTGCCAAATACCTACAGTATTCTCAGTAAAATCGTTGTTATTTAATGATGCTAATAATTTCCTGTGGACCATACAAGGTAATGGAAAGTCCATTTTTCAGTTTTCTTTCACGTCACATGAGCTGGGATGCACTAATCTTTAGGTAAGGTACTAGACAAATGTGCCAGGGCCCCAGGGTTACTTTAATTTATGAAAGGACACAACTGTTGCTTTTCTAGGTTCATATGTAAATAGGAAAAGCATGTCCTATCAATGAGAATTCCCACATTTCCAAATCTAATACTGGTTTAAATAAGTGCATATAGGGAATTGACTCACTTCTATTTTTACCTGTTCTGCACTGAAATATTGTCTATTTTGAGATTACTTCCGTTTCAAGGGAAAGCAGGAATAATATACAATTTCTAACAAGTACAGGTAGTCCTTGACTTATAACAGTTCATTTAGTGACCATTTAAAGTTACAATGGCACTGAAAAAAGTGAGTTATGACTATTTTTCACACTTACGACCATTGCAGCATCTCCAGGGTCATGTGATTTATATTGGGATGCTTGACAACTGGTTCACATTTATGACAATTGCAGTGTCCCGGGGTCATGTAATGACCTTTTGCAACCTTCTGAGAAGTCAAAGTCAATGGGGAAACCAGGTTCGCTTAACAATCGTGTTACTAATTCAACAACTGCAGTGATTCAGTTAACAAATGTGAAAAGGAAAATTGTAAAATGGGGCAAAACTCACTTAATAAATTTCTCACTTAGCAACATAAATTTTGGGGTCGATTGTGCTCGTAAATCGAGGACTAGCTGTAATCAGGCTGCTCTTGCCATATGTACCATGCACTAAATTTTAGTTGTCTGCATTTTAGAGCCTATTGTACATAATACAATAGGCTCTTACTTGAGGGAATCAGTACCAATATATAATTTATAAGGACTAAGTTAATTATTCAGGTTAGTTACATTTAAATTCATTGGGATGAATTTAAAGCATATATTATTAGAAATTCAGACAATCACAAATGCTTGAGTAATATTCATGGTGTAAAGGAGACTTATTTCTTTCTTTTCTTTTCTATTTTTCTATTTCTCTGTGTCTGGATATATATAGTACCTACGCCAGAAGAGATGTCCAATTTAACTCCAGAATCTTCCCCAGAGTAAGTAATTTATTTTAGTATTATAGATATCGCTGCTAGTTTGATTTCAATGCATTCGACACAAAAATTGCAGCAATATAGGGTATTGTACATCCCACATTTCCAACAGATTAAATTACCTATCTTAATGCAAACTACAATAAGATATGCAAATAGATAACATAAACTTTAGAAATTCTGATGTTTCAAAGAATATTTTTAGTAAACTGCAGTAGTTCGAAGAAAAAGGTAAGATCGCTTGTCTATCTGATTAAGTTAGAAAATTATTTGTGACCCCAAAATGAACTATTAGTGAGGTTTGTTTTATAATAACACTGAAAACATATTCATTATGCTATTCAATTTGCAATCTTCTGAATCATATCTAAATCTATTATACTGTGATTAAAAACCAATTCATAAAAATGACAATGGTTGATCATTATATCTGGCATTTCTCATAACCTCAAACATTTTAAGCAAAGCTTTAACTGCACCCATTATTCATTTGCAGAATTAATTGATATCGCCACCAATTTCACTCCTGCTGGCATCATAACTCTTCCCTTAGGTGTTACAGGGCCTGTAGTAACACTAGTCCCCTCATTCTCATTCCATGTAAAAGGGAAATAAAATCAGTTGTTTTCAACCCTCTCTACATCCATGCCTTTACTTCAAGTTGCATGTCTCTGTACAATCATATGCTTAAAAAACCCCTTCAAGCCAATAAGTTTCAGGGGTTTGTATGAGGTAGATATGAAAAGGCTTTGAACTATCTTTCCCTAGAAAAACCTGAAGATCAAAAACTGGGAGATGCTGCAAAAAGGAATTATTGCAAATGGTTATCAACAAGCTGTTCAGAACCAAAGCACTTTAAATAAATGCATCAGTGTTATTTCAAATATACCAGATCAGTTCACAAATTAACTAGTTTAGCTAGCGATAATACAGGAACACAAAGATCCCGATTGGATTTGGAACTGATGCAGATCCCTCATACTCTTTTAGTTTCTTGATTTTTTGCTAAGAAAATGCCAGTTGAGTTAGGACATAGCAGAATATGTACCTTGATAGTACCTAGTGCAATGATGGAGTACGTAAGTTACTATTTAAATAAAAGTATGTGATTACAAATATTAATGCTAGCACATCGAGAATATGAGAAGTTATTCCCGATGTGCATTTAATTAAGACATCTTTCAAAACTAGCTTGTATTTAAATACCCCTTTGAAATGTTTACCTGAAAATAATTATCCAGGAGGGATGGGGATTCCTACAGAATCCATAGCAGATGGATTGTTGGCAATTCTTGTATTGACATATAAAATGTCATCTTTAACCTGTCAATGAATAGCAGTAGAATAGAAAAGTAATAAAATAATAAAAACGGTAGAAAATAAACCATTTTTCCCAGTGTAAGAGGTCTCTTGATGTTTTTTTTAAAAAACATGGTCTTCTCTCTTCTTTCACTTCCTTTGTCTCAGGGATTTTTTTATCAGTATGTGAAACATGTATCTCTGTAATTCCTTTTCTTGCACGTCTCATTTTAAGGATGCTGGATAGAAGTCAAGGAGTCTTAGTAGGCAGTTTGAATGCAACTCAAACCCTAAGGCTCTTTTCCCCTCTCCAATATAATTGCTGAATTAATGAGTTCAATTGGATAGCACCCTGCAGTAAACATAATAGCAGTTGTAAAAAATAATGAACTGTATTTTTATTTCAGCCATCGAGGCCTTTATGTCCATGGCCACTTTGGAGTTTAGTATTATTTTTGCTTTACCAACAGGATATTTCAATGAGTTATTGGACCCATGATTGAAATTTTAACATGAATGTACTCCCGTTGTCTATGGCCGCATCTTTTAATGTATCTATTTTGTTTAATGGTTCAGATGATTGGATATTGTGTCTTAATATGTCTAGATAATGGGCCAATTATTTGTGGACAAGCCTAGACAAATTAATAGAATTTAAGTGAACGTATTTTATATATGTTTTAGTGTGAAGGCTCCATCTCTTTTTGCATTAGTGTATCCATTTTAACAATAACTTACAAAAATTATCCAACCTGAGTTGATATTATCCATAATAAGTAATACACCGATATCTCCATCCTAAATATTTTTGAATCTCTTTCCAATATCAATATTCAGTTTTATCAAGCTATGCCATTTAAATTTGCACGGAGGGACACAGCAACCCTGTTCCCAGGGTTTCACTTCACTTTTTCACAGGGGTGAAATCTATTTACCTTCCCTACCGGTTCAGAAGTGCACATGTGCATGCGTTCCCTCTGCGCATGCGTTCCCTCTGCGCATGCGCAAACCCTTCTGCGCAAGCGCAGAGGGTAAAAATCAGATTACTTCCTGGTTAAAACAAGGAAGTAACAACAACTGAGTGGGTGGGCGGAGCCTCACGCTGCCGTTGCTACCGGTTCTCTGAATCACCCGCCGCCGTCGCTTCCGATTTGGCCAAACCGGTCCGAATCGGTAGCGTTTCACCCCTGCTTTTTCATAATCCTCAAGCCCTCCCTATGTCTATGCATTGGAAACGTGTGTAGAGGAAATTTCACTCTTGATTTCCCTTTCTCTAAATTTTTATTTATCTATTTTATATATCAAATTTAGAGACCACCCATCTCATTCACAGAGCAACTCTGGGTGGCTTACAATTAAATCACAGCGTTACATTCATCTAATGTGCTGATTTCTAAAGACACGTATCACAACTGCTGAAAGAGCAGTTTCTGCTATGAATAATTTTAATTGTATGATAGTTTGTTTACAATTTTATTAATATGTTCAAAGATGAGGTAGCCAATTGAGGGTATACGTTCACATCCAACTTCCAAACCTCAGAGGTTATCTTTCTAAATAGTTTGAATCCCCAAAATAAATGACTATCGTAAGTTAAGCCCTAAATAATGATTCTCTCAGTCTATTCTCCAGAAACAGAATATTTTGGTTATGTGCACTTTGTGTTATCATTGTGTCCAATGTAGTCTCATCCTCCCAAAATTGTTTTCAGCCTCTGGTTACAAAAGGATTGTCCATCTGCATAGAAAGATCATCAAAGAACTGGTGTGCATAAATTTCTGACTTGCATAAATAAAATAGGCTTCCAAACAAACATGTTTCTGGATTGGATGTTGCTTCTGCAGATAGCCTTATCTACATGTCTATGCAGATTCTCAATCATCCAGGTCATGGCCATCAAAGGCAACTGGACTTTCTTGGTATTTTCCTTGAAAACATTTCATTTCTCATCCAAGAAGCTTCTTCAGTTCTGCAGGGAAGCAAAATCAATGGGGGAAGCCAGATTCATTTAATGACTGGGAGATTCATTTAACAACTGCAGTGATTTGCTTAATAACTGTGGTTATTAAAGTCATAAAAGCAGGCACAACTAACTTAACAACCACCTTGTTTAGCAATGGAAACTCTGGTCCCAAATATTTATTAGTTAGACTTCTATACCACTTCAAAGTGCTTTACAGCCCTCTCTAAGCGGTTTACAAAGTTAGCATATAGCATATTGCATATTAACATATTGCATTAGCATATTGCCCCCAACAATCTGGGTCCTCATTTTACCTACCTCGGAAGGATCGAAGGCTGAGTCAACCTTGAGCCGGTGAGATTTGATCTGCTGAACTAGCAGTCAGCTGAAGTAGCTGTAGTACTGCACTCTAACCACTGCGCCACCTCAGCTCATAATATGGTTGTAAGTTGAGTACTATCTTTACTTAATTCCTATAAACATAAGTACAGTTTGAACCACCATAAGAAATAATTAATTGAGAACATTGTTGGGATACATATACTTTATCTAGATGTTTTATTAACTACAATGTCCCAATAATTAACTAAAATAAAAGAGAGCAATTTTCACCAATGGTGCCAGAAATGGGAACTATGCTGGTTTACAGCAAAGTTTCAGTTCAGCAAATGTCTAATCATTGGCTTGTTGACATATGGTGTGCAGGTAGCCACTGGGATTACAGTTTACAGAAATGCTCCTAAAACCTAATAGAAATTTAGTTGATTAAGTCCTTCAAAATGTGTTTAATCAATAACTGACAAAAAGGGAATTTTTCATAGAAAACTTTAACATCAAATTTAATATGCTATATACTCGTTGGCGTATCTCCTTGCTTCTACCTTAACCAAATTTTTGTTGCCTGAGGACAGAGTAGACCGAGGTTAATTCTTTGTGTTAATTCTATATTTTCAGATATCTCTTGTTTAGAAATTTGAGTTCTTCTGAATCTTACTATTGCCTTTTGCTTTTTTTCTTCCTCTTTCTCTTTCGTCATTGGATTCAATTATCCTCTATAAAATGAAAAATAACAGAGCTACATGGAGAGAGGAGCATTTTGACTTAAAATGGTATTTTGTGTGTGAATTTATATTTACATTTACATTTCTCCCCTTTTTATGGGGAATTCCTTGCTTCAGGGTGGGGTCAGGGTGACTAAGTGGAACTAAACACTTACTAGCTGGATGCCCCTCTTGACACCTATGTGGTGTTCACAGCAGATATTTTTTTCTTTGAACCCTGATAGAGAAACATTTGTCACTGCCTAGAATTGAACTCTCAACCTTCCGAGTGGGAGGCGAGAGTCTTCACCTCTACACAAATAGCACAAACACATATTTATGCAAAATAAAATTCAGTCAGATGCTTAAAAGTAAGCTATCTACCATCTCAGTTCTGGACATCACCACAAAATCTTTACCAATCTTCAAAATCACAGTTATGTAATTATACTAAAGATGAGTGAAAATTATCAGCTCAGAAAATCATCATAATAAGCATCCAACTATAGAAGTGAAAAAATAGTATCAGTCTGATTCCACTATCAGGACTTTAGGGATTTTTCTGTTTTCATACATTTAATTGTATGAATAGTAAAGATGGAGCTAAATAATTTGACCATGGTGAATCCTCAGGAGAAACATATTATTTTTTTCATTCTTAATTCAGTATTATAAAGCTAAGTATAAAAATAAGAATTGATTGAATCATATGTTCCACCTGAGCACTTTAATAGCTGTTTCTTTGTGGTTGTTTCAGATGATAGACCAGTAATTTATCAAACCTTTCTCCTGTTTCCAATATCTTTCTTTTTGCATGAATATTTTATATTAAGTACATAAAGCCAAGAAAAGTTCCAGTTTATCAGATTCTCTTGCATATGTACTCAAAAATTCATTGTTTTTCAAATATTTTTTCTCTGCAAAGAATATGCAATAATGTAATCACAAATACTGTATCTAGTTACCATTATATTTGCAGACTGTCTTATTTTTTTAAAAAAAAAAATTTGTTTTATAAAAATGAGATCCTTTACTAATGATATCTTTAGGTATCCTCTTGAAACATTTGATGATTAGGGTTATATAGGGTTATAAAAACCATGAAGACTATTGTTAATTTTAGAGTAATAACTGGATGTACTTTTATTTACCGGTATATCTGTATCAAAACCTATTCTTTTTCTTCTATTACATTTTATTTATTTACATTTTATTTTGTATATTTTATTTTATATATTTATTTATTTACATTTTATTACATATTACATTTCTATTCTTTTACTTCCTACTTGACTAACCCATTCGCTAGATAAAAGATCTTTCATACCTGAATGAAATGACTTTTCTTTATAATAATCAATGAATGATTGAATATCAAAATAGAACTAATAATCCATTTATCTATTGAGTCAACTAAGGAATAAGGTACAAAGGAGAAGTTGAAAACATGTATATACACAGAGAGAGAGAGAGAGACAGACAGACAGACATATATATATACTTGTTGTGAAAAATTTAAAATTGGTAGCCACCAATTGGACTCCAGTATATAAGGTTATAGCACTTTAAGTGGACGGGTGTTAAATTTAGCTGTCCAGCTTCCAGTTAGGAAAATGATGATTTAACCATCTCTGAAGCCAGATGGTGATGCAGTATGTTTTGCCCCCAGTTACTCAAAGGGGCATTTTTTCTTCCACCAAACTTAAGGAGGGAATTTGAAATCAACCCATTTACCCTCTAGACTGTCTTTCCTCATGAACAAGTCGCAGAAATGGACATTTCCCCGATCAACAAGTGAGTTGAACAACAGGGAGGCAGAGTCCTCCATCAAGTTCACAGCTGTACTGAAGTCTAAATTTAAAGGCACCACAACTGACTTTCCTCATTTCTAATGCACTTTAGGAATTACAATTTCTTCTTCAGTTAAAGAGAGAGACTTTCTTCATATACAGTTAAATGTTTCTCTTTGGTGATTTTCATTATTTCTGGGATTGCAATATTTAGAAATATCAGAACATCATCAAACTTTGCACGCTTCCCAAAAATCTGAGAACCAAACCAAATATTTCAGTGGAAATAAATTTGTCTTTGAAAGAATGAACAGAAAGAACCTCTTGTGTGGGAAACCGTCTTGTTTACATATCAACCATAAGACAAAACCTTGAAAGTCAATTAGCAGAGCACAAGATGGCTACTTTAAAGGAAATATTTGATTATGGGTCTGTGAAGTGTTTGGACTTTTTAACTCATTACTGGAACCAAATGTTACCACTGAAGATGACCTTTGAAAATGTTTCTCTTCTCATTCAAGAAGCTTCTTCAGTTCTAACTGGAGACAATTGAGGTGGATTCACTGGATTCACAAATGCAATTGGATAATCAATAAAACTTGAAAAAGACATTGTGGATTATTCTTTCAAACTGAAATACAATATATTTATTGCAGTTCTTCATGGAAACTATAAGTGGACTTGAAAGATGATAAGAATTTTAAGAGAAGAGAAAAAGATACTAAAGGAAACCAGAACTCAGAATTTCATTTACAGGATATAAGGATGATTAGGAGGAAGAAGGAAAAAATACGAAGTTACTTTATCTGATTATAGTTAAATAATGAGTTCTTATTTCTGATAATGTTTGAATGGTGATCTGGATTACTTAGTGTTTCTTTTGGAAATGTCTAATAGTTAATGGGTTCGTTTTTTATATCTGAATAAGAGGTTATTATTTTTGGTAATATTTAATAGTTTTTAATTTCTATTTTATGTTTAACTGATAAGAGAGGGATGGGGGACTGTAGATTAAATGGAAAAGGGGGGCATATGTTTATGTTATTAGGTATTTTGCTTGTTTTTACTGGATCTTTGCTGATAACAAGACAAATTCCTTGTGTGACCAATCACACTTGGCCAATAAAGAATTCTATTCTATTCTATTCTATTCTATTCTATTCTATTCTATTCTATTCTATTCTATTCTATTCTATTCTATTCTATTCTATTCTATTCTATTCTAAGGAAAGCTAAATATTTAGAAATGAGTTTATAGAAAATAGGGTGAGGTATGAAATTAAGAAATATTTTAAGAGATGGTCAACTTGCTAATGAAGATACTTTTGAACTTTTTACAAGAAACTAGGAGAAATGTAATTTTGATTTTGGGATTTGATGATTAAGATTATATAGGATTATAGAAACCATGAAGACTATTGTTAATTTTAGAGTAAGAATTGAATATACTTTTATCTATATCTGTACCAAAACCCATTCTTTTTCTTTACATATTCCTTTTTTTGGGCGGGGGGCACACTTATCTCGCTTTTTGTCAATTTTTTCTTTTTTATTTATCACTTATTTGTTGTTCCATTAGAAATGTCAAAGATTTGTTAATCAAACTAACTATAATCTTAGCAGATTTTAAATTTTTATTACTTCCTATTTAGGGTTGCCAGGTCTGCTTCCAAAAAATAGCGGACAAGCGGGGGGGGGGGGGGGTTAAGTAGTAAAAAAAATAAAAAAAAATTACAATTAAATTATATATTTTCTTACAAACATTTTAACACGTATTAAAATAATCACTTCAAAACTTTACTTAAAATTCAAAATATCAAATATATTATAATAATATATAAAATATTAAATTACATTTTACTTTGCTGTCGTGTGTATTTTTTATTTGACTGCGCAGCTTTGATCAATTCTTTGTGTTTAAGGAATAATTCTTTAATTTCAGTACAACGTTGAGAAATATTAAAAAATATACAATCATAAAGCTTCTGAATAAAAAAAATGTCCACTATTTTGTGAAAAAAAAAGTGAACCTAATGTGAAAAAAGCAGACTGTCCGCTCAAATAGTGGACACCTGGCAACCTTATTCCTATTTGACTAACCCATTCTCTAGATAAAAGTTCTTTCATATCTGAATGGATGTGAATTTCATATGAAAATAATAATAAGATTTTTAAATGCCTAGTTATTGGCTGCATATCTGAGGCCTTTCACATTCAGGGAAACAATTAAGATAATTAATGAAAAAATTTAAAGAAACAATTTTCTGTATGATTAAGTATTTAAAAAATTTAAAAAAAATCATTACAAATTGTTTAAAGTACTAAAAGAAAAAAAAATGAAAACCGCAAGTAGTAGAAAATAAAATATTGAATAAGAAAATTTAAAATAATAAAAGAGCTCAGAAACAAAAGAGAAATATAAGCTTTAAAAAACCAACAACTACTAAAAATGCAAGACAAGAATTTTCCCCTTCAGTCTCCAGCAGTATTAGCCTACCTTTATGCCATTTACAAACCAATGATGAAATCCAATTTTTTTTACTACCAGTTCTGTGGGCGTGGCTTGGTGGGCATGGTGTGGCTTGGTGGGCGTGGCAGGGGAAGGATATTGCAAAATCTCCATTCCCACCCCACTCTGGGGCCAGCCAGAGGTGGTATTTGCCGGTTCTCCAAACTACTCAAAATTTCTGCTACCGGCTCTCCGAACTGCTCAAAATTTCTGCTACCGGTTCTCCAGAACCTGTCAGAACCTGCTGGATTTCACCCATGGTTCAAACCTTGCCCTCTTTATACATGGATACAAAGTTGTTGTGTTGCATGTACAAAGTGGACAGGACTTTAAGCATAATATCTCTTGCCTGATTCGACCTCTCCTCCAACACATACCACTGCCCATCTCTTGAAAAAGTATTGATAAACTACAACCTTTGGGTCAGTAACTTCTTTACACCAGACTTCAGTGATCTTGACTGGCGTAAATAATGTTTCATGAATTATTTCTCTGTAACAGACCCTGTACATAAATGGAACATGTCACCTTGATTATCTAGAGTTAATTTCAACACCTTTTCAGCAATATGGGGCAAGTTGTTTATTAGAATTCTGAAGCTGGTTGTTGCTTTTTTTTATGCGACTCCACATTAATGCTTCCAACTTCAGCCTTTTCTGATCTAAATTATCACATCTCTTCATCTCCAAAAAAGGAGATGAACCACTCATCCACCACTCTGTGGTTTTTATCTGCATGAATTAGGTCTTTCTAAAAAAAAAAAGAAAAAAGCCCTGTGAACCATAAAAAAGAGCTTTTATTGAGGTGAACAACTTCTTAAAGCTATTATTCCATCACATTCTGTGCTAAATTATCCTCCGAGTTAAAAATATATTCTTCAAGGAGCTGTTCTATTTTGTGTATGATTTTTAAAAAAACCACCATCTCTGTATCAGAGACAGTTCCTGATTATGCAGCATCACTGGAAATGTAAAATCTTTATAATCTTTATTCTAGATCATACAACCCTGTCAACAGTATTTTTATTCCTTCTTTTAGACTCCAGTGCAACTGATTTATTTTGTTACAGATAAACATAAATGTGTCCCTTGCAATTTTATGTCTGAGTAGATAGTAAATCATATGCTTTCAGTGGTATCTTTTTGTAGCACAGTATTCTCCCTAATAGAAGGAAATGTTAAAGCATTATGAAGAGGTGGAAATATCTCAGTGGATGGGAAAGTGTATATATACTAGAGGAGAAAGAAATACGTAGTTGTTAAAATGTGTAGCATAACTATATGCAATATGGCAGTTTATTATGGGCACATAACCATTAGTAATATTCATCTAATCTATACCCCAATGACCTGCAGCTTAAAAGCACACAATAGGCTGGAGAGTACACTTCTGTTGGGAGATAGTAATTTATAAATGGTTACGATTGGCAGACGCCTACAGGAATTAATAATAAGTGGTGTTTATGCACATATATATGGATTGGCCTGGAGAAAATTGTATCTATGTAGTTGCTAAGAATCAACACTGATTTGGTATGTGTGGGTGGAGGGTGAGGAATCTGAAATCAGATTCAACAAAATTTCTTAATATGCTTTGAGTGTTCTGAGGCTTTCTGAATCAAGTAGTATATTTCAGAAAGCCATGGTCAGATCAAATATGTAGTGTCCCTTCTTTGCTCTACTACATATTTCTTAATAATCTGCTTAAATAAGCAGACTTTTCTCTTTACTGTTCCTCATTGTTATCTTTGGCTTGTGGTAGGGGTGGGCTTCAACAATTTTAGCAAGGGGTTCTCTGGTTGCTGGATGGGCATGGCTATGGTGGGCGTGGCCTAGTTGGCCTCCTGCACCATGGTGGGGGGGCGTTTTTGCCCTCCCCGGGCTCCGGAGGCTTTCCTCAAGCCTCCAGGAGGGCAAAAACGGCCTCCCCAGGCTCCGGGGGCCCTCTGGAGGCCTTCCCAAACTTCCAGTAGGCCTGTTTTTCACCCTCCCCGAGCCTCCGCGTGCGCCCTGCACTTACCTGCATCCAAAACGGGCCATGTGGGAGGGGCGGGGCAGGCAGGGCCAGCCAGGAGTGGGATTTGGGGGTTCTCTGAACTGCACAGAATCTTAGCTAGAGGTTCTCTTGAACCCCTGCGAACCCCCAGCAGCCCACCCCTGACTTATAGATATTTTGAGCAATTCTGCTTAATTTTCTCAACCTTCTATTATGGAGAAAGAGGGAGAGATTTACCAAACTATAACAGTTTTATTTTGTCAGGCAGGGTAGGGAGAGAGAGGGAGAGATGAATGCATGCATGCTCTTTTTTAATATGTCTTCCGTTTTATACACACACACACACACACACACCAAATAAACTAGTTTTCATTTTGTCTATAGAGGGATGTATGAGTACTAAATAACCTCAGGCATGCATTGCAATAGCTACTAATCCACAGTGCCATTACTAGTTGTATGTGTTCCCAGAGTTTTGGGAGAGCAGAGAGTAGAAAAACCATAGCTGTTAGAGGGCCCTGGACCAGCAAAAGATGCATGAACTATGGACAGGCTTTTAAGTAATAGCCCCAAAGGGTACTACCAGTGTTTTTCTTTAACCAGCTGCCTTTTCTTTCTCATAAAGCTTTCTCACAGCCATAATATCCATGACTAATGTGCACTACTAAATTTACACAAATAATACTAAGCCTTCCTTTTCTGGCTTTTGACCCGTAAAAATTTAAGTTTTTTTCACATAGTGAATGACCTCATACAAGGTGCTAAGGGTAGTCCCAAGGACTCTGAAATGAAATCTTGGCCAACTTAAGTTTTATGAAAACTACACTTTGCAGTTTGCTCTTGCCATTTTCACTTGCAGTCTTCCCTATGATGCCTATATTTTCATCACTGCAATCACCTGATGTCCCTCCAAGATAGAAGGTGACCAAATGAAATAACTTGTATTTATTGTGAGGCTGCCCTTGGATTGTGTCACAACAAATGCTAAGTATTACATTTAAGAAAAAATTAAGTCAGATTCATTTGTGGGCTGAAGTTGAGATGAAACCTATATCATGGGGACATGGCTGAAAAAAATATACCTGTTTTGTGATGTAGAAAGACCTATAGTACAATTCTGTGCTCTTCCTAATTTTTATTGGTCTTTTCCTATTTTTTTCTTTCTCTTTCTCATCACATGTATATTCAGGCTTGCCAAAAAATCCTGGTTTGGTAATTTTATCAACCTAGAGAAAGAAGAACAGATCTTCGTGGTTATTAAGGACAAACCATTGAGTTCTATCAAGGCTGATATAGTACATGCATTTCTGTCGGTAAGTATATAAAGTTAAACATCCCATTCAATTGAATGAATAAACATCCAAAACAAGACATGATCTCTCAGCCATAAATGACCTACTTTTCCACAATAAAGGTAAAATATTTATCAAAGTCTAGTTTGCCTGTTGTGGAACATTATTTTCTTGGCAACAATCTGGAAGTGGTTTGTAATTGCCTTATTCAGGGCTTGGTTCTATATTATTTCCAATCTAGGGTATAGTCTTGGATGTATGCAACCCAAATACTTCATTTCTGAACCCAGAGAAGGACACTGGGTGGTGCCACATGGAATTTAAAAAGTGGTTAAGTGTGGCACATAATCAAAGACTCCTTGGAAAATCTAATATGAGAACTCTGCAAACATGATCTCATTTCAATGAACCAAAATCCCGTCTTTATCTGGATTGTGTAGTTGTCTTCCAGCCCCTTTTTAAAAAAATGCTGCTTGTTTGTGTTCTTTACTTTTAATTAGTTCCTCCTTATTTGCTTGTGGATCCACATATTTCATAATTGCGTAGTTTCTATTTTCTCCTGAGGAGAAACATATTTCTTTCTTACAGCTACAGTTCTTTCTTTTCTTCTCCTCTCTTTGTTTGGCCCACATATATTCAAAAGAAATTTTGTGATCAAACTCATTCAATTATAATAATTCAAATGATCATTTCTCTGAAAAGAAGAAGCCAGTAATTATTACCATCCCATAAGGAACAAAAATTGGCTAATTAAGACTTGGCTCAGGAATGCTCTGTTCATAACTAGAGGGAAAAAAAGCAACATATTAAAGGACCAGAAATGAAGGAAACAAGCCATTTCAAAACAAAAGATGGAAATGGGGAAAAGGCAACTGTCAATAGTACTTTTTTGCCAATCATATTCGGCAGTGGAGCTGAAATTGTATATAAATTAGAAAAGATAGGTAGGCATCTTAAATGTTGCATTATAATTGGATGGTGAGAGGGCCCAGTGAAGGAAAGCAATTTATTTTTAATATAAACAATCTATATAGCTTGAATAGTTTTTTAAATATATCAATATATATGGCAGACCTATCCGATTCTTAAACAACCATAAAGTGAGTAAATGAGAAGTTCATTACCAATTATTTCAGAATTAACAGAAAAATGTTCTTCTATCCCCTTTCAAATTCTAAGGGGTGGGGGGAAAGCTTTTCAAAGATGATCCTATTGTGCTAGCAGGATTTGTTTTTGAATTGTCATTTCATTCGGTCTAGATTCCCAGTCTCAGTCATAGTGTCATCTCCCAAACAAGCTTCCGGGCAGAGTACAAGTCCACAGGAGGCCCTGCTGTCTTCCAGAAGCCAGTGAAGTTCCAGGTAGACATTACATACACAGAAGGTGGGGAGGCCCAGAAAGAGAATGGGATCTACTCCGTCACTTTTACACTTTTATCAGGTAACTGATAAATATTTTTTTTATTTATTTTAAATAAAGCTAGAAGAAATAAATTATTGTCTCAAACCTGCTGTCTGGGTTTCTGTGGAGAATGTAGATAGGAAGAAAGGTCTACTTCAAATATGGCTAATTGCTTCAACACATTAATGCGAAAATATTCAAATAGAGTACTCTGAGTGTTCAAAATATGTAATTGCTTCCATTTTCTAGTGTATAATCATTATCTTATGGACACATGGAAATAAATAATTAGTATAGGTTGCATAGCTTAATATATCAATCATGTAGAATTTAGTGTTTCCCCAAAGAATCAAATTGTTAGGCTTATGTAAAAAATAAATAAAAAAGAGGAAAGCTGATTTTTTTTAAATACTTGAAATAAGAGGGATTAATTGAAATGTCTTAGAACTCCATAAAACTTTGTGTACGAGTATACACAGAGGTGAGCTTGACCAGTACTGACACTCAATAAAACTAATTTTATTGCCTTCTTAAAATTTCAGGAATTGGGTGGATTATCAAGCCCTTCACAGGCTTAACATATAGTTCAAGTGGCATGGAATATTTTTGGTAGACATAATCTCTGTTTGTTACTCACATTTTGAAGCTATTCACTTAAAAAAAATATCATATTGCTTTTTTCCCTCCCAGTTCACACAATCACACAAGTCATATTGTGTGTTTAGTTTCTTGGCTAATAAATTATGCTAGCTGTAATTAAAACATAGTTGGTTGTTTAATGTACAGATTGGCTTATGTTGGTGACAAAAGCTATTCAAAATCCCTAAAATGAACCAACATCTTCTTTGTGGAAGACAGCTCAAAATGTGTAGGAACCTACAGACAAACCAACAAGATTAATAAAGGAAAATAGAAGCTTTAATAAGATTAAACAATGTATAATTTTATTAGATCTCTCATCAACTATTGCTATTAGCTTTTATATTGATACCACCCAAACAAGGTACAACATCTAGAGAACTGGTCATTTTTACTAACTAGATCAAAAAGAGAGAGAAAGAAAGATCTCAAGGAACAACGAGATGTCATATGAACGAAAGAAGTGAGATACATGTCTATGGAGATTCTCAGTCATCCAGGTCATGGTTGTCCCAAAGGTGCTTTTTCAAAAGGGAACTGGACTTCCTTTTTTTTTTTTCTGTGAAGACGTTTTGCTTCTCATCCAAGAAACTTATTTAGTTCTGACTGTCAGAAGTGAAGAAGCTTCTTGGATGAGAAGTGAAACATCTTCAAGGAAAAGCAAACAAAGTCCAGTTGCCTTTTGAAAAAGCACCTTTGGGAGAAGTGAGATACAAGAATTTTGGAAGCGAGAATTAAAAAGGGAAACAGGATAAATTTATTAAACAGAGAGGCAGGAGTTAGCTTGGTAAGAAAGTTAAAGGTGGAAGAAATACTGTGCTATCAAATGCACTGATGGTAAATCATGTCTATACAGTGGTTTGTTACTAATAATATCTTGGCAGGGAGATGGTTAATGCAGTGATCAGAGGAAGGAAGGAAGGAAGGAAGGAAGGAAGGAAGGAAGGAAGGAAGGAAGGAAGGAAGGAAGGAAGGAATCAATCTGAATGGAAAAATTAAAGAAATAGACTCTTCCCTGACACTCAACATTCTGTGATATTCTGCCTTATCTTACAGTGTAACATCTCTTTTGATAGGTCCAAGCCGTCGCTTTAAGAGAGTAGTAGAAACAATTCAGGCACAATTGTTAAGCACACATGACCAGCCATCAGTGCAACAATTATCAGGTAAGTCGCTTCCAAAGCTTTTCTTTGCTTCACGCAAAGGGCATGAACTGGAAGCACCTTTCAACGTCACATTGCACTTGAAAACTAATTTCATTCAGACCAACCAGTAAGACACCACAGCACCTCCCTCCCATTTGCACTACCCCTGCCTGCCTTGCAACAATTCTCATTTCCTAAATTCATTCCTCCCCATGGCCCCGCCCTGCCCTGCCCCGCCCTAAGAGCCATCTGTCCCTATTTCACAGGAAGTGTCATCAGCTATTTGTATCCTTCTAGTGATCTGTCCAATATACAGACATGGTTTGAAACATTATACAAAATGGCCATATTCAATTATTTAAAAAAAAAACCAAAATTAAGCAATGATTTAATTTAGTTCCTAAAGAAATAGAATTTTGAAAGCAGGTGGGAATACCTGGACGCTTAAAGCAAGATTAATTTTTGGAAGGAACTCGTATTGAAGAATCAGGTGTGCCATTTTCTCTGCTCTCTAAACTTAAAATCATTGAGCAAAGACAGAAGGAGATTGCCTTTGCTCTCTTTGCTTTTTTTTTCTTAATGGGATGACACATTCCCTAAAAGCCTTACTAACAAAATTTTGTCCCTGCAATTTCTTCTAACCTCTCTAGTCTTCTTCAAATCCTATTCTTCGCATTCTAAAAGTCACTTCCCTCCCTCCCAAAAAAGTAAATTTTGTTATTCCCAAACAAAATGATTATAGGTGATATTTGTTAACAGGGAGGATGTGGGAAAATGTGATTAAATAGATCCAAAATACAATTAGGCCACCAATCTAAATGGAACCTTTTTTTTTCATTTTCCTATGCTTAGAGAAATAAGAGATTTCTCCATATATTAGTGACAAGCCCAACCTTTTCAGATAATTTATGTAAGCATTTGGAGGCAAATGTAATATGGAAATGAAAGGGGATAAATAGTATCTGAAATGGAGAGCTGAAATAGGAAAAGACTTACAAGATATTCAAAATACTGCAACTTTTAGATAATTGGAAGTTGTTTATATTGTATCCTTTTCTTCAGCTTCCTCAATTGATATATTAGGTTTTACTCATAGTTTTTTCCAGCCAGTCACGTATAAGCCAAGCTAGTATCTTCTACGTGCAAAATGTATGCCATTTAACTATGGGCAAATAGTGTATGTATATGTACATATGTATACATATTTTGTATATGTAGTTGTTCATGTTAGTAAAAGAGAAAGGAATGTCTAATGAATAACAGAAAAGTGAATTAGGATAGAACCCACTAAATCAACATTGCAGAATGATTGCTTATTGATTTCCTGTCCAATGACACTTTAGCCTGACCAGACTGTTCCTTGCACCAAATTTTGGCCCTACTGCTAGACTGCATTATAATCTTAAAGTTTTGGCCAGTCACTGCAGAGAATGAACTTTCCATATGCAGTTGATACGTAATAAAGTTAATGAACAGCTGCCATACCATGCAAATTCACATTAAAACAAACGTCTGGCTGGTTAGAATTCTTGACAAGAAAAAGCATTTTCAAGCAGCCACAATTTTAAGTTATAACAAAAGTGCAGGTATAATTCAATAAGAGTGATAATCAAGAAAGGTATCACAAGAAGACACTTTCCAAGGAGTATGGCTTCCTAATTATATTGGAATGGGAGAGGACTGATAAAGAGTTAATCCCTTTATCAGTGCCAGATGAGTGTTGACTAACCATATGAAAGAATCCTACTCTGATTCCAAGACCATCTTATTTAGGAAATAATGACCATATTCAGTTTAGCATGATGTTTTTCCAACCTAAGTAATTGATAACCAATTCATAGTCTATGAGGAACCATTATTTACGTAAAAAGACACATTAGTTGTTATTACTTCATCTGGGTCTGCCCTCTTAAAGAGGTTTGGAGAACTTGTTTTTTTAACAAAATAGTGTTCCCCATTTTTCCAATCAGGTGAGTGATTGGATATTCCAGGTGAGTGATTGGATATTCTATATGAATAAACTATACTGTGAAAGGGAATAAGCTAATATAATGTATATCAATAAATGCACCCCTCCTGCCTAGGTGACATACCTGTGAATGTTGTCTCTAGTTGTAACACTGCCAGCAGGGACTTGTGACTTCAGGGAGGTGATCCTTGGCTAATTCTCCTGACCCAGCTTATTAAACTGGCTCACCTGGGTTTCAGAACAGGACTGGTCTCTGTGGTTTCTCATTCTTTGCAAGTCCACATCTGTGTTGGTGGCCATCAGGTTTTTCTCTACATGCATCTCATCTCAGTGGTATGTCTGTGTGTCATGCCTTCATATTCCGTTTAAGTACTGTCTTCATTCTCATTTCTGCTTCTTGGGATTTACTTTGCTTATTACTTTTTATCTAAACTCATCTGGATCAAGGCTTTAGGGGAGTGGTGTGTTATCAGGTTTCAGTAGTTTTTCTGGAATTGGGGAAACCTAAGGTCAAGTCCAATGTCAGCCATGGAAATTCACTGGGTGTCTTTGGTGAAACTACCTCACAGGATTGCTATGGTGAAGATAAAAGGGAAGGGAGACCCCTATGTAAGTTGCCTTGGGCGACTGAACAAAAGGCAGAATATAGAGCTAACAATAAAATAAGCCTACAGAAATTAATTGCACAAATGATTTTATCATCATAAGAATCTTGAATCCATGGAATGCAGTTTTTGCTCTCAGAAATCCTTAAAGCTTTGGACTGAAAAGGAATCTGCCTAACTTTATGCCAATTAGTAAAAACTTACGTTTGCAAAACAAATAATGTTTCAATTAATATGAATTGTGATTTTGTCTCTCTACCAGCAGGCTTTATGAACATATTAACTTTGTTTTCTTTCATAAAGTAAATATTACTCTATGAAATATTACTTTAAATATTACTCAGTCTAATTCCCTCTGCTCTACCTCGGTAGTCTATGGTAGTTTCTAAATTTTTTGAGTGTTATTTCCAAGTACCAGCATTTAGAAGTACAGGAAAGTTGACAATGAGTGTATGATGACAGGCAAGATGTACCTTCTTCTGGTCCTGTTAATTGGGTTATTTCTCTTCAAACTGTAGCATTAAAACTTCTTTTGCTCCTACAATAGTGCAAGCAAAAGAATTGAGAAGCAGATTTATAATAAGGGAAAATTGGTTTCTTCAGGTTGCTTATAACTAACAGTGTTTTTAGGAATAGTTAGGTAATCTGAAGAGCTCTTTTATCCCACCATTGTTTTGATTCCCCAGTCTTTTCAAAACATGAGACTTCTGGTAACCTTGAAATGCTGGGAGGAGGAAATACCATGAACCTGTCAGTGCTCACTTACAGCTTACCAAAAACAGAGAGCAGAAAGTAATCAAATCAGTGTTCCGTTATTTTGAGCTATCCAAGATTCCTTTCTCCCTCATTCCATATAAAAATAAAGTTGCTACCCACCTACATTTTACCACTCTTGCAAGTTGTGAGTGAGTAGCTTCTCAACAATCTTGTAACCAGTCTCTTTTGTCAGCTTCTTTCTAAGGGATGTAGATTTCCAAGGACAGGAAATACGTGGTCAGTCCTACCTATGGGCAGACGTCAGAAATGAGATGTTAAAAGTTCATTACCAGGAAACAGAGTGAGACCAGGATTTCTTTCAGGGGGGCAAAGGAATTGCCCCCAAACTCTATAGAGTTGTAGCGGGGGGGGAAGAAAAGTGACTTTTCTCCCCCCCCCCCCGTGGCATTTGTGAAGACCACTTCACAAATACTGTTATCAACCTTATAGAAATGCGGTTCAGAAGAGAGAAATGGGAAATGCCCTAATTAGACAATGATATATTTAAACAAGTTTATATGATGACTCATTCATGTGATATTTCTGCAATTTAAATGGTGAAAGTTTTGATTAATGGGTTTTTAATGTTCTATGATTTGAAAAATAATCTTGTTTAATTGGCAATTCTCTATATAAATTCAGGAATCTATCGTTTCTAACTTTTTTACATTGGAAATTTAATCTGAGGTTTATTTATTAATAGAATAGATGTAATCATTCAGAATTTATGAAGTAAAAGTGCCATCAAAGCCAATAAAAATAATATTGTTTATAGAGGGTAAATATAAATGTTCCCATAACAGGAACATAAGAATTCAGACTTGGAAGCAACCAGATCAGAAAGTGAAATATTATTTCATGGGACTTGGTTCTAAGCAGTCTCTAGAAATGAAGAGTTTTCCCTGATGCACCACTGCATCAGTGGAGAAGTTGCCTCAATCTCCCCAGGTGCTACTCCTGTAGTATATCCAGGGTGTAACTAAACCTGGATTTTTTTTCTAATACAAGGGTCAAGAGCCAGTAGGTACACTGGTACTCAGAAGTGTCACACTGAGGACACCAGAACTATTAGTTTTAAATAGTTATTTTACATTAGAATAACATATTGAAACAGATATAAATTCTAACATTAACACAAAGTACCAATGACAACGGGTGGTACATTCCTAGAAAGACCCTGGAATGGCTTATAAAACATAGTATAAAACTGCATATTTGACATAACATGTTCATATATATTTAAGTGTCTGCAGCAGATTGGGATTCTACTGAATAGTTTTCTGCTTCCATGGAGTTTAGACATAAAGGGAACACAAAATATATCCACATTATATTTTACCACTTTAAGCCTAATACTATATTATGTCTCACTTCATCAGTGGTGGATTTCAATTTTTTTTACTACCGGTTCTGTGGGTGTGGCTTGGTGGGCGTGGCGTGGCTTGATGGGTGTGGCAGGGAAAAGATACTGTAAAATCTCCATTTGCTTTATAGTCAGTCCAATTGCACTTCTTGCTCCAAGTTCATTTAATGCATATTTTCCGTTCTGTTTTCCTTTTCTTCCCTTAAAAAAATAATAAGCGAATCTTTTTCTAAGATATTGGGTTGAGTTGAGGCTGTTCAGCTCCAAGAAGACTCTGGTGTCATGTAATAGTCCAACACATATATTAAAAGTACATTAAAGACATACTAAAAGCCACATAATTGCCTGGACCAAAATTACACTCCCCAACATGCAATAAATCAGTAGAGGTTCTAGAGGCACCTAGACCATGCTAAATCAACCATTTCTGCTAGCATGCTTATAACTTACACAGAATGAGGATGCTAGAATGTATTTTCCCAGAGTCCCTCCAACAGTGAGATGGGCAGCATATAAAAATAGAACAGAGCAGAGCAGAGCAGAGCAGAGCAGAGCAGAACAGAACAGAACAGAACAGAACAGAACAGAACAGAATTCTTTATTGGCCAAGTCTGATTGGACACACAAGGAATTTTTCTTTGGTGCATATGCTCTCAGTGTACATAAAAAGACAAGATACATTCATCAAGAATCATAGGTACAACACTTAATGATAGTCATAGGGTACAAATAAGCAATCAAATCATACTAGGAAGCAATTAATATCAATATAAATTGTAAGGGTACAAGCAACAAAGTTACAGTCATGCAGTCATAAGTTTATTTAATACATAAATAAATATCTCTCACATAGCTTGGGCAGTGCTAATCCCTCTTGGGGATTATTTCATGAGAAAAGTTGAAATGTAGTCAAGAATATTAGGAATAAGTTTGAATAATTTTTAACACAGATCTCCCCTTCAGATAAAATCTGAATCTTTGGAAAAATAAGTAAAATTGATGGTGGGGCACTTACCTGAACAGAATCTTTTCAGGTTTTGGACAATTCTCCATTCATTCCTTCCCATCCTCCCCTCCAAAAGTACCCCATCACTTCCAAATCAATTTACTTCTATGTAACTTTGCAAATGGTCACCTTGTTGGACCCAAGAACCCTGTTTTCTCAGCAGCAGCACCTGCACTGTGAAACCAGCCCACCCTGAAATTCTGATGAACTCCACTGCTGATATAGCTTTTATTTATTTATTTTTTAAAAAATGAAGTTTATTATAATATAAAATAAAAATGGGAACAAAGATAATAAGAAAATAGGGGAAGGAAAAGAAGGGGAAATGGGTGCAAGGTAAGGGGGGGGGAAAGCAGTTGACTTCCACCTTTTTTTGGTGCAGTGGGATACAAAATAGAGTTAAAACCTCCATTTTTTGCTTTACATATTTACTAAGTAGTGGCCATTTCTATAATAACAAATCACTGATGAAGCTTTTATGAGGTATTGTTTAACTTCGAGCATCCCAGATTGCTGTTTGTAGCTATAGTTTCAAGCTCTGAAATGGGCAGCCATATAAATTATTAAGTATATAAATAATTCTAAACTACTTATTGTGGCCAAGAAATACCAGATAATGACTTGCTGAAGCACTAATAGCTATAGCAGAAATGGTGCAAAATTTGTATTATAGGGCCAGAAGCCAAAAAGGGCAAAATAATGGTACTTGGTGTTAATTAATTTAGAATCATGCTCAAAAGGATGGGGGTTTTTTTTGCCAGGATTATGATGGAGCATGTTTTCTAAAATACCTAATAAAAAGACTATTTTAATTTTGCATCAAGCTTGAAAAAGAGGAAAATGGGGCAAAAGAGCACTAGATGGGAAGTAAATGCAATATGTTCAATTGTACTTTCCAGTTTAAGCTAACACCCAAGTTGTAAGCAGGTGTAGAGAGCAATATCTTTATTTGTGCTACCAAAAATCCTTAAGATGGCCCACTGTTTCTGTGGCCATCTTATGCTTCATAACCTGAAAACTGCAATTTGTGTCAAAATATAGTTATATCCATTACAACGTTCAGACCATTTTGCCATGGCTATGCTACTATTAAGGAAACCCTGACCCAATTCAAAATATCTAGTTCTCTCCCTCCATGCTGCTGCAAATCTAACAGCCCTTTATTTTTCTGCCATGTGCGTGAAAAGCATACGCCTGGAAGAACAGCTGTTTCATCCTTTGGACTGAGATTAGTTCCATCTCTTTTAATTATAGATGTGTTTACAGCAGTTCTGGCAGTAAATTGCTGGAAGCACTAACTAACTTAATCCAAATAACGGTTACACACACACACACACACACACACACATGCAAGTTTTGGTGTATTCGGGTCTTTTCCTGTGTAAGATTGAGAGTATCTTGGTGATGTTTCGACGAGGTCAAGCTCGTCATCTTCAGGCTGGTGTCTTCAGCTTCGTGCTTTGTGCTTCGTGCTTGTGCGAGGAAAGCATGATCGGAGCTACCATCTCTCTATAAATACTGGTGGGAAGGTTACACAAAGCAAACTGACACACGCCATGAACACATGGCAAGACCTCAAACTTGGAGCTAAACCAAAGCCCGGGATGTGGCATCATAACCATCTGCTCAGGACATTACATAAAAAAACTCAGGATACCACAACACTAGAACTCAGGATGTTAACACACAGCCCATTACCCAGATCGTTAAAACACAAAAGACTAATGGGCACACATCAAGGACCTCACCTACACAGGATGTTACGAAACAGCTGACTAATCTGCAAACATCAACTCCATCAACTAATCAAGATGTAACAACACAGGCAACCAACCCGCTCACAGCAACAAAGGCAGCACCCCACACCTCCCCACCAGTATTTACAGAGAGACGGCAGCTCCAATCACGCTTTCCTCGCACAAGCACAAAGCCGAAAACACCAGCCTGAAGATGACGAGTGGGACCTCGTCGAAACGTCGCCAAGATACACTCGATCTTACACGGGAAAAGACCCAAATACACCAAAACTTGCATACCTCTACCCGTGAAAATCTACGAAAACAAATTATATATATAATTGTTTTCAATAAAACACAATTACTTGGAAAACATCAAAATGTCTTATTATTTATAGTCCAGGCATTGGGTGAGAAATGGGTCCACAGAATTTGGCATGCAATATCTTGTTTTCCTTTTTGTTGTAGAATGCTCTGATCATCAAGTTGGGTGCATTGATTTGATCTGGCTAAATTTAAGTTCTCCAGATCTGAAGGAACTTCCCTGTATTAGCAGCCTAGCGAAATATTTTATTCCTTTTTTGTGTGTTTATGTTCTATAATGAATGCAACCATTCACATATGATTGGAGACACAATTCTGTGTTGTAAACATCAAAACACGTATTTGAAATCCTTCATTTATATTTCTGATAGCAAGGATATTTACAACATTTGTCTGAAATCAATCAAGATTAACATTCTGATCGCCAATGTTTGCATGTTTATTGTAACATCAATATTAGACAGGAGAAATGTAACAGAGAAAAGATTTACTTTGTGCTTGAGTGCTGATTTTGAAATACTTTTATAGCGCTAATCAGAGAAGAAAAATCAGAATCTGGGGCAGCTATGCCATGCCCATATAATATGCTTTCTGCTCAAGGAAATAATTTTGTTATCTTGCTACCGTATACGTAGAGCTCTGGAAATCATTTTTTTGATATTTTTCCCTTCCTCCTCTTTCCACCCTTATGATCTAGACACCACTAACTGTATGGAGTTGATGACTGGGAGACTTTCTAAATGTGGTAAGAACTTCCCTTCCACTTTTTCTTCCTAGCCCTCACTGAACAATATGATGGCTCAACACCTCTTTTCCTATGAAATCTTTCATCTTCTAAACACTCTTTTATAACCAGCCAGCTTGCTGCTTGCTTGCCTTTGGAATACGTGGCACTCTCAGTTTTCTCCCATGTTGCGCACTTGTGCACAGACTTGCCATGTTTCAAACAGCACAATATTTATGTATTTATGATTTCACTGTTTTGCAAATGCATATTCTTGCACCATCACTAGTTCCTCTCACCCCGGTGCCTAGTGGTGTGTATATATTTGCTTTCAAGCCTTTGCTCTGACTTTAAATTCAAATAATCTTTTCTCTGCTTTGCACTCTGTGCCACATTTCTTGCTGCTGTTCCAATACCTGGTTCCTCACAATCCTTTCTGAGAAAGAGACGATAAGGTTCTTGCTTAATTTCCCAGTTTCAACCAGTGTGACAACCACTGTCTTTCCCCCATTATAAACGAAATGAATCCTTGTTTTATTCAGTGAGATGATTAGTTTGGCAAATGCAATAAACTTAATTCCAACCCAACTCTGTTTTGCTTTGATGGGAGTTCAATGTAACCGTTTCAGGTAACAGGAAATGCTCAAGTTTCCATTGAACATTTTATCTGGTCTGGATTGAGATTACACAGTTATTCTGTTCCTCTCAACTCTGTCACTGCCAAACATTTCTCTCTTTCTCTTATTCTTAAAAAAAGGACAGAAAAGAAAACCTCTGAAGGAAGACTAATACCATAGAACAGAGTTAAAACGATGTGCCCAGCTGCATTTTCAGCAGCTAAGAATTACCACTTCACAGTACCTGAATAGTATTTGCCAGTTTGTGTTGCTTAAATTGCAAAACTTGCCATGCTGATAAGTGAGCAGGAGAAAAAGGCACCTTACTTCAAACTGAAGATGCTTAGGATAAATATTTAACTCAGTACAGGAATGTTTTGATGGAACCGTTGAAATTTGGATATAGAATAAAAGCACCTATTGACTCTTTAGATGCCTCGATTAATGCACTTAGGGAATTATACATCAGAGTGGCTGAAGCTACTTTGGAATTTATACCAAATGTCTATAAGTGTCACAGATCAAACCTGGCCTATGCAAACCACTGCTTTCTATTACATTCTAATAGCTCAACCAGAGAGGGGTCTTTCAATTGTCTAAGGGAAATTGCTTTGATTTATTATCACAGTCATCAGAGTGCATCATCTCCAATGTCTTTCTGGAGAGTCATTTAAATGCTAAGAAGGTCTTTAACCTCTTCATAAAAACATCAGATCTTCTCTCACCCTAAGCTCCAGTTACCAGAAGCAAGATGCTGGAACAATCCCCAAATTTACCATGTTCATGCAGGTTAATTACAGTGCACATCAATATAAGCATATTCTGCTCCATCTGGAGTCTTACATTATCTGAAGCTTGTCTAATGCCATTTTTGTCAGTAGCACGGGATAATATAACGGCACATGAAAAACAGAATTTTAAAGACAATAGATAAGAAGAAATTCTTGAGCATATGTATAATACCTATGGGTAAAAATATCCAGATGTTATTGAGGCATTCTAGTATAATTACAGGTTTGCCTTTGTACCATTTGAAATTACTTGCTTTTTTGATCAATATAGAATGTCTTCTTTATCTGCTATTTTATTTTATAAGAAACTTGCAAAGTGATTTGCCCACAATTCTAAAGAATAGTTAATAATTATCAGTCTGTTGCTACAGTTAGAAAGTAGGAATGGCAACTCTAGCTGTCAGGACATTGATATACAAAACAGTAGTATGTTCTAAGCCAGTGATAATGAACCTTTTAGACACCGAGTGCCCAAACTGCATGCGCTCGCATGCCCAAACTGAAAAGTGTGCGCGCCCATGCCATTGCCCCAGGTCAGATCTCCGTGACATTTCTTTCGTGAGCTTCTGTTTCCCTGCAAACAACGAAACAGTTGCTCACGAAAGAAAAAGATCTTACCTCTTGCCGTGCTGCCAGTGATGGGATGCCCTTTCTCCTGCTGGCAAACTGGATTAATCTTAACTAAATGTGAAATGAGTGTGCACAGGAGAAAGTTTCTAAAGGCCTTTAGAACAACAGACATTGAGGATGAGGAAGACTTTATTTTGGGAATGTTGAATAAAAATAAGTTGTGAGTATTAATGGGGAACAGTTAGAGAGGGTGACTGATACTAAGAGTTCATGGGCATTTGTTTGTAGTAAAAGCTGTCATGTAGCACTTACAAGCAAAGAGTTAAGTGGCTGCTGACAAAAATGGATAGATAGATGATTGATAGATAGATGATAGATAGATAGATAGATAGATAGATAGATAGATAGATAGATAGATAGATGATAGACAGACAGACAGACAGACAGATAGATAGATAACCCATGGGCAGCCCAACAGTTTCATGTGCTTCAATTGCTTTATTATGATGTTGGCTTGGATACGGTTGATGATTTTATGTATGTTATCAAAAAAGGTTTAGAACCACTCCTTGTCCAGACCTTTTCCTTTCATAGCCTTCAGAGAGAGACTTCTGAGCCATATTATAACTGCTATTGCTCATTCTCAGAATCAGATGGATCAGTTGGTGAGACTGAAACTATGTCTTGTCCGAAGGGCTTATCTACTGAATTAATGAATGTTCTCACATAGTTATAGTGGATGAGTCTATTGTGCCTGCTGCCTGAGATTGGAGGGGAATACTATATGCTTCGATGGAAGCTGAATTAAACAAAATGTTGACGAATGATATTGTACGAAAAGTACAAATTCAGGTACTAATGAAATCAGTCTTTATGTTAACCTGAGAACATGAGATAAGGATATGGGGTAAGAACACCACTGTGCCTACAATAGACAATATTTTGCCTGCTGTGCAAGTTGCTCTGATTTTTGTTAAGTGAGAGGCCACCAAAGATTGTTAAAAATGGCACCAGAATCTTTCCATTGAATGATGTTTATTATTAATTGTGGTTGTTGTTAAGGCAGGTATATGGATGATGTTATTGTTTATCCAGCAACTGTTGAGCAGCTCTGTGATAGACTGAGAGCGATTTTTGAAGGATTCCATAAAACCAATTAAACAAATGCCAGTTTTGTCTTGAAGAGTTTGTTATATTAGAAAAAAAAGTTGTAGGAATTAAACCTGATCCAAGGAAAGTAAGAACTATTCTGCATGACCCAATTCCTGAGAATCTGGAGTTAAATGTTCTTTTCTAACTAGCTGTGGTTCTTATGAAATGTATTCCCAATTATGCAGATATTTCAGAACCACTGAGGCTGCTGATTAGAAAAAGTTGCTTGGCACTAGCCTGCAGCATTTGAGATTTCGCATTTTGGTAGCTGAAAAATATAACAGCTAAGGATACTTGCTCAGCTTATTAGAATCTGAATGCTCCAACTTCTGTGCTGACTAATGCCATTCCTGTGGAATTTGGTGCCCTCTTGCTACAGACTCAATAAAACAGATTATACAAGCCTGTTGCTTATGACAGCCAATCACCTTCTATGGAGCTGAAACATTCATAGACTAAGCATAAAACTTTAGGATGTATGTACAAGTGGGATATCCATTTGTGCTATTAACATAGACAACTTATATATACATACTTCAACCACTTAAAATAATCATTTTGCTATCTCAGTTGAAGATTACTATCTGGTTATTTTCTTCTTCAACACATTTCTAAAATAATGAAAGTAGCTGATTTTCTTGTTGTATTGTCCATTACTGATCAAGGATCACAAATAATTCCTGATCCACTGTGAATTATTTAAGAATGTCAGTTACGAACTTTTTACCCATGATTATCTCTTATTATGGGGTGAGTAGATCATTTCACCTGAATTTAAAGAGTGCATATTGTTAAGAGTTCATTCATGAGATGCACCAAGATATTGTGCGAACCAAACTAATTCTATGTACTGTGTTTTAGTGACCCAATATTGAACTTAAGAAAACTTTTATCAAAACTTCAGCTGCTTGTATGCCAATTTGTATGCATATAAATTGAATTAATTAAATTTAATTTAATTTAATTTAACCCTAATTTGATCAACCATTACTGCCACCACCACCTCCCTCTGCTACCATCTCATCCATGAATCAAATTGGACACTGATGTAGTTGGATGCATGCAATAATCAGATGTATCAGCTGAAGGTTAGGGTTCTTCTTCTTACTAGAAATCCCAAAGTTACTCATACATCTCTGTCACACAATGAAAGTTGATTATTTATCTGTAAGAGAACATAATTAAATATACCAAGACATTGTGCTGAATTCACACATACAGTTAAATGATGCGGTTTTAAAGTAGGGGACTTAAAAGTTGCTGACAATCTTGCTGGTGATAAACTTCAGCCAACACATAAGGATGTTCTTGCAGAGCATTTCTGTGTTTTTCTTTGAACTAATTAACAGCAAAGATGGCAATGTTTTAATTAGAAATTTTAAGCACCATTGAGAAAAAGATCCATCTCAGCTGAAATGCAGAAGGGTGGTAATCCTACCCACTTTTGAAGTGGTGTCCTGCTGAGACTCCTATGTCGCAGAACGTTGAAACAGCAGCTTAGTGGGGGGACAAAATGGAAGCCTTGTGATTAAATTCACCTTAGAGACCACAACTAGAAGAAGAGACTTACTAGATGATTCTCCATATCTCATGATAAGTTTATGTGGTTTTCATTGGGATCTTCTTTATGTGCGTTTGTAGGTCTGTTTCATCTTTGGAACTATGACACTTTCTAATATTAGAAGTAATAGTTTATCATTGTTTCTGTCTGTTGAGATATATCTTATGGGGAGGCATATAATGCCTAAAAGAGAGGAAGAGAAAGGATATAGGAAAGGAGCGGAGAACTGAGAAAGTGTCTGTCTTAAACTGTTATGCAATAAAGAGTTCTAAATTCCTTTGAAATCTTTCCTAACCTCTTTAAAACAACAACAGGATGTCACTATATGTTGCAGAAATCCTTTCTGAAGGGCATGAGCAAGCATTTTGTTTACATCCTGTTTATAAGAGAACTCTCTTTCATAATAGAACCAATGAGAGAATGATATCAAAACATTCCACAGTAAATTCACTATGATATTTCATTAAAAACAGATACTGCAGATATCCTGTCACCTGAGGTCTGAATGTCCTATTTACATTTATTACATTTGAGGAAACTCCTTTATGGCCAGATTCTACATCAGTATAAATTATCTTCTCTCTTTTCAGAGTTTTATCCTATCCTCAGAATCACCTATGGGGTGAGTCTGATGTGAATCATTTTTTTCTCCACCTCCTACATTCATGAAGCCTGAAAATGTTCTTCTAAGCATCATGAACAAAAATTCAACTTGTGGCAGCAATTAATTATTTTTAATTGCCCTTAAATTCTATCATTATTGAATCTTACTTCCCACCGCGAGTGTTGCATTTGAAGTATAGTTTGCTACCTCAAGGACTTCTCCTAAAAGCTTGAATTGTAAAATCTCTCTTGCCACTGTTTTATTCTCCAAATCTAATTTTTGTACTATAAAGATTCTATCAGAGCTAGGAACAATTTAAACACAGATGGCCTAATGATACAAAACTATACAAAATATGTAATATTAGGCTTACCATCCTTCAGTTGTTGAGGCTACTCCCTGCAGAAAGATGTTATGTACCCAATGAGCCTATTTCAGCCTTATTGGTGTTTGCAGTCAAATCACCATATCATCTGCAAACAACAGCACTGAACAATCCATCTATTTACAGTTTTAGTGAAATAAAATTCTGTTTTGGTGAAGTGCTCAGTCACTGAATTAATACAGAAAGTAAAGACAAGCATGACAATAATAAAACCAAACTATAAAATATTTGGGCCAAACTAAATTTGAATAATTGCATTTCTCATCTTCTGAAAATGATACAGTATCTCTTCCTGAGAGAATGAATATGGTTAAAATCTAAGTAGGATCTTATTTCATTTGCCTGTCTGGGGCATGTTATCTTTTGCTGATTGCAACTTCTATGACTAATCGTTCTTCTGCTGTCTTTCCCCAAACCCTATTTTAAATTTGCAACAACCAATTAAAGAGGGTGCTCTTTAAATACTTGAAGTGGAAAAGAAATTTCCTCAGCATCACCCTTATCATCATGAGATTAAGGTTGCCTTCTCAAAAGTAAATGAAATCCCCATGCAATTATTTTGTTTAGGGAGCCATTTTATTTCTTAAAGCTCACTTGGACTAATTTGACAGCATATCAGTTGGCTCAAAGAATGACTTATTACTCATCTATTGCAGCACCTCCTATCATTAATTTCATCTGATACTGTGTGTAACACTACACGGCCTGACTATATTTCTCATACATTGCCAGGTAAGGAGTAAAATCTCCAAAGAATCATTTCCTTCACTAACTTTCAATTGCCAGGTCTTCTGGAGGAGTTTTGCATATGAATTTCTCTAGCTTCTTTCCCCAGTCCCTCACTTTGCTCTTCTCCGTTCCTTCTGGGATTTCTTTACATTCCCTTCAAGTCTTTCTCACCATAATTCATATCAGTGGTGGGTTTCAAATTTTTTTACTACCGGTTCTGTGGGTGTGGCTTGGTGGGCATGGCATGGCTTGGTGGGCGTGGCAGGGGAAGGATACTGTAAAATCTCCATTCCCACTCCACTCCAGGGAAAGGATACTCTAAAATCTCCATTCCCTCCCCAATCCAGGGGAAGGTTATTGCAAAATCCCCATTTCCTCCTAATCAGCTGGGACTTGAGAGGCAGAGAATAGACGGGGGCAGGGCCACTCAGAATTTTTACTACTGGTTCGCTGAACTACTCAAAATTTCCACTACCAGTTCTCCAGAACTGGTCAGAACCTGCTGAAACCCACCTCTGATTCATATCCTCTCTCAGTTCTGCCTTTTTCCAGCTTTCTCAGGACATCATTATATACTGCTCAATCCAGTTCTCTTTTTTCTGTTTGGTTGATAGCAGCCAAGAACCGATGATAAGGTGATAGTACCGATTGTGCTATCAATAAATGTTTCAATCATCGAGATCACATTAGAGCTTAAGCAGATCAAATCTTCTTATTTATGAGCTATATTAACTGCCACAATCTTACCAAGCTTATTAGAATTACACTCAAAAGGAACATACAGGTTGTCCTCAACTTACAACAGTTCATTTAGTGACCATTTGAAGTGACAACGGCACTGGAAAAAAATATACTTTATAACTGTTTTTCACACTGATAACCATTGCAGCAGCCCTCATTGCCACGTGATCAAAATTCAGACAATTGGCAACTTGTATTTATGATGGTTGTAGTGTCCTGAAATTATGTGATCCCCTTTTGCGACCTTCTGACAAGCAAAGTCAATGGGGAAGCCAGATTCACTTAACAACTGCAGTCATTCACTTAACAACTATGGCAAGGAAGTGTTGTGGTCTTCCAGCAGCCTGCAGAGCTGGCAGCAGAGTCAGACAGTGAGGAAGCTGGGGAGTAACATGGGCCAGTCCTGGAGTCAGGGGAAGGCTCAGACAAGGGCTCTGCGTCGGAGGCAGAGATAGAGCCAGGGCCATCTGGGAGTTATGTGCGGACTCCAGAGCCTCCAGAGTCGGACAGCAGAGAGGCAGAGGAATAGGAGGAGCCTGTTCCTAGTGCATGCATGCACAGAGCTGCCAGAAGGCAAGAACAGTTAAAACAAAAGGGACGACTCAGGAGTAAGGCCTGGAGATGATTGGCCCCTCCCATAAGGCTTAAAAGAGGAGCAAAGGCACATGGGCTCTTTGCAGGAAAGCAACGTTGTTAATTCTGTTCCCAGTCGGCATCTCTGTTTGATTCTGGACTCCGTGTGGCTTTGCCAAGTACATCTTTGGCAGAGTGTCAAGGGAGATAAAGGTGGGTAATTATCCCGAAGGACTTCTCCTGAAGGACTTTTTGCAACTATTGCAACTCAGCTGTGAATGAACATAATTCACAGCTCTTGCAATAAAAGGTTTTTGGGACTACTCGTGTGTTTAATGACTCAGGAAGCCTAGATCACAACAGGATGGTTGTAAAATGGGGCAAAATTTATTTAACAAATGTCGTGCTTAGCAACAAAAATTTTGGGCTAAACTGTGGTCGTAAATCGAGACCTACCTGCAGCCTCTATCTTCTAGATTTTCCCCCAAATACTTTTTCCTCTGACTTCAGCTTTTTACTTTCCCACAAATGCCACAAATGTATTTGGTGTTCTATACCTTCAAAGCTCATTTGCTCTTTCTTTACCTATTAGGGAATATTTGTGGGAAATATGCATTTCTGGAGTCTCTTTAGACTTTCTATTAAACTTTGTGGCTGCCTTTATTTTCCATGCTTTGATCATCACCAGACAGGCAGCGAAATGTTTATAATGCCATAAAGCCATAAATATCTGTCTTCTCTGCTTGCTGATGTTTCTTGCTCAATGTAAGATTTTTAGATAATCAAAACAATTTTAAATATACAAAGAATATAAAAGCCTCCAAAATAAAAAGCCCTCATGAAAATAATGATGGGAGTTTTTTACAATTTTAAAAAGCAAAAAAGAAAAGTCTTGGAGGAGCTAAACAAAACTATGCTACCACTGGCACCTGACATGTCAACTGGGAATGAAGCCAGCCAGATTTTATTTTGAGCTAAAAATTGTACTGTGAGTTCTGTCTTCATCTTTTATTGCCAATTTTCTGCACAGGTAGCTCCATTAAATGTATTGGAAATATAATCAATGCAGACAAGATCATGAATTATTATGCTATTTTTTGCATCAGCTGTTAAGGTACAGTTGTTATCTCAAATCTACTTGATAAAAATCAATTTAGCTTGCCAAGGAATTTTAGACATTGTAGGAGGGAGAGGCATGTTCATCTCTGGTCGCAAAATCAGAATGAACCTAATAGCACTTTTTCTAACAAATTTAATTAACTGCATAAGCTTTTAATACAATTTGTCAGGTGGAAAAAGTACTACCAGACCCCTTCTGATTTTTGCCAAGGAAATTTAGAAACGGGAATGTAACTGTTGAATATTGCATATAGGGCTTTGTCCTTCTCTTCTGAATTGTACTTAGCATTTAAATTATGCTTTCAACAAGGAGGTACGATGATAGAATCTGCCCCAGATGTATTACTTTCAGTTAGTCATATAAACAAACTATGTAAATAAAGTAACAGCTTTCAAGACTGTTTAAACTAAGAGATCTAAGATAAAGGATTTCCATTCTTAGTATATCTTGACCAGTGGTGCATTACAAAATTTTTTACTACCGGTTCTGTCGGTGTGGCATGGCTTGGTGGGCATGGCAGGGGAAGGATACTGTAAAATCTCCATTCCCTCCCCAATCCAGGGGCAGGTTACTGCAAAATCCCCATTTCCTCCTGATCAGCTGGGACTTGGGAGGCAGAGAATCGAAGGGGGCGGGGCCAGTCAAAATGTTTACTACCAGTTCTCCGAACTACTTAAAATTTCCACTACCGGTTCTCCAGAACTGGTCAGAACGTGCTAAAACCCACCTCTGATCTTGACCCAGAGGTTGTGACTGCTTGCACTAGGCCCTGACAATAGCCAGACATCTACAAATCTCTTTGGGTTGTCCACCTCTACTGCAGTGAACAACAGGGTGCTAATTATATTTTAAGTATTAAAATATATTAATATATATATTAATATATTAAGTATTAAAGTGGTTCAGTGGCTAAGATGCTGAGCTTGTTGATCGAAAGATCGGCAGTTCAGCGGTTCGAATCCCTAGTGCCGCATAACAGGGTGAGCTCCCGTTACTTGTCCCAGCTTCTGCCAACCTAGCAGTTCGAAAGCACATAAAAAATGCAAGTAGAAAAATAGGGACCACCTTTGGTGGGAAGGTAACAGCATTCTGTGTGCCTTTTGCGTTTAGTCATGCCAGTCACATGACCATAGAGATGTCTTCGGACAACGCTGGCTCTTCGGCTTTGAAACGGAGATAAGTTCCACCCCCTAGAGTCGGGAATGACTAGCACATATGTGCGAGGGGAACCTTTACCTTTTTATCATTGATCAGGAAAGGATAGTCACCATTGATTTGCAACTTAGACTAAAACAGCCACATGCATTAAGGATTTAAAGAATATCTCAATCTTATTTCTTCCAATCTAGTATGACAATAAAGTTCTCCAACAAAAAAATTATTCAGAGTGGCTAAAGTAATAAAAAAATAAATAAAACTTTAAACATAAAAAATTAAATAGAATCCAAATAATTATGAAAAGTAGAAATATCATCAATTACAATCCAGCATTTGGAAGGCAAAATACTTGCTTGAATAGAATAAATACTTTTAAGAACCAGTGGAAAGATTACAAGAGAAGATTACAAGAGTTGAACTTCTCTTGACCAGGAGTGCTAGAGCATGAGTGAAATATCCCTGTGTTTCTTTATTTAAAATCTGTTCAATTGTAAGATAACTTTGTAAGGCTGCCCATCATCCAGCAACTTTGGTACAGATTAAAATCAAAACCTAATATATTAAATCAATGTTAAAAAAAAAAAGATGGGCCAAACCAGGAAGAATAAATATACCATCAAAAACTCATTCAGGGTGATGTACACAAATTTAATGCTGAGTTTGGGGAAAAAGCAGTGGTGAAATCCAAATTTTTTTACTGCCGGTTCTGTGGGCATGGTTTGTTGGGTGTGGCAGGGGAAGGATACTGCAAAATCCCCATTCCCTCCCCACTCCTGGAGGAAGGATATTGCAAAATCTCCATTCCCACCCCACTCTGGGGCCAGCCAGAGGTAGTATTTGCCGGTTCTCCAAACTACTCAAAATTTCCGCTACCGGTTCTCTGAACTGCTCAAATTTTCCGCTACCGGTTCTCCAGAACCTGTCAGAACCTGCTGGATTTCACCCCTGGGAGAAAGCTAAAGAATGACAGAATGTCAGCCCTTCGAGGCAGTCCAGGCAAGAAGGAGCAACCATGAGTACTAGCACTACTTTCATTGCAAGGTTACAGTCAAAGAATCTTGCAAGACTGGAAATATTTTATTTCCAGAACAACTACCAAGAGTCCCATCTGAGTTGCTTGCCACAGCCCTTTTCCTCAGTTATCTTTTGCATGATGATTATCTAGGCTGAGGCTCTTCCTCCTTCCTCCTCTCTCCCCATGTCATTCTCACAGCCCATTACACAAACTCAGAGCTGTTCAGACTTCCAAAGGGGTCATCTTCCAGAAGGAAGGCACTGCAACCAATTAGGCAGGCAGCCAGTGGTAGGATTCAACGGGTGTAACAACTGGTTCGCTGAGCGTGTGTGCAGTCCGTTAGAAAATACCATTAAAAGCAGTATTAAAAGCACTAAAAACAGCTGAGATGCGGCAATCTGCTCTGTTGCGCCAATCAGCTGGGCTTCAAAAGAACGAAATAAAGGTAGGTATAGCACAGGGTTGGGCAGGCGGGCTCAGCTGATGGTCGAAGCGAACCGGTTTACTCTCAGCTGATAGTCGGAGCAACCAACTTGCCCGAACCGGACCGAATAGGCTGAATCCCACCCTTGCAGGCAGCCCTTTCTCACATGGCTTGTCTCAGCTTATATGAATGCTCCTCCATTTTACCAAGCATATACTGCAGTTTAGCTTTGGCTTGGTGTCATTTGTGAAGGCGGCCATTTCATTTTGCAAACTATAGTTTATCTGTATTATAAACCTTACCTAGCAAAATGTAGTTTGGGCAGTAATTTGTGGCTTAACATGATAAATGAATGCAGCTTATTAGATCATGCCCAGAATGGCAGCCAGTGAAGTCAGGCTTCCTATAATTGGCCCCAGCCAATAGTCTGAATGCAGCGCCCTACAGAAGCTGAAGTGTCCTGAACAATCATTCCCAAGTACATTATGGTAATGCAAATGGAATGCAAAAAAGGCATTCTCAGAATATCCAGATCTGATATTCTATGTCAGTGCCATGCCAAACCTTAGACCTCAAAGTCCAAAAGTGCACCCAAATTGTATGTTTTTCATCAGACATACTCTATAGCATTTGAATCTTAAATGAAATTTTTATAAAAATTTTCAGTTTTTCAGATGTGGTGGCGCAGTGGTTAGAATGCAGTATTGCAGGCTGACTCTGCCCACTGCCAGGAATTTGATCCGAACTGGCTCAAGGTTGACTCAGCCTTCCATCCTTCCAAGGTCGGTAAAATGAGGACCCAGATTGTTGGGGGCAATATATTAACATTGTAAACCCTTAGAGAGGGCTGTAAAAGCACTATGAAGCAGTATATACTATTGCTAGTGCTATTGCTATAAACTCAGAATTCTTTCCTTGGTGGTGCCTGTCGTTCCATTTATACTGTTTATAGCAAACACCAGCACAGAGACAGGTAGTCCTCATTTAGCAACCACAGTTGGGACTGGCAGTTCTCTTGTTAAGTGAAGCAGTCACTAAGTGGGAAATCACATGGCTGCAACTGTTATTTCCTTTTTTTTTCCCCTCACTACTTTTTGGAATGCTTACCCCAGTGCTGGAATAATTAGCAAGAAGAGAATTAATATTTGCATTAACATTATTGGAAAGGAAGGGATTACAAGAGTGTAAGCAGGATTTAGCTTCAATTCCTAATATCTGAAATCAGCATGGCTCTTGGTGATGAATGATGGGAAATGCAATCCTACAATATCTGATGGGATACGGATTGGCCTTTGTATTAAACTGAATAAATCCCTTATTTTTAAAACTAATTTTGGCAAAGATCAGGTCTTGGTAGATACGCTTCCACTGGGGTAATTTGTGATTTTTTTCCCTTCCATCTTTCTTGTAAATATATTTCAAAAAAGCTTTCTTGGGATTCTATCCCTTTAGAACTTGTTGACCATAAACTTGTTGGTAATAAAACAAGTAACCCAATTATTTCCCAGAAGCTCACTGTTTAGCATTAAGAAGTGCTTGAAAATAAATTATTTGAGAAAGAACAATGAATACATTGTTCTCTTGGTACACCTGAAAATTATGTCTCTCTATAGAGTCAATGGAGAACCTTCTACCATTTAAGAATCTTTGGCCAAAATCTCTTCCATGCATTCTGAGCAGCTTCAGTTGAATGTCCTTCAGTGTGCCTTTCTGTTGATGTAACCATTCCATACATTTCAGATACTTACTGAATATTCGAGTTTCTTTCGCTAGAAGGTCCATATAACCTTACAACTCTTGGGTCACATGGTGATTGTAATCTGCTTTAGTTGTTTACTGATTACCAACATCAAGCAGGAAATCTCAATTCCATATCTTAATTGTAGATGTAGAACTTGGAGGAGTTATTTCTGTTCCATCATGTATCAAAGAAACCTTCTTCTGGTGGCTGAATCCCATTTCCAAGGGCCTCATATTCATTTCTTTGCCAATTACATCTTTACTATCAGTGTGCTTATGTCTCAGACTTTCTACATCTGAGGCAACTCAGATTATGTCATATTAGCCATTATGTCACATTAAGGAGGCTGAGGTTCTAGAAAGTACTCTGAGCCTTCCTTTGCTATTTTTACAGTCGTACAATTCTGTGATTATTTCATACATAAAGAAAGTGGACAAAATCACCCCATCTTCTGGAACTTATGATACAGATTCATTGTAGTGAATACATCCAGTAATATTCCGACCAACTACCTCAAACATACTAAGACAGCCATTCAAAAGTAGAAATTATATCCTTTGATGGTGAACCTCAACAACAGCCACTGAGCCCTGTGCTGACTAGAATCCTCATAAAACTACTTGTCATGCTTTGGTGGCCTGAAAAACATGGTTCACCCTGTTATTTCATTTAGGCCAATGAAAGTACTTCTATTCCCAAACCAAATTACTGAACATCTATTGATCTACTTTCCACTCTCACCATCTATTTTCCATCTACCAAAATAGTTTGATCTAAACTTCAGTTCCCTCCATCTTACTTCTTACAGGATTCAGTTCCACAACTTGTCTAGGATGAAGCAGAACAATGAATGCTGGCTTCTTATAAGCTATCCATTAGAGTTTCTGCACAGCTAAATGAATATCTTTTCTTGACCTTTTTTAGAACCATTGATTTGACCTTCTGCAACATCTCATCCATCATGTATCTGATCTTCTGCTTAGTTTGAAGTATCAGGGCTTAATTCTGGCATCAATAAAAGTTTATCTTCCTGCCATTTCTTGTTTCCCTCATCAAAAGCTAATTTTCTCTTTTCCAATCATTAAGCACTTTAGTGTAAGTGTATTTCTATTCAGTAATCTCCCATCCTCTTCTACTATGGAACCCTCTACCTCATTCTCTTTATATTAAACCTTTTTTAAAAATAAAAAACTACAGCTACTGCTGACTTTTTGTAGTTGTGACATGATTCCATTGACTTAGAGAACTTTCCAAAGTGATTTTCCCTCTTGTTTTTTGTAAGGATAAATCAGTCCTTGCTATCTGTATATCATTTTCTTCACATTAGTGTTTGCTTTTCATTTAGATTGAGATGTAGTATTATCTGCTTTTTTCCCCCAACCCATCAGGTCCTTTGGAGACATTGCCCCATTCCCTAGTGTTTATGGCACACTTATCTTTCACCCAAATCATATGGCTTCATTCAGCCAGGACACCAGCTTATTCTTGGCTTTCCAGAGTCTGTTTTAAACCTGTGGACTTTCTCCTCCAGAAAAACAGAGTTGGAAGTCTTCTAGTCCAACCCCTTTCTCAAGCAAGGGACCCTATACCATTTCAAACAAATGGCTGTCCAGTCTTTCCTTAAAAGCCTCCAGTGATGAAGCACCTATAACTTCTGAAGGCAAACAATTCCACTGGTTAATTGTTCTCACTGTCGGGAAATTTCTCCTTAGTTTTAGGTTGGTTCTCTCTTTGATTGGTTTCCATCCATTATTTCTTCTCTTGCGTTCTGATGCTTTGGAAAACTGGCTGACCCCCTCTTCTTTGTGGCAGCCCCTCAGATATTGGGACACTGCTATCATGTTCCTTCAGATGGATAAATCCCAACTATTAAGCTTTGTTATGAGCTGACTAAATGGCCATGTCCTCATCTGGACCAAATTCATTCTACAGGAATAATAATAGCTTCAGAGGCCTTTTTTTCAGGTCATTCCCTGTCTGGAACAATGCCAGGCAATTACATCCACCTTAATCCGGCAGTTGTGTGTATGTGTGTGTGTGTGTGTGTGTGTGTGTGTATAATATTCATTCATTCATTCATTCATTCATTCATTCAAGAATGAATCTTTGGAAAAACTGTTCTTTGGTCACCTTGTAACAAGTAGACTTTTCTTCCAGTCAGGAACTTGCTAATCATCCATGTGTGTGAACATTCACACAGCCCATCCTCTCACTCATCTGGCTTTATTCTTTCTTTGCATGAATTGTGTTGGTCTCAGGAACTGAAGGGGATTCAAAGGAATTGTGTGAAATGTAGGGAGGGACTTCTACCAGTCTAAGCTTTACGAATGTCCAGATGGCGCACTGCACAGATGCAGTGTGATTTGAAAACAGTCATTCTAGGAATGATAATTTCTAGGTAAGAACCCAGTTCTATCAGTTGGCAGCTGGTTCTGGATATGCAAATGCAGAACCTCTTTGCTCTATCAGATACTAGAAACCTGGTTCAGCATTCTGTTCCCAACAGGAAGTAAACTTATTTGTTTCGAAGAACCACAAGCAGGACATAATGTAGATCTTGTCTTTTTGTTCCTGAGATTTTTATAATACTAGAGTGGCTTTGTATATAGAAATAGAAATTCTACTTAGCTTCTTTCATAGGCATGTGAAAACTATTTCCTTAATGAACTGCAGTATTCTAAACCATTTCAAAGGTAAAAATTTGTCTTGCCCAATTTTGTTTTATAGAAAGGACAACTTTTTGTTGAATTATTACTCCTGAATTATTAAAGTTCCCATAAAGCTATTCTTTCCAGAGAAGATATTCTTATTTAATTTCTTGAGACATTTTTATCTGCTCTTTGTGATGATTTTCTAGTTCAGCCTCAAACTTCACATGAATAAAGATGTCAGGCTTCTTATCAGAGTGGAGTTTTCCACTTGTATATAAACATGGAATAATGTTTCTCAATGATCACAGTGAATACCTGAATTCTGGGAGAAGGAAATTGAAAGAAAGGACTGAAGAGGGACAGAAAGTTTGTCAGCAAACTTTCATAATGGCTCATAATGGTTCTAGAGACATATATTAAATATTTCATTGTATGCCTCTTTCCACACCAGGCTTTTCCAAAGACATCAACTAAAGACAAAGTTTTTCATGTGAGAAATGCACAGAAATTAGCTTTGTTAATGGACAGTTGCTTTGTGTAATGTTGTTTAGGTTCTAAAATATCCAAGATGAGTTTATTCATTGTTCCTAAGTCTTGGAAAAGGAGGGAAAAAAAATTGACTGCTAAGGAAAAGATTGGAACGAAGAGTTTATCTTAACCCAGAGTTGCTTGGTGGATTAGTTTGGCAGTTTCTTTTTGTGGGAATAATAATAAGGATCTCACCTCTACTGTCAGTAATTTGCAATTGAAAACTCATTGTCCATGTATCTAATATGTTGATGCATAGAGCATCAAAATATAAAAATCTAAAAGGCTTCTATGTCTTGACCAAGATCATAGTTGTATTGGTTTTTTAGACTAATTTTTAAAACTTTGATGCTACACTACTGGCTTCCTGTGATAACAAAGCTGAGGGTGCTTAGATAATTCATTTGGAGGCTATTTTTACATTAATTCTTTGGAAATTCTGATTTATTTATTTATTTATTGCCTCACACAGTGTTTTAATGGGATGTCACGGTCTTTCTTTTCATCGATATGATTTTTAGAATTAAATTTATTTAACTCGTTTTCTGCCCATCTTGCCAGAAGGCAACATTATTTATGCCACATTTGTGAGTTCATCCAGATGTTAGGTCCTTCTCATTTACTTCTTTTATATTCAGGTAGTTGCTTCCTGACCTGTAATGGATGGCATTCATTTCTTTGAGTTAAAAATAAAATCTTGCTATCCCCAGCCTTTTTATAGGATTAACCAATATTTTAATTACATAAGCATCTTACTCAGAGTAAAGTCATAATATTCCAAGGTATAAAAATATGCAGTCCTTTTCATGCATGTTCTGGTAACTTTATTTAAACAATAGTATAATGCAATAAAACATGCTATTGTTTACTATGACATTACTTCTCTTATAACCCTCTAGTTGCTATGAGGTGTCCAAGTGGCTGAAACTTTAGAGCAATCAATATGAGATTTTAACTGTAAAATTAATTCATTTGTAGAACTTCAAGTGTCCACTATTCATTTAAGCCAATAATCATTGCCTCAAAAGACCACGATATGCAGAAATCTGTTTTTTTAATTGTTTTTCAAACTGCCTGGAATCTTGTATAATTGAGCCAATTGGCTTACTTCTAAGGAGATAAGGTAGGGATTTGTTTGAGCCAAACTCAGCTCCTAGTAATTATATATGCATATCCATAGTGTTTTCTTAGTAGCAATGAAAGTGACTTGTTGCAGCCTTCTTCTGAGATATTTCTTTAATTCCAATTTTACTGTCGCATTCTGAGATTTCTCAGTGGTCTCTCTTCCAAGTATTAAGCAAGTCAGATCCTGCTTAACTTTTTAATTTAATTTAATATCAGTAATTGTGACTGCAACAATCTGAACTGGCCATTTCCAAAAAGACACGTATTTTATTCTCAATTCAGGTACTGTGGAGAAGTCAAACGGAAGGGCTGCCATCTCTGACTCCCTAATCATTCCTTTCTCCCTTGGATCATTGTTTCATCAAAATTTCACAAGCTCTATCAGACTCAGTTAGATGCTTTAATTAAAGTCACCACAGTAGGTGCCATAAAGGTGAACCTTTCCTGTTGAAAGCAAACAAGCATCACATAGGATTGAAAAATTACCGAGCAAAAAAAGAGGAAAATATAGATCCTCTATCCAGATTAAAATATTAACATTACATTGAAGCCTCCAAGCAAATATCCTGCATTTTTTTGGTTTGCCCTTGTCTTTTGCTTTGATCTGTGGGCGGAGCTCAACGTCCATGCTTTCTCCCCATGCTTCTTCTGCACTTCCTTTTCTCTTTGATCTTGCTGAATGCGTTTCTTAGAAAATTTAGAAATGTGTAATATTCTCTTGCCTTTCCCAGAAGCCCTTACAGTGTTTTACCAGTTTTATTTCATACTTTCTGTTCATTGGTTTCATTTTGCATATGAAGATACAGGGTCCAAAGCCACGCAGGTACCCAAATAAGCTATTCTGAGGTAAAAGAAGCTTCTATGCCTTATTTATTATTCCTGCTATATAATCATTTTTATACATAAGGCTTTCATGAAACTCATCCTCTTCAATTCTTTATATGTCTGATTGTTGTTTTGTGAAAAAGGGTGAATGTGGAGGATAGGTATTTATCATAGGAATTAGCCTTCTGGTCTATTTTTCCAGGGTATTAGAGAAAGGTCCCATCATCTGAAATCAGTTGGTCAAGTGTTTATCAATGTTTAACATGATTCAAGTTGCGCTAAAAACTACAGCTAAGAATTTTATGGTCGTTCTAAGCTGCCCAAGGTTGCTCAAGATTGACGGCCATATAAATCTTTTAAATAAATAAATATATTCCATTTCCACTGTGGATTCTCCGTGTTCTCCTAAATAAACTCCTAGTCTCCTAAGAGACTAGTTTTGAACACTGGAAAGACAAATTTATGATCCCAGTTATTCAGCAGATTAAAAACCTGGTATTATTTCAGATTTATGAAGAAGTTGTTTATAGAAGTAGGTTATGGATGGATGGTTACAATAAAATCAGTTCTTCTTTTATTTAATTTATTATGTAAACAAAAAATATGGGTTTTTTTTGAACACTGAAAACAGTGTTCAAATCAATTGCGATTTTTAAAAGATATTTCCTTACTTATTTGATGCATGGCGTTTGAAAATTTTTAAGTTCAGTGACATTTTCTTTGGTATTCAGAAATTCTAATCTGATTGTCTCCTATAGACTGTCTATGGGATCTGACTTTTGGTATACCCTGTATCTATGGCCCTTATATCATTTTGTTATGTTGCTTTCCTTTTTTTGTAGTTGTGTTACTCTTTTTTCAGCTTGTTCAGTTTTATTAACTAAAGGAAGGTATTCTGGTTTATGAAATGCATCTAGGAAAATATCCCCTAAAATCCTATAAAATATCAAAATTACTATATGCCTCTTTGACGTATAATCAAAATATATCTTAATGTTATTGCCTTTGGTCTCTTATTTATTTCAGTAGCTGTCTGTCTTCTTCAGTAAAAAATATGCTGTTGAGTTTCAGTATTGTGAAATAGCCACCTAAATCTGAAAAGGGCAAGTAACCCAGATAGAATATGCAGTTAGCTCCACAAAATAAGAAAAATCTGTTAATATCTTACTGGATTGTCTCCATTGTGTCATTTTCTGCTGCTTTGTTATCGACTAGATTATTATTTATTTACTTACTTACCTACCTACCTACTTATATTTCACAGATGAGATAGTGACATGATTTTTAACTCATTCCTGCTGTAAATCAGCACGAAACCATGCACATGCATCTATTAAAATGCATCTCCAAAAAATAAACCCTCAAGAGACAGTCATTTGGAAAAGTATTCAAAAGAAACTGTTGCATTAATGTCAACAATAAATTTTCCTGATTTCTTTTGAGTTACTTTTGTAATAACAAATTAATATAGATGTTTCTCTAGTCGAATTAATTTTCCGGAAATTCTATACCTTACAATGAGAATCTTCTTGTATGTGCAGCAGCTTTACACTAGTATAATATTGTCCGATCTTTATTTAAATGTTGCATTTTTTCTAAAAATCAATGATTCCAAACAAATCTCAGTGAGAAATTTCATTCAATGCCCTGTTGTTACATCATCTCCAAGTTGAAGTGGAAATCAGATATGTATTTTTATTTATTTATTTATTGAATTTGAATTTTGAATTTTTACTTTCTTGTCTCAACAAAGACAAGGCAAATGGCTGAGCACCATAGCAGCTGCTACCTGCTTTAAGTGCAGGTTTTTGAGATAGCATGGATCCAAAACTTTATTAACTTCATTTTAAAAAATTACTTATATCTGACTATTCTGTCCCAAGGAATGGAATTACCCTAACAGCTTACAAACACAATCCAATTTTCCCTAACTTGTATTTTGCTCAAATTTCAACCATTCAGAGGAATCGCCTTTGAGGTCAAACAAACAACTCCTCTTCAAGTCAAGCTTAGCTCTTAGTGATTTCATGCCTGTCTTTTTTTCTTGACAACCATAGACAAATATTAGCCATTGCCCCTTCTTCTGGGATGCTTTTTTTAACCCTTCCCTGTCTAGCCGGCAGCCCTGGTAATTCCAGATTGAGTCCTGTCCTGATATCAACCAGTTTGGCTTTGCTTTTTCATATCGGTTTTCAAGGTAGGGTTAGTAGCGAATACAGCTTCATATGCGGGGGAGAGAAATGCCTTTTACCACCACAATGGCATGTCTGGGTTGCTCAAGACAGTCTATCACACCATTAAGATTTGGGGACTTAGTCATGAAATGAAGAGGCGGAGAGTTCACAGAATGCATTGTGTCTGTAGATGCGTGTTTCGTTTTCTTCATTCCTGTGCATTTTGCCAGATGCATATGGATTCTCTGAAATCTAAAGAGCGAGTCTGCTTTGCAGCAAATGACAGAGACTGGCAAATCAGGTTCGGTAGCATTATTAAAATACAAAATAAAGTACTCATACAGAAAATGGTTAGGAATGCATTTTTTTTTTTTTTTACAAGTGGTGCAAAATTCATTTCAAAGGAGAACCAGATTTGCGTGTTCCTCCTTTATGCACACGGATCTCCTCTCTTTGAAATGAATAATCTAATTAATATAGATAATTAAGTTACTTCGAGCACACTTGCCTGCATGGAAGGTTCCTTGAATTCAATTGAATGGAATTCCTAGTCAGCATGCGTAGGTTCCATGATTCATGACTCACTTCAGTTAGGTTAATTTCAGAAGAATTGTATATAAGCCCATCGTGATATATAGTGATACTCTGCCGCATAGCAGCCTGCATAATGCCTTGCAATAGCTTTGCTGGATAAATATTCCGTACGTGCTGAACAGGGCAGGATTCCAGCTACCCAATGGGTCCTTCCTTGCTCCAGGGTTTCCATACGCTTAGGCGGTGCTCCCTTCCTGATGCTCTTCCTTTTTTACTCATTGTCTTCATCCTCCACACACCCCCATGCACGTGGCTCTGGACCGCTCATCATGTTCTTCTTGTTTAAAACCCCATTGTTCATTTGTTTGTTTGTTCTCTTCTCTTCCTCTTCCCTTTATCTCTCTCTCTCTTTCTCTCTCTCTCTCTTGCTTTCTTTGTTTTCTTTTTGTTTTTGTCTCCTCTGTTTTGTATACCCAGGCAGCCCATTGAGTAACTTCTTTGACGTAATTAAACAACTTTTTTCAGACGAGAAGAACGGGCAGGTGAGCCATCCCCCCGGCACGCCAACCAAGCATAGCACAAACAGCAAGCGGAGCGATTCCGATAAAAATGACTATGGGTCTAGAGGAGACACTAAGTTCCCCGCTGGCAAAGAGAAGGCAAAGATGGCCTCATCACTCGGCTTACAAGACCAACCTTAAATAAATGCACTGAGAAAAAAAAATTAAGTCAATCCAATAATATCACCTAGAAAAGTGAAGAAAAGCTCCCCAAATGAATGAGTATTCTTTAGCCTCTAAACTAGATGGGTGTATATAATAGTGCTACCATAGGACAAAACTGTCTATAGTAAATTTTTGTATGGAAAAACAATGTGTGTATATATATACATACATATATATATATATTTAAAAATTATATATATACATGCACATGTAAATATATATAATCCACACATATACATATATAGATTTATATGATACCTATACAAATAATGCACACACACACACATAGACACTCACACAGACATATAAAAGGGGAAAAAAAGTAACAATTGACAAACCCATTTTGGCAAATCCTGTTTGTTTGGGTTTTGTTTCTTCCTCCCAGTACTTTCCTTGCAATAACTCCTCCCCCTCACCGTAACATATCCCCCGCTTCTGACTCCACCATCCCCATTATATTCCTGTGTTCTCTCTGTGTTTCTGATACCACCACTTGTTTCCAATCTACTACCAGGAATTATCCCGAAAAGTTAACATGTCAGCCAACATCTTCACCTTCTGTGCTCCGCGAATGCTTGTTCACGGAAGGCCAGTGATGTAAGACTGTCCACGGACTGGTTTGGGGGGAGGGAGGGGAACTTCCAGCCTCCTGTCTCCCACTGCAGGAAATGGGTCTCCTCCATTCCATTTGCCCTCAACACACAATTTTCTTTTGGTGCTCTGTGCGGAGAACAGCTGAGAAATTGCAACCTGTCACAGTTGGAATTCCAGGAAAGCAACGTTGGCTGTGACTACACCCTTTCCTCCTGGTGAAACTAGACTCTGGGAGAGGGTGGGGGGGGAGGATAGGGAATAGGATGGCATATTGTTCTCATTCCATATTAAGATTTTTATAAGAACTGTCCCCCCGCCCCTCCATCTCTTTCTTCCCATCCGAATTGTTTTTCAAATTGTGTTTGTGTTTTTGTAATTTCAAATCGGTTTTTTTTTTCCAAATGGCTGGAGAGGCAGCCATAAACTTGAGGGAAACAAAAATACAAGGAAACAGTCAAGCAAACATGGACACTGAAACTTAGGGAAAGTCCGCTATCAGCAGCAAGGACAAAGGACAAGAATCCAATTCTGGGGCACAGCCTCACCTGCTGCCAAGCTCTGCTCTGGCTACCACCTTCACCATCATCGCCACCGCTGTTAGGACTTCTTCTCTTCTCAACCTGCTCTCTCAGACCTTTCCTTCCACATTGGAATTTTCCTTCGGCCGGCTGAATTATCTGCTACATCACACATCTGGATGCAATTATGGTGTCATTAGTGCTGCATTGATATATCAGTATTATTTATTTGCTGGTTTTATTTATTTATTTGGGTTGTGTATGTACGTTTGGGTTTGTTTTGTTTTGTTTTTTTAATGCGAAAGAAGACTATAAGATGAGAAATAGATTTCCCCCTTTTTCCTTTGTGCGTGCCTGTGTGTATAACCACTGGGACATAGTTCATTTGAACAAACTATGGAGGCGATAGCACTATGGACGAGTTCAACACAAAGCTACTGTAAACTTTTAAAAGTATTGCAAGATATTTTTATATTTGTTTTGGGGTTTTTTTTCCCTTTGTTTTTGGAGAAGGATGAGTGGGCTGGATTTTCTGTGTAGTTAAGTTATTATTAGGTCTTGGTTATTATTTATAATGCATATATATAAATATAAATATATATATATATATATTTAAAATTTTAAGATGTTAGATATATCTTCTGCTTTCATTACTGAATAGAGGTGACATTGATTTGTATTTATTTGGGGGGGGGTGGAATTTCAACAAGAACACAACTTGTTCCTCTCACCAATGCTCCTTTTCTTCTTTTTCATTTGATGTCTCTTTCTCTCTCCCGCTCTCTTTCTCTCTCTCCAAGTCTAGCTGGAGAGGAAGATTTTTAAAATACCATAAATGACAGGCAAAAAAAAAAAAAAAGATGACGACAAAATTCTAAAATCCAGTATGTTTTAAATGTAGAGTTAGTATTCAGTCCCCTTATTATCTTCAATTGCTATTGTTTGGGTTCCTATAAGCGTATGTTAAACTGCAATATTTTTAAATGTTAATATTAGATTTCTCTTTCACTGTTTGTATTTCTTTCCGATTATTTTTATTTCTATGTTTGTCCTGGTTCATTCTGCCCTTATTGGACCTGTTTTTCCTGTATATAGGTTTGAAGAAGAAGAAAAACAACAACCAATATTTTGAAAAAGATCCACAAAAGTGGAGGGTGTTTTTCGTTGTGGTTTGGTTTGGTTCTCCTAATCTTAACCTTTTCTCTTCTATTGCTGTGTGCATGTTAGACCTTGGTAGGGTGGTGGCTGGGGACAGAGAGAGGTGAGAATGTAGAGATCTGGAGGCAGTTTTAATTGCATGATATTGCTGTAAATTATTCTCTCTTGCTTCTGTTGTCTTTTCTGCCTCCATTTTCTCCTTCATTCTCTCCAAAGCTTCTCTTCTACCACCCTCAGTCCGTTTCCCTGGTTTTTCTTCCTTTATGTATAGCTTTTAAGGCTTCTGTTAACTTGTACCTCTACAAAAGGCTGGGATTTCAAATAATAATAATAATAACAATAATAGCCCATATAGTACACACAGGAAGGAGATCATTTACACAAGACATAAGAATAAATGAAAGCAATACCTCTTGTTATCCTTCCTATTTTGTACTTGGATGACACATGCACACACACTCACTAGTGGACACAATCTGATATTATTTAACAGTTCAAAGGACAAAGAGGAACCTTCTGATGTATCCCTTGTTAAATAACTGTGAACAACTTTAGTTCAAAAACAATAAATTCATTCAGTAAAGATACTGGCTCTTCGGGTGTCTTGTTTATGACAGCTGGCCAGAGGGGGGGGTGTCAGGTAAGTATTTTGCCTAATCTCCATCATATACTTCAGAATATGGTCCAGTCACTACATCAGTTTCCTCTGGTCTAACCTTGAGATTTATCCAGGGCTGGCAGAGAATACAGCAGCTGGCTTTCTGTGGTGAAGATCCCACTATAAGTTGAGATCTAAAGTGAAGTGTGGAAATTTTTTTAAATATAAGGGCTTTTTTTGGGGGGGGTGTTCTGATTCAACATCGGTAAGGAGGATGGAAAGTTAATTGTTCCCAGTCTTCCAGTTAGGCTTCGATTAGCCTGGCACCTACAGTTTCATGACCGGATCCACAAAATGAGCGTCTTTGGGATAGTTTGGCAAAATAAGAAAGGAACTTGGACTAGGTATTATGTGTTTATTTCTTGATTTTGAAAAAAATGCTTGACTCTGATTCTGGGCACTTTACTTAATAAAAGGTTGGAAATAAAAACAAATGGTTTGTGTCCATATGATATGCACAGAGATAGTCTTCAACTTTCGATTACAGTTGTGACCAGAATTTCTGTCCCAGATGATTTTACAATCTTTTTGTTATAAGCAAATCACTGCAGCTGGTAAGTGAATCCCACAGCTGTTAAACAGATCCAATTTCCCCCATTGACTGCTTGATGGAAGCCAACTGGCAATCAATCTCATGACCCCAGGACGCTGCAACCATGCTGATTGCTAAGTGCCCAAATTTTGAACACATGATTATGGGGATGCTGCAACGGTCATAAGTTCAAGGACCAGTCATAAATTACTTTCTCCAGCACTGTTGTTACTTTAAATGATTTCTAAATGAATGGTTGTGAGTTAAGGACTACTTGTACTTTCTCCTTCAAAAATATTAGAATTACATGCTTTTGAATGTTCTCTGTATCAGTTGAATTGAACTTTGGTGATCAATCACACTTGATCTTTAAAGTGGGAGACCCTAAAGTTGTAGTCAAGACTCTGTTTCAAGGGACAGCAGAAACTTCCCTAATATATATAGGATCTCAGCTCAAAAAAGAACAAATCAAAGCATTGTATAATGCCTTGATAAGACCACACTTGGAATACTGCATCCAGTTTTGGTCGCCATGTTGTAAAAAAGATGTTGTGATTCTAGAAAGAGTGCAGAGAAGAGCAACAAAGATGATTAGGGGGTTGGAGGCTAATGATATAAAGAATGGTTGCTGGAATTGTGTATATCTAATTTAATGAAAAGGAGGAGGAGTCAAGCTATTCTCTAAAGCAGCGGTCACCAACCAGTGGTCCGCAGAAAAATTATTTGCATTTTTTATATTGCACTAAATCAGGGGTCCTCAAACTATAGCCCCTGGGCTGGTTACGTGCAATGAACATTTGTGTTGTAGCCAGCCCAGGCGCCAGATCGGCCCCTGCAAACTCCATCTCTTGAGGAGCCTGGCCGAAGTTTCGCATGCCACTTGCTGAAGCGCCTGGGCTCCCAGTGATGGGATAGGATCCTTCAGGCACTTAGCTTGGCCTCCAGTTTAGTAGCTCCAGCCCCTCCCTATGTCACAGGAGATCAGGAGTCTCAGTGAGCAGCACATGAAACTCCGGCCACCTGGGAGAAGAAGAGTGCACCAGAGCCCAAACACTGTGCCTCGCCGGCCTTGGCAGCCAGGGATCCTGCTGGCATCCTGGCCATATCAAGGCCACCCAAATCCCCGAGTTGTTCGCTCCACCCACTTGCCTGCCCATCGCACCTAGGCCTGTCAGGCCCTGCCCCAAACCAAGTGGGGGGAAGGGACTGGCTGGCTGAGCACAGCACCCTTCTAGTGCCTGCCGCCTTAGCAAAGGCAAAGCAGAAGCAGGCGGTGGCGGTGACCCTATCCTGCCCACCAATGCTGCGGGCAAGAATGGGCCATGCTGATCCCGCTTCATGGCCACTCACAGAGCACGCACTGGCCACTTCTCTCTATTGTAGGGCTTCTTGGATGTGGCTTACTGCTGCAAGCCCAAAGCAGCAGGAGATGAGGGCTGCCTTAGCGCCACCAGCTGGCACAAATGTACTGCGATGAAGGCGGAATGCTGTTGATGTGCAAAGGCAAGTGGCCCTTCGCTCCTGCACACTAAGGCTGCAGCCATCACCACTGCCGTTTCAGCCCACCTGTGCCACCACTTCCCCTTGCCGCAACAGCACCATTATCTTGTTCCAGATGGTGAGGGCTTGCCTACTCCTTGCACGTTGCACGTACCACCCTCTATGGCAGAGATTTCCAGCCCCACCATGAGCTGCCTGGCCAGTCCCATATTCCATAGCTCTAGTCACAGGACTGGCCCATTGGTCATCCCGGAGCAGCTTCTCCACCCAGGTGCACCAGTCTGCTGGGGAGCTGCCCAGCCACTCCCGGGCAGGCTGGTGCATCTGTGTGGAGGAGCTGCTTCGAGATGACCAATGGGCCAGTCCTGTGACTAGAGCTATGGAATATGGGACCGACTTTCCCACCAAAGTCAGCAAGCTACCGTCAGTCTGCCCGTCTTCTTCTTCCTTCACTCAGATTGACCACAAAGCTTCCCCTTGAGAGAAGGAACACAGAAGAGGTTCCTGGAAGGCTGTGTGTGCCCTGACCAGGCACTTTCTCTCAGGCCTCCCGCCCAGAGGCCTCACGAAGTAGAGACGGGCAGGGCTGAAAGAAAGCGCCTGGTCTGGGCACACAGCGCCCCAGTGTCAAACTAGGTTGATGTCCCCCGCATCGATCCATCACACAAAACAGGAAAGGGAGGTGGAGAGAAACAGTCCAGTTGCCAAGGTACGCCAGAGTGGAAGGCCAGCAAACAGGAGAGCTTCCCCATCTTCTGAGGAGCATGGGACTTCTCTCAACCAGGCCCTGAGTTCCCTTGAAGTTTGTTCTGCTGCTGGAGGATGGGCTGCAGTGGTCCAAACTTGGCCCATGCCAGCTCCTTGCAGTCGCCCATGCTGGGAGCCCTTTGGGGTCTTTTTGTGTGGGTTGGAGGGGGGCAGAAATTCCTACTTGGGATCTGCTTCAGCCTTCTAGTGTGAGGCTTTGGGCGAAAGCTGGAGGGAAGTACTGCTGGTGGCCAAGAGCCAGAGGGCCTTGTTCCAGTGGGACTGCATCATGGCCTGGAACTGCCTGACCCTCTCAGCCCATTGAGCCTCCAGGCTACCAGTACCTGGCCTTGCACTCCAGCAGGTCTTCCCTCTGCTTGGAAAGTCTATGTTCGTAGTCCTCAGTGAGATGCTTCTGCTGAGCCTCCTTCTCGGTCAGATCCAATTTGAACTGAGCCAGCTGTTTTGCCAACTCTTTCTCATGGTGGCTGCTTACCTCCAACAACTGCTTCCTGTTGGGGCCCAAAGGAGCCCAGTTGGGCAGGCGAGGAGTGGCTGGGAGGGGAGGGATGAGTAGAGGCCAGCGAGGCGCCCCTCAACATGAGTAAATCGAGTTGACCACGCCCACCCAGTCACATGACCACCTAGCCATGTCCATTAGGCAGATCATATTAGTGGTCCACGGGATTTAAAATTATGAACTTAGTGGTCCCTGAGGTCCAAAAGGTTGGTGACCTCTGCTCTAAAGCACCTGAAGGCAGAATAAGAAGCAATGGATGGAAGCTAATAAAGGCGAGAAGCAACCTAGAACTTAGAAGAAATGTCCTGACAGTTAGAACAATTAAACAGTGAAACAACTTGCCTCCAGAAGTTGTGAATGTCCCAACACTGGAAGTTTTGAAGAAGAGATTGGACAGCCATTTGTCTGAAATGGTATAGGGTTTCCTGCCTGAGCAGAGGGTCAGACTAGAAGACCTTCAAGGTCCCTTCCAACTCTATTATTTTGTTAAGAACTTTTCACTTTGCCTCCTATAAGAAGTCAGTCTCTAGGGCCATGATGGCGAACCTATGCCATGTGTGCCACAGGTGGCACGCATAGCCATATCAGAGGGCATGCGAGCTCAGCTGTGGTGGGACTGGAAGTTGTCAAAAGGCCCATTTTCGGTCTCCAGAGGACTCCAGGGGGGTTGGGGAAGGCAGTTTTCACCCTCCCCAGACTCCTAGAGAGGCTCTGGAGCCAGGTGAGAAAGAAAAACAGGCCTACCGGGCCATCGCGTGCCAGGAGTGGGGGTAGAGGGCTCACATGCGCAAGCGTGGGGGCAGGGCACATAGAATTATGGGTGTGGGCACGTGCGTGTGTGACCCCCACCCCTTCCTGGCACGCGATGGCAAAAAGGTTAGCCATCACTGCTCTAGGGCAATGCTTCTAATGATTTCTTATTGACATGTTTCCAGCAGAAGATATGGACGTCCTAAACTTCAGGTAAGCGCTAATACAATAAAAGGGCCTTGCTTCAAGATGTTTAATTCTAGTTTTAAAATATAGATTTAATTTGATAGATTCCTGGGTATATATTACTCTACAAGTTTTGTTTTTTAATATGCTAACAGCAAATTTATCTCCATTTTATTTTCTATTATTCTCTGGCTTTGCTTCTGATCTTCTTAAACCTCTTTCCTTACAAAGAGAGAAATGTGGGTGGGTAGGTATATGTTGTGTTGAATCTTAAGTGTTTATCTGTCAAATATAGATTTTGGAGGGCAATAATCCATGGAACAGAGAAAGATTGCAAGAATTTTGAAGGCACTTTTAGTCACCTAATAACTACAATAAATAATTTTCTCTTGTTTTTCATTAATGCATTTATTCTCCTTTATGCCACTCCCAGCCCTTTGGATTTACTCTGTATAAAACTATGATTTTGAAATCACGATTTGTTAAACAAATGTGTCTTAAACATAAGACTAAATCAGAATGGTTGGATTTGCATTATCACATAAATCTTTAAAATCTGGTGCACCAGAATGTGGTTTCCCAGGCGATATGTTAGAATGGGGGACTACAGTCTATGAAACCACTTCTTTTAGAGCTGCCTAAATCTCCCCTAAACATTGAGCTGAAACAAACATTAGCAGGAAACTGTTGATTTATCCAACTGTTTAGCTCTGCAGGAAAAGTGAATTCTAGCTGAATTATAATGAAGAGTTTTTGAAATTGTCATGTAAATACATGGCCATGCATCTTGAAGTATGACATAGCCCAATTTAAACCATTTTAAAGAACTTTTTTTTTTTAAAAAAATCTTAATTTGTTGGATGCAACAATGAAGATGTCACAATCACTGTCCAGAAAACCCTTTGATCATAATTAAGAGCTGATCTGCATGACCACTTTGTATTGAGATGACCATGGACCAGGAATCATTTGTTGCTGGAGGAACATACAATGACTTCTGGTATTTAGCTCCTACCAGCTGGGAAGTCACTCACTGCTTGTCTTTTAGGCTACACATTCATAGTGCTGCTGACTTATCTGATTTACTTGTGCTTCATCTTACTGTAGGCCAACTCTTTACTCTACTTCGCTACTGTGCAATGTGGCAGGGATGCCTCCCCACTCCCATCCCAGTCATTAATCGCTGCCCTTAAATAATAAATAAATTTCTCAGAGAAGTTGGACCTTTTTAGTGAATTTATTCATGAAATATAGTTCCGCCTTTTTCTTCCATTTTGGAAATTGACAAAGAGTTCTGCCATTTTCTTCCGAGTAATAGGAGACATTATATGAATGTGCTTGGATGAGTAAAGAAGCAAAAGAATTCAGCAATCATGGGCATTGGGATAAATATCTGGGCAGAACATCAGGTTACCACAGCAGCCAAAGCAGAAGAAGGCCTTAAAATCCAGAAAGGGATGTCTTAAATTGGTTACATTTCCTGACAGTTTACTCATGCAAGGCATGCAGCTCATGGTTGAAAAAATTGTAAGTGGTCTTTCTTGTTAATTAGGACTATTCCGTGGTAAGATAAGCCAAAGAATGCTGTAAGTATTAATTGCAGAGCTATCACACTGGGCCTACATTATTTAGAATAAAGCAATATATTCTGTAGTCATTAAAAGATACCAAGTTATCATGAACATAAATATTGCCTGTTCATTGCTAAAAGGGGAGAAAAAAACCTGTTGGTTTAACCCTCAGAAAAAAAAATAGTTCTTGACATAGAAGATGGAAAAGTATTATTTCCTTCAATCATGTGAGCAATTTCGGATGAAACACCCAACACACGTCAGTGTTCCAGGCAGTTATACATGGAATACAGCAGATGATTAAATAAAGTGAGAAAGTGAAAGTAATTTCTGAAAGAGGTTGCATCTGTAGGGCAATGTCAAAACAGGCAAGATGATATTAATCATCTACCTCCATTGCATTGGTCCCACACTGGGGCCCCAAGCTGACTGTCACAGCCACATGTTTAGTCCCTTATGAAAAGATGGGAGGGTTGGGGCCAACCTCATATTCGGGGACAAGATGTTCCGGGGGCAGGAGCAAAGCAGAGAAGGTCCTCCTCCTGGACCCAACCAGCCAGAATAATCGGGCTGATGGGACCCACAGCAGTCCGACAAAATGTCTCAAAAGTGCTTTTTCAAGGAGAGCTCAAGCTGATGAAGCTTCTTGGATAAGAAGCGAAACGTCTTCAAAGAAAAACCAGAAAATCCAGTTGAAAGCACCTGAAAAAGCACCTTTGGGACAAACCATGACCTGGATGACTGACAGCCTCCATAGACATTCCTACATAATGTTCATATTGAGGCTAGTCAGATTCTCACCGCTACTGGAATCCATCCACCAATCTGGACAAAATAAAGACACATTTCAAAGCATTAACAATGACATTAGTTGATTTGCAACTTGATTCAAAAAGCAATTTTGTTTTTCCTGCTACAGCAATTGCAAAAAAAAACCCTCCACCATTCCTGGCACTTTACATATGACTTTGATCTCTGGGAGTAGTGTCAAGGAAGTTGAACAAGGAACTAAGAAATATACTACTCCCTGGTCACTTTTGGAGATGTCACTTTTAGTTTCAGTTTAGTTTAGTGTACAATACGCCATTTGCCATTACACTGAGTGCCAAATGGAGTTTTCTAATTTGAATGTAGTTGAGTCACAAAAGCAGGAATTTCATGTCAGTGACAAATATGGAATTATTTGCATAACAGTAACAGTTTAAAATACCGTACTTTTTGGAATATAGGACGCTCCGGACTATAAGAAGCACCTACCTTTTTTGGTGAGGAAAACAAGAAAAAGAAATCTGCCTCTGCCTCCCAGCAATTTTGTCTTGTTACAGCAAACAGCCTGTTTTACTTTCATTTTTGGTTTCAGCATAGCTTTATTAGCACAAGAAAAAAAAATTCGCTCCCAGCAATTTACCTCCTTGCAGCAAGCAGCAGAGGCCCGCGCAAAACAGCTGAGAGCAAACCAGCTGAGAGTCGGGAGGCCGATCCAATCAACTTGTGCTAATTAGGATGTGCTGAAGCTGAAACGAGCTGTTTCTTCTTCCTGCTTGCTGCAAGGAGGTAAACTGCTGGGATGCAGAGGCCAAAGGGTGGGGGTCAGTGGGTGGGCGGGGCTACATTCGGTGTATAAGACGCACCTAAATTTTCACCCCCTTTTAGGGGGGGAAAGGTGCATCTTATACTCTGAAAAATACGGTATAGGTCCTCTCCCCTAACATCTTCAACCAGCTGTAAAAATATGGCCCCTCAGTGTCTTTGGAAATGGACTGGCATATTGACCACTCATGTCCACTCATTCACTCAACCTAGTAGGGTAAATCTGAGGAACTGGCTGAAGAAAAGTCCTGTTGCCTTTAACCAGGAAGGCTAATAGTCATGTTGTTCAATTATCATACCCAGATCCAGCCCCAGGCTTTGAGTTTGACACCCCTGATGTAATCTATACACATCTTATATTTAGCATTGACATTGTGGGCATTTCAGTGTCCAAAGGCACAACATAGAGAAAAACTACTCTTAACGTGCCTGTAATTATAATGCAAATACCTTTCCCAGTTTAATTTAACTCCTCCCCCTTAGGCTAGTGGTTAAGGCACCAAGCTAGAACCCAACAGACTGTGAGTTCTAATCCCACCTTAGATATGGCAGCCGGATGGCTGATTTTGAACCAATCCCTCTCTCTCGGTCTAACTCACTTCAAAAGATTATTGTGGTGAAAATAGGAGGAGGAAGGCATAAAAGGTTTGTTCTCTGCCTTGAGTTATCTATAAAAATAATAAAGGCAGGATGAATAAATAAAATTTTAAAAATCAATAAAAGTAACTTAGATGGCTGTGTAATTCTTTCTGTATAACCTCAGTTTCATGGACAATTCATAACAAAAGCTGGAACTTTATGTTGGGGCATTTACCTTCCATCTACAGAAGATGCAGTTTATCAGCGTTATCGCTAATTCCATCTTAGCTAGAGTCCTCTGCCTCAAGCTGCCTCTGTTGCTCTCATCTTTTACAAAATCAAAATCGGGCAGTTATAAACTCTATTGCATTTGCATGCAGATTATTTCCACTTTTGCAATCTGTTAGCCTAACCGATACAGTTCGGATACAGGTTTTATTGCAAGAACAAGTTATTGTACCAGGCTCTAATTGTGGTTCTGCCACACTTTAATTGGTTTAATTGAAATATGCCCCTTTGATTCCAATAAAAACAGATATCTATTTAAACAGGCAGATAGTGTTTATACACTGCAGGAAGCAAATGTTAAAACGGCTGTTCGTCTTCTCCGAAAAGAGAGGAAAGTAAACATATTCTTGATAATTATGCATTGGAAAAAAAATAGAACTGAAAGAAGGCAGATTGCTTAGATTACCTTGCTTGATACCAGTAGGGTTCTGCTTGCAATCTAATTCTGGAAAGGGCCACTGTAGTGGGCTGAAGTGGAAATAGGCCCATTGGGCTGAACCTAACACGGTTTATTTGTTTGCTTATCCACCTGATTTATATCACATCCTGTAATCTTGCCAGTTTTATAGTGACTGGTCTTCTGGATGCTAGGATTTCTTTCTTGAGATGCTCCTGAAACAGAATAGTTTGGTTTATTCCATTCCAAGTGTGGGATTTACATCAGCAGTAAAACTTGGTTAAATTGATCACAAACCTGTATTTTAAAGGCAATAGATTGTTAGTCTGAGGCTGCTCAATGCAGCTTGTTCAAATTTTCAGAAATGTGGGTATCTTTTGTTCTCAAGTGATCCAGTAGACCATCTTGTTAATGCTGTACTATGGATACTGCTGCAGCTAATTTGAAATGGACTGGTTTGAAATTGAAACTATTCTTCTAGAAGAACCTGAAGAGCTTCCAGCAAAAAATCTGAATGGGATGTGCAAAACTATGATAAGAGAATGATTAAGGGTTCGCTCTAGCTGCCTAGAGTAGCCACATGCGAGATAGGCGGCAAATAAATGTAAGAAATAAATAAGTAAAAATAATTATCTAGTATGATGGCTCTATAGAAAATAAGGAAGACAATTTTGATGGAAATATGCAGGCTAGATAAAAGAGACTGAAACATATTTTAAAGTCCAGAATGAGATATTATTTCAAAGCTTCTTAGGAAGACCACCTCCGTAATTCACTGAACTATAAGGAGAAGAGGGACAACAGTCTACTTTTGAGGTTCTATTCTTATAGTCAGTCTCAACACAAGGAGTTTTAGCCTTCCTGTGGAGTTGATCTCCTAGCCTGGTCCATCTGGTCATGCTGACAATTTCTAACCTGGAGGTTCAGACCCTTATGTATTTGTTTTGCTTTCTGGTGTTTGGGTGGTTCTCCAACTTTTCTTTTTATGCTCAAAAAGGCTTCTTCTGTATAAATTTGCTTTTCTATCATGCCATTGTTCAATAAATTTCTGTCCAATAATTTTCTTCTGTAAGGATTGCAAATAGACAAAAGAAGGGGAATAAGATACATTAGATGGTCTTCTGGAAGTGAAGATGATAGTTGCTGTTCTCTTCCTATTCAATCTGGAGCAGTCTGTATTCTCCATAAGTTGATCAAGCATTAACTATATTGTAACACTGCTGTGGAGATTATTCACTGGGGAGGGCACAGAGGGTAGGTTGGCCTGGGACTCCCTAACAGGGCCCTATCCTCTTACTAGGTAGGTTGGCACTTCCTTTGTTCTGCTGTTGGTGCTCAACCCTATCATGGAATGTATCCAATATCTTCTTGTTTCCCCTCATTATTCTGTCAATGCACAGAGGGAGATCTGACATCCTTGTTCTTATTGACTTAGGTTTGATGCTTTTTGTGTTAGGTTCCATCTGACACCAGACATTGGTGTTTGGGGTGCTAAATAGTAAGGATAGTCCTCATTTAATGACTACAATTGGTTCCAGCATCTCGGTCAATAAACAAAGTGGTTACAAGGTGAAAATCATGTGACTGCAATTGTGTTTATGTCAGACAAAAGGCAAACCTCAGAGCCTCTTTCCTCCATCCTCCCATCCTTTGGAATACTCACCTCAGTGCTGGGATAATTAGCAAGAAGAGAATTGATGTTCATATTTACATTCCTTGGAGAGGAAGGGACTACAAGAGAGTGAACAAGCACACAATGGGGAATACGCATTGAAAGAAATGTCTTAGCACCAGCAGTTTGCCCAGTACACTTGAGGCTGCAAGCCATGAATCCTTAGGAGGCAAACAAAAGCCTTTAGTGTGAAATCGATCAGGGTCTTGTCATTTGTGATTTTGGGCAGCAGCTGCAAGCACCACTGTCCTAATCAATTAATTAAGGTCACAGAGATGAGCTTATTAACATATGGTTAGCCCTTTTCAGAAATGTATTGTGGAGGAAAGCAACTCAGGAACAGATAGCTTTTTAGGAAATCTCTGCACTCTGGAAGGGTAGAGCAAAACATGAATGAGGTACAGGACAACATGTACTGAGAGAGAGATGCTATATAGATTATAAATGCAGGCATTGGCCACAAAATTATGTTTTCATCACCATCATGATTGCAGCCACTGTTTGAGGCAGTCACTAAACAAGGACAGCCTGTATTTTATTTGTTGTAGGAGAGACTTATCTAAGTCACCTTTAGTCTTAACTATTTACTACCTCAAGTCTGATTGCTTCTGGAGGTTGTCATTTCCTTGTCAGGCTTAGGTTTTGCAGCTGCTGATTGAATCTGAGCCTGTTCTCATTCCCCACTGATCAATTGGTGCAGTTATCAGAAGTCATCTTAATTTCCCACACTGATGCAGCTTTTTTTATAGAGACAGAGTATAAGACTGAAGAGAAGGGTTTTCCTCCACAGGATAGGAATATGTTTTGTCTCCAGTTCTGTCACCCACAACTTTTGGAGGCAAGTTGTTTCATTGATTAATTGTTCTCACCACCAGTAAATTTCTCCTTAGGTCTAGGTTGATCCTCTTCTTGACTAGTTTCCATCCATTGCTTCTTGACTTGCCTTCAGGCGCTTTGGGGAATAGGTGGACCCTTCTTCTTTGTGGCAACCCCTGAGATATTGGAAGACTGTTATCATGTTACCCCTAGTCCTTCTTTTCATTAGCCTATACATACCCAATTCCTGCAACCGTTCTTCATACAATTTAGAAGTAAGCAGCCTCAAACCCAAGAGTTGTATCTTTGCTGATGGAGAAAAAGGAAATTACAATGTCAAAGATAAAGTCATTCGTTTATGCTGATGCATTGGATGTGTTGTGCTATACCTGAATTTTGAATTTGGTGATTAATTGGCTGCCTAATATGTAAGGAATTTATGTTTGAAGGGCACAATGGCATCAATTAGTCTTTACCTTTTACATTATATAACAACAAACGTTACTTTGGATCACTTTTAAGCAGTGCAGTTTTCTGTACATGGATCAATGAAGTCATTCATTTTTGCTTAATAAATTTTCCAGGGATGAATATGAATTTTAATGTAGAAGACTTTGTACATAATAAAAAGCTAGTTGTGTGCAAGCTGTGTCAATTTAGAACTGCAGGAATGATGTATTTAATAGAAATTGAAGTTCTTGTAAGAAAAATTAATCAACTATTTACTCTTTGAGATCACTGTAAAAATTATATATTGTTAAAAAAAAATACATTGTTTCCTTCCCTCAAACATAGCTGTAATTTTACACTGGATCAGTGTGACAATCCAATTTATAAATAAAATTAGTTTCTAGTATCAGTAGCTGTATCTGTGGAAGCCAAAATTCCAGTGAGGTGATAGCTGAGGTTGGAATTAAATGGCGTTGGATAATATTCAGTCAGCATCATTACATATTAAGAAACAGCAGTTAAAACTTCCTGTTCCCTGATCTTTATCATGCCCATGTTATTTATGTATTATTAAATCATCATACACTATTCATTTATATTTCATATTTCTTATTATATAGTAAAATGTGTGCACAAGTAAACACATTTTACACCGCAGAGAAATGGAGATGCTGCTATTAGATGAGGGAAGTTCAGCAGTTTAATGTACAGTAGAACATTAGGAAACCCAAGTTATGCATGCAAATATTATTATAAGATTATAGTAACACTCCCACAAGTTTTATTGTGCTTCTGCCTTCCTCCCTTTGTCTGCCTAGGAACTAGGTATGAGGCGTCCCAAAGGTGCTTTTTCAAGAGGCGACTGGACTTTCTGGTTTTTCTTTGAAGACATTTTGCTTCTCATCCAAGAAGCTTCTTCAGTTTTGACTGGATGGTGAAGGGAAGGAATCCAGCCAGAGCTGAAGAAGCTTCTTGGATGAGAAGCAAAATGTCTTCAGAAGAAAAACCAGAAAGTCCAATTGCCTCTTGAAAAAACACCTTTGGGACAACCATAACCTAGAATCTCCATAGACATTTAGGTGTGAGGCGTTTTCTCAGGTTTCATTCCTGCCACAGACTCAAGTTTCTTTTAGCTGACCATTGTCTTAGTTGTGGCTCTTCTTCTTCCTGTTCTTTAAGGTTATTCTTTCTGACTGTTACAGTTACTGCCTATTTCTCTCTATGATAGCATAAGCCAGAGTTCCCTCCAATCATCTGGGTACAGTAAAGAAGATAAAGTGTCACTTGTACTTTCCACTTTCTGTGTCTTTTTGGTCACATCAGAAATTGCCTGATCAGCCATTGTTCATAATTATGCCTTTTTAACGGAAGAGAGGCTACTCCATTTGCAATTGTAGGGGCAGATTTTTTTTTTTTGATATGTATAAACTCTGAAGATCATTGACTGAAAATACTATAAATGAACTACAGGTAGTCTTCGATTTACAACAGTTCATTTAGTGAATGTTCAAAGTTACAACGGCACTGAAAAAAAGTAACTTATGACCATTTTTCACACAACCGTTGCAGCATCCCCATGGTCACGTGATTTAAATTTGGATGCTTGACAACTGACTCGTATTTATGACATTTGCAGTGTCCTGGAGTCATGTGATCCCCTTTTGCGACCTTCTGACAAGCAAAATCAATGGGGAAGCCAGATTCACCTCACAACCGTGTTACTAATTTAACATGGCTGCAGTGAGTCACTGGGGACATGGTGGCTCAGTGGCTAAGATGCTGAGCTTGTCGATCGAAAGGTCAGCAATTCAGTGGTTCGAATCCCTAGTGCTGCATAATAGGGTGAGCGCCTGTTACTTGTCCCAGCTTCTGCCAATCTAGCAGTTTGAAAGCATGTAAGAAATGCAAGTAGAAAAATAGGGACCACCTTTGGTGGGAAGGTAACAGTGTTCCATGCACCTTTGGTGTTTATTCATGCTGGCCACATGACCATGGAGACATCTTCTGATAGTGCTAGCTCTTTGGCTTTGAAACGGGTATGAACACCGCCCCCTAGAGTTGGGAATGACTAGCACATATATGCGAGGGGAACCTTTACCTTTTAGTGATTCACTTAACAAATCGTAAACAAGTTGTAAAATGGGGCAAAACTTACTTAACAAATTTCTCACTTAGCAACATAAATTTTAGGTTCAATTGTGGTCATAAACCGAGGACTACCTATTTTATGACACATTAGCTACAATGCAGTTTAAGCTAGAAGGAATAGTGAGTCTGTCCCTTTGCTAATTTCATTCTCTTTTCATGAGTGCCATACTTTCCTTTGAACATTAGGAACCATTAGTTTCCTAATTAATCAATGGCACAGCTTGCCTTCAGAAGTTGTGGGTACTCCATCACTGGAGATTTTTAAGAGATTGGACAACCCATTTGTCTGGAATGTATGGGGTCTCCTGCTTGAGCAGGGGTTGGATTAGAAGACGTCCAAGGTCCCTTCTGTGTGACTTATTTCTTCCTCATTTCCCTACTCTACCTAGTTCTTAACTTTGTCTTCATCTCACAAGGGTCATGTTGGAACCAAAGATACATTTTTTGAATTAAGATGGGATTCTCACAATATGTGCAAATCTTTTTTGACCTAGCAATTGTGCGTTTCGCACAAAACAAACGAAAGAGATTATACGGGGCTATCCAGGAAGCTCAAATGTTCACACTTTTGCCTAATTGATTCCTCTCAAACGAAAAGAAGTGGAAGCATTAAAATGTTTGCCAGTAATTTTACTTCCCTTTTCTTTACTACCGGTAAAGAAATCCTGAAGTATTGCAAGCACTACATGCAAAAATAGCTAAAACTTAGCCTGAATTACACATATAAACTGTCCTAAAATTAAGATAAGTTGTATGCTCAATGTCACTGGGCAGTGGAAGATGAGGAAAGTTGGGACACTGTTAAAAACCAACATTTGAACTATTGATACATCAGTGATAAAAATGGCGTAATCTGTGATAAGCATATTTTTTTGCTCATGGAAGATTCCAGGTTTAATCCTTGGAATTTCCAGATAGGCTCGAGAAAGATTTCTGGGGCTTGTATAGACAATAAGGTGGCAAAAAATATTCTGGCATAAGGCCAATTCCTTCCTTCCTTTCCGTTAAATTATTCCTCCTGTTTTATGCAAAATCATAAATCCAGAGGCTTTGGAATCTTCTTTATTTTAGGGCAATCCTGGTAGAAATGCCATCTATGATACATGTGTGTGTTTAAAATAAGAAATGTTCCCAGCTGTATGATGTGTAGTTGCTTCTTCTTTAAAGTCTCTGAGCATAAAGGAGTCCTACTGATAAAACGTGATCGTTTTTTTTTATTTAAACAGCAGTGCAAGTTCAGCAGTCGGCCATTCCCTCTCTGATATATTAAACAATGCAACCGTCCAACACAATAACATTAAATACTAATCCTTTCAATGAAGTAGTCCAACCAATAGAAGGCACTTATACAGGGTGTAGGCAGTGCTTTGGGCTGAGCGTGATGTACAACTTTGTTAAGTCCCAGGCAGAAGTTGGGAAGGGTGATTGATGCAAGGAGTTCCTGGCTCTCAGAAAACATCTTTGCTCACTTGAGGCTATAGAAGCTGACTTCTGAGCACAGAATCAGTAAAGTTTAGTGATTCAAATGAAGTAATGGCTTCCCAGTCTGAGGACAACTGCTCCACAGTCATAGTCCAAAAACTCAGAAAATGAAGGCTCATTCTCCGGAAGAGTTCCTTGGAAGGGAGTAGATAACTTATACTGATGGTTCCTTGTGGGGAAGGGCTCCTATTAATTATTGGAGATATAGAGAAGGTATTTGCTTTGGGTGCAATGGCAGTACGGAACATGTATTTGCCTCAATAGGCACCAATTGTCCCACAGCTGCGACCATATGAAGAAATAACGGTCCTTCTCTGTCGCAGCACCTGCTCTCTGGGATCAGGTGACTTACATCTGTGCGGCTGCTACCCTGACATTTCAGAAAGCTTTGCATTAGGGTGATAGGGGCTAGCTTCGTCTGATCTGCTCTTCATTCCTTTATTTTTAATGCTTTATTATTATATTTTGTTTGGTTTTATTTTACATCACCCAGAGTAAGTTTGGAATCAGATGGTGCCTAAATTTAATCAATATAGGGTTGAACTAGAAGACCTCCAAAATCCCCTCAAAATCTTGTTATTCTGTTATTCAATTAAATAAATTAAAATGCAGTTTGCCCAATAAGATATTTAATGTCCCTACCACTAAGATAGCTTTCTTTCAAATTTTTCACTCACCCAGTGCTAAAGTTGAGCAGTCCTAAGGCATGCCTGTAACAATGTTTTCGGTAATAGTGTTCTGGCTCATCAGACATGGAAATGCAATTTGGGAAAACTATGTTTGTACAGAAGGGGTTTCATCCATAAGCGAAGCAGAGTTCTGCAATAAGGATCAAAAAGGTGAACATTATTTTTCCATGACTGCATCTTCGCAGTTATGGGGCCAGCATGACTATATACTGAGGTGCAGGAAACACTGTTACCTTCCCACTGAGGTGGTATCTGTTTATCTACTCACATTTGCATGCTTTCGAACTGCTAACTGGGCAGGAGCATGGGCAGGAAAGGGAGCTCACTCCATTGTGCAGTACTTGGGTCTTGAATACTATCCTTTCAGCCAACAAGCCCATCATCTTAACTGCTAGGTCACCATGCCTCTTCAAATATTATACTGGACTAAAAACTACTAGAACAGTGTTCAAAAGAAGTCTTACCTGTAGGAAGTACTAGTGGCAATAATAATTATTGTGCCTTTATTTAAAAAAACCTTCAGGGTACTAAATGATCAGTTAAGACAAACAAAAATAAAACTTTCAAATGATACCAGGCAGCTGTTAAAATAGTAACTTCTAACAAAAGAAAACCATTTGTAATAAAAGGACTTAAAGCAAGAACAAAACAACTCTCTTAAGGGTCTAGAGTCCAGATGCACCTCAGCGTATAGTCATGCTGGCCACATAACCACGAAGTGTCTTCAGATAACATTGGCTCCCTCGGCTGGGAAATGGAGATGAGCACCGCCCCCTAGAGTCAGACACGACTGGATAGGGCTGTGATGGTGAACCTATAGCACACGTGCCAGTGGTAACACCCAGAGTCCTCTCTGCTGGCACACACACTGTTGCCCCAGTTCAGATATTCGTGGCATTTCTTTAGTGAGCTTGTTTCCCTGCAAACGACGAAACAGAAGCTCACGAAAGAAAAAGTTCTTACCTCTTGCCGCACTGCCGGTGTTGGGATGCCCTGCCTCCCACCAGCCAGCTGGTCTTCAGGTCTCTGCTGTGCATGCACGCATGTCCGTGCATGTCTGCATGCCTGTCCACATGCATGCCTGTGTATGCACGTGTTTGTGTGCGTGCACCTTTCTATTTGAGCATGCGTGCGCATGCAATTTGAGCACTTGGTGTCCAAAAAGTTCGCCATCCCTGGGATAGGGGAAACCTTTATATTTGACTTTTTATAAAAAGAACACATCTAAGAGGAAAAATAGTTTCACTTAAGATATTTTAAAGAGTCTTCTCCCTGTCCCATATTAACACCATGTTTTTGAAATAAAGAAATCATAACATGAGAGAATGTAAATTAGTTCTTGAGTGCAACCTAATCTGAGCAGAATACTGATTCTCACAGCAGTTGAAATACATTATCCCTGAAAATTGAACTTGAACTTCACAGGAAATCTTTCCCTTGATGTGATCAGAAAAGGGCTGAGTTTGTTTAGAATGAAATGGGAAAAGAAGAAATGCCAAATATTTATCAGAAGGATGTGTAACTTGAATGGAAAACATCAGGCTTAGTATCTTCAGGCTTAGTATCATATCTTAGGAAAATAAAATGCAAATGGGGGGAAAAAAACCCAAATCAACCCATAAGCAACTTTCCATGGTATGTCCAATGAACCTTTAACTTTACATTTCTACCATGCAAAGAAATACAAATAATGCCTGCTAATGCAGCAAAAAAAAAAAGCAACTTGTGTCTGATAGAATTTTTTATTATTATTATTATTGGACAGATGAACTAAAATAAGCCAACAACATAATTATATGCCAACAGCCATCTCTCTTAGCATAGTGGTGGCAGACTGTGTGCCCCCTTCCCATCCTGTCTCAGGCCCCCTTTGGTGAAGAAGAAGCAGTCATGGCTTTTACCACAGGGTGGGATTCCTCCCCTGGCTAGTATATCTTCTGGCATTTCTCTCTAAAAATGCCAGAACTTTTTTGGGTGCTTTCAAGATCCACACACTGAGGCCAGGGAGATCAGGGAACCACCTTCCTTAAGTGCACTGGAAGCCTTATTGCTACTTTAGTTGGGCCAAAACAATTTTCCTCCCCATTAAAACCCAATGAAGGGTTGATGCAAAAGGTCTGAGGGAAGGGAAGGAAAAGGGTCAACTGAAGTAAAAACAAAGACAAGTCTCAATGTGCTCCCCATGTAAGCCACTTTACATGTTAAGTCACGGTTTACAACTTTTTTAAAAAAAAAATGGTAGTACCACCATCTTAGAGAGGAAATGAGACAGATAAAAGGGAGCTTGCGTTGAAAGATATGGACCACTTCCCAAAAGGAAGTGGGCAGAATGTGGGGGGGGAAAAGGAACACAAAAGCAGTAGCCCAACTCAAAAAATGTGGTTCATCTCTTAAAAACAGCACTCATAATCCATTGGCTAAGGAAGAAACAGGAGAGAAATGGAGGGAAGGGAAAAAAATCCCCACAGAACTGGTGCAACGTCTTGCCAAGGATGATGCATTTAACCAAAACTCCATACAGTCCCTTGTGTCTACATGTCCTGTGGTGGCAGCATAGTTGCTTAAGCTGTCTTGGTTGTGTATGTCTGTATATATATATATATATATATTTTGTTATATATATACACACACATAAGCACATATACATACGCATACATCCGAGAATAGAGAGTAATTTCCTTTTTTTAAAAAAGTGTTAGCGTTGGTTTTGCTCTGGTTGGGAAGACTCATCTCTCCTTCACGTGGTTCTGTGCTACTGCACTACTACTGCTGCTGCCGCTGCTGCCACCACCACCACCGCCATTGCCGCTTCCGTTACTGCTACTGCTCCCACTGCTGCTGCAGAGGATCTCTGTGAGGTCATCCATGATGGTTGTTTCTTTAGGGTCCACCAGATTAAACTCCCGGATGAAAAGGATGAAGTGTACGTAGAGTGTGTTCAAATGTCCATGCAATTCCAGTGCCAGTGTTTCCTTGAAGTGTGACGAATAGATGTGGGCTAGCACATGGAACAGATACTTGCAGATCTTCTTCACTAGGGACTCAAATGAGTTTGGGAATTCTTTGCCTGTTGTGAAAGTGAAAAGGAGGGAGAGTGAAAGGAAGAGAAGCCCATCATCTTCAGTTGGAACTTCTGAAAATATTTGTTTACTTGAAAAATTCTCCTGAGGCGATTTGCAAGCAATTAAAAACACTAAAATAATAATTCATGAAATATTGTTTCAAACAAACAGCACATTTCTTAAGACGCCTTCCTACAGGGCAATTGGTGTTCCTCTGGGGAAAAGAAGCCCAGCTAATTGGGCTTCTGCAATGATTGTCCAGTCAGCCTTACTTCCTATTCTTTCAGGGCTCTAAAGCCGGGAGAAGACGAGACCAGCTGAAGCCCCTTCAGCTTCAGTAGTGATGGCCTACAACTCAGTCATGAACAACACCTGTTCAGGCTACTGCACTATACGTTTCTTCAATCAACTCTATTAGATACGTATTAGGTTGAGAAGCCTGAGAAGTCTTTTTTTGTGCTCAAAAAGGGTGACGTGCTCATTTTGGAGAAGGTGATTATTTCAACCCTCAACCATAATACATTACAGATTTTAGATGGAAAACATTTTTAGTCAAGTCTGTTGCTGAACTAGAGGTAATAATGTAAAACGAGTAGCAGTACTGTGCACAAATGAAATGAGATATGATGTAAGTTCATTTAATTTAAATTGGCTCAAACAGCAATGAATGAAAGCCATAAAAATCTGGCTGAGTTAGGGTTTTTTTCTGAGAATAAACATACCATATTTAGTAGGAAAGACATCCTCATCTGTCACTAACTTCTGCACTGAACTCATGACAAAGTCAACATATTGAGGGGCTGTACATTTGATCTTCTTTCCTCGTTCATCATACCAGTAGTATTGTCTGTGAAGAGAATGATTAGTATGGTAATATCTGTTCTGGATATGTAAGTTACCAGATAAGCTATAACCCACACATGAGGCTCCCATGATTATTTTTTGTGATTCTATTCACCCCCTCAGTTATCATGGAAAGAAGTCAGCAAAGAGTTGGGGGATTTAAAAAAATAACTGAAATACAATGTGTGTTTAAATTCTCTCTTTACACACAACCAAACCACACCACACAAAGCCCAAGTGCAGCTCTCAACCTGAAAAACAAGCTTACCTCAAGCCCACCAGAAAGCAAACAATTCTGCCTTAGCTGAGCAGCTAAAAATTCCAATTAAATTTTTAGAATACTGTTATTAGAGCTTAAGCTCTCCATTGTAATTTTAGAATGAAGTTTGTAAAACCAGAAATTGGTGAGAGTCTGGTGTCGTGAGTGATAGGGCTGTAGTGCTTGGGTCAGGAATAAGTTTCAGCAACTGCCATTTGTTTATAAAGCACTTCTATGAACCCTTGTTCTACTTTAAAAAGCAGATCCCACAGATGGGAGAACTACTGTAAGCTTTATCCTATGCTTCAATTGCAGAAACACACTAAGAGGCCCTAGTCACACTTTAGGATGCTGTTTTAGGTGAGGTGACACAACCCTTCAGCAATGTAGTTTTCATAAACCTGTTCATCACAGAATGACTATTTTAAAGATTTACTATATACATATGGACATACTTCAGTCTCAGGTTTTAAGGAAACAGTACTTGAAAATGGAACGGACTTATTTTGTTTTCAAAGTTAGCAAATAGGAGTATTTGCTATCTTTAGTTCCAGATTCATTTTCAATTGAGAAAAAAACCCAAACAGTTCCTAGAAATCTTGATTTAAAGAATTAATATTCTCACTTCATTCTTGACATAACTTTCATCATATGTGTTATGGATTTAAACAGATGTGTACATTGTACTGAGTCAAGTGGAAAGACAGTTACTTTTTCATAAAATAAATAGAAATTTTGTTCAGTTGATGAAAAGTATTATGCTAAAGGCTTCATCCCATGAAATGGAGGATTGTAGTTACAGGCAACAATTTACAAAGTTCCAATTTAAAAAATGAACTATATTTAATTTAAAAATGTATTTAAATTGAGCATATATTCTGTTGAATTAATCTTTCTCTGAGCATATCCTTCCGTATTCAAATGCAGGTTTCCATCTTATTAATAGAACATAAAAACGAAATTTAAAAGTAAACAACTCAATGCAGAATTGTAAGATCTAGGATTCTGGTTTTCAACCACAGGCTAATACATGCAAATGCAGCTGATTTTGTATAGTAACATGAGCTGTCAGGAGATGGCAGCATAATAACAGATAACTTTAACATAATAAATCCCATACAGTAGCTAGCACGCTTCTTCAACTAGTCTTAAACAGAAAACTACATTTTATGTGCATTTTTAAGTATAAATTGTAGTTTGTGGTGGTGATAAACGTTAATCTATTATGAAGAGGGGAATTCAAACATTTCTGAGAAGTATCACATCAATTCAAAAAGCTCCTTCAAAGGAGGTATTTTCATCACAACTATATGAATAAAGATTATGTGCTCTTTCCATGACATTTTTAAAAGGAATGCGTATTACATCTAAAGATGCATTTCATTCATGAGGCTTCAGACTGTATTAGTGAATTTTTAATGGAGCCAGCACATGTCTAAGACTAGTACCAGCATTTATAATTAGCTTAATATTCAATGAAGTCTTACACTGTTGAGGGAAAATATATGACACATACTTAATTGTCATAGGTGTGTTATTATTTGCAGAGCCAGAGCAGGGCGGTGGCTAAGAAGTTGAAACTTGATGCCCCTGTTTCAAGCCAGCCATGGGAGCTCAACTGAGTGTCTTTGCGCTCAGTCCCACCTGTCCCAGAGGTGATTCTTGTGGAGAAAAAACCTAGAAGATGGAGTAGTGTGAACAATGACCTGAGCTCCTGGAAAAAATTAAACTGTATAAATTGTACAAATGGGATTTTAAATTTAATGTTCTTCATCTTCAAGAAATAAACTACACAACTCCATTCATTGTGAGGTTTATCGTCAGTTTTGGTGTTTAATTAACTTCAGCCAGCCTAACCTTGACCCCATTAGCTATGTTGTCTTGTCTTTCCCAGCCAGGAAGACCATTGGCAATGCTGGCTAGAAAAATGTAAAGTCATAATTCTAATTGGAGGGCAACAAGCTGAAAATTTTACACTTACTATTTTTACCATTGTTTAGTGAGAACCTTATTGTATGAAGCAACATCAATTACCAGTTTGTACTATCACTAATGGAATTTTGTCAGTTTCAAATATTCTGTCCATGGAGCCCAACCCACCTTCAAAATGCTATCTAAACAATAACAACAACTCTCATTCTTGACAGAGAAGAAGAATTTGACTCTTGATGAGATTTTTTTTTTTAAACCCAGTTGCAAGCAAAGAGAATAGGGATGGAATTCCTCCAAATTCAAGCTGTTCTGATCATTATTGGAGTCACTGAAGAATCTCTAAAACAAGACTGCATTTCCAAAAGGACAAGATTTTGTTTTCCAAATGTAAGACTTTGTTCCTTTTGCCTAATGGTTGGAGGTCAGCAGTTAGATAATATCCTTGCCCAGGGCCTTTCCTGTGTCTCATTTTTACCAGGAAATTAAAGGGGAATATTCTAAAAACACATATCTAGTATTCTGTCATGATCCCAAATAGGATGAGCATAAATGATCTTTATTCATCTATGCAGACTAATAAGGACAGAATGTGGGGGGAAATTATCACATGCCTTTGTTTATCGACATGGATGAAGAAGTCCAGGAGTCACTCCAAAACAAAGATTAAGAAACAACAACAGTCTATGTTCCCTGAGCTTGCATGTTAAGAATAAAATCTAAATCTAAAATTTCAGTAGACAAGAAAAGTTTCTAGTGCAAAAGTAGGCAATCTCTGAAGTGTCCAGGATCCAGACACTTCCTAACCTTCTGAAAGTTTTAGAATATGTGGGAGGGGCCTCTGTACTTTGGTTGGTCCATTTTTCTAAGTGTTCTGGTACTCCCTCTGAACCAGCACAATTTATTGTACATATCTCCATCTTTGATAGAGAAACAAAAACTTTTCTGTGTAGAAAAAGATGAAACTGACAAACTTGATATCTTTATAAAAATTTAGGCTTAAGCCTACCACCCTCATTTTGTTAAGGAATCTTTCGTGTACAAACAAAATTGTTTTGTGAGGAGGATGTTAACAAATATTGGCTCAGAGCACAAAAATGGTACTTTGCACGCAACCATTTTCAGAAACAAGGTTAGACTATGAGATGTTTTCATAGTACTCAAAAGAGGATTTAAGTTGTGTCTTATGTACTTTTAAACAGTCATGAGCTGAAGAAAATAAATTCCATATGAAAGTTTTTAAAAAGATCAAAGGGCAAAGAGAAAACAGTAGCAACAGGAAAATCTCGCTTCACACAATCAGTAGGGGAAGTGCCCATTTTAGCAAAGAAACAAAAGAAGAGGTTAAACATTAAACTTTGACATCTGTCTCTAGGCAAGCTCAAAGGTGCTGCTCAGATTGGCAAGTCTTAGTCTCTATACACAATAAAAAAACTGGTGAGATCTGGCCACAGAAACGAATAAAATGGAGCGATAGTCTTAAAAACAGGTGAATCCTTAAGAAACCATCTATAGAGAAGCTTCCTAGTATAGTGTAGTAACAGCTAAACAGACAAAGAAACACACACTCCTGCCACAAATGATTTTTTTAAGTATTCTACCATAGAACAAATATGCAAAGGTCAGCCAGTAGTAGACCCAATAGACGCATAGCTATTGTTCTAACAGTACTTAATTTATGCTACAAAGATATCTCTAGTTGCAGAGAATGTTATTCATTAAGCAATGAGCAAAAGCACATAGAAAGGCTGATGAATCTAAACAATTTAAATGTTAATGTTTTTTGGAACATTTTTGGAACGCCACCCCAGTTACTACCAGTATATTTGTCCTTAGGAATATCAAACTAGAAGGGTGGATGGAAATAGTGAAATATCCACCTGCAAATTTAAATGCCTGCTAGGTAGATTTTGCCTTTTATTAACATTAACTGAAGTCCAGTGACAATGCTATTTGCATTACTTTTTCCCTATGAATTCTGAGTTAACAGCATTTTCTTCTTTCAAGAGTAATGATAAAGTAATGCAATTTTTACACTCTGAAGAATGTTATTATTTTCAAAAACATTCAGCCTCAGAGAGACAATTGTTTTGCATCCCTCAATTGGAAAAGAAGAAACATTCATGCCATCAAAATACAACAAAAAAGCTACAACTTACGTATTGCATACTGCCATGGTCTGACACGACTCTCCTGTACAGAATTCAGAGATAGTACTATACTGTAAATTGATATGGTGGAAGAACGTTGTTGCTGAAAGACAAAAGAACACCAAAGTTTCCATTATTACTCTGCATGTTTGGAGGCTAAAAAAGAGGGCTTAAGAGCAGGGAAATTAGACATAAGTGAAAAAGTTGATTCAGCATTATCACAACTACCCAAGCATTTTCTTGCTGACAATTGTATTAGCCATAGCTGGCCCTGGGTGTCTTAGGGAATGCCTTTCACCAACAATTTCTCCTCAGCCTATCTAAATCACTAGGCAGTAGGCAGCACTCTCTAAGGTTTCTCCTGCTACCAGTAAGCACAAAAGAGGGGCCATGATGGGGTACATTCCCTACAAATTAAATTCCCTTCCTTTAAGAGTTTGTCCATGAGGCAAGGATGGCCCCCACCCATACAGCCTTCAAGAAGGAGGTAAACACATCTTTTTATTATCTATCTATCTATCTATCTATCTATCTATCTATCTATCTATCATATATCATCATCTAGTCTATCTCATTTATATGATGAACCATCTCACAGAAATGGGCAGCATTCAACAATAAATAAAAACAACAAATACATAAAATAGTTGCTATAAAACAAAAGCAATATAAAAATAAAAAGACATTATAAAAATAAAATATATAAAGCCACAAAAAGAAAATAAAGAATCACCTGTAACTGAGCCATTTATGAGTGTTCCAGTGATCTCAGACCCCAAATCTGATGACATAACCAAGTCTTGAGGGAATTCTGGAATCATAACAGGGACAGAGCTAATCTGACTTTGGGGGTGGGTGGGGAGAGTGGTCCATAAGGCAGGTGTTACAGCAGAGAAGGCCTGCTTCCTAGCACCCACCAAATAAAGACCCTGATGGATGGTATTTGCAACTACTTACCCTGGTAAATCTAATGGGATGGGCCAATGTAATTGGAGAGAGGTAATCATTCAGATAATCTGGTCCATGTCATAAGGGGCTTTAAAGGTTAAAAACAGCCCCTTGAATTGAACTCAAAAGCCAATGCAGCTCGCGGGCCAGAGGTGTAATACTAGAAGTGCTGTTCTGGAAGCATACATAACTGATAAGAGACCAAGAATTGGACTGTGAAACTAGTATAAGACAATGATTCTGTGTTCCCAGTGAGTGGCCCACTCCCTGACTCTCACAGTACTTCTCCATAGTGCTCCTCCACCCCTTTGGCAGCCTCATCCCCAAAACCAAGTGCCCAAAGACCAGGAACCAGGCACTTCCCATTATCCTCATTAAGCATCCTTGGAAGGGAGAGCTCTCAGCACCAGCAAAAACCCCAGCTGCCCTCTCCCCACGCACTACCACCCACCCCCACATATCACAAGACTCATACACACACACACACACATATGAACAGGCTCCCTCCCATGCTGCTCTCATCAACTAATGGAGGGTTCCTCACATTCTTCAAAAGAAGCTTCTTGGATGAGAAGCTAAACATTTTCAAAGAAAAAACTAAGAAAGTCCAATTGCCTTTTTAAAGCACCTTTGAGACAACCATGACCTGGATGCTTGAGAATCTCCATAGACACTCTGCAAAGCAGCTCTTTCACTCTCAAAGAGGCTGGCTGAAAAGGATCACTCCCGGAATCTAAGCAGAAATCAAAGCTTGGATTTCAGGAAGGTCCTTTTCCAGCTAGCTGTCAGGAAGTAAGATTCTCCTTTTATCTACTTTTTCACTAAAGAACACCTTTGATTATGAAAAACAACCAACACAATGTTCAGTTGTTGCAAATCTCATAATACTTACTGTTGCTAGCTAGCCACTCATTAAGATCTATTTCACGTGGTAATATAACTAATTCTTTGAATTCAAAGTCAGTAATCCTGGACTTCGTATATTCTGGTTCAAGATACAGTTTCTTTTCCTCTGTTGCAGGCTTTTTACCATTTGGTTTTCCCTTGGATTTCCTGCAAAGGAAAAGGAGAAAAAAGTAGATCATGGATTAAAATCAGAAATGTAGGTTATCTAAACTTATGTTTTCTCCAACTTAGCCTAACCTCCAACATTTCTCTGAAACATCTACTAACACTACAATCACGCCATAATGTCATATGGTTCTTTTTGTGTGAGATTAAGAAAGCAGCTACTCCCTCTTTTGCACAATTCCAATCCCCAATTTTCATTCTAATCTTCTTAAAAGAAAAAAAAATCCTTTATATGTGTGTACTTCCATAATCCAGATTGTAAAACAATATCTTCAACTTCAGGGTTTTTTGCTGGTGTTCTGAGAATTCTGGGAGTTGAATTTTATACAATAGGAAAGGAGTCCAAAGTAAAGTTTGCTATTTCAAATAATAAGAGAATGAAGTTTTGTTTTACTAATCAAGGAGATAAGCTACCTAGAATTAAGGAGAAATTTCTTAACAGTGAAGACAATTAACCAGTGGAATGGTTTGCCTTCAGAAATTGTGGATGCTCCATCACTGGAGGCTTTTAAGAAGAGACTGGATAGCCACTTATCTGGAATTATACAGGGTTTCCTGCCTCAGCAGAGGGTTGGAGTAGAAGACATCCAAGGTCCCTTCCAACTCTGTTATTCTGTTCTGTTTATAGTTCTTGCATAGTTCCTAATATATATCCTAATAATATATGGCTACATATATGTACATTATTGACAAATGGCATTGTGGATTGTTAAATATACAGAATAACTTAGTCATTAACAGTTTGTCAGTATTGATAAGGAGTGCTGTGAAATTTTTTTAAAAAAGATATATGGAACTTCAAAAGCTTTATTTCAATTTTGTTGTATTTGTTTCTTGACTCTGAATTATATTAAAATAAATCTGTAAGTCCCATGCTCTTGTAAGAATCACTTTTGTGATACTATAGCCTTTTTTTGGGGGGGGGGGTATTTTACATTTAATGAAGTGAGATTCTGACTCACAAATTTCTTTCTTTTCATTTACACCTCAATTTTTCTCCAGATACTTCAAGGCTGTAAAGCTCAGGTTCCTAGGTTGTCTCCCATCGAGTCAGGCTTATGCTTTTCCTCTGGCCTCCATTCAAGCAGAGTCATGATTCAAATGCCAAATACTATTCAGCAAAAAGGAATGTGGAGATTCATGCACTTGTGAAAAAACCTGAATCTTTATTTTTTAGTCTAATGAACTATTATCATTGGAGGCCATCGGACTGACCTCTTCTTCTGCAGTGCCAAGCTACAATCATTGGATCCATTTGTCCAACTAGTAAACAGAACAAGTCCAGTTGAAACACAGCTCTTTGCCTCAAGCTAGTGAAGAAAGCACACCACCCTGTGTTTGCCTCATTCCAAAGAAAGTCCTGTTCAACCTCTTGATAACTGCAGACAAACTGGCTGGAGTTGTATGGTATGTTCTTTAAGGAAAATCTCATCATAGAAAAGGATTTGAAAAGCTAAGGAATAGACAAAGAACAAAGAATGCAGTAGTCCTAAAAATAATATTTGCCAAAATTGCAATTACTTCAAAAATTGAGTGAGATGGAGTTTAATATTACAGAGTCCTCAGCCTGAGGTGTAATCGTAATGGATTTCTTGCTCCAGTAACAGGTTAAGCTCAGTGACCTTTGAGCATCCTTTTAATTTAATGATTCTATATATCTAACTCTGAGTAAAGTTTAAAGGCAAACATGGACCATTTTGCCACATTCAAAGAGATTCTTTTAATAGGGTTTCTCTTTGGATGGAAGTAAACTACAGGTAAACTTGGGTTGGTTGACTTTTTTTGCTAGCTTCAGGTGAAATGCCTCATTTCAAGTAGTTTGGTACTATTTACTAAGCAGGATGAGCTGGAATTTGACCCTCCTGGGTGACGAAAAAATTATAGAGTCTGCTTCAAATTATTATAGTCGAGCTATTGACAGTAGCAAGAAAAAGTGGTACCACTGTTTTCCTGTGGAGGAAAACATCATACTAAAGATAACAATTCATATTGTTACATTTCCTCATTTAAGATGGAAGACTGCTGCTACTTCAAAGGTGAGATTGAAAAAAATACATTGTATGCTTTTAGGCAAGAGCAAATAGCCACAAGGAGGAAGGGAAGAGGACAAAGAAGACATTATTACGTCAAGAAACCAAACAGCCATCATAAGGTAAGCATACAATCAATCAATCAATCAGGGAGGTATTTTAAGAAGCGAAGATCTTGAAATTAAAAATAAACAAAACATGACTGGTTATATAATTGATATTAAAGCCTGCTTACTCAGAATGCATGTAATTTGCTGAGCTATCTGTTTTCAGCTTGACAAAGCAACGTAAAGCATCCAAGGGTCTCAACTATTTAGGGCTGGAAGGCACATTTGAAATTTTAGGAACATTCATGAAACACCATCAACCAGCAGGCAAACCACTGATACTGTTCTCTGCTCCCTCTCAACTCTCTAAAAATTGCCTACCATTCCAATTTTCTTTCATCTTTTAGAGAGAAAGTGGGCACCATTTTAAACAAAGCACTGAGCTTCAGACAGTTATCATTTCTATTTCTGAAGAATGTTTACAGTGATGCTGAAGGTTAATATTCTGCAGCATGCCAACTTGGATTCTGAAGGAAGTATCCATGGGCACAATGGTGCACATAAGCAACATATTTGGAGATCTAGAATTTTTTTTTAACATGTCATCATGTCATATCATGATATCACATGAGCAGCCTGAAAATTAATAAAATATGTTCATTCCACTTTCCTTAGAAAGTCACGTTGAAGATATTTGGGGTAATAACATGTTTGAAAGAGCTGAAAGTGTGTTTTACAAATGAGCAGAGAGTTCAAGATTTTCAGTTCAGGGGTGGGCAGCTGTTTGAAATACTGGCTGCTTTCAGTTCTTGCAGAATCCTGGTTCCTATTTGTAAACATAAATGTGCTGGGCAAAACAAGCAAACTATTCACACTAAGATTTTTTCACAACTCATCTAGCAACGTCAATGCCCGCTTCTGCATCACAAGATATTCTTTCCACCAGTACCTAATTAATCAGTAATCCTTCCACTAAAAATACAGAATACATAGTTAAAGAGGCTAATGAAAAGCCTATTTCATGCAAAGTCTATTTCATGATGCTTAAATGTCAATTAACATTCAGTTTACGGGTAGGCTTTTCTTTCTTGGTGGCTCAAAAGTCAGTTTAGATCCCTAGGGAAATAAAACTAACTACTGTAGCCAGGAGAAACAAATGTGAAAACAATTTTTTCTCTCTCAAGGAACAACTGATCCAAAAGTTACCCAAACCAAACTTGATAGACAAATCAGAGAAAAGGGACAGCAAAACAGAAACGAATGCCAGGAAAAATAGGTGGCAAATTCTCCGATAGATAAAGATGTGTTGCGTTTAACTTTTTCTACACACAAACACAACCACCTACTTCAAATATAGTTGAGAAGAAGCATTGTTGGAAAAATGTCATTGTAGTAGAGATTACATAAAGCATCCTCTTCATGGAGGCTCTCTGTCAGCCTCAGGGTTATTATTTTTGGGGCTCACAAAAGCTCCTACCAGCTTCTTACTTGGACCAAACTCTCCAAGCACATGGCCAATTTTTGTTCTTAATTTTATTGTGCTTGTCTCAGAGAAAATGGTCCCTGACAAATGACTCCCAAGCAAATCTCAGCTTTAAGGCTGAGGGTGGGAAAAGGACATATAAAGTTTCTGGGAGACAGAACTCAGACATTCATGCCTTAATCCCAACTGCTTCCCACTGTCTTTTGATTTTACTGCATCACTGAATAATTTCTTATATCTACTCAGAGGATGGGATGAGTTGTAGATTCTGAAACAAAAAGACTGCCCATTTCTGTATTAAAGGAAAGAAAATTGCTCCCTACCTTGCACTTAGTTTGTATGCTTTATCTATGAGGTTCATTCTATTGTTTTTATAATCTTATTTTTTAAAATCTATATGAAAATTCATTTTTCAAAAAAGTATCTCAAAATACAATCCTTTATAGTGATATTGTTGTGTCTGAAGTGTCTATGGGTTGAACTATTTGCAAATTCAAAATGCTAATGAATAACTTAATTCCAGTTCACACATCTTTATAGTTAATTGCACACAGCTATGATCTCAATAATTAGCAACAACTTCTTATAAATAACAGACCTAAATAGTTATTATAATAAATTTCAACTGTAGCAGTTAATAATTAGGTTCCAAAAAATTTTTCCAAGCATCATTAATACTTCACTTCCAAGATTAGCATTGACGGTTTTTAAAATTTGATGATGTTGAAAACTTGCAAACCAACTTCCAAACACACTTCCTTGAGTTGCACCGTTGGAAGCACATTATTTTGTACCTGGAAACTAATATCAAGGAATAAAGCTTACACCAATTGTAAAAGTCCCAAGCTTAGCTAAATACCTCTTTATAAGGATGCATTTTCTTTTACGGTATACAGAAATTGTAAATGCGGGATTGAGTACTTAAGTCCCTTATATGAGAGGGAGATTGTCCTGTTTTAAATGAATAATCTAGATACAAGGACAACTATATAAATGTATTTAACTATATGTACAACTACAAAAAAACAGGTAAACAGCCAGAAGATTCGCCAGAAGAAAATTATAAACATTAGAAATGTAAGTGTCACTCATATCTTCTGTGAATCTTTCAGCCAAATCAAGTAAATTAGAAATGAACTGCTTTCAGGGTCAACTGTACCACTGTAGTCAAAATAAAAATTATAAACTGTGTTTAAATAAAACTACATATAGTTTTAAGCTATTATTCATCAAGAGCTCAGAGCATGCACAGTAAAGATGACGACTAATCAGAAGAGGTTAACAGGAGATTATATACCTAGTTACATAAATCACAATTCTATTAAAGGTACACAATTATAGTCAGTGGGATTCAAATTTTTTTTACTACCGGTTCTGTGGGTGTGGCTTGGTGGGCATGGCATGGCTTGGTGGGCGTGGCAGGGGAAGGATACTGTAAAATCTCCATTCCCTCCCAATCAGCTGGGACTCAGGAGGCAGAGAATAGATGGGGGTGGGGCCAGTCAGAGGTGGTATTTACCGGCTCTCCGAACTACTCAAAATTTCCATTACTGGTTCTCCAGAACTTGTCAGAACCTGCTGAATACCACCTCTGATTTTAGTCTTTGTCCAATTTACTATCTAGTCTTATTTACTATTTAAGTTTTGCCAGATGGCCTTTACTTTCAGGGGTGATGTTCTTTATTTCAAATGTATATAAAACAAGATGAATAATCCATTTTACAAGCCATAGTTTCAAACAATCTTATCTTTTAACTTTGAATTTGGCAATCTAGTCATCCTTTGGAATGCGTATAAATATCAAACTGCAATCCAAGTACCAAGTATGCTTGTTATTTTCCTGGAAACACAACTGAGAATAATAAATTATAATTCCATGTCTTCTCATCCAATCATTTTGCAAATTACAATTTTTTAAAAATTTAGCCATATGAGAAATACTGGCAGTTCCAGAATAAACTACAGTTAGTTGTTTACTTACAACAGTTCATTTAGTGACTATTTGAAGTTATAACAGCATTGAAAAAAGTAACTTTTGACCGTTTTTCACTTTTATGAACATTGCAGCATCCCTATGGTTATGTAATCAAAATTCAGGCAAATGATTCATATTTATGACAGTTGCACTGTCCCAGAGTCATGTGATCAGCTTTTGTAATCTTCTGATGAGCAAAATCATCAGAATCTGGGGAAGCCAGATTCACTTAACAACCATGTTACTAACTTAACAACTGTGGCAAGAAAGATCACAAAATGGGGCAAAACTCAATAAATGTCTCAATTAACAAAAGAAATTCTGAGTTCAATCCTAGAGTAAATAGAGTTGTACAATTTGGGAGAACACGAAAGCAAATAAACCTATGGAGATTATTTTTCCCCCTTTATTCCCCAGTGCCCTCTAAGTTCGAGACAAATTCAAGGATAAGTAACAAGAAATATACTTATTTATTTATGTACTTCAACAGCTAGTTTGGTATAGTGGGAAAAGATATCAGGCTAGAAACTGGGAATCTGTGAGACCTTATGCCCAAAGCCAGCTAGGTGACTTTAGGCCAGTCGTTCTCTCTCAGCCCTAGAAGAAAGTAATGGCAAAACCATTCCCCAAAAACACTACCAAGGTAACTGCACAGAGTTGTCCATGTAATTACCAGAAATCAAGGCTGCTTTGAAGGGTGTGTGTATACAAATATAAGCACACACTTCAGATAATGATCAGGAAAGTTACTAGTAATTCTGTAAAATCATAATAAAACCTTTCCCAATCTGATGTCCTCCAAGTTTTCCACCATAAATTCTAGTCTGGGTGACTAATGGAAAAAATATAACAGGTTTTAAAACATCTTATGAGCACCAAGTTGAAGAGGGCTCTCCTAATATATTCTACCATCAAACCATTGATGAAAGTTTAACAAATTTAATAAATTACAACACAGAACATAAGATGCTAGAAATTCTAGATGGCATGTAACAATGTTCCCTAGTTACATAATTCAATATACATATACTCACATAATTAAATCATAATGTGATTTGGCTGGTTTTGTTTAACACATCATATGAACCCAACCACTATGATTTTTATTACATAGTTTATCTTACTGTGAAGTATTCAATAAACTATTATAATAATAACTTAGCATAATGTTCAAATACTACGGTAGTCACTTTTGGCTGGTTTCTATAAGACAACTAGCTCCACAGCACTAAGTATTAAATATGATGCATAGAGGCATAACATTCTGATGACACTCCATTTGTGAATTTTGTGCTTTTGGGGGGGGGTCAAAGTATTTAGGAATTAAACTCAAAATTAAAATCAAGTAAGAAAACATGCACAAAAGTAATTTTCCTCAGAACTCCAAATGGTTAACTTCAAGAGAGAATCATACACAGAACTGAGCTTTGTTTCCTACATAAACTTTCACTTCTGAAGAAAAAATGGTTGACACAAAACGTTGCTTGTCAATTTGTCAACCACAGAAAGAAATGAAAGTTTAATAATGAATACTATTGCTGTCACAAGAACAGATCATGTCTTTTTTATTGATTCTAGCAAATTTCAAAACATGATTTGGGAATTTTCAGATGATTTTCTTGTTTAATTAACTGTTACACAAAATAAAAGTAAAAACCTCGTGATATGGAATGGCTTGGTTATGGCATAGTGTAGTATTTATGGAAAAAAACTGGCTGAGAATATAGTTTTTTTTATTATTAAGACTAGACTTGCTGAAGTCTTGGATGACAAGGTGACAATGATGGCTTAGTTACATTCAGGGAGATTTGGAAAATGCCTAACTTGACTCTGCTTGTGTGTTATAGCTCCTACTCCACCCAACAAAAGAGAAACAATTATTTCTCTAAACATTTATTTAAAAAAAAACCAAAACAGTTTGCTCATGCGTAGGTTCCCCAGGATCTGCCATGTGCCACTTGTCTTCAGGCAGTGTTCTCTGTCTGTTGACAGGCCGCGCCACCAACCCAAGGCAGCTCCCGATCTCACAAGACCATAATTCTTAAAGCAGCTCCAGTGAATGCTCTTCCATGGGTTCTGTAGCTTCCAAACACCATGCCATGCCATGTTCTCAAACAATTTCCAGAGCTTCCAGAGGCCATGCAAGAGCATACCTATTTGAACAAGGCCACTGAAGTCTCCAAAAATCACATGAGGATGGGAGGGGGCATGCTTTTCAGAATAGCTATTATCAAGTGTGGATGAATGCTGGGATGTCACCCAAAACATTGTGACATGCCACCTTCAACAGGCATGTTATGGTTTCACCTTTAATGATATACACCAAAGCTTTACAAATCACCCTGTTTAATTTATTACAAACACACATGAAGTATTGTGAAAATGTCAGCTTAGATATATCTGGAGAAATGTTAGCAGTAAGATAATTAACATACATCTTATCATATTCATAATGCTTTATAATTACCTCAGATATATACCTAATCACATCACTATTACAGCTTAGGTTTCATGTTTGTTTGTTTTTAAGGTATATTCATCAAAGAGGATAGGAAACTTGCAGTCCTCAGGCTACATGTAAACTCTTTTTATATGGTTTCAGAAATCATACTGTGTATTTTCAGTGGTAAACCGCTAACAAACAAAAGGATTATTTCTTGCCATTTCGGCAGAAAATGAGATAATACTTTGAAATCCCAGTCCCAACTGCACCTCTGACAATTCTGCCTTCCTCAGTGATATATTTGACCTTGTAATAGAGGTTTTTTTTAAAAAAAAAATATGGCTGTTGAAGTATCCTGACTGACATTTAATAGTTCTATCACTTCCTTTTGCCCTGTTTCCATCAAGTCTTTTTACTGTTTTATGATGGATGGATGGATGGATGGATGGATGGAACAAAGGAAGGAAGATACGTTACATATGAAAAATCTTTTTGTCCCTAGTTTGGACATAATATTAAACCTTGGCCACATAGAATAAAACTATCCCTTGGTCCATTATATTAATCAAAAGTCAATTAATACAGAAATCGAACAACTACAGACAATCCAAATTTGTCAATCGGTGATTACACTGTCTTTGTTTACACTGCAGATAATTATATTCTCCATGCTTGTCAAAGCCATAACACCTGATACAATCCAAATTGTTAATATACTGTATAATTCAAGGGCATTACTGATTTTTCAACCAATTATAGATATTGAAGCAAAATGTGGCAATAGTGGGACAAAGTAATTTCATATGAGTAGGTGTCCCCTCACCCATTTCACATTTTTGGCATAGTGAAGTAGGCTGCCAATCTTCCTCATATAATCTCTGAGAGTACAATAAATGATGAAAAAAAATCCTTGTTGAACTAGACGTAACATCAAAAGAAATATACTTCATATTCTTTAAGATTAGTAATCAATTTGTTAAAATGAGATTTTAACTAAGATTGACTTATAGCAATACTCTTTAAGTGTTTATACAGAAACAGAAATTCCAATATAGACAATAATTGGGGAGTTTAGCTGCTACTGCCTCTAGACCAACTTGTGAAATCAAGAAATATTTTAATGTAATTCACTGTCATTTCACAATGTTAAGCAATCTAAATTTCTTTTGCAATAATGGAAATGTTTAAATATTTGACTGGCAATAAACTGATCTAAAGTGTTAATTATCTCCACTTATCAATACTATCATTTCAAATAATCTCCCAAAAAACACTGTCCATGATTATGGAATGATCTTGGAGTTAATTAAATTAAATGAGGGGTTACAATGCATATAGAAACTGAGCTCTTTTCAACCAAATAATTGTGCAAATTCATACTAGCTTTGTCTTTCCTATTGAGCAATTGTTGTGTGACTGTTCTGTGAAAAAAATGGGGAAAACACATCTATCAGTATAATTGATCTATAGTAGTGTGGAAGTCAATCGAGAAAATGCTTCAGTATCTCAAAGTGGGAACGCTCCAGGAGGGACAAATGGAGAAGGAATATGGGACAGAGAGTAAAAGAAACGCAACAGTGTGGTTTGGCTAGAGGGCAAGCAAGATAGAATCGTGGTTGATCACACATGTGTTAGAATGGAGCCATGGATTTGGCTCTTTTTTGTCCATCCAATGAGTCCTTCTCAAGGACCTGGGATATGCAGATGTTTAATAATATGAAAGATGATTGAATATTGAAACTAATTTCTATGAGAAGCACCAGTAGCAATTTTTCAACCTATCAATATATTCCAATATATGGGAATATACATACATAACTCAGGATTGAACTGTGGAGTCCTTAATGCTTTCTAAGCTTGGCTGTTTGTTTGCAGATGCTTCATTACCCCACCAGTGCCCCATGATATTGCCTAATTTATTTATTTATTTATTTTATTGAATTTCTATACCGCCCTACTCCCGAAGGACTCAGGGCGGTGAACAGCCATAAAATAAAACACATACATATACAAAATTTAAAATCAAATAAAATGAATTAAATAAATTTGGCTGAATTGATACCCATAATTTAAAATACCCATATTTTAAAATACAGTAAAAATTGAAAATTTACACTTAAAAGGGAGAAGATTTAGACGAGGCCAGCTTGATGAAATAAAAGAGTCTTCAGCTCGCGGCAGAAGGTGCGCAGATCCGGAATCCTCCGTATCTCTGGGGGGAGCTCATTCCAGATCGTCGGTGCCCCCACAGAGAAGGCTCTCCCCCTAGGGGCCGACAGCCGACATTGTTTGGCCGACGGCACCTGGAGGAGCCCCTCTCTGTGGGAGCGAACTGGTCGGTGGGAGGCTATTGATGGTAGTAGGCGGTCCCGTAAGTAACCAGGTCCTAAGCCATGGAGCGCTTTAAAGGTGGTAACCAGAACCTTGAAGCGCACCCGGAAGACCACCGGGAGCCAGTGCAGCTCGCGCAGGAGAGGTGTTACATGGGAGCTCCACGCTGCTCCCATAACCACCCGCGCGGCCGTACTCTGCGCCAGTTGGAGCCTCCGGGTGCACCTCAAGGGGAGCCCCATGTAGAGAGCATTACAATAGTCCAGACGAGAGGTGACGAGGGCATGAGTGACTGTGCGTAACGAGTCCCGATCTAAAAAGACGCAACTGGCGAATCAGGCGAACCTGATGAAAAATCCTCCTGGTCACGGCCGTCAAGTGCTCTTCTAAAGACAGCCGTGAATCCAGGAGGACGCCCAAGTTACGAGCCCTTTCCGTGGGGGCCAATGATTCGCCCCCAATAGCCAGCGATGGCGCCAGCTGACTATATCGGGACGTCGGAAACCACAGCCACTCGGTCTTGGATGGGTTGAGCCTGAGCCCGTTTCTCCCCATCCAGATCCGTACGGCCTCCAGGCACTGGGACATCACTTCAAGGGCATCGTTGGGGTGGTCCGGGGTGGAGATGTACAGCTGGGTGTCGTCAGCGTACAGATGGTACTTCACCCCGAAACCACGGATGATCTCGCCCAGCGGCTTTACATAAATGTTGAACAAAAGGGGCGAGAGAACCGATCCCTGCAGCACCCCACATACAAGGGGCCTCGGGGTCGACCTCTGCCCCCCTGTCAACACAGACTGCGACCGGTCAGAGAGAAAGGAGGAGAACCACCGTAGGACGGTGCCCCCCACCCCTAACTCCTCTAGCCGGTGCAGCATGATACCATGGTCGATGGTATCAAAAGCCGCTGAGAGGTCTAATAGGACCAGGACAGAGGAACAACCCCTGTCCCGAGCCCTCCAGAGATCATCAACCAACGCGACCAATGCCGTTTCCGTGCTGTACCCAGGCCTGAAGCCCGACTGGAACGGATCTAGATACGACGCTTCATCCAGGTACTGGGGAAGCTGTCGCGCAACCACACTCTCAACAACCTTCGCAACGAAGCAAAGGTTGGAGACTGGACGATAATTAGCCAATACTGCCGGGTCCAGGGAAGGCTTCTTGAGGAGGGGCCTTACCACCGCCTCTTTCAGGGCGGCGGGGAAGACACCCTCACCCAACGAAGCATTTATAATCCCCTGGAGCCAGCCTCGCGTCACCTCCCGGGAAGCCAGCACTAACCAGGAGGGGCACGGGTCCAACAAACATGTGGTCGCGTTCAATCTACCCAGAATCCTGTCTACGTCATCTGGGGTCACAGGATCAAACTCATCCCAGATAACTGTCTCAAGACCTGCCTCCGTCACCCTCGCTGGATCTATCCAGTCAGAGTCGAGACCTGCCCGAATCTGAGTGATTTTGTCATGCAGATACTGAACAAAATCCTCGGCTCTTCCCTCCAAGGGGTCCTCCCGCGCTTCCTGGTGGAGCAGGGAGTGGGTCACCCTAAACAGGGCGGCCGGGCGATTATCTGATGATGCAATAAGAGCAGTAAAATGGGTACATTTTGCTGCTTTTATCGCCACTAGGTAACTCCTAATATGAGATCTTACCAGTGTTCAGTCAGATTCAGAAAGACTAGCCCTCTAGGCGTCTTTTCCGGCGCTTCATCTCCCTCAGCTCCTCAGTAAACCAAGGAGCCAGGCGAGATCGGCGCCGGGTCAGAGGCTACAAAGGCACGACTCGGTCCAGGGCTCCAGCAGCCGCCCTATCCCAGGCGGCCACTAGATCCCCAGACAAGGCGTGAGCCAGAACTTCCGGGATTGGCCCAAGCTCCATCTGGAACCTATCAGGTTCCATCAGGCGCCTGGGGCGGTACCATCTTATCGGTTCCGCCTCCCTGCAGCGGGGTGCCGCAGTTCAAAGGTCAAGGTGAAGGAGCGAGTGATCTGACCATGGCAAGGGCTCGATGACTATATCCCCTATCTCGAGATCACTCAACCACTGTCCAGAGACAAAAACCAAGTCCAGTGTGTTTCCCCCAGTGTGCGTAGGGCCATGAATTAGTTGGGTCAGGTCCATGGCCGTCATGGAAGCCATGAACTCCCGAGCCACCTCAGACGCCTCACCCACGGATGGCAGGTTGAAATCCCCCATGACCATAAGTCTGGGGATATCAACCGCCACCGCGGCAATAACGTTGAGTAGCTCGGGCAGGGCTGCCGCCACGTGGCAGGGAGCCAGGTACGTGATCAGCAAATCCATCTGAACCCCGTGGCCCCACTTCACAAGGAGGGACTCACAACCAGCTGTCTGAGGTACAGTGGTCTCCCTCGGCCTAAGGCCTCTCTAATGATAACCGCTACTTCCCCGCCCCTCCCCTGTGACCTTGGCTGATGGAATGCGTGGAAACCTGGTGGGCACATTTCTACCAGAGGGACCCCTCCCTCTGGGCCCAACCAGGTCTCCGTAATACCCGCCAGGTCCGCTCCCCCCTCGTAAACAAGATCACAGATGAGGGGGGCTTTATTTACTACGGACCTGGCGTTGCACAGCATCAGGCGAAGGCCCGGGCCCTGAAGGTCTGTACTACCTGGAGAACGGGTGGAGCCTTGGGGGCCGGAGCACCCTACTGCTTGAAGACAGCGGGTGCGTGCTCCCTTAACATGATATGGCCCCCTGCTCCCACCATATCTACCTCTCCCACACACAGTACCGAGGGTAAAAACACAGTCTGGACCAGCTCGACCCCCTCCGGATTCCACCCCCCCGCCGAACGTCCTGGCCAAGCCCGACTCTCCCCCTAGTGGGGCTCCAAAGCCCGTCATCGAGGTAGGCCCTCGATAGAATGGAGGGCCAAGCCTGCAAGAGGGGGGAGTCTCACAGACCAAGAAGCTCCGCTGCTGAGTACATTGATCATAATGGGTGACACGACCATATCCTGAGGGTGTATATAAAGGACCGAGGAGAAGACAAAGGAATGGGGGATCTCAGAGACATATTCGCAGGACCTAGTCCCCTGTCCCCTCACAACAGAGGACATAGTCCAAAGCCAAGACGACCACAGTTCCAAGGGGGAAATAGATCTAACCACCCTCTCACGGTGGTTAGGTCAGCTGGACAGCCCCCTCTTGTGGTGAGGTGGTAGCAATGAACCGATGCATATAGACAGCGTCCGGGGGTCAGGTCCAAAAATCGCCCTCTCACGGCGGTTTGACCGATGGTAAAGACCGATGGTAAAGTCCCCTCGCTGGTAAAGTGCATATATGTAGAAAGCCTCCAGGTTCAGCCCCCAGGGGCTCCGACACCTGGCCACCCTCTCACGGTGGTCAGGCAAATGTCTAGCCCCCTCAGCCGATGGGATGCAGCCATGTACCAGTCTCCCATTCAGGTGGAAATAGCCCTCTCCAGAGTCAGGGGGGTTCAGAATAGTAATAGAACATAGCGCCAATGAGTCCCACAGGCTGACAGTTGGTCCAGGTAGGCCCAGTCCTAAAGGGGAACGCTGGAGGAGAGAGAAATGGGGCAGAAATGGGGCAGTTATCTCGAGCCCCCAGCCCTCCACACAACCACAACCACAAATTGAGGCCTCCCAAGGTCACTCCGGGTCTTTTCCGCCCCAACCGTGGTTGCAGGTCTCCCAGTCCTGTTGGTTCATTGCCCCCCCAACTCCACTAATGAGGTAGTGAAACTTCTTCAAGCAAACAACCAAGCTCCATACCACTACTATCAATATTTTCTTTGAAGCTCTTGAGCAAGCTCGCAGTTAGAGAGCCATAGCAACGTATTTGGATAGTTTATTAATATACATGTTGAAAATGTAGAGCACACACCCTCAACCTGTATCTCTAGTTCCAAGGCCAGCAGCCTCTCTGCTTCCACAGCAAACTTGATCTCTTCCCGCTCTAATAATGTATACAATACATTCCATTCCTAAGGTACATGCACAATTTCCTAAAGCCTTCATCAACTGTTCATTCTGTTTTTCACACCATGTGAAAAACAGACTTTCCTTTACTCTCCGCACCCTTAAAGTAAGAAAAAAGCAAGAGTAAAAGCTTCTCTTTCTACCCAAAACAGAAGGACTCAGTGAAATGAAAGTAAAAATCTGGTAAAACATAAAATATTTTGGACATAAAGGAAATAAGAGTCATTGAAGAAGACCCTGATATTTGAAAATGTCAAAGGCAATTAAGAAGAGACTCCAGAAAAGATATGAACTCCTGGTACTATCACTGATATCACGTCCATGAGTTTATAAGAAGCAGTTGCTGGCAAACAATCCTGGTGAACTGATCTTCAGTTCAGAGTCAGAAGTGACTGAATAATTCAACAACAGGAAACATCTCTTCCGTTAACCACAAAATGAAACCATTTTTTCTTACAATAATGGTATGAGACAGAATATTAAGTTAATAGTTGTAAACATTCCATATAATAACCCATAGTCATCTACCACCACTTTAAATCCTTCTCCAAGTTCTGGCCAAGTTGTAGTTTTTATTGTAACAAAAAGTAAAAAACAAAAGGAGAGGAAATAGTCATATTATCTGCATTTATTACATTTAATTTAAATATTCAGTCAGGTTTAGTATTATCTTGGCTCTTTCACTCACCTGATCTCCCTTATTTTTGGAGTGCAGTCTTCAGCATATCACTTAAAAGCCAAAACTCTTTAGCTTGGAAAGTTGTATGCTTCTGAAAGCAATAAAATTACTGATGATTCTAGGTAAGCATTTTAAAGATCTTTTTGTTGAAATACTTCAATATCAAAACACTTGAAGGCGTACAGATCCTTTTTCTAAAAAAAATTGCTCAAAAGGATTTGAACTGGGTAATGTACAGGTAGTCCTCGACTTATGAACACAATGGAGCCCAAAATTTATATTGCTAAGTGAGAAATTTGTTAAGTAAATTTTGCCCCATTTTACAACTTTTCTTGCCACAGTTGTTAAGTGAATCACTGCAGTTATTAAGTTAGTAACATGGTTGTTAAGTGAATCTGGCTTCCCCATTGCCTTTGTGTGTCAGAAGGTCACAAGAGGTAATTGGTTCACCCTGGGACACTGTAATCGTCATAAATATGAACCAGTTCCAAGTGTCTGAATTTTGATCATGTGACCATGGGGATGCTGCAACAGTCATAAGTGTGAAAAATAGTCATAAGTCACTTTTTTCAGTGCCATTGTAACTTTGAACGGTTACTAAATGAACTGTTGTAAGTTGAGGACTACCTGTATTGAATAAAAAGCTACAGCAGAATAAATGTTTGGTAAACACATTGGTTCAGTATAATTGTCAGCACCTCCGTTTCCTTTGAAAATGCTGTCTGCCTTTCAAGACAAAGATAATCTCATTACCCATAAATTTAAATGCATCAGCTCTTTAATTTTTGCCGGCACTTTATTATTCTAATTAGGCAAGCAACAATGAAAAAAATAATAGTTTCCACCCATATTTGCATATTAGTCATTCTTGTACTTGCTTTTCATTTCCTTCAGTCTCCCAGACAGAAACTGGTTATCTATGTCTTGCTGTTAAAAAACAAAACTGGTTTTCTAAAAATTCCAGAAACATTCCACTGCATGTGCAAGCATGTATTCGCTAAGTTTTCCTATTGGGTATTTTGGCAGAAGAAAATGCCAGTACTATTGCTACCAGAAGCAAAACTGCATTGTTTTTTCTGTAGGCGAGCTTTATACCAAAGTTTTCTAGTGATAGATATGAGTGTGCCATTCATTCGTGCCTTTTCCGAAAGAGGTATTTCCCTCTTTAGGAAAAATACCTAAAATATTTTCAATATGGTACAGCCAGTAAATGTCCCTTAAGGTTCACAAAAGGGAAAAAAAAAAGGCAAATTCCTTTGTCGAGCTGCATAAAGTCGGAAATCATTTTCCAACTTATCTTTTCTAGACATGAGCTAATTGTGGGCCCAGTGAAATCGCCCTCACAAAAGAAGGTAATACAAAGAAAAGCAAAACACTTTTTTTTAAAAATTCACTGGTAGTTTATTTAGGAAGAGAAGGAAGGAAGAGTGTTCTTTCCATGCCAGGGAAAAGGTTTTATTTCATATTCTCACAGCAATACTTTGCCTTAAAAGGCAATAGCTACATTGGTGCCTGATCGGATGGGAAACCTGGCAAGCTTGTGAAAGAGGCCAAGTGCCACTATGTTACTTCATAATCTAGCCTTCTCAGTATGAAAAAAAGGTCTTCTGCACCAGGCATGACATTGAACTAATGGTAAGTCTAAGAATGATTCCAAACGTATTTCTGGAACAAAGTATATTGAATTAAAGACTCCTGAGTCACTTTTCAATAAAAGTCACAAAGAGTCAAGATTTGGGGGTGGGGGACAATTTCAGGATGTAGAGGCCAATGCCACTGCCAGGGAACATTGCAAGCAAATGCTAACAAGTAAGTGGTGGGAGTATAAGGGAACACACAATGATCAACACAACCTTCCTGTGAAAACAAAGGGGGAATAGCACAGTAAAAATACAGGATACAGATGTTTTAAATTAAACTAGTCAAATAAAGATTTTTTTCCCAGCCACTACGCTTAAATCTAATCATTTTAATTAAATTTATGTAGCTCTAGTGTCACATACTTCAAAATGCAAGTTACAGATACAATTTTGGAATGTTCTTCCACATCAGCAGCCTCTGTAAGTAGAAAACTAGTATATCATGGGTAAAGGATCTAATGAGTTCTTTCCAGTTCTTTCTGTTTTCAGGCAAGCTGTTTTTTACATGCATCCTAATGTGATTTTTACCTTAAACGTCTAGTCCAATTATTTTTCTCATCTTGCTAATTACACTGACCAACAACAATGGTATTAAATTAGTCCTCTTCTAATATTTTAAGCATTCCCACTAACATAAAAAATAAAAGTAAACTACAAGAACGCCAAACTTTCAAACACTGATTGCAATTCAGGAAAATATATTTAGCATTGCAAAAGGCTTGCATATTTTAACATGCCTTCCATCCTTTCTCATACTGAATTGCACTTAACTGAGCCACAGTTAACACAGACAAGAGTAGCACATACGGTGTGTAAATATAGGTAATCCTCATTTAGTGACCATTCAAAGTTACAATGGCATTAAAAAAGTGCCTTAAGACTGTTTTTCATATTTATGACCGGTGCAGAATCCCCATGGTCATGTAATGAAAATTCAGATGCTTGGCAACTGATCCATATTTATGATAGTTGCAGCATCCAGGATCATGTGATTATCTTTTGGGACCTTCTGATAAGCAAAATCAATGGAGAAGCCAGATTTAATTAACTACCATTTCACTAACTTAACAAGTGATTCACTTGCAGTGATTTGCTTAACAACTGTGGCAAGAAAGGTCGTAAAATGGAGCAAAAGTCACTTAACAAATGTCTTGCTTAGCAACAGTACCGTCTGCCTGTAAATGTGAACTGGTGGGACTACAAAATAGAGAAAACAATAGAATATGTGGATAGTGGGCTTGTCAGAACCTGGAGACAGAACTTGGCAAAGAGAAAGAACTGGACAAAATCACAAAATATAAAAAACGGCAAATACAAGCAGAACAACTGTGACAAAAGAAAGCAAAGACAGTATCAATACTGATAGGCACCTTAGGTACAATCCTAAAACATCTGAAGCATCTCTTGAACATCATATCAGCACTGACAAAAACACCACCATGTCAATTGCAAAAGGCAGGGTTACAGTTTACATCCTGTGACAATAGCTTAATATTATTAAACAACAGTATCTGTTTATTTCAGATGCTTCACAAGGAGTGATAAGTGAATAAAAATGCCTAATCCAGTCTAAATATTTGGCTGATTGTGCTGCCAACAATAATAATGTAACTTGTTACACATGGGTTTGATGTTAGAAGATGCAAAATGAAGGCAAAGCCTGCTTAATATTCAAACTAACAAGTTAGTCTTTAACAGCATATCATCTTTTGGACTACAACTTCTATCATCCTTGGGAAATACTGCTATTAGTCTGGATTAACAGGACATGTTATCTTTCAAATATTCTGGAAACAAGATGGAAAAGACATGCACACAAAATATACTACTGTGGAACTATTAGCAACTATTAACTATTAGGAACTATTGGAACTAATTCATTTTTTTATTTCAATGCAAAATAACTAATTTATACCACCTCAAGAGATTTATATCCCATTGCCATTTCTCATTAAGCATGCTGCCCATATGCTGATCAATAGGTACATATTAATGAAGATAGAAGCAGATGCCAATATTTATGTTACAGGTTTCCCATTATGAAGGGCTACAGTTGGTCCCTATTGAAAGACAATAGCACTGTAAGGATCTCCCTTTATTCTGCACTGAAACACATTCTATTTTTTAAACTCACACATATGTTGCCAGTCAGAGGGTTGTATCAGCTGAGGACAAGAGGCAATGACCTGTTTACGAGAACTTATGGTATCAAGCAACTGTTTAAAGGGACATACTATACAGCATATTTCGGAAAAAGACAATGAAAAAGAAAACTATTCTGCTTCTGAAAAAGTGGGAAAAGATGGCTGTACCATCTAGGTATTGATAAACTTACTCATCTTTTAACTTGCCTACATTTCTTTTCACTTAAAGTAGTAGCTACAACTATTATCAAATGGCAATAAATTGCTGCCCATTTTGCATTTATTTTTATGCATAATTCAGTTGAAAAAAGGCAGTTTGGTTTGCACATTTGCTTATCGAAGCTATATTAAATACACCATGATTCAATCAGGCAGCAAATTTTATTAGCTTTAAAAATGAGTTGAGAGAAATGATACAAGATGTGTTAAATCTAAAGATTTGTCAGCCTTAAACAAATAAAAACATATTGGCTGTCATAAGTTATGTAATAGATAATAATATTTTAAATAACTGAACAGATATATATTTTTAAAAATGCCATTTTTCAGACTAGTCCAAGATAGTGATTTTAAAGTCATTTACTTTAGCTGTGGTGTAACAAAAGTACACGCACTGGTCAACCGCAAACAGTAAAACTTAGCAACTGGAAAGAGTGAGAATAATATTAAAACAGGATGTAGGAAAGGTTATCTTTTTGTTCATAATTGCAACAAAAATCTACAGACCCAATTCCATGAGGATGCTATAGTACTGATGACCAAAAATGACCATTTTCACCTATTGCTATCCACTGTTCCATCCAAGACAGCTCAGCTTCTCAGAATGTATGTTTTCTGTTCCACAGTCTTCTGCAGGGAAATATTTTCAACACGGCACAACATGTCAGCTGAGATCAGCCATCTTATTGTTGTTTTAAATTCCCTGGAGCGAAAGAACAGGTAATAGGCCTGTCTTTAGCTCAAACTTGCCTGGTCTTGCCAGAAAAGCCAAATAGGGATGGAAAAAGCTCCAAACTGAAGCAAATTGGTTTGTTTTATGAGAGCAGAGGAAATTCAGACATTTTCCATATCTCCCCACCACATCTGGTCTCATTCACTTTGTGACTATAGCAACAGGATTCTTCCAAGTTGGCCTTTTGGCATTTGTATACTGAAGCCAATATATGAAAAAGCTGCTGGAAGCATACGTATATTCTAATTAACCGTCTGTCAATATTTAATCCATTACTGGATAAGATGAGCAGCCTATTATCAAACAACACCTGAACATGAAGGTGGCCATAGGCTTGATAGGACTGGCATTCAAAGCAGAAGGAATCTTGAATTTTCTGACAGGACGACTGACAAAGCAATACTATTTCCTTAAGATTCAATCAGTTCTATTACACAGTATAATGTTTCACTTTATCAATATATATTATCTTTCTGGACATACCATAAAATATTTAAAAAGTTGGTTCGCCCCAAGGACTTGCAAGCATGCACAATTCTTAGAAATATGGGAGATTCATTCCAAGTATTTTGATAATTTAAAAGTAAAGATAAAATTTCCTTCAAGTCGAGCTCCATGTTGTAATTTTCTTGGCAGCAATACAGAAGAAGGTTGATATCATTTTCTTCTGTGACATTTTATCAACATACTGTTCTACCCTGTAGCTAAAATATTCCTCGAAGAGCTCCTATCCAAGTGCCTGACTCTGCATATTTTTTTAAGCCCAGGTAAGGGGAGCCAGAGAAATGCCATCTGCTGATAAAGTTGCAAAACCTTAAATTTATTGTTCACTTTCATTCTCTTTCAGCATCTGTTTTCAAAACTTACAAAATTCAGTTTTGTTATTCCATGGCAATGTAAACAGCCCTCATTTTTATTCAGGTTAAGTTCTAAGACTCCAGAAACAAGAGATATGGAAAAGTTCAAATTATTGAATTTAAAAAAAGATTTTAAAGAAAACATTATTTTCATGAACATAACCTATATGATGAATGATGAAATGAATGATGTACAGAGAGTTAAAATTAAAGTAAAGTTACTATATCAAAATCAGAAATAAAAAAAAAATATCTAAAGCAAATCCTTGGCTTATTCTGTTTCAGTTTCCTGGTCTTCTTCAGCTTCTTCAAATTTCCAAAGTTCATCAAAGGCTACGGGGAATATGCTGGTCCTGGCTTTTTTCCACTCTCTCTCTGGGGATGTGGGTTGTGAGTCTGAGCCTAGAGTGTGGCATATATACTGCATTCACAACAATCAGTGTGTGTGTGTGTGTGTGTGTGTGTGTGTGTGTGTGCGTGCGCGCACGTGCGTATGACCACACATCTCAAATTCATGAAACTGAAAAACCCTCTCTTCGGGCCCCATACTAGACAAGATCTGGACCAATGAGACTGGTAAATGCAATTGGGAAAAGTGGTGCCTCAAAACTAAAAGACCATCCCATCATTTCAAAACTTGCATTAGAGGCAAGTCGTTCCTATAATTACAAAGAAAATTTACATTTTAAACCATAACCTATTATTTTGCTAGACTGTTAGTCTTAGGTTTCCCCACGAAGTTGATGTAGAGAGACTCACTGAAAAATGGTATAAAAAAAATTGTTTTGCCAGTATCAAAGTACTTCTTCAATTAATAACTCCTGATAATCTTTTAAAATGTAATTAGTTTTAAAAGAGTAATAGTTATGAAGAATTTTCACAAAATATTTTTGTTAAATTAGAAACTTCTATGAAAATTACTATTTTCGATGGCAGTTCTATCTTTTGTGCCTCACTTTTCAAAAATTAAATAGAAACTAATTTCTGAATCTGAACCAAGTCCATGTATTACTTCAAATTAATATGATTGGATATAGACTCCAATATTCTTGAGAATGCTGAATTTCTATATGCATATTCTGCAAAGAATTTTCAAAGCATCAAAAATACCTCTACAAATTTATACCCAAATCATTTGGCTACAACAAATATGGCATTTTAGAATGAAATCTCTAGGAGGTTGCTCTGTAAAATAACCACACTGGGCCAGTATTTTTTGACACACATCAGGGCAGCCAAAGGTCACAACTCCAAACATTTCAGTTTAAAAAGTTTATTATTTCATTTGCATTAGTATTATATATACACGGTGAAAGAATACATGAATATTTTATCTGTGTTTATTACTTATATATCTTTTATAAAACAATTAAAACACTAAGACTTGAACATATTAGCAAAAGCTTTAAGTGGCTTTCTGAGGCACTGAAATTGTAAGGTTAGAGAAGAGGTGGGCAATCTTTCAACAATCATGACCACACAATCTTTTTTTGGCATTATTCTATTCATTAAGCTTTGATGGAGTCTCAAGTGGACAGAATACAAATTTCCAGAAATGTTTTTGCATGCAAGGAATGTTGTTCATTTGTTTATTCATTCATTCGTTTTTAAGAGGCTTATTATACCATATCCTTTTATTCACTATGAAAAATCAATTTATCTTCAGTGAACTATCAAATTTTGGATATTTTTCCCCCAAACAGTTCTAGGATGTACAAAAAGGGATTGGGTAATCAGTACTTTATCATGCCTTCCATTCCAGTAGTCTACAAATTTTGTTTCTTTCTAAAAAGAAATAAGAGGAATCACAAGCAAGCCATGATGTAAACAAAAACAAATACACTTTTGTGTCATTATTTAATAAGTTTACAGTTGAGCTTACTGAAGCAAAATCTTTAATTTAATCATAAAATATACATCTATCCATCATGCACAACTATTACATAAACTTGCTTTTTTCATCAGTTTAAATAAATTTTTCCTTCCTGCCAATTTTCTACCAATGAGGTATGTACTACTTGATGTATTTCTAGTAAGAGGCAATCGAATTTCAACTTGGAAAGATTAAAAGATGCAGAACTCCAGCTGCAGACAATAATTTGCTCTGTCAAATGTTTGGGTTGCTGAACTATTTTAGGCAAATGGAAAATTTGAGAAAAGAACAGAACACGATAAAAATAGTTCAGACAACTCCCAAATTACATTTTGCCCACTGGTCTCCTGCTCTTTTTTAAAAATACTGTTTAAACAAGTTTCTATATTATTAGTTTTCTAGCAGGGTTAATCAGTAGATCAAACTGGGAAAGAGAGCTTTTTATTTAAGCTTCTTACTATCTAAATGAGGAATTAGATGTTCCATTAGAGATAAAATTTAATGTATTTCTTAAACAAAGATTTGTTATAAACTTGTTTTAAACTGGATAAGCATGTAATAAGTAAATTACTAGAATGTTTTATTTCAAATATTTTCTCTTTTACTTTTCAATTAAATTAAATTGCTACGTCAAATTACTATAAAATTGATTGTGGCCTGTACATATCTACCTAGTAGGATTGCTAATGCTGTTATATTATTTCTAATTATCTATTGCGGGGGAAAGTTCTAGAAGGCAGAAATTGTATTCATTAAAAATGTTATATCAAGAATAAAGCTAGGCATGTAACTAAATAAATATGGAATAACAACTTGCTTGTAATTTATTTCAAGAATATTTCATTGGCTGTACTCTAATGTACTAATTACTTAATCAATGCAGCAGACTTAGACAATTTAATATTTCATAAAATCCCATCAGACTCTGCCACTGAATAATGTAATGGGCAGCCACAGTATCAGAGAAATAACTTCTTTCAGTACTATACTGTCTTTCATTTACAGCTACTTAACATTCAATAAAAGGTGGTACAAAACTACAGGTTCAAAAAATGACTTATTTTAGTTAACCACTGCAGATATAAATGGGTTGGCTTCCTCCCCTGAGCTGTTGACATCCATCTCAATTTCCTACTTTTTATTCTGAATCGATCTACGTGAAAAAATAATGTCCTAGTAATAGTGGATAAATATAAACAATACTGGGATGGACACATGTTTTTAATTGCATAAAAAAAGATAACTCTGAACCCTCTTGATCTCTCCTCCCTAATTCTCTTAGCAAACACTTTAACAAAGGCAACTCATCCCAACTTTTATATAATTAATGTGTGGCTGTTCGACTGATTTTAAGCTGGCCTATTTTCAGACTCAGAGGTCTATTCTGTAATGACAATTTAATGGAGCCCCAAAAGAAGCAATATAAAAATTATCAAATCAACAGTTCTACGTACATTTTAAAAATGTTACTGAAAAAAATATTTTGAAAGTTACTGGCAGAGACTATCCACCATCGTTGACACTCATATTCAAAACTATTTCCCTCCAGGTGATAGACATGTTGTCTGAGAATTTTGTGAATCGTCTATGACACATCCGGATGGAATCAGATTATAAAATATTAACTGATTCTATTTATGCATTTATTCTTTGGGGCCCGTATATATTGTTTCCTTGTGCCCCTTTTCTAATACTTTGACTACTATCTATTTGCTCTAACAGAACTCTTAAACATTTGTACCATCAATCCTGCTAATTCATTATTCCAAGCAGAATTTGGTAGTGCAAAGAAATCTGCAAAGAATTGTCTCTTTCTGATATCTTACTTGAGTATCTGAGCACGTTTGAAATTGCAGTTTGGAATTTGTTCCATTGCTTGTTTGAAAAGCCAAATGAACTAAAGAAATTCTTCACATTTTTTCTTTGATTCAATCATATGCATTGCTTAAGGTTACAGAAACAAATACACAAATTCTATATCAAGAGCACTCAAATTCAGTGATAAAAAAGAATTGAATTCAGTTACTTATATAAATTAAATCCCATAAGCACATTTTCAAGATTCCCGGATTTTATTCTGTTCTTGATCACAGAGAAGAGAAGACTGTCCACAAGGGGTTGAAAACCTGCTGCTGAATTACCGTTTTCCCTCTCACTTCCAAGATTTCACAAGACACCCTCATGTTTTTAAATACATCTTAGCAAACATAAGAGCTGGAAGCTTTTTGCTATTGATTCATTTGCTCTTCTTGTTTTGATATGATTTTGCCTCATTTTGAATTATGCCAATTTTTTAATGCATCTCAGAATACCAAATTCCTAAATATTGAAGGGGAAAGAGAAAAGGAAGAGTCAAACATATCTCTTTTTATAATGTACTGGAATATGTATTTTCTAGGCCAAGGTTCTCTTAATGAACATGTAACACACATGCAAACTTTAGGTGTCTGGTAATTAAGAAGGATACCATGACTGTATGATGCTATCATCTTTTCCTTCTTTCTTAATTAGTTTGATTCAACAAAAAAATTACAGCCCACACTATCAGGCAAACCACAACTCCACCTCAGAACAGAGTCATTGCATTTAACTCCCTGTAAGATGATCATATTCTGTACCAAGTCATTAGTATTATATTCACAATTTATGGTGCTTTTTGCTGGCAAGTTTGCTATTTTTTCCATTTGCCACGTCATAGCTACTATGCGTACAAGTCAGGGTCGGTCACTTTCATACAGAATACAGAAAGTAATGCAGCTGATGAAAACTTAAAACTTATGATTTATAGAAAAATATGTTAATTTCAATTTACTGACATGGATTAAAAATAAATTTGTGTCCTTTCCATGGATAAATACCATAAACAGGGCAGGAAAGAATCAGCATTTAAAAAAATGTTAACTTCTAAAACACAGAAATGATATCATTATGAATATATGCTTGATTTTCTAAGCCACATTTATTAGCACTGTTCCACAGCAACTTGTGTATACATTTTAGCCAAATTTACAAAGTTAAGAGGTATAGTTGTGCCATATAAGCTCCTCAGGTATCAATCAAAGAAGACTACAGGTTGAAATCAGGGGTAGGTTCTACTTATCTTTACTACCGGTTCGCAATGGGGCCGTGTACGGGCTCATTTCTGCGCATGCGCAGAAGCTCCCTGATGACATCGGGCTCGGTGGGCGGAGCCTCCTACTGGTTTTACTACCGGTTCTATAGAACCTGTCTGAACCGGGGGCAACCCACCACTGGTTGAAATAGAAAGTGGAGGATGAGGAAGAGGAGTGCTGTATCTTTACAGACATTAGTGTTGTGCACTGAATCTCAGAATAGTAATAAAGCAAATTAGAAGCTGCCTGCAGCTTCAGAAATTTAGGTCTAAAGAAATTATCCAGTTACCCCAAAAAGCCTAAATATAAGAGTCATTTTCATAGCATCACGTGGCAATCCCAGTAACCATACCCTCTCCCCAACACACAGAAACACATAGATACACACAAGAGATGATATTCTAACAATTCACACTGATTGACATAAAAACCCAACCAAAACAAGATGTCTCACAATAAAAAACTACCACTCAACGTTTAAAAGTACATTAGCATTTTATTTAACTAAGATTTATTCCTGCGGAAAAGTAATTTCCATTTTATCTTTTCTTTTATGTACACTGAGAGCATATGCACCAAGACAAATTCCTTGTGTGTCCAATCACACTTGGCCAATAAAAAATTCTATTCTACTCTATTCTATGTCTACAAAAGAATTTCTGTAGTCACAATGGCAAGTACACTCTCCCATCAGAAAGCTGTCCTTCTCTCACAGCTCAATGTTATGTTACACTTTTCTATGAATCAATACGTACTTTCAGCATGTTTTACTTTTTTAGGTATAGAAGTTCTGTTCCAAAAATCTGTTTTTGGCTTTACTATATGCATTTATAAATAAAAACATTATAAATAAAAGTCTTTAGGAAAGTTTTAAAGTCAATTTTCAAAAATAAGACACTGCATGCAACAGAACTTACTTTAACATTTAGAAAGAATTAACTGTGATATGAACATGTCAATTTATTTCTCTCATTTCATGTTAGTGGCATCTGTAAATGGAGTATTTAAACATCAGCATGCTCGAAAGGTAAGCTCCACTTTTGATTCTGAATGCTAAATAACAGAAAATATTTGGGACAAATTCAAGCCGTTTAAACTAATGTCATCTTTACTAAATTTATAGCTATTTCTCCTAAATGTGAAGCATTAATTAAATTAATCTTTAAAAAAAAACTTTCTTGCAATTTATTTCTTCGAAGTATCCTCCCTTTTAATCTGCTTCCCCCCTTAGTCTGATTCAATCAATGGTGGTTTTATCATTAAGTATCAAAAAGGGGCAGATTATCCCACGAATTAGTACCACACATACTGCAGAATAAGACAAGGAAAGAAGTACAAACAGTGTTTACCTTAATACTTTTCCTACTGCTTGTAGAACCATTTTGCAACTTATTCCAGTTTTGGGAGTTTGAGAAAGTACAGGTCTTTCGCTGCTGTGGTTACAATGATCCCCAACCATGTTCAAGAGAGGCAGAAAGAGAAGTGGGGAGAGGGGTGGTGTGATGAGAGAAAGAGAGAGAAATAGAACTGGAAGCTGCTAGCACCCGATCTCGATAGCTCACCCTCTCTTTCCTATCCTCCTCAAAAAAACTAGTCCAACTACATTCACAGAGTTCATAGCTTACTTCTCTCTAACCCTTCCTCCTTCCTTGCTTCAGCCAATAAGAAAGCAGCAATGGAAACAGGAAAAACACACACCACACACACACACACCCTCAGCTAGAAAAGGCAAGCAGCTGCTCCTTTTTACAAATTCTTCAGTAAAAGCCAAGCCTGGGAAATTAATGCCAATAAGGAAGCATCTGAATCAGTTTTTTCAGGCTGGCGCCGGCTGTACAACAAGACAAGAGAAGTAGTGTGGGGAATAAGCAAGCTTCTTTCAAGCGTCCAGTTTGTACTGCAGTTTTATTAGGGACGGGTGCATGGATAGAGGAGAGGAGGGGACTGCTTTAATTTGTAGCATATTAAAAAACAGAGCTGAACAAACAAGTGAAACATTTCATGATAAGCAGTTTTCTGTCTAAATCTTTACTCTTTCAAAACATCAATTCGCCTTTACCAATTTGTCTTTCATAACTAAGAAGCTCAATCTGATTTTTAACTTAGTATCTAATGTATTCACCAATCCTTTCTTCCCCCGTTACACACACACACACACACACACACACACACACACACACACACACACACACTGCTTAGCATGAAACTATATTAGCCTAAATGTTACATGCCAAGTGTTCTGGCACTAGAATAGTTCAGTTAAGATTTGACTGATGTTAGTTAACAAGCGTGCTATTCACTGTTTCTTAAATCACTAATGCCTATCAACAGTGATAGACTATAAATACTTGAGGTACTGCAGTAAAGAAGATGCAGATCAAGCATCACATCTCTGTCCCCAAATGCAAAGAGCTGCTTTTGCAATAGCAGTGAACAGCTAATTTAACACTGGAAGGTATTTTATAAATAAGTATGCTCCATTACGGTTTTAATTCATTACCAATGAATTAAATGTCACATTTAGTGAGACTTTTATCTGTTCAACAGGTCTCTCAATTCAAACATAAGATTAGCAAACCAACACTAGCTAGGCTCATTCATATCCTTATGGTTATGAAACAGGCAAAAGGAGGAGAAAAGTTGTAAATAATAGTGAAAAGTCAATAAAACTATAGAAAATTAGCTAGTTACAGTATAAAGGTAGTCAATAGTAATGATCTGATCTTGTAATATGCATGTTGCTTATTTTTTATGATTATTTTAAGATGTGTTTAGCTGCCCAGAGTCATATTTACAAGATGGGCTGCTATATAAATTTGATAAATAAAATAAAAATAAATGAATAAAATTATGTCCAATTCTTTGGAGGGGAGGTTGAAATAGTTTATAGAAGGCCGTTTTCCCTGGCAGAGGGTTGCAGGAGGCCGTTGCAGCCAGAAACGGAGATCGGGAGCTCATTTTTGCTGGCAGAGGCACCGCGGGCTGGTCCCTGTTTTCAGGGTGGCCCCGTGGGTCAGGTCTAAGCACTCTGCGGGCCAAATCCAGCCCACAGCCTTGAGTTTGACACCCCTGTTTTATAGAATCAGTTTATGAAAGAGGTTAAATAGATTTTTTCCAGGTATACTTCACCTTCCATTGGAATGCAGATGTTTTCTGTAATGTACGTTAAAATAAACCGTAGGCGATAAAACTGTAATTTGTCTAATAAAATTACACACCAGTATACCAGTGGTCCCCAATCTTTCTGGCTCTGCAGACTGGCAGCAGCAGGGGTGGTGGTGGTGGTTTTGTATGCACATGCACTGCTTGCACAAATGCAGCTTTCCATGCTTGCTTGCTTGCCCGCTGCTTGCGCAGTCCAAGTCCGAAGTGGAAGGCAACTACACCTGCTGAGTAAAACCCGAAGCCAAAGCTTGGGCCAAAGCATTGGTAAGAAGTGTCTGAAAATTAAATGCCTGGACCAGATCGTGCCCCTCTCCCACACGGAGCCCAGCAGCCATAGGGGTAAAGGTAGATTCAGGTGGAAGTCTATCTCTGGACTGTGAAGCCTGCACTCCCCTGATGGCATTCTGTCCTACATCCAAGCCCCCTTGTTGAGGCACATCCGAGCTAGAATGAGCTCTGGCAAGATCTAATTGAGTTAAATCTCCCTTTTCCCCTGAATGAGGAGAAACTTGGGCTACAGAAGCTTGAGCCTTCTTTTGAGCCCTCTCACATTGCCTTTCTAGGGCATAATGCCTTCTTAAGGCATCCCTGTCCATTGTGCCAGAAGGGGGAGGTTTGGGCGTGGCAACTTCTGGCTCCTGTCTACTTGAAGCTGCAGAGGTCTTAGATTTGGATTTCTTGATCTTTTTAGACCTAGGAGGGGTCTGAGGCTGGTCAATGTCTGACGAAAATTCTTGGTCAGACATAGTAAATTGATCCAGAATCACAAAGATCCTCTGGCAAGAGACCCAACAGCAAGGAAACTGTGGGATAGGAACAGTTTTGGCGCCAAAACCAACGTTCAAAATGTCCTCCGACACCAACAGTTAAGTGCAAAAGTCCCTCAGCCAGATAGCTGCACCATACAAAATGTCTCTGCTCTCTGGCTCCCTCTGCAGCTTTCACTAGGCAGCCAAGATTAATAATCCCCTCATGCCGCTTGTGCCTCAAACCTGCCGTTAAAAAGGGCGCGAAACCGATGACAGGCTTTTTGCGCTCCTCCGCTGCTTCGCAATGACCGGCGAAGTTCCACTGATGATGGTCACTCCAATTGAGGCCAAAAGCTAACACGTCTTCTAGCACCAACAGTGAGGCAAGAAATACTCGGAGTTTGAATCGGTGGTCGAACAGGGACCCCGGAGCTGCCCTGCACTAACTGGTGCCCAAAATGGCGGCCACAGTTATCCAGGCTCACCCGGTAACCAACGCGCTTGCCGGCGGCCAAAGAAGCGGCTCAAGGCTGTCAGGAGCTGCCCAGCCAGGTCAGACTCCGATCGCTGCAAGATTTAGAGAAGCGGGGGTGGTGGTCTGGAGCCCCAGACTCACTCACCCACCGCTAGCAGCGAGGAACAGCTGCAGCCGCAAACTGTTCCAACATGGATCTTCGGCACCAACTAATAAATACCAAACACACCAACAAAAATAACAAAACCTAAACTCTCACTAATCTCTACAGTAATTGCAAGAGCATACAGAAAACAAGTCCCTACAGTAAGACTGAGCGAAATAACTGGGGATCCTGAGAGGAGAGGAGGCGTGGCAAAAAGATTTAAAGAAACACCACGCTCAGTCCCTGACAGGCAGATGACGAAAGCCCATCTATGAATTGACTGAGCAGCGCAATGGAAAACTGGTCTTCCAGTTTCTGGTGCTCCCGCACGTGTGCACCAGTTAGCTGCTTTTCTGGTTTCTGGTGTTCCCCCGCCCACCCGCGCTCCTGTTTCAGCACTCAGTGCCAAAAAGTTTCGCCAACACAGGCCTAGAGCATTAAAAGCCTAACAAATAAATATCTCTAAAACAATAGAAATCCCAATCAAGATAAAATTATAGTTAAAAATGGGAAGGAAGGGAATGCATAGGGTGATGGTATGGCCTCTTAATTCATCAATGACTTCCAGTGTGAAACTTCCCCATTAGGTCCCCAAAACTATCTGGCAAAGTCAGGTCTTCAGGCTCCTGCAGAAAGTAAGACAGCCAATCTCACCTCACAAGGTAAGATGTTCCCAAGGGCAGCAACGGGAAAGAAGGCACTTCTCCTGGACCCCGCCAGTCAGAATTCCTTGACTGCCAGGGTCTACAGCATGCCTCCTCTGCCGGTGAACGTGAGATGGGTCAGTCCCAGTCGGTGAGACAGTTCCTTAAGTAACTTGAACCCATGCAATGAATTGCAGCCAGAGGCAGACTGGCAGCCAGCGTAGCTCACCAAGCAGTAATGTAACATGGATCATCCTATGGACTCCAATAACTGCCTGTGCCTCCGCACTCTGCACCAATTGAAATTTCCAAATGCTTTTCAAGGATAGCTAAAGCTGGCTATATTTAAGCCAGTAACAGCAAAACACTCTTCATATCTAACATAAATGGACATTAAAACAAACAATACTGAGAATTTAACTACTCTGTAGATAAACTTTCCATCATTGAAGATTTTTTTTTAAAAAAAATAATCTCTTTGAATGAGAAAACATTTCCAAAATGTAGGTTCCATATTATGTGACTTCCAATGGCAATATTTATTTAAAGAAATATGGGTATAAATCAAATGAATGAATGAATGAATGAATGAATGAATGAATGAATGAATGAAGTAACCAAGTTCAATCCTTGTCTGTTAACAGAGTTTATCTGAAATGTAATTATCTTTTTTTACATACTGTTTGAACCATAAGTCCTGAATTTGCCTCACAGCAGTAAACCCCATATTTGTTATTATGCATTCCTTTTGACTTACATACTTCTTTATTCACTCTAACAAAACAATTATTAAGTGTGCATGAACATTCAAATACATTGTTAATGTTCAGTCTGATAAACTGTAAACACAGCACAGCCATTTTGCCTCAGTATAAGGAAATCCTCTGCCTAACAATTATGTAGATACATCTTGTAATGCACGTAAAAAGGAAAGCTTTACAATAAGTTTATAAGTTATTATCAAAAGACAACTGATTGTTGTTCTAAGCAACAAAAAGCTCTGTTAAAACTCTTAAAACATAAGCATTGCTTTATTTACTAGAAAGCATTAATAAAAGTGTAATACTTTTGAGAATTTATAATATAACTAGGATCAACTGTTGCTTAAGTAGCTGTTTGTTTGCCTCTTTCTGGAGTAGTAGTCATTAAAAAATACAAAGAATATTAATATCATGAGACCTCAGAAGAAAGACTTTTCTCTATTATAACGGCAACAAATGAAATAAGTGTAAAATATTACTGTTAAAAGTACAAGATAACATTAAGAAATGCAGTTTGAAAGACTATGCTGAAAGACTATGTAACCTAAATTGCAACCTATATTAAAACACCAAATTGTAACCTACTTATATACCATGTCCTTGCTCAACTTACTTGAATGACTCTATTTCAATACTAATTGTGCTTCTAATACTATCTGAGAATATAACCTAAATATACTAGAATGTATTTTAAAGCCACCAGAAAAAACATTTTCATTGAAATGTCTAGCACGGGCTTTCAAAGAAGGAAAGATTAATTGCAGGCTTTTACATGAAATTACTGGGAGAGTTGTATCTGTGCTGTACCAAGCTATTTGAAGGATGAAGCAACAACACTTTTTACAACTTTTTCTTGTATGCATGAACTCCTAATGATTTGCTTTCTGTGTTAAAACTGTATTTCGTAAAAGAAGATTTTCTAAAGTAGTTTTGTAGATCCTTTTAATTTCTTGGTTTCTAATTTTACTTAATTCCTTAGTGCTAACTTGCTTGATACTTTACTCATGTTATGTGGATTTTCCCACAAAATTCTACCCATTTATCACTTCTTAATTTTCCTGTCCCTAACATTCTGAGGTATAACGTAGCTACAAATTATTTTGAATCATCATTGCTGGTTTATAATCTTTGTTCTATGTATGCATAAAATAGCATTCTATAGCAATTCTGCAAAGTGTTTTGCACTATGGGGTATGGAATATTTACTTTTTTCCCACAGGATCTTAATTTTTACTAGGATCTTGATCTATCTAGAGTATATGACACCTAATTTTTAGCATAAGTTTAATTATAGATTGCATTTAGGATGATTAAAGGTTTGGAGACTAAAACATAAGAAATATGGTTGCAGGAACTGGATATTGGTTTGTCTAGAGAAGGGAAGGACCAGGGATGACATGATAGCAGTATTCCAATATTTGAAGAGCTGCCACAAAAAAGGAGTCAACTTATTTTCCAAAGTACCAGAAGGCAAGACAAGAAACAATGGATAGAAACTAATCAAGGAGAGAAACAACCTGGAATTAAGGAGAAACTTCGTAACAGTGAGAACAATTAACCAGTGGAACAGGTTGCCTTCAGAAGTTGTGGGTGGTTCATCACTGGAGGGTCTCCTGCTTGAACAGGGGGCTGGACTAGAAGACCTCCAAGGTCCCTTCCAGCTCTATTCTGATTGATTGATTTTCCAAATAAATTCTGAAGTTAAAAATGCTTTATGGAAAAGGAGATTGGGAAATGCTTAGAATTGCAGGGCTCAATCCTCCATTCTGGTATACAGTAGAACCTCTTTCTAATTATTTTTCCGTTGTATTTATCAGCCACTCCCCCTCAAAAAAATTGTCCTAAAATATCTAGGCATGCTGAGAATACTAAGTTTGTTTTTAAAAATAACTCTGGGGATTTTTATTAATTCCTGTTGAATTAATAGATGAATATCATTCTCTAGAGCAAGTGATGCTGACACACATACAAAATCCCACAATTTTGCCTAAAATGAGAAATTAATTTATATTTACATAAACTTTATTTTTTATGCTCAATAGAAAAAATAAACTCTTGTACAAGAGTTCATTTCATTTCATTTCATTTTATTAAATTTCTATACCGCCCTACTCCCGAAGGACTCAGGGCGGTGCACAGCCAAACAATAAAAACACATACAATACAAAATTTAAAAAATAGAATAAAATCAAATTAAATCAAATTAAAGCTTCTTGCGCTGCGAGACTCCCCCCTCTCGCAGGTCTGGCCCTCCACATTATCGAGGGCCTACCTCAATGACGGGCTTTGGAACCCAGAGAGGTGGCATGCCGCGAAGAGGGGGTTGAAGGGTTTTTTAAGTAAATTGGGTAAATTTTTAAGGGGTCCCAGGGGGGTGGAGGGAAAAATTGGAACTAGGGTTGTGGGTTTGGGGGAAGACCCACCAAGGGGAGGGTCAGGCCTGGCCACTATGCGCGGCGGAGGGGATGGGAGATCCGGAGGTGATGGGGGGGTCGAGCTTGTCCAGATTGTGTTTCTATCATCGGTACTGTGAGTGGGAGGGGTAGATATGGCGGGAGCAGGGGACCATATCATGTTAAGGAAGCGCGCACCCGCTGTCTCCGAGTGGTAGCGTGCTCCGGCCCCCAAGGCTCCACTCGTTCTCCAGGTTGTACAGACTCTCAGAGCCCAGGCCTTCGACTGATGTTGTGCAACGCCAGGTCCGTAATAAATAAAGCCCCCCTCATTTGTGATCTGGTTCAGGAGGGGGGAGCGGACCTGGCGGGTATTACGGAGACCTGGTTGGGCCCGGAGGGAGGGGTCCCTCTGGTAGAAATGTGCCCACCAGGCTTCCTGGCATTCCATCAGCCAAGGTCAGAGGGGAGGGGTGGGGGAGTAGTGGTTATTATTAGAGAAGGCCTTAGGCCAAGGGAGGCCACTGTTCCTCAGACGGCCGGTTGTGAGACCCTCCTTGTGAAGTGGGGTCATGGGGTTCAGAGGGGTTTGCTGATCACGTACGTGGCTCCCTGCCACGTGGCAGCAGCCCTGCCCGAGCTACTCAACGTTATCGCCGTGGTGGCGGTTGATACCCCCAGACTTATGGTCATGGGGGATTTCAACCTGCCGTCCGTGGGTGAGACGTCTGAGGTGGCTCGGGAGTTCATGGCTTCCATGACGGCTATGGATCTGACCCAACTAATTCATGGCCCTACGCACATGGGGGGAAACACACTGGACCTGATTTTTGTCTCTGGACAGTGGCTGAGTGATCTCGAGATAGGGGACATAGTCATCGAGCCCTTGTCATGGTCGGATCACTCTCTCCTTCGCCTTGACCTTCGAACCGCTGCACCCCGCCGCAGGGAGGCGGAACCGATGAGATGGTACCGCCCCAGGCGCCTGATGGAACCTGATAGGTTCCAGATGGAGCTTGGGCCAATTCCTGAGGTTCTGGCTCACGCCTCGACTGGAGACCTAGTGGCCGCCTGGGATAGGGCGGCCGCTGGAGCTCTGGATCGAGTCGTGCCTTTGCGGCCTCTGACCCGGCGCCGATCTCACCTGGCTCCTTGGTTTACTGAGGAGCTGAGGGAGATGAAGCGCCGGAAAAGACGCCTAGAGAGTAGTTGGAGGGCCAGTCGTACTGAATCTGACCGGACACTGGTAAGATCTCATATTAAGAATTACCTAGTGGCAATAAAAGCAGCAAAATGCACTTATCTTGCTGCTCTTATTGCGTCATCAGATAACTGCCCGGCCGCCCTGTTTAGGGTGACCCGCTCCCTGCTCCACCAGGAAGCGAGGGAGGACCCCTTGGAGGGAAGAGCCGAGGATTTTGTTCAGTATCTGTATGACAAAATCACTCAGATTCGGGAAGACCTGGACTCCGACTGGGTAGATCCAGCGGGGATGACGGGGGCAGGTCCTGAGAATGTTATCTGGGATGAGTTTGATTCTGTGACCCCTGAGGACGTGGACAGGATTCTGGGTAGACTGAATGCGACCACATGTTTGTTGGACCCGTGCCCCTCCTGGTTAGTGCTGGCTTCTCGGGAGGTGACGCGAGGCTGGCTCCAGGGGATTATAAATGCTTCATTGGGCGAGGGTGTCTTTCCCGCCGCCTTGAAAGAGGCGGTGGTGAGACCTCTCCTCAAGAAGCCTTCCCTGGACCCGGCAACATTGGCTAACTATCGTCCAGTCTCCAACCTTCGCTTTGTGGCGAAGGTTGTTGAGAGTGTGGTTGCACGACAGCTTCCCCAGTACCTGGATGAAACGACGTATCTAGATCCGTTCCAGTCGGGTTTCAGGCCTGGGTACAGCACGGAAACGGCATTGGTCGCATTGGTGGATGATCTCTGGAGGGCTCGAGACAGAGGTTGTTCCTCTGTCCTGGTCCTATTAGATCTCTCAGCGGCTTTTGATACCATCGACCATGGTATCATGCTGCACCGGTTGGAAGAGTTGGGGGTGGGAGGCACCATATTACGGTGGTTCTCCTCCTTTCTCTCCGACCGGTCGCAGTCTGTGTTGACAGGGGGGCAGAGGTCGACCCCAAGGCCCCTTATATGTGGGGTGCCACAAGGATCGGTCCTCTCGCCCCTTTTGTTCAACATTTATGTGAAGCCGCTGGGCGAGATCATCCATGGTTTCGAGGTGGAGTGCCATCAGTACACTGACGACACCCAGCTGTACATCTCCACCCCAGACCACCCCAACGATGCCCTTGAAGTGATGTCTGGAGGCCGTACGGATCTGGATGGGGAGAAACAGGCTCAGGCTCAACCCATCCAAGACCAAGTGGCTGTGGTTTCCGACGTCCCGATATAGTCAGCTGGTGCCATCGCTGACTATTGGGGGCGAAGCATTGGCCCCCACGGAGAGGGTTCACAACTTGGGTGTCCTCCTGGATTCACGGCTGTCTTTAGAAGAGCACTTGACGGCCGTGACTGGGATGATTTTTCATCATCAGGTTCGCCTGATTCGCCAGTTGCGTCCCTTTCTGGATCGGGACTCGTTACGCACGGTCACTCATGCCCTCGTCACCTCCCGTCTGGACTATTGTAACGCTCTCTACATGGGGCTCCCCTTGAGGAGCACTCGGAGGCTCCAACTGGCGCAGAGTGCGGCCACGCGGGTGGTGATGGGAGCGACGTGGCGCTCCCATGTAACGCCTCTCCTGCGCGAGCTGCACTGGCTCCCAGTGGTCTTCCGAGTGCGCTTCAAGGTTTTGGTTATCACCTTCAGAGCGCTCCATGGCTTAGGACCTGGCTATTTACGGGACCGCCTGCTGCCACCAATAGCCTCCCACCGACCAGTACGCTCCCATAGAGAGGGGCTCCTCCAGGTGCCGTCGGCCAAACAATGTCGACTGGCGGCCCCCAGGGGGAGAGCCTTCTCTGTGGGGGCACCTACGATCTGGAACGAGCTCCCCCCGGAGATACGGAGGATTCCGGATCTGTGTACCTTCCGTCGCGCGCTTAAGACGTTCTTATTCCATCAAGCTGGCCTGACCTAAACTTTTCCTCTTTTAAATGGAATTTTAAATTTGGTTTTAATTTATTGGGGTTTTAAAATGGTTCAGCCAAATTTATTTAATTAGTTTTATCTCTATTTTAAATTTTGTATCTATATGTTTTATTTTATGGCTGTTCACCGCCCTGAGTCCTTCGGGAGTAGGGCAGTATACAAATTTAATAAAATAAATAAATAAAAATAAAAATAAATAATTTTGGCGGTCCCGCAAGTACCCAGGTCCTAAGCCAAGAGTTGCCTTCACCTTAGAGAAAGAATGTTTAAATATAATTTTAAAAACTTTTGAAAAATATTGCTTTCTGGATTAATCAAAAGGGTACTTAGAATATGGATTTTAAACAATTTAACAATGGATTAAGAGCTCAAATGGATTTGGAATTATAACTAACTTTTCAGAAGATTGCTTCTTGTGAGAAAGTGGCATTGTTTACTTTTTTGCTAGCCAAAATAAGATAATGGGACTTTAAATGTTGGATACTAGAATTGGACACTAGGTGGAGTTGGACTGGAGCTGGACACTAGGCGGAGCTATAGGATAACAAAAGAATGGAAGGAAATAATCTAATAGTGAGCTATTTGATGGAAAGCATGTAACAGTTATGAGGTTTTTTGACAAATAGTCTTTGAAACTCTTGCAAATGACTGATAAATGGACAGTTAAGGATTCAACGGAAGAAGAATAGGATGCATTGGATAAGTTTGAATTTAACTTGAATGTGGCAATAAATGTAGAAAGGAAGGATGCCAAAAAAGAATGTATTATTAGCTTCAAATGAAATGGATGATGCTTCAGTGCCATGTATAGAAGTTCTAAATAAAGGAGAAATACAATTATTACACCAAAAAAAGGGAGAGGAGAGGGGAGGGAGGGAGGGAGGGAGGGAGGGAGGGAGGGAGAGAGAGAGAGAGAGAGAGAGAGAGAGAGAGAGAGAGAGAGAGAGAGAGAGAGAGAGATGATTTTTTTTCCTACTGAATGTACAAAAGACATCTATGAAAGTTTTGAAGGACTTTCTGAAAATTGATCTCCCAAAAAAGGACAAATTTCTTCATCAGATTTACAAAGCAGATTTGCTAAGGTTTGAAAGATCTTCTGGGGAAGGATAAAAAAACAGTGGCAAGAAATTAAAATATGGGGTTTTATTTGATGGGTTAAGAATTAAGATAGTTAAAAGGATAGGAAAGAATATATAATTGGCTTATTTGATCAAAGTTAAAGTAGATATTTACTTGAATCTGACAACCCTTAAGTTGGACTTTTGCTGACAAGGAATGAATAATGAAAATTTTGTGTTTAGTTAAGAGATGAGATATGTAGTAAAGAGAGTGTAGGTTGCAACTTAATAGGTGAAAATAAATTGTATGCACTTGTTGGGATGAAAGGAGGAAGTTATTTTTCTTATTTTTTTTCCTTCCCCCCTCTTTTTAGATTTTTGTAGTTTGAATAGCCTGAATATTTAATAGAATTGTTTGGAAAACATAGTATATCCATCATAAATTGTGATTTGTACTTCATCTATTGCATCTCTATTAAATCAAAGGAAGAAATATAAGTGGAAGAATTAGCCTCAGAGGAGGCGAAGGCAGCAGCAGATCATAGAACAGAACAGAATAGAATTCTTTATTGGCCAAGTGTGATTGGACCAGGGTGGATAAAAATCAGTGATTTTTTTAAAAAAATCAAAAAAATCAGATTTTTTTTATTTAAATTGGATGTTTTTTATTTAAATCGGATTTTTTTTATTTTTATCGAATTTATTTTAATAAAAAACTTTTGGGGTAAAAATCTATCGTAAGATAGTTTTCTATTTAAGATACATAAATAATTTAGTTTATTCAGCATGAAATGGAACTTAGTTATGTAGCATGAGGCTGTATATTCTGCAACACTGGGACTATCGGTGAGTCAACAGTGGGTCAAAGGAGTAGCAGAGATGACAGTTGCTCTTTAAAAATTATGATTTAAATCGAGTTGATTTAAATCAAGCCTTTTTACTAGTGATTTAAATCATGATTTAAATCAACTCGATTTAAATCAAATCCACCCTGGATTGGACACACAAGGAATTTGTCTTTGGTGCATATGCTCTCAACGTACATAAAAAAACAAGATACATTCGTCAAGAACACACCCACACCCACCCCTAAGATGTTCTAATTTTAAGAAAGACTAGTTTGGCTGTGATGTTAACTACAGTTTAATGTTATAAGAATAAGCTGCAGGAGGATTAGAGCTTGAACTCTGTCCTGACCACCAACAGTATGGCTAGGAGGTGTCTGAAAATATTCATTTTCACTGTTTGAATTGTAGCATTCTAGGTCATGGAAACTTAACTATGTACGATTAGTTTTAACTACGGGAAAAATGACTCACTTTCAAAGCATATTCTATAAATGTGTTTTATTTCAATTACCAGAGTTGTAATTAACCAAATTGGAAGGACAGAGAGGAAAAATGGAAGCTTATGAGCCTCAAGGCTTTATTTAATATGTCAAAATTTAGCATTACATCCAAATACCTACTCAATTATGATTTATTATGAATAACATAACTAATGTATCAAATAAAAAAAAAATCTGATAAACTTGTGAATTCAATACTGATGTGACAAAAAAAGCTATCTACAATGAAAATTGTTATAGATCCATGATGGCGAACTTATGGCACACGTGACAGAGGTGGCACGTGGTGCCCTCTGTGGGCACGCCAGCCATTGTCCCAGTTCAGCTATGCCGTGCATGTGCGCGTGCCTCCCACCGGCCAGCTGGTCTTTGGGTTTCTGCCATGCATTCATGGGGGGCATGCAAGGGGAGCATGCACATGTGGGGAACGGGGAGCATGTGGAGGGAATGCGCATATGCACAGGGCCAGGTGCATGCTGGGGGCCATGTGTGTATGCACGGGGGGGCGGGACACATGTGGGGGCCACACATGCATGTACGGGGAGTGGGCACATGGGGGTGGACACATGCACGGGAGGTGGTGCACATGTGGGGGACGCATGCGGGGGAGCACGCACTCATTGCATTTTGAGGGTTCGGGCGCACACGTTTTGGGCACTCAGTCCGGGAAAGGGTAGCCATCACTGTTATATATAATATAATGACCCAGGGGCAGGACATCTGTTATGTGAAGGAGAAAAACAAATTTCCGTAAAACAAATGTGATGATTATTTTTTTGTTGGTGCATGACTTTCAGGTGGTGGTGGCAGCGGTGGAAGGAATGGCACCCATTGGTAAGGTGACAGCAGCCTCACTGTATAGGCTCCACTATAATTATAGTCAGCACAAGTAATAATGTTCATTATGTGGCACGCATGCCATAGGTTCGCCATCATGGGTGTAGGGTCTCCTACTTGGGTGGGGGATTGGACTTGATGACCTACAAGGTCCCTTCCAACTCTGTTTATCTGAATCTGAATCTTCATAATCAGTAACATTATTTTTTGTTTTCCACCTCAAAAACAATTGATGCCACTTTATTATAGGGTGTTTGCAATCAATGGAATTTCCTTACTCAAAGATGAACAGTGGAAAATAAAAAAGACATAACTGCCCAAGCTAGAAAAAGTTACATATATAGGAAAACCACACTGAGTCAGCAACACAGGCACAGCATGATAAAGTCAGAAGGTAAATTAATTCTAAACTGCAAAGCTAATGTGTTTGGGGTTTCTCAAAGAGAACTTAAATGTTCTCCACATCCTATTCACAATTACAAATTCAAATTCAAGAACATAGTTGTAATCGGATAAAAAGAGGAAAAGAAAGAGCTAGATTCTCCATCCTACCACAAAATCTTCCTACGATAAGGAAGTAAGTGCTTATTTGACTTTCCCCACATAATTCCTTCAAGGCTCTAATGTTTCAGAGTAAAGGTTTCCTGAAAGGGAATTTCATCTATGGGATATCGTGCATTATAATAGATACACATTAGGCCTTCAGTTTTCTTGTATGATTAAAACTAAGTGAATATTGAGATTTGTATTCCATGTCCTGCCAAAAATGTACTGTAGGGAGGCCTTGCAGCAAGATGGGCAGCAAACAGATTTTAAATAAATAAATATACATACACACACACACACACACACACACATTATAATGTGTGCAATCAGGATTCTAAATTGTGTGCAAAATCTCTATTAGCAAAATAGGTCCTGCTCCAATGCAAGGAGCTAATTTATTTTTAATTAATTAAGTTTTAGTTAATTTCAAATTAACTAAAGATTCCCTACTGAATTTCCAACAAAGTACATGTAAGTGGCGTTGGTCTTACCTGATACGCTCCTTCTCAGGGTGCTGACAAGAAAATCCAGGAATGGGTTGACATCGTCTGCTAGATGGTTGGACTGAGTCTGTCAGAGCTGTGAGGACAGGCCTCCTTTATCAATGGTCTCCAGCTTTTGGTGAAGGCGTAGTGACAGACAGACATGCTCCTGTTCTAATGTTGCCCACCTCTTGACCCAGAACCAGACAGTCTCCAGGGTGGAGCTGGATTCTCAGCACCCTGAGAAGGAGCGTATCAGGTAAGACCAATGCCCCTTCTCCAGTGTGCTGACTAGAGAATCCAGGAATGGGACATACCAAAGCTGGCTTGTCTTAAGGGTGGGCCGCAGTCTGGTCCGGGGTCCCCTGAGCCGTGTAAACCCTCTGGAGGACTCGCCTGCCAAAGGCCGCTTCAGCTGAAACAAAGATGTCCAGCTTATAATGTTTGATAAAAGGGGATGGAGAGGACCATGTAGCTACATGACAAACCTCCGAAAGAGAGGCCTGTGTAGCCCAATCTGCTGTCATGGCTGTGCTCCTTGTGGAATGAGTCGTCACCGGCCAAAGCAATGGAAGAGGCCTTGGCGATGCACACCCGTATCCACCGGCCCATGATCGATGGAGTGACCTTGTTACCCAGGGTAGAGCGCTGGAAGGACACAAAGAGTGACTCTGTCTTCCTGAAGGAGGAAGTCCTCTTAATGTATATGCGGAGGGCCCTCCTAATGTCCAAGGTGTGGCACTTCCTCTCCAGGGCATGTACAGGACTCGAGCAGAAGTCTGGCAGTATGAGTTCCTGAGCCCGATAGAACCAGGAATTCACCTTGGGAACAAAGGAGGGATCCAGCCGCAAGACTACCCTGTCAGGGTGGAAGATACAGAGGTCCTTCCTGACAGAAAGGGCCTCCAATTCTGAAATCTGTCTGGCTGACATGATGGCCACCAAGAAGGCCACCTTGCAGGTGAGGAAGCGCAGAGTGGCTGATCTCAATGGTTCGAATGGGTCTCGGTTAACGAGTTCAGTACCCTGGTAGGTCCCAAGTAAGGTACCTGTGTACCACTGGAGGCCGTAAGTTCATTGTGCCCCTAATAAACCTGCGCACCATCGGGTGCTGAGCGAGGGACTCCAGATCCCCGTAAGATAAGACTGAGGACAGAGCTGCCACCTGTCTACGGATTGTATTGGGGGAGAGATCCTTGTCTAGCCCTTTCTGGAGGAACTCCTGTATTTGGCCATGGACACAGATGCGGGGTTCAATCCCAACCTAGAACACCAAGCACAAAGGCCCTCCAGATTGCATTGTAAATTCTATTGGTGGAAGGTCTCCTGGAGGCCTGTATAGTCTGAATCATCCTGGAGGAGTAATTATCCTGGCTCAGAAGTCTCCACTCAAATGCCAGATGGTCAGTTGGAGCCACTGAGGGTCCGAGTGGACCAAGGCCCCCTGGCTGAGGGAGATTCTGTCTGGTGGTATCCTCCAAGGTCTGGCCACTGACAGGTTGACCAGGTCAGCAAACCATGGCCTTCTGGGCCAATGGGGGGCAAGAAGTAACCTCTGCCTTTTCCACCAATATCTTCTGGATCACCTTCGGAATGAGGGGAAGAGGAGGAAAGGCATAGAGAAGTCCTCGGGGCCAATTGACCCCCTCCACCCCCAGTGCCGCAAACCTGGCAAAGAACCTGGGCAGTTTTGGGTTGTCCTGAGTGGCAAACAGGTCCACGGCTGGAAGTCCGAAGCAACCCGTCAGCTCCTCAAATAATGTCAGATGCAGGCGCCACTCCAAGTTGTCGACTGGGGCCCTACTGAGCCAGTCCACCTGCACATTTGTCACTCCAGAAATATGTTCTGCCCTGAGGGACAGAAGATATCTCTCTGCCTAAAGGCCTAGCTGTTCGGCCTCTTGCATGAGGGACCTGGAATGGGTGCCCCCTTGGCGGTTTGTATGGGCCTTGGTGGCCACATTGTCTGTCAGGATTAAGACGTGTCTGTCCAAAACCACACCCTGGAACCTCCTAAGGGCTAGGCAAACTGCCCTGAGTTCCAGCCAGTTTATATTGTGGCCCAGGTCTGCCTGCGTCCACTGCCCTTGAGTCATCCTGGATTGGAGATGGGCCCCCCAACCAAAGAGGCTGGCATTTGTAGTAACAGTCAGGCGGTTTGGCTCCTTGAATAGACTCCCTACTGAGATTGCCTGGGAAGTCCACCACCGGAAGGAGCGGATCACTCCTGGCGGAACCCTGACCTTGGCCAGTGAATTGCTCCTGCCTCACCAAAGGTCAGGCAGGATCAAATTGAAACACATCTGTCCTAGCTGAGACTGAGTCAAAAGCTGGGGACTGTTGGTAAAGGAGGCGTGTCCTCACAGCTCTGACAGACTCCGTCCAATCAGCTAGCAGACAATGTCAACCTGGTTCCTGAATTCTCTAGTCAGCACACTGGAGAATGATATTATATTGAGACTCTTTGGAAGAACTATGTATCATGCATATAATCATAGGTAAGTGCAGAATCAATTAGTCATACTGTCACAATAATGTAGATCAAACCATGGGATTGATTCTGCTAAAACAAATTACTGCACTTTCTAATAATTAAGTATAAGACACACATCAAAACAGATAAACTTACCAACATGTTTATCTCATACCCTGTAACATTAGTTTGTGGCATTACAGTCTATTAGACTCTTCTAATGTCCCCTCCAAGATCAGAAGCAGTGGCAAACCGATAGCTGAACCACATAGTTAAGACTGCTATAAAATTTCACCTTTAAAAAAAAAAATCCTAGAAATAAAAATTTCTAGGTAAGCAAATAAGGGATGCTGTATTTATGAAGATGAAGCTAATGTGAGCACTGGAATAATGATAGACTTACTCCTTTCTTGTCTAGTAACATCGCTGTCTGCAACTGATCAGTTCAGCTATTTAATTCTGCATTTTTTTAGTAGCATGTGACAAGTCGATTGTGGAAATGGCAGTGAGTGATTAAGCAAATGGGAGAGGCTCAGCAGATTAATGATAGGGAGGTATATTGTTGGGTACCCCTAGATTCATGAGGAATATCAGCAACATTGTATGCTAGGGCTTTAGTTTAAGGAGCATGATACTGACCAACAACTCTGGATGGAGAAGGACCTAAAAATGAATCCCCAAAATATACAGAGATACTGTTTGTCATCGTTTAAGTATACCAGTGCACAAATTAATTATCACAATCTGTACTTGTTGAAAAACATCTGCAGCATAAAGAACACACAACACCTGAGGATTAGCAGTAGAGCTGCATTCTGCATGGCATCAAGGACAATGAGACCTGTAACTCATATTTTACCTTTTGAAAATGTAAAAGTCTGACAAGACTGAACTTATAGTTACAAACTTCCATTTATTGCTCCTAGCTGAATTTACTCTCTTAAAACTGCACGGTGGAGCATTCATTCTCTTTCCTGTAAAGGAGAATAACCACCTGAAAGTTTTTTTAATTTAAGAAATCTTTTGGCTGGAATTTAATAACTATATTGAATGTTTTCAACTTTTTTTTTAGTTATGTGGGATACAAGTGATGTCTTGGTATTACCAAGAAGGAGTCTCCCTCTCCCTGGCCAATAAATCTTTTATTTCTGACATCTGCACTAAAGCTACTTAAAACAAACTGTTTGTGGTAATTTTACCCTGCTTCCCAGCAGAAAATGCCGTAGAACTGGCTTACTAAGATCAACAATTAGACAAGCATTATATTTAGGCTTACAGTATAAAAATGAAACTTGAGGGAAAGGAGACAAGTATAGGCACAAATTCTCAAAGTTACACATTCTGATATAGATTTAGAAACCTTTTAAAACTGATTTAAATTATTTAAAAAAAGTTTTTGGTTTCTTCACCTTCTTCTGTTTAGTGTTTAACATTCTTTCAAATTAAATGAACAACAGAAGGCCACAGAATTCTCCAGAGGCCAAGGCTCTGGCATGGAAGCTGAACAAAATTGTGTCCTTCCACTTTTAGACAAGCTTCGCTGACCCTGATGGAGTGTCACTACACACATGCAAAACCGTGAATCTGGCTCCTTGAGATTAAAAAAACTGCCAGCTGAATCTGGAAGGGAATCACTTTAAATGCTGACAGCTAGCCAAGAGCTTGCTGGAAGCAATGTTTTTGATTTTTTATTGCCTTCAACCCAGAAACCTCAATCCTTGCTTCTAACACCACCCATTTTCTGCCTGATCATTTCACCTTTAGAATTGAACTTAACGGGCTTCCAACTTCTCCCTCCTGCCATATGCTTTTTCTCTCCAGTTCCTTCTCTGAGTCTGGCCTAACTATTAAGGGACTAAGAACACTCATTTTATGCAGGTATTTTCATTAGGATTTCCTCAATCGTTCATCTAGGATTTCATAACCCAAGGTTTTATTGTAATCTGTAAGCAAAGTGCTTATTTTTTTTAGCTTATATTTTTAACAGCTGAATTTTGCTTTCAATTTCTTCTTACTTTTGAAAGCTAAAGTATACAGTTAAGATCAAGATCACACAGAAGTTCCCGTCCTACTATTAAAACAGGAAATACACATCATTAATATTTTCTCTCCTCCCGGAGCATATCTGTTCCCAAATGCCACTAATTGAAGATTATAGATTGAAATGGCACAAGTAAACAATTCATGCTACAACTACTGCTACATCACAATCCTATGTTCTATCAGACAAGGAAATAATGCACACCCTGAAGCATTACTTACACTGTTGCATAATTGCTCATGTTTTTCAGCTATATGGTCAAGCTGTATAGATAAAATGATACAGCAAACAGCTGCTTATTTTTTCTTGAAATTTCTTAGACCAAAGAGATAAATCAATTATTATTGTGCATCTTCCATGAGAGAAAGGAGAAAAAAAATTCAAATGATTTTAGTAGGAAAGTAAGATGACAGAACTATTTTCTTTTCCAGATAAGGTAACCTATATCCTATTTTAAAGAAAAGTGGTACAAAATGAAAAATGACACACAATCCACAATCATATTTTTCCAAGTTTGTATACCACTGTATCTGTTTCCATTGTCTTTTCTCAGACTTTCATGAACAGACTTTTGTTTCACACCTTTATTAACCCACTTAAAATGAGACACTAAGTGCAAGTTTAAGCTGAACAAGAAGAGGTATTTTCCTTGGTATTGTTTCCATTAAATAATGCTATGAGGCCACCTGCTAGTCTTAAATAGAAATAAATTAATCTTCTTACCAGTATTCCTTAAGTAACAATTTTGTTAAGGACCTCACAGCATACATGGGTTAGAAAAACCCAGCATTTCAAAATAATCAAAACAGTGTTTCATGTAGGAGGAGTAGCAGAACCAGGGGGACGAGTTAAGAGTAATTAGCCTAAAATCCCTATGTAGCCATAAGTGAACTAAATCCAGCCTCCCTTGAGTTCCATTGACTCTTATTTAAATCAAAGCAGGGGTTAACCATTAGTTGAGAAGCTTCCTGTGCATAGGCATGAATAGCAATAGATCAGTTTAACTGGACCTTCATGCGTGGATCTGATCTTTTGCACCTGACACTCCAGTTTTTATAGCACAAGAAAGTTTTGTGGAAAATATGGAACAGTGATGCTGATGGCAAGGATCTGATCACCCTGTCCTTAACTTTGTATTAAAGATGACAGAAGAGATTAGAGTTTCATACCTAGATTTCATTTTGCATCTAGCCCAAGACCAAGAATCTCATGACTGTGGGGTTCTTGATGCTTCCTGAGCTTGGTTGTTTCCTTGCAGACATTTCATTACCTAACTAGGTAACATCATCAGTGCTAGAAGAGAGTGGGGGTTTGTTCTCTTGGGCTTGCCCTGTCAGTATTGTGGGGTTTGTTCTTGGTGATTGTTTGATTAGATTGTTATTTATTGTCAGCTTGTTTGTCTTAGTTGATAGTTCCTTGGTTGGAGTATTGTTAACTTCTTGATTGTTGGTCTACCGTAGTATTAATCTTTGTGTTCATCCCTGCTTATCTGTGTGTTGATTGGTAGTAAGGAGGTGTTTAGGTCTTTTTGTTTTCTTTTTGGATTTTTTTGTTTTTTTTTAATGGTATGTAGACGTTGTTTATCTCAATGAGCCCCTTTGCTGGCTGATTTGTCTGACTGTCAGGCTTCCAAGAATTCTCTAGCATTTTTTAACTTGGCTTGGCCTACAAATTTTCCCAAGGGACCACATGAGAAACTGGGATTGTTGTGTCGTCACCGCACACACAATGCTGCCACTACCCCACACCCCTCCTGGGATGGCTACACTGATACACCAATACTGATGCCCTATGCTCCTATCCGCCCTGCCCTCTCACTGCCATTACAGGCTGGGTTGAGACCTCCGGCAGGCCAGATGTGGCCCACAGGCATAAAATGTTCAGATCTGGTCTAGGATGCTCAGAGATCCCCAGTAGATACTATGGTAAAGTCTGTCCATCTGTTGTGAAATTAAGGAATTTTCATTGTGTCTTCTATTGCTATTTGGTGTTCATAGATCTTCTGCCTATTTGTCCTACACAGTTGTTGTTACAGTCTGTTGTAGATGATTGCTGTTGCTGGGGCTGTTGAGGCTTTTGGTTTACTTAGGATGTTTTGGAGACCTTTAAATTGGTTTGTGTGGTATGGAGATGCCATGTGATTTCAGTAGCCCACTGGTGGTTTCTGAGATGTTTTTGATGTATAGCAGTGTTATCCTTTTCACAGCTTGTATTAGTTGTGCTATATTGGGTTGAGTGGTAAAGCCCCTTTTGATAAAGTTGTGCGCTTTGTTGGAAGATGTTATATGGATGATCTGTTCCCTTTTTCTGATGTTCTGGGTTGCTGCAGTGTGTTTGAACTCATCTAAACAGTGTTCTTAAGAGTACTACACACTAGATCAAAGTATTAAAATTCCTATCAAGTTTCTCACAACAGATAAAGTGATAAGATAAGCCAATATCACAATTCACAGAAGCATAATATGCAACTATCACCGATGTATGGATTCCTATTTCAATACACACCCAGAAAAATACAGAGGACACCAACTCTTCTGCCTGACATATATATAAGCCCTTTCAATCATAATTAAACTTTCATCTTCACTTTCATCTTCACATTCCTGAAAGTATCCTGAAAGAGATCACACCGTTTCATTCAGATCTATTACATTTTTGTTGTTTTCCATACTTAAAATAGTCCATACATTTCTTTGCTTCATTTAGTAATCATGTTCTTTACTATTTTCTTCTTTTTCATTCTAAGATGCAATCTTCTACATACCATGGACATGGTTTGGACCCATATATTTAAAAATCTACCACTCATGTAGTACTGGTCAATTAAAGCTTTCACATCATAATGTGAAAGAAAGAGAAGTTGTAGTCTTAAACATGCCCCTGTCATACACATTACACAGCCTTCCTGCTAATAGTAAGAACAGTTTTGGCATATTTTGGCCAGAATGCCAAAAATGCAGCCAAATCTCAGTTTTATTCCAAGCATCGTATCCTATCCAAATTAAGATTTCCAGTTTACAAATTAAATGTTGCCTGTATCCCATCAACTATGACTCAAAAATGATGCTTGAAAGTCAATACAATCAGTAGTTCTTGACTATAGTCAATGTATATAAAGTTTTGATGATTAATAACATTGCATGGAAAGCTATTGAGAACAACTAGATGGGGGTTACATTAGAAATGAATTAATATCAAAATATAGCCCAGTAGTCAACATTAAGCAACTTGCAAAATATGAATGGAATATTATATGTCAACCCTTTAATGTACACAGAAATACTTCATTTTAAACTTAAAATATTATTTTGTATACTTATTTTCCAACACATACATAAAAATATGTACCTATATAATGTAAGTTACAATGTAGTACATAACAGTTTACATATTAACCTCTCATAATTCAACATTTCTGGACCATTTATACTATTTTACTGTATTTGTGATAATTGTTTCTCTGAGACAAAGAAAAAGATTTGTTTCTGAAATCTCAAACATCATGATTTAAGTACCTACACTAAACCAAAAAATGTAAGCCTTGCATAAAAGTCAAACCTCCTTCAACTATATAGATTTCCTGGTGTTCTTCCACATGCAAGATTTAATGTGCTTCAGCTAGTGTGCTCCTGCACAACTCTGAACTCATCCTATACCTATCATAACAAATTATGGAATGATGCAAAATTATTTTCTACCAAACTCAGTGTCTTTCTGTAAATCAGAAGCAAGAATATTCTTATTCATGTACAATAGCGAGGTCATAAAGTATCCAAAGAAGCTTGTGCAAAAAAAAATATATATATATCCTTAGACATAACTTGTTTTTAAATCCAAGGCAGTATCGATGATAAATAAAGCACACATAAGCAGACATCATGTTGGAGAAAGTTTTCTCATACATTCAAAACAATTTTACTCTTTCCTATTATTTCAGTAGATGGAAAATAAGAAATAATTGACAGATATTCTTATTTTTTCTTACCTGTTCAGTGTATAAGACCCATTCTTCTTAAGTCTCATGTTTGTAAATAGAAATTTTAAGGAAAAAATCAGAATAGAATAATGTTTGTCCGAGTTTAATAAGAACAAAAGCACCTGTTTGTTAGAAAAGCATTTGTTAGTCAGAGAATCTCTTTCCTGTTTCACAGTCATCAGAGGGAAAATCAGAAACCGCCAATTACTAGGAAGGAAATCATTACAGTCAAAACAAGAGCCCGAGGATGTAAAATAGTCCACCCTCTTTATGAGCAACACTACTCAAAATTTAACAAAAACTATTTGAATCTGGCAGTTGAAGTAAAGGGGACAATGGAAAGAAGAAAGTGGCATCCCCAGACTAGTTTTCAAAGATAAGTCTGCAGAAGTGAAGAGTCAAATGGGCTGGGCTTTGCCTTCCTCTTTTAATTAAGTTTGCAAGCAGCTCCAGTGATTCTCTGTTCCTCTCACTCCTGCTTGACTTATTACTCAAATATTCATGACTGCCTCAGGAGAACAAGAAAAATGACAAACAAAAGCAAGAGAACTGGTTTCCATATTCATAGAGATTACGCAGAAGACAATCGAACAGGAAAGTAGGTGAAACAGACAGTTATAATAATGTCAGCAGATTTGACTGCTGCTTAGCTAATTTAACACAAAATGTACAGTATGTTATTCTTGAACAGAAGCATAGTGGTGGAAGGAGGGGCAGAAGCTTCCACGGGCTCAGTCCTCACCAAGCTGCCTTCAATAAATCACATTGTCTCTGATTAAGTTGCTTCGCTTCCCTTCCTGTACAGCTCTTCTGCTCCCTGATTGTGGAACATTATATTGTCGATCCATGAAGTTTCTGTAATATGTAGCCAGTAATTATGCTTCATGTGGAACTTGAACATAAGTAGCAAGATACAACCCAGATTGGAGACTGGCACAGTCTAAAAACAGACATGCACATATAATCAACATTTAGATGTCACAAACATCTCATCAGAAAAACCTCTTCCAAATATAATTTACTAACTGAATTGGCAAACAAGAACAGAAGTGGTACAGCTTCTAATATGACTGCAACCGAACCATTTTAAAAATAAAATATTAAATTATATACCTACAATAGTGAGGAAAAAATATTTCTATTAAAAGAGAAATGCTCAATGCTTGGATTTACTTTTTACAAATATTTCTTTAGAGGGCCACTTTATAAAGTATATGTAATCACATTGAGTCTCTAGTAAATATATCTTACTGTACATCTTCAATATATGGAAGACTGATCTCTTGGTGTTCGAAGACTCTCATTTGAATACTACAAACTTTCCAATTTAAGGGGTTTAACAGCCCATTTCACCCATGTTGTTTTAAGTTTTGGGGAGCAGTAGTGTTATCCCCCCAAAGCAGCTTACACAGTCATAACTAAATATTATTTAATGAGGCAGTTAACATTATTTATACATCACCCAGTGATCCTCTATGAGGGAGATGGGCAGTTTCAAAATTTGATAAAAAATAATACATATTACTCGTAATTTACAATTCAATGAATTTAAATGTTAAATATAAACCATCTTAATATCATCACAGATTGAAGCATCCTTTGAAACAGTTCTATTTTGACTACCTTCCTTAATGCCATTAAGAAGAGTGCATTTTCAATTTTCAAGGGGAGATTATTCCACAAGTATAGAGTACTTATTGAAAAATATTTTTATAGCTCCCCCTTCCTAAATCTTATTAGGTTGGTTATTTGTTAGAAAAAGGCTGGAGATATAATCAAGCTTTATTCTGTTACAAAAACATCTAAAATCAAACATCTTTAGGGATTATTTTTGTCTACTTTTGAACTGAAATAGCTGGGTATGTGTTATCAAATTGCAACTTATTCCAATTTTATCACTCCTTTATTTTTATTAGATTGTTCAAGGTCTTAATCAATATGAACATTTCCTTTCAGGAGTTAACTATATGAACTTCCTTGGCACTCCTAGTAGAAAAAAAATCAATGTTCTTTCCCCATTTCATTTCCTATATTCCTTTTGAGAACTATAGCATACAAGGATATATATACTTTTCAGTTGTGATCTGAAAATTAATAAAGAAAAATCAATAGCTAGCCACAATCTGCTAAGCAAAAATGTGATTTATCCTGCTGGGGTATTTTACAATCCAGTTATCAACAAAGCAGAAGCAAAAAGAAAGTCACTGGTAAGGGTAGCTGTCTTTAGAAAAGTAATTTTAAATAACGCTTAGATATCCAAATTGAAAATTAACATGTTTTAGGAGCTGGCAATGCAATTTCACACCCAGTATAAAAAGTGGGAGGGGGGGAGAATTTTGTCTTTATATACTTCTATACCGCTCTTTGCTTTTGTTCATTTTTCATGTTAATGTCACATTTTAAAATCAAGCTTCTACATCTAATTTTGCAAATCAAAAGTCAGGTTCTTAAATTATCTTGTACGTGAATTCCTTATATTCCCAATATCACTCCAAGGAATCACATAAAGAAATTATATATTTCTATATTCAGCTATTAAAAACTTGTAATAACTATGAGCATACACAGCATGAGGGGAGGGGAAGCAGGGCTACTGCAGGATAAAAGCTGATTAAGTAGATTTAGAATAAGTGAGTTTAAATTAATCAAAGAGGTAAAAAAATATTTCAAAAGTCCTAATTTAACATTTTTTAAAAAAATATAGTCTTATAATAATAAATATTTATCTTATTTATTTGTAAGCTGAACTATCAACAAAAGGTAGAGAGTTAAGCATGCTTAACTATATGTTGGATTGTGGGCAACATTCTTAAATGTCCCAAAATATATTACTCCCACAAATCCATGTACATAACATTGCGTGCATTTTTTTATTTTTTATTTTAGAAAGGAGGAGCAGGAGAAGAATCTGCTGTTTATTTTCCCCTCCTTCTACAGCAAAGTTATAATCAGGTGATTGTGCATAAGCACATTTGCCCAAATACAGGAAGCGACTGCACAGCTTGCCAATTTGCTCCACCCAAGTGCTTCAGTTGGTATAAAAAGCACTGCTGCAAAATATAGTCCCTGACATAATCCAGAAGGAGGAAAGTTTGGCGGTACTATGGGAAAAGAGCAGGCCACATTTTAAAAGGGAGAGTAAATCACTTCAGCTTATTGGAATGAGAAGAGCTTACAATATGTTTTACCTTTCAAGGTTTTTAGAAATATAATGAAATGCTGTAATAAATCTGAGGTCATTCCCACATCATTAGGCAAACATAACAATCAACTCTGTAATAACTTAAAGACATTGATTATATCTTTCAATTTCACCATATTTTCATCAGTTGCATGACGTGTAGCTTTGAAGCACAAATATGTATGTGTTCACATATGGAGCAAAATTAAAGGTAAGCCGACATAATAATAATTAACTTATTAACAATAGTCATTCACAAAATAGATGCATGATGTGACACAGGCAAGAAAAAAGCAGGGTATATATTATATAAATGTTACAATCTGACATTTGTGATTACATATTAAAATGGATACTCACTGCTATGTAGAATCCTGAAGGCTCAGTTTGAGTTTATTTCCAAGTATAAGATTAACTAAAAGTGGAATCTCTTTTCAGTCAAGTTCAGCTCCTGATGACTACATAGATACATCTGGGCAGAATTCTTGCCAATGCTGTGGAAGTGGTTTATCATTGCTTACTTCTGGTATGGGTTTAGTTGTTCTAGTCAAGCCTATTGTTTGGGAATTTCCTAGTTGTCTCAGTTCCTAAATTGGCCTAACTTTGCTTCGCTTCTAAGTCTAACAAGACCAGCTACTGCCAAGGTAAAATATAACGGCAGATGTCAACTGCACATTCATATAGCTTTGTTAATCGCAGTTGTTTTACATATGTCATTCTGTTATTCTGTTACTAACATTTTGTATACATCTTCAACTGATAAGCCATCCATTAGAAGTCAGCCTGCATTAGAACTGGACTTCCATTATTTAAATTATCCATAGAAGTCATCAGTACTTTAGCCTTTACCAGGCAATCCAGATGACAACAACAGCAACAAGAAAAGCAGGTAACTCTGGTGGCAAATCCAGTTCTAATGCAGGCTAACTGCTAACAAATGCAACAAAATGCCTAAGATTTAGCAATGACTTTAAGCTGTCAAAAAATCTGCTGCGGGAAGGACAAACTTTGAAAGGTCCTGATTCTATCTTTTATGGATTTTGATTTTCTTACATGTCTACCTTGTTTAAAACTTATTTTTGAAAAAACTCAAGAGATTAAATAAATCTATATGATGAAAATGATTTCCAGATTACAGATGCACCTCCTGCGTTGGATCCCCTCAACAAGCTCCTTTTTTCAGATGTGAGCATCTGCTCCACCAACTAGATGCTCCTAAATTTAATAAAATAAATAAAGAGGAAACTATTTCCATTTCCCCCTGTAGTTCCCAGCATTACCTCTAGTGATATTCCAGAAGATCTAATAGCTCTTTAGAGCAGATTCTTATAGTCCTTCCTGAACATGGGATAGATTAACAAAAATAGCTCCCTATTCTATTGATTGCCTGAAAAATGAATCAGTTTTTAAAATCAAGTCCCAAATAGTTGGTTCGTAATATCTTTCTAACTAAGTCTAGGTCAAAAGTGAGAGGCATTATGTTCATCCTCCAGGGCTGATCTCAGCTGGTGTTGATAGGAGTGGAAAGGCCTAGGGATCGCCTACTGTAGAATTCCACAGGGCTTCACATTCTCTCCACTTCTTTTCCTTAGACTCTTGGGTGAGGGTGGTGCAGGGTCAGGTGTCATAAATGCGATACCCCACCTTTATATCTCATTTTCTGTTTGCCACGGAAATCCAGGCTCAGTGCCTGGAGACTGTGAGGATCAAGATGGGGAGCATCAGGTTTAAGATGATCCTGAGCAAAACCAAGCGCCTTCTGATTCTAGAATCTTCCATTTCCAGGGACTAAACAGCTCTAGTTCTTAACAGGCTAGCACTACTGCAGGAAGAACTCATGTATAATTTGGTGATCCTTCTTGGCTCTAGACTCCTGTTCAATGAGCAGGTAGAAGCTGTGGCTATTAGACACATCCGTCTTATATGCCAATTTGATACTTTATATACTCACACCTTAGTCACCTCCCATCTGAACCCCTCCAGTATGAAGTGTTTTATGCTATTGGTATTATTTTTCTGGTAGCTGTGAGCCACTTAGCATCATTGTGTGAGATAGGTAATCACAAGAATCTGAATGATTGCCCTTGTTACTAATATTTATTTGCAAATATCTAAATTCTATTTTTCTAAACATAGGGCCACGATAACAAGCGTAGAAGATTTGCATAAGGAATGGTCAGCTTGCTTTCTAACTTGAATTCTTTCTATTCAACATAGCCATGTAAACAAGCATGTGGGTTTCCAGATTTTACCCCACTATCTTATAAATAGCAATATGACTAACTGTATCTAATTATCAAAACTAATAACATATATTCATGTAGTTTTGCTTTCAGGTTTTATAAGCGTCAAAAATATTTGAACTATAACTGTAACATTAACCACCCACAAATACATAATAACCTTATTTTCATTGACTCTAAACAATAAATTAATACTATGTACAGAAAGAAGTAAAAGAGAGTTTATTTCAATCCTAAGGTTTCTGGACTCCACAGAAATTCTGGGCATATAATAATTTATTTTTTAAAAAAAATAGCAGATATTAAAAATCAAAAGAAAAAGAATATAGCTGACTAGAAGACAGAACTAACAAGCAAAGGACTTAGACACCATCCAGCCCAATACTTGGAAGAACAACCAGATTTTTAATAATTTGCAGAAGTTCAATAGAGTGGGAGCAGTATAGATTCCCCAGAAAAAAATATTCTACAGGACAGAAGCCATCAGTGAGAACCAATGCTTCTTGGTAAAGATGAAAATGCTTCATTTACAAAATCTGGAGTGTGCCCACTGAAACCATCCTAACTGGAGGAAGGAACATAAAGGAGACATGTAGTCCCTAAAGTAGCCAGATCCTATACCATAAAGGACTTTATAGGTGATAACCAGCACCTTAAATTTCACCCAGAAGCCAATGGCAGCCAGTGCAGCTCACAAAGAGATATGGACCCATGCACATACCATGGAACATTCATCACTACCTGTGGCGCTACATTCTGGACTACAAGTAGCTTCCAAGGTTTTATTTATTAAATTTACATGCTGGCCATCTCCCTTTCTAAGCAACTCTGGTAGTTTTCAAGAGCAACCCCTTGTAGAGTACACTGCAGTAGTAATTTAATTTAGAAGTGATCAAGACATGAGTGCTGTTTGAGGGGTCTCTCAGGCCAGGAATGGTTGCAACATGCACAGATAAACTGTGTAAAGACCTTCTTGGGTAGCAGCTGATACCTGCTCTTCAAGCAGGAGGTGCTGAAGCCAAGAGAACCCCCAAACTGTGCATTAGATTTGCACAGGGAAGCACAACATCCCCCCCCCAAAAAAAGGAGCATCCCCAGAACCAGAGGCAAATGAATAAAGTCCTGACATTTTTGTCAGGACTGAACCAGACTCCATTCGGCCCCATTCAAGCATACATATCCTTCGGGCAGTGGATCAGGATTTTAACAGCATCACTTGCATGGGCTGAGGTTGTGACATATAATTGGTGTCATCACATTCAAACAACAGGGGAGTTAAATCCCATGGCATCCCATAAGTAAGAGACTGTGGGTGTAAGCTGTCACTCCATCAGTGCTGATTAAAGAAGCCAGAGAAAGGAGAACCACTACAAAGCCAACTCCTATGGATACTGATGGTACTGAAAGCTGCTGACAGATCCAAGGATGGACACACTATTCCATCCTTTCTTTGCTACAGGATATCAATGACATAAAGTGCTAAGTTTTAATTAAAGCTCTGCGTAATGTGAAGGAACAATAAGGCAAAATTCAGGTTTACTGTACAGATTTTGTTATGTTTAACCAAAACAATTGTGTGCAGAATAAAACAGCTAAATAGTTATATTGTTTATGTTGTAAAAAATATGTAAAGATTCTGAAAATTGTTAAGGTAAATTTTTCACATACTCAACTATGAAGTTGTACGTAGTTTTATTGGAAAAAGAATTAGCTTCCTTAACATGGTCAATATTTTTTTTATAAAACCATGAAATATTACAAATTGAAAATTCCAAAAAGCAAATATGAACTGGAGTGGGGAGGAGTGCATTTCTACTGATAAAATGTATAATTGGTCTTGCTCTCTTTCATTGGCACCCCTTTCATGCATCTGTCATACTTCTTCTACAGCATAGGTTCCCATTGTAAGTAGTATTGGTAACAAATGTAGAATATTCAGTGTGCCATGAGCACTTTTTCAAAATGTCGGTGACCAGTCACAAAACAGTCATTTAGTAGAACCCAAACTGCTGAAATTCTCTCTGTAATTATATACTTTGGTTTCCCAAGATGTTCTCCACCATTTCCGCTTACATTTTACTTATGTCCGGCCAGCCTTATCTGGGACCCATAGGCATAACCAGAAACACATGTTATCCTTGAGAATGATAATTTGCTTACCATTCTTTTCTTTAAAGAATCTGAAAAATAAAATGAAGACCGGGAAGCCTCCTAGGTGACAATGTGCAGGTTGGACAGAATGCTAGGAGCAACTCTGGGGATCCCAGCGCAAGAGATTTCCCCAATCCTTTGATGCATATTTAGAGAGGGAATCCGCAGGATGCATCCAATCCATTGACAAACATACATAATTAAACATCATCAACTAAAGAATCTCCCATACTAAGGAGAGAAATAATAGAAACAGTATGTAGATGTTCAGCTTTTTCATAACCTCACCCTCTTACATCAAGAGAAGTTAACAAGAGCAAGCTTTTATTTTTATTTACTCAATATTTTGTGTTTCTTGATCTGCGTGGCAATCGAACAGTAATGCAAATATTTTTTTTTCAATTTTTCAGTTTAAAATATCAACCACTGCAGTTATTTAATCAACAACTGCACTTAATTAAATATTCTAAATGGATGAATAGAAACCAAGATCTGAACATCAGTGTATTACAAAACACAGTACAAGCTTATTTTCATGTAGTTAGTTTTCATCTCAGTCCTCCATTTTATGTGATCTATGTGTCTGATTTTTTTAAAAACTTGTTTTTCAGGATTTCCCAAGTTTTAGGTCACAAAGCCAGGCACACAGATGGAAGGTGATCCAATATAGAAGGAAACAGTTTGGAAAAGCGCTTCCTCTCTTTACACAGTTGCCAAATAGCTTATCTCAACTTGTCAGCAAAACCTCAGAGGGGCTATTGAGAAATAACACATTTATTGCCAAATATCCATTCTTTTATCTATCACTAATGGCACAATTTGCCACAAATGTTGAAGAAAGTCCACAACACAGAGACACAACTTCACAATATGTTATATATTAACAATTGATCCTATCCAAGCCTACAATAAATCACAGACATATTATAGTAGGAACTGTTTACCTTACCAAATTCTGGAAATTTCTTCATCCAAAGTATAATCTTAAAAAGGCTGCTAGATGGTAACAAAAATTATTAAAAAGGTAACAAATAAAGTTGTCCTAATGATAACAACCAATCTTTTCAATTTAGATCTGGCATCAAGGCTACTAAGATTAATTATTGTATTAACCAACCTGAAACAAATAAAATAAAATAAAAAGGAGTCTGCATAGGACTGAAACTGTGACAGGAATGCATACACAATGAATATATATCCACTGTCTTCTGAAGTGCCATCCAGCTTACACAATATTCTAAAATGTCTTCTGGCTACCATTAACTATGTGAATGCCATGAACCATATTACATTAAAGGATTAAGCAAAATAAGATAAAAAGATATCATCTGCGTTTCCAATAATCAAAATCAGGGTCAAATCTTGAGAATTTTGCTTGAAAGAATGAAAGACACTGCTATTTACCGAAGCCTACTACACTAGTCTCAGACAACAAAAATAAAACCTATTCCAACTCCCACACATAAAACTTATTCCAACATAATGTCGCCGAGTTTGCTATATTATGCTTACTTAATTCTAAAAAAGAAGCAATCTAAATTATATGAGTTCTCCTCCATTATATGAGTAATGTATGAAGTACAATCTAAATCTCATTTGTCTACAAGTTGGACTAACTCAACTAATTTTTTTCCTTATTGAGAGACTATATTATCAACTCTTAAGAAATAACAAGCATCAAGTTACTGTCCTAGGAAGATCAGGTAGCTGCAGTAACAGAAAAAGCAATTAATATTCCTGGTGGCCAAATGCAAGACTCTTCACAATCTGGATTTTATACATACGGTGTGCATACACCTAACTGATTCTCACAGCTTTCAACAGTTAACAGACTAAAAGTATTTTTAAAATTATGATCTGGAAGAAGATACTAATAAGAGACATATAAAGCTCAGTGGTGTGACAGTTGTATACAGAACATGTTATCTTTCCCACTGATGTTGACTTCTGCTGGAAATGGGACTTAAGACCAAAAAGGAACTAGAAGCTAACTGCTTATTATGTTGCCCTGTTTGAAATCATCTCCCTTCTCATTTGAGAGTTAGGCTGTATTTAGTTATTTACAAATGATTATCCCCAGGAAGTCAGAAGTTTCAAGATTGCCATTTTAATTCTTCATACCAAAACTTGTTAAAATAAAGCAACTACGTTCTGCCAACAAAGAAAATAGTCTCTCCCCAAACAACTATTCTCTTTAACTCTCCAAAATACCCTCTATCATTTAGACTGCCCTGACATTCTTGTTGTATCTGCCAGACACTGATATATGAGTCTCAGCAACAACATAACTAACAGAGCTCTCCAGAAACTTTTCTAAAATATGCCTCCCACTCACTGCCTCCTCCACTGAAATTCCTTCACTCTCCAAGTCAAACATACAAAGTTTCTCTTAATAGGATAAAATAAATTTTATAAAAATTTATCTAGAAAATGTTTATAACAAAGCGAATTTAAAAGTGGCAAAGCCTTTTTTTTAAAAAAAAACAAAGCCTTGAGGAATTTCTTAAAGCCTATCATGAAATACAAAAAAAAGGGGAGTTAATTCTGTAACCCTTGTCTGGATGCTCTAAATTCCAAAATGGCACAGGTAACAGAAATGTATTATGACAGAACGGACGTTGCTTACCTGAACGTCCCTTCTCGACGCGCAGCTGGAGAATTTAGTCAGAAGTTTCTAAGAACCTGTTAGTATCTTCCTATATTTATCTGTCCCCTTCATGGATTACTGCCTTGTCCTGGCAAAGGGGCTTGCGTAGCTCAATGAAGCTATGAGCTATGCCTTGCAGGGCCATCCAAGATGGACAGATCATAGCAGAGAGTTCTGACAAAACGTGATCCACTGGAGAAGGAAATGGCAACTCACTCCAGTATCTTTGCCATGAAAACCCCATGGGCAGTACCAAAAGGAAAAAAGATATGACACAGGAAGAGGAGCCCCTCAGGTCGGAAGGTGTCCAATATGCTACTGGGAAGAGCAGAGGGCTAGTACTAGTAGCACCAGAAAGGGTGAAGTGACTGGGCCAAAGCCGAAAGGACGCTCAGCTGTGGATGAATCTGGTGGTGAAAGGAAAGTCTGATGCTCTAAAGATTTTTTCTCCATAGGAACCTGGAATGTAAGATCCATGAATCAAGGCAAGCTGGACGTGGTCAAACAAAAGATGACAAGACTGAACATCGACATCTTAGGAATCAGCAAACTAAAATGGACAGGAATGGGTGAATTTAATTCAGATGACCATCAGGTATACTACTGCAAGCAAGAATCCCTCAGAAGAAATGGAGTCACCTTCATAATCAATAAAAGAGTAGGAAAAGCAATAGTGGGATACAATCCCCAAAATGACAGAATGATCTCAATTCGAATCCAAGGCAAACCATTCAATACCACAGTAATCCAAATCTATGCCCCAACCACTGGTGCTGAAGAGGATGAAACTGACCGGTTCTATGAAGCCCTACAGCACCTTATAGAATTAACACCAAAAAATGATGTCCTTATCATCATGGGGAATTGGAATGCTAAAGTAGGAAGCCAAAAGATAACCGGAATAACAGGCAAATTTGGCCTTGGAGTACAAAATGAAGCAGGGCACAGGCTGATAGAATTTTGTCAAGAGGATACGATGGTCATAGCAAACACTCTTTTCCAACAACCCAAGAGACGACTCTACACATGGACATCACCAGACAGTCAACACAGAAATCAGATTGACTATGTGCCCTGCAGCCAAAGATGGAGAAGCTCTATACAGTCAGTAAAAATAAGGCCAGGAGCTGACTGTGGATCAGATCATGAGCTTCTCGTTGCAAAATTTAGGCTTAAATTGAAGAAAGTAGGGAAATGCACTCAGGTATGAACTAAATCATATCCCTGATGAATATACAGTGGAAGTGACAAATAGATTTAAGGAATTAGATCTGATAGACAGGGTGCCCGAAGAACTATGGATGGAGGTTTGCAACATTGTACAAGAAGTAGCAACTAAAACCATCCCAAAGAAAAAGAAACGCAAGAAAGCAAAATGGTTGTGTGAAGAAGCTTTGCAAATAGATGAGGAAAGAAGGGAAGCGAAAGGCAAGGGAGAAAGAGAAAGATACACCCAATTGAATGCAGAATTCCAGAGAATAGCTAGAAGAGATAAGAATACCTTCTTAAATGAACAGTGCAAAGAAGAAAACAATAGAATAGGAAGGACCAGAGATCTCTTCAAGAAAATTGGAGATATGAAGGGAACACTTCATGCAAAGATGGACATGATAAAGGACCAAAATGGCAGGGATCTAAGAGAAGCAGAAGAGATTAAGAGGTGACAAAATTACACAGAAGAACTATACAAGAACAAATGTAATGTCCCTGATAACCATGATGGGGTGGTCACTGACCTCGAGCCAGAGATCCTAGAATGTGAAGTCAAATGGGCCTTAGGAAATCCTAGCAACAACAAAGCTAGTGTAGGTGACAGTATTCCAGCTGAGCTATTAAAAATCTTAAAAAGACAATGCAGTAAAAATGCTACACTCAATTTGCCAGCAAATTTGGAAAACTCAACAGTGGCCACAGGATTGGAAAAGGTCAGTTTACATTCCAATTCCAAAGAAAGGCAATGCCAAAAAATGTTCAAACTATCGCACCATTGCACTCATTTCACATGCTAGTAAAGTTATGCTTAAAATCCTACAAGCTAGGCTCCAGCAGTATGTGGATTGAGAACTACCAGAAGTACAGGCAGGATTTCAAAGAGGCAGAGGAACTAGAGATCAAATTGCCAACATATGCTGGATCATGGAGAAAGCTAGGGAGTTCCAGAAAAACATCTACTTCTGCTTCATTGACTATGCTAAAGCCTTTGATTGTGTGGATCACAACAATTTGTGGCAAGTTCTCAGAGAGATGGGAGTACCAGACCATCTTATTTGTCTCTTGAGAAATCTATATGCGGGTCAAGAAGCAACAGTTAGAACTGGACATGGAATCACTGATTGGTTCAAAATTGGGAAAGGAGTCTGACAAGGCTGTATACTGTTACCCTGCCTATTTAACTTATATGCAGAGCACCTCATGAGAAAGGCGGAGCTTGATGAATCAAAAGTTGGAATTAAGATTGCCGGGAGAAATATCAACAACCTCAGATATGCATTTGATACCACTCTAATGGCAAAAAGTGAAGAGGAACTAAAGAGCCTCTTGATGCAGGTGAAGAAGGAAAGTGCAAAAGGTGGCTTGAAACTCAACATTAAGAAAACTAAGATCACTTTCTATTTTTTGTTTTTTGTTTTTCTTTTTTTTCTTTCTTTTCTTTTCTTCTTTTTCTTTTTCTTTTTAATTTTGTTTTGTTTTCTTTTTCTATATTTTGCTGTGAGTAAGTAATGCCATTCGGATTAATATAAATGTATTTTGTATATACTGTATTTTATCTTTTTAAGTTTAATAAAGTTTTTTTAAAAAAAAGAAAAAGAAAACTAAGATCATGGCATCCGGTCCTCTCACTTCCTGGCAAATAGATGGGGAAGAAATGGAGGTAATGAGAGATTTTATTTTCCTGGGCTCCAAGATCACTGCAGATGGGGACTGCAGCCAAGAAATTAAAAGATGCTTGCTCCTGGGGAGGAAAACTATGGCAAATCTAGACAGCATTCTAAAAAGCAGAGACATCACCCTGCCAACAAGTGTATAGTCAAGGCTATGGTTTTCCCAGTTGCAATGTATGGCTGTGAAAGTTGGATCATAAGAAAGGCTGAGCGCCAAAGAATTGAGGCCTTTGAATTATGGTGCTGGAGAAGACTCCTGCGAGTCTCTTGGACTGTAAGGCAATCAAACCAGTCAGTCTTAGAGGAGATCAACTGCTCTTTAGAAGGCCAGGTCCTGAAGATGAAACTCAAAAACTTTGGCCACCTAATGAGAAGAAAGGACTCACTGGAGAAGAACCTAATGCTGGGAAAGATTGAGGACAAAAAAAGAATAGGACGACAGAGAATGAGGTGGCTGGATGGAATCACTGAAGCAGTGCGGATGACCTTGAATGGACTCCAGGGGATGGTAGAGGACAGAAAGGCCCGGAGGAACGTTGTCCACGGGGTTGCGATGGCTCGGACACAACTTCGCAACTAACAACGAATATTTATCTGTGTGTGTATATGCATATTTGTATTTGTACATTCACGTGTGTATGTATGTAATCATAACAAAAACTGCTATTTATATTTGGTTGAAAGAGGTATGAGATCATAATCAAAATTAAATCATTACAACTGGAGTACTCTGATAAAACAGAATTCCATCATTTTATTATTGAGGAAAAGGATGCATAACAGAACAAACTTAATGAGGCATAAGTCTATTATATTTGCAGTTGCAATTGCTTTTTCAGAAGAAGGAACTTAAAGAATCATTCATAAGCTAACAGTATTGAATCAACACATGATTATTTCAATGGAGCTTCTTTAAACAGAATTAAATCTGGATTTTGCTCATAAAAGGATAATTTTCTTGAAATTAAAGAACAGATTACTCTACAAATTCAAATTCCAGAGTTAACATTATATGCTTTAGGTTCTCATAACAAAACTGTTTCAAGTTCTGCCTTCTCATGATCAAGCAGGTATTCTACTGCCCAATCAGCCCCACTTACACCTCTCCTACATACGGGAGCAGTTATATTGCCTAGGAATCCCATCTGGAATGTCTATGTGTATGTTTTATTGTTACTTCATAATCTAGAATCTATTATTAAAATATAAGAGGAAATACGCCACAGGTTAATAACATGGTGGGGAGGCATTCAGAAATGGTGGAAGATGTGCAGTAGGAATATCTCTTTAGTGCGGTTAAAGTGATAACATGAGATTTATTGGCACCTTATGCACACACATAAGTGTCTTCTGTTCAAACAGGACAAATTCTAATGTTTCCAGGACAAGCCTATTCCTTATAGCAAAACTGATTTATATTCTATATTCACTGCATAATGCAGTTAGTTTTCTTCAATGTCTAATGTCTATTATAATGTATTTACAGTATATTATTTACAATAATGTAAATATCATGCAAATAAAGTATAAAGTATTATCTATTAATTAAGACTATATATTATGGGAAAAAACAAGCTCTTCCATAAAAGAAAAAAAGTAAGAAATACATTTTTACCTGACTAAAAATTCCATAAATTTTAGTTCACTAGTTCTAGTAAAGTTCCAGACAACTGCAGTTTTATATAATTCTTTGATAATTGAAATTCCATCTTCAACACAAATGAGTTACTAGTATGGCAGAACTTACAATGCCATTTTCTGCATTCTGCAGAATGTTCTTTAATTTTAAAAATCGGCTTTGGCAACTCCACCTCTTCTTAATTTTGAATAAACTCAAGTTCCCATGCTATACATGTTCAGGTTTCCTTTCCATTGAACAAAAACAATTTATTTATTTATTCAATGGGAGTAAGCATATTTTTAAGAAGCCCTTCCACTAAAACTATTAATACGAAAATTTCAACTTTGTAACAGCTTACATTATCTTTGATACTTCTAAACTAATATAATGGGGGGGGGAAGTAATATGGCATCATTTGCACCTAAATTCTCAGTGACAGAAAAGAACCTTCTTTTCTTTCCTTCCTACAAACCACTTTTGTAATTTAGAATGGCAAGTTTAACAGATTTTCTCAAACTCATTACCACCTTTACAAATAGGAATATTCTAATTTACTAGACACATGTAATATCGAGTGAAAACACGTGACTTTGGCTAAACTCAAAAGAACTGAGCTGGATCAGATCTGGTTAATACTTGGAAAGGAATTCACCAGGAAATTCCAGGACTGGAATAGAATAGAAACAGATATCCTGACAAAGACAATAGTCAGCCTTTCCATACTGTGATTATGAAGATAATACATGCCACAACAGTAACAGTAAATGAAATAGTTACCAGGAATCAGACTTGATTGTGTGAGACTTTATCAAGGACATCTATGCATACAAAGCTGATACTAAGAAAAATAATATAGTATTGTATAGGTATAGGATAATATTTCAATAGTTGGATGATTATCTTGAATTATGCCATAATAAGGTGTCTTTCATTTTGGTTCAGTTACTGTGTGAATCCTGTCATGATCATATATAAGCTCTATTTTATGGCCAGGCAATATTAATCAAATCATGATTAGAACAACCCAAGGTTAAATACTACGGGAAACCAGTCATTCTGGTGATAAATTACATCAGAGATTGAAACATATGAGTGCCTGATAGTTGCAACTATGACTTTCTGTAGGACCACATGAAAATATCTGATGAAGCTCTCACATCAACAGGAGATCCACAAAAGACACACCGCCCCAGCAAAATGAGTTAAGGTTATACTATTGAATTTCAGTATTGTTACCAATTTCACCTGATTGTGACATAATTCAAGATATTGATCCAAATATGGAAATATTGTCCTATATTATACCTGCACAATACTATATTATTTTTGTTAGTATCAGCTTTGTATGCATAGATGTCTTTGATAAAGTCTCACACAACCAAGTCTGATTCCTGGTAACTATATCATAAAGGTGATGTGAGACCATTTTGGATCTATAAAAAGCTCATTTCTCTATTACACCTATGCATTTTTTGTTGCTGAAGTTCTAAAAAGGATCAGGGAAAGGAATTTTTAAATTTTTGTAGACTTTTTCTACAATCAAAGACCTAAACAACTTTGTTTCAAAATAAAAAATATACTCCATCTTGTGGAGCTATATGAAATTGCAAGAAAAAAATCCTGCAAAAATTTTGTTTTAACAATCCTCATTCCTGCCTTCAATATCTTTTATACAATATTGTTGCATGCTGAAGAAACTTGTTGTTAAACATAACAGAATTACTTATGAAAAGAACTATGTTATGCTTTTAAGATATTTTAAAAGGTTATGAAAAGGTGACAAGCTATTTTAATATTAGACCAAGTTCTGAGATTTTTCTATACTATATCTGAATAGTGAATTTAGTGAATGCTGCCCTCTAGTGCACAAAAAGCTAGAAAAGCAAGATATTTAAATACTGTAAAAGATTCTTTACATAAAATATTGTTCAGGTTTGGACTATAACTCAATTTACTCTAAATACTTTATTTATGAGTAAATACTTAATATTCATTTGAGCAAATACTTAATATTCATTTGTACATCCTATATACCCAAGTGGGAAAATATTTTGCTATCCCATTGTGATACATACACTAGAAATTAAGCTCCAGAAATTAAATCACCAAAAAAAAAAAAAGGGGGGGGGGAATACATTGAAAAGTTTATCTATGGAAACAAATTTCAGAGAAAGAACCTAATGTTTCAGACCACTATATTTACCTCAAAATCAGCTTTACATCATTTCTAATTTTAGCGAATCTAATTTAAAATATGTTTTGAATTCCAGCCACTGTATCTGTTTTTAATAGAACCTCTAAATTTTGAGCAGTACAGTTGACAATTGATGGTATTAATTAAGAACAGTAAAAATGTGAAATATTTTGAAATACCTAAAGTTATATGGGAACCAAGAAAAATAACATATATGTTAGTCATAAATTATCAAGACATAAGATTATTATATGAACTTACTTAACCGAATGAAATTCATGGCTCACTGACTTAAGAAAAACAATGTAGTTAACCTTTGCTAATTAACATTTGGAGGTCCAACAAAGGAATTTAATCCATTAAGATTTTCTTAACTGGAAGTAATGAACAATTAAAGAGGTGGGGATAGTGTCCAAAATAAAAGTCCTACTTGTAACAATTGTTCCCACCCTTCTTTGAAATCAATGCTTAACATAGATTATTTTCTTACTTTGTATTCTTGCATTTTAATTGTATCTACCAATATATTGAAGTATTAATGAGTAATTACTAATATACTATCTTGTTTCATTTCTAATTCACAAGAAAAAAAAGACAGTTATACAAATATAGTTTAGAACCAAAATATCTTATCCAGTAATGGAAAAAGTTAATGTTTCTATTACATAAATTGCATATTCTGTAAAAATACTTTGGGTGCATTTTGGAATATAAACGTCCTTCTGTTGATCTTGAATATTTTTAACAACATACACGCTAGCAGCCTAATGTCTAAGGAGACCTGTGTAGGATATAAGTGGAAAAGACCTTCCATTTATGTTATTCAGCAATTCCATTTATGTTATTCAACTTCTAATATTGGAGGCAAAGTATAGCTAACAATGACATTCCTATCCTCCCTCTTTTAAATTAATCCATATTAGTGCAATTTGTGTTAGAAAATCCCTAAAATTTATGGAAAGTGAAGTACTTGCTATTTTCTGTTCTGTTCTGTCACCAGGTTCTAATATTATTTATCTACACCATACACAATTTGATAGAGCTCTATCATAATCTTTCTATTTACCATTAAGTAAAACAAAGTAGTTCCCATTATTTAGAATATATTTTACTTGAGTAGCATCTTCCATCTCCATCTTCCATACAGGATAGTCCTCGACTTACAACCAACTGTGGTAAGTGGAGGACTATCAGTATTGATTTTGTAATGACCAACAATAAGCAATATTCCAATTCTGACATTATAGATATGTATACAAGTAGAAAAAATGCATACAAGCTATACAAAATCAAGACAGAAATCCCAGAATGAAGCAGTGATTTTAATTCCTTTAAATAAAAGCTTTCTGAAATTTAGGGACGCAGTGCGTAGAATACTTGCACATATACATACACTTGTTTTATGTAACTGAGCCACTTTAAAGAAAGTTTATACATCTGAATCTTTTATTGTATTACATTTTGTTACATTTAATTTTTGTACTGTAACTTTAAGAATGAAAGTCTCTTCTCCTTATCCCATTTTTGACACAGAGTTATCTTGGGTTTTAGAAAAGGACATGCCTGCATCCCATATTTTTCTTGTTTGTTTACCTACACAGATATGCAGATATAGTATTAGAAAAGGAATGCCAGAGTTGTTAAAGAAAGCAAACCAGACGACTTAGTCCCGGGAAAGGAGAAACTGGGACAAAGAGACTCCAGATAACTCCACCCTGATTCTATTTGTATTAGAAGAAGAGAAAAACACTCTGGCAGGCTTTTAATGTTCCATTATTATGTCTTGAAACAAGTAGTAGTATTCCTGTAATCCTTGTGGTGTCTGTTTTCTGACGGATGGAGCTCAAAGGATGGAGCTCAAACTAGCTTTGAATTGCCCTACCTGCTTTTGCTGTTTTAATGCATCCTCAACCTTTAAAAAAAAAAATGGGAAAAAAAACTTAATTTTTTTAAAAAAATAACTTTTAAAAATTAAAGTACAAATAATGCAAACTAAGAAAAAAAAATAAAAAAAAATATTCAGTACGGTTAGTCCTTGAATGATGACTGATCACTTAAGGACCATTTGAAGTTATGATAGACCCCTCCAAAAACTACTTATAGCCCTGTTTTAAGTTATAGCAGCTGTAGTACCCCAGTCATTCGCCTTTATGACTGACCACAGGGATGTTGCAGTGTCTCCTTACCTATCCCGACCACCCTACCCTGCCAGGTCCCTGCAGGGCTTGGACTGAATACATTGAAAAGATGGGCACTTTTATGATCAGATCGCACGGGCCAGGGATGATGAGGAATGGAGTGGCCTGCCTTTTTTCCATCAAAATAAGGCCCAGAGCTGTGGAGATTTTCAAAAGTAACTGTGTGATGGGTGATGGCCCAATACCTACAGGAGACCAAAGGAGGGGAAGGCCTACAAGAACCTTGGGGGGGGGAGGCCTGTGGGAACTTAAGTGGGAAGGAAGCAGGGCCAAGAGCTCTGAGGACCCTAGGGGCGGGCAGCGGAGCATAGGTTGTTTCAAGAGGTGGGGGAGGCCTAAGGCAGGCAGGCCTGGGTCTGTGTTAGGCTCTCTCAGGGCCTCTCCCATCCCTGAGGCATCCTATGCTCCATTTATTGACTACAGTAGGGAGAGCAGGGGATGAGACTCATTAAATGAGGCAATCTTGCTTAACAATGGTCATAATATAAGGCCATAATGGGTAGGCTCCATTATGGTCAAAAACTACCTGTAGTCACTGGTTGATGACAGAGAATGAGGTGCCTGGATGGAGTCACTGAAGCAGTAGGCGTGAGCTTAAATGGACTCCAGAGGATGGTAGAGGACAGGAAGCCCTGGAGGAACGTTGTCCATGGGGTCGCAATGGGTCGGACACGACTTCACAACTAACAACAAACAGTCACTAGTTTACCAATAAATTCACTACTGAAATATGAACAGTAGAAGATATCTCACAGGTTTCTGCCATACAGTAATCACACACATTGCTGCATCCTTTGATGCCTTTCTCAAAACAGATAGATCACACATATCCTTGACATCTGCAATAGTATCAGTTTTCCAATATCTTAATGCATCCTCAGTCGTATTAGATTTCCCCACTACCACTGAATAGGTTATGTCTCTCAGATGAAGCTCAAGCATAAAATCTGAAATTCTTCCTGTTCACACTCAAGGCCTTTGTTAAATGGCTATAACTCAACAGTGTAAATCACTGTATCTAGTACTGTTCTTAATTGCTATTAATAGGTCAACCTCCTGACCACTAAAGCTTATTAGATGTTCCCTCTGTGACTGTTTTAATGATTTCCTCTCCTTTGGTTGTATTGTCCTATTGACTTAAGGTTTACCTGTGTGCAAGAATTATGTTTAAACCTGTATCAAAATGTGAGGGTTTAGCAAGAGGAAAAGGCTATTTTTCTCCTAATTCCAGGTTTTGAAAAATGCCATTGCCTTTTACTTTGCCTGAGACTGCTGCTAACTTTGGACATCTGGTGTCTCTTTCTTTCTTTTTCTTTCTTTCTTTCTTTCTTTCTTTCTTTCTTTCTTTCTTTCTTTCTTTCTTTCTTTCTTTCTTTCCTTCCTTCCTTCCTTCCTTCCTTCCTTCCTTCCCTTTCTTTCTCTCTCTCTCTCTCTTTCCATCTCTTTCTTTTTTTCTTTCTGCAATTTCGAAGTGTTTCAAGTTTACAAAATGTGTACACTATTACTTAAAGATTACACAAGCCTTACTGAAAATGGTAATATAATCAGTAGGCTGCCAGGAATACGTAAAGCACAGCTGCTATTCAAAGTTTTCAGGTGTGAACAAACTACACTGAAACATTGCCAACAAATACTTATATTAATGATTTTGGATTGAATCTACTACTGATATATAGAACTACAGAAGATTAAAATACTACCTTGCCTAGAATTCTAGGCAGGATCTACTCCCTCCAACTATGGAAGATAAAAATGTTGTGCTGCCAATTAGGCTACTGAAATAAGCATCTACAAACTTAGGGGTAAAATCCAAATCTTCAGCTCTCACTAGCACTATGTACAAATCCATCTCAAGAAAAATGTATGAGCTTATATATCAACACTGAGCAAAACGCAAAACATGCTGCCTCTCATTGTATTACATGGAGCGGATGCAATTGGTAATATCGTAAAAGGCAGTTTTATTCATGCTGCACTGACTGGAGGAACCGAAGACCGAAGAAAAAATGTTCACTTAAATTTATTTCGCAACTTGCCTGGGGAATAACTGTATTCCCTAGTTTTAACTGTTACACAGAGCCACTGACATTTCATCAACTGTTACATTATCCCAACCATGAAGAAATACTACTTCTGAGTAACTTGCAAGAATACACGTTTGCAATCGAATATTGTAAAGTTTGTAATTTAGTTGTCATTCAAAAATGTTCAGTTTGGATTAAGTTAAACTATCAGTACTGTCCAATGCAAACTGTAAACAATGCAATCTTTTCTTTTAATCAATTTTTATGAGATGTTGCCTCTGTAGGTAGCAGCACTTACCCCACCCTCCCTAAACTCAAAGTCTGTGTTGAGTAGTTAAGTAGGATGAGGATTTACTTGGGAATTCCAGACCTGTTGGCTAGACTGGAAAATCAAAAACATATTTGTATGATTGCCAAGAAAATAAATGAATACTAAGCAGTTTCTGCTCAGCGCCTATTTATATCCACAAAAGAGACAATTCTTAGGTAGCAGTATAGATAATTCTACATATCATGTCAGCATACTTTTCAGTGAAGGAGCAGTAAAGATAAAGGCAATTACAACTTCCACACATACCTAAGACTAACTCAAACAGCAAATGAAATATATTACTGTAACCCCGACATTTCACAGAGTTAATTGCTTTAATGCATTTTAACTATTACCTTGACACCTTTGTTCTGTTAAAGAAAAATACTTTAAAAATTTAAGATGTGTCTGATTGTACTATACGCAGATAGAAAGATAAGAGAGAAAAGCAAACAAGTTAACTTTTAATGAGATATAAAACTCTACAACAAGATTTCTCAAGCTGGGGATCAGGACCCTTCCACAAGCAACTAACAGGGAGAACTGAACAATTTTAGAAAGCCTGATTAGCCTGGAACTTTTCAAAGCTCCCAACAGAGATTAAAAAATAAGTATTACATCTAAGTGGGATATTTATTTCTTGTTTAACTAATGAAATCATTTGTTCTGTTCAGGGTTGATCAAAGAACATTTTTTACTGCTTAAGTGAGCATAGTACTACAAAGTTTAGAACTTCTACACAACAGTATGAATACTATAGTCCAAGAATTAAAAACCAAGTCATAACAAATTACTGAATACTTATTTCAAAGAAACAAGAATACTGGTGAAGTATGTACATATGTATGCATATATGTATGTATGTATGTATGTATGTATGTATGTATGTATGTATTAATTTAATTATTTATCCTATTTCTTAACTGCCCATCACCCTATGAACTATGCATAAACACTGTTATCTGAAACATAATTTATGTTGCTTTATATTAGTATTTTAAATCATTACAGAAAGTAGATGAAATATAATTAGTTTCCTGTTTGGTTTAAGCTATAGTTCCGTTATTGATCTGTTGTGCTGCCTTAAAGATAAATCATCACTGCTAAGCACTATTTTTATATTTTCAATAAAAGCAGATTTTTAATGAAATTACAAACCTCAGCTGTTCTGCGTTAAAAAAAGAGATAAGGTAGTTTTATCTACTTAGTATTACAGCTTAATACTCAATAAATCCTGGAGTCATTATAGCATGCCTGGGTTGCCAAGGTGGTAGAAAAACAGTCCACCTCTTTATGGGAAAAACATTATAGAAAAAAATATACCCCAAGGCTATGGAAAGAAAAGACTGATGAATTCCCAAGTTTCCTACAGCCTAGTGTTTCAATCATGATAGACTCTACAGTCTCCAATAGCCACTAGCATTTAGGAACCATTTTGATCAAATGGAAGTATAGATCTGGCTTTCCAAAAACTCCACTTGTACTTAAACCTCACAATACAATATAATCATCGTTACTGAGGTTTCTCCCCAAACCAGAACAGACAAGAAAACATGAGATAATAACTTTAAAGGAATAAAATTTGAGAAAGAAGAAAACAATGCCATACTACCTTTCCTGGATATTTTCATCAACAGAGGAAACAAGGGCAAATTAGGGACTAAATTTTATTGGAAAACAACTTTCACTACCAAAGTGCTTGCAAACCATGGACAGACTTAACTCCAGTTTTAACTGCAAAACTGTTAACATTTAGATCAAGCCAAATTTTAAAATGCTAGGGAATTCCTGGAAGCTTAGTATTTAAAAAAATTACCCATCAGTAGATAGAGATGAATTCATTTGCATATTATTTAAAGGATACAATCAAAAGTCTAAGAAGAAAGCAAACAGTAAAAAAAACACATCCTCTCCAGCTGCCAACACCTAGAAAAGCAGGAAACAGCACCAGATAAACAATATGGGGGAAACAATTCCCTAATCAATGAGTCATCAAGAAGACATCCCACTACATCCCACCAAGACTGGCAAGGCAAGTCATTATCTAGTATACGAACAGCCAATAAGCTATTTAGTTCCTTACTAACACTGACAATGTAATGAATCAAGCTCACTGGTAGGTTTTTCTGAGTTCTACTTTCTTGATTCAATTCATCTGACATATTTTTGTTGTGAAGAAAAACTGGCAAGACCCTCATATGGGTTACCTTGAATTTACAGAAATAAAATGGATTATAAATACAAAAATTACACAATACTTAGATGCACACTCTTTTGAACAATAGTGGTGATTTCTGATTCCAATTGTTGAAGCCAATCACAGACTGCAATGCTAGAAATGTGAGAAGTTGCCTTCTTAATGCAATTAACTTTATGGTAGGTAGTGTTTTTCTAGAATTAACAAAAGAGAAGAAGATGCATATCTCACCCTGGATTACTTTCCTTACTTTGAAACCTGCCTAAATGTAAATATAAAATTATGAAAAATAATTCTAATATTTCTCAATAAATTAATCAGCATGCTTTTAAAGATAATAGATGAAGCAAATAATATTTATTAGATTTATATCCTTTTGATCACAAATTTAAAGTAGCATGCATAATCCTTTTTTTCCATAGCATCAAATACATACCTATACCTACACACACACACACAAATTTTAATTTGGGTCTCACCAGTACCGTCTAACACCTTAATGACACCACCACTCTGGCTCAATTATTCAGCTGATAACTCTCTGCATATTAGTTGATTTATATTTATATTTATATTTATAGGAACTCATTCTAATACAGAGGTAAGTCATTGAAGTAAAAAAAGTGGCTTTTAAGATGCGAGTTTGGAACTGTATGTTCCAGACACACATAAATGAAGAACTCTGGTTATAAATGCAAGGAAGTCTGGAACGTGAAGAACTGAATTGTAAGGAGATCTGAAATCTGCAATTTAAAGTAGATAAAAATATAAATATTTTTATAACATGATGATTAAAAGTAAAGTAGTTAATTTCTAATAGATTATTTATTCATTTTTAACTGCACATGCGTGCCAGCCAACTGGTCTTCATGGGCACTGGAGCACCAGAAAATGGCCTAAAAACTGCCCCAAAAGAGGCCATTTTTGGGCCGTTTTCAGGCCATTTTTGTCTCGAAAAATGGCCTGAAAACGGTCCAAAAAATGGCCAAAAAGCAGGCATGCGTGCGCCGGCCAGCTGGTCTTCGGGTTTCCAGTGCTTCAGCACCCCCACATTCATGCACGTGTGTTCCAGTTTGGGCACTTAGTACCAAAAAGGTTCATCATCACTGCACTAGACCAAATGGACTCGTACTTTAAAGCAATCTTAAATAAAAGAAGACATTTGGGGCTCAAAAAACTCTAACATTTTAATAATGTGGCCTAAAACCTTCCATTTCAAGGAGTCTCTAAGCAAAAAGGTAAAATGGTGTAGTAGCTAACATGTTGGCCAAGGAGCAGAGAGATCAGGTTCTAGTCCACTGTCAGTAGCAGAAGCTGATTTGGTTACTTTTGCTCATTCTCTCTTAGACGAACCTACCTCACAGAGCTTGCTTTAGAGAAAAAGAGAAGTGGCTAATGTACTTTGCCCTGAATGAAAGCAGTAGCTGCTACTAAGAATGCAGTATTACACATTACATATTCTTCCAATAAGGTGTTGCCATTTAAAGAATTTAAAACAATGGATAATGGTAAAGTCTCCTTTAAATAGCTAGGAGCTATTTAAAATGCAGTATTACATGCTACATATTCTTCTAATGGTATTGACATACAAGAATTTAAAATAATGGATACTTGTAAGGCCTCCTTCAAGTTGAGCTTAACTTCATGGAAACATCAATTCAACAAAAACATTCTACAGACAGAAGGGCTCCAGCTGAATTTTTCTGCTAGTTGTGCAGAAACAACTTGTTCTAATCTTCCCACTCCCTGCAGATCGCTGTGTGGAAGAAGTACTATAAAAGAAAAAGACTGTCAAATACAGATAGTCCTTGACTTACAACCACAATTAGGACCAGAATTTTGGTCACAAAACAATACAATCATAGAGAGATGTCACATGACAGCATCAGTTAGCGACTACAATCTCAGCAATCCCTGTTGCCATTGTTAAGTGAAGGACCAACTTCAATCCAAGCCATTGTGGGCTTGGTCCCTCCCAGCTCCAAGCCTCAGTAAAAATAAGGGACTGTCTCCATTTCCCCCCCCCCATCTCCCTCCATACCATTGCTGTCCTTTTGGCTGTCCTGTGCCCTACCTTATGGGGCAGCAAGCACCACCACCACCACATGTCCCAATCACCCTGCATTCTAGGATCCCTTAAGCTGAGGCTTGTTTCATGCTGGAAAAGATGCTTTCAGCTTTTTTCTTTTTTCGCTGTGCAAAGCCAGCCTTGCCCAGGGGGCATTTTGGCGCATTGTGGCTCAGGGGTTGCTTTTGGCTCCCCCCACCTCATTTTTCGTAGTGGGAAAACAGTCCCAGACCTGCCCAGGAGCTCTTTGCAAAGGAGCATTTTGGCATCCTATGGGCCGCTTTCAGACTTTTTTTTTCTTTTACTTTTTCAGGATTACTCCTCCTTAATAATCATGAACCTAACATTATTTAGATGAAGTTATTTGTAGAGTAACAATTGCAATAAAGAACACAAATATACTTTCATCCATTTGCAACTTTTCTCTGTTAACCCTCGTTTATTACTTCACTTCTCTGTACTTCTAAACAAGACAGCCTAGCTATACCTGACAGAAAGATTTAATCCAGTGTTCTATTTTGAGAAGCGACCAACTAGATGTACCTGGGAAGCTTACAATCAGCCCTCTTTGTCAACATCATCTTACATTGCACGGATGGGTTTCTGTAGCCTGCAGATGATCCCCAAAGCGGGTTAGAATGAGCTGCAACAGATACAGAGAAATGCTCTAGGTGGCTACAAATACCCAAGGGAAGGGACTGGAATTGACCCGTTACTGTTATGTTGTACAGGCATGGTCTAGAAGAATTGGTTAATGCTTTGACCATATTGAAAGATTCCTATCTCATGAATCCTCTGGTAAGACACATTTAAAAGGTTATTGAATATTTACATTCTCAATTTGTCAAGGCAGAGTTTAAAAAGACAATAAGGTTCAATATAAATCTGCACAATGTCTGTTCATAACTAATTCAAGGGCAATACTGTAACTTTCTCAGAAGTACTTTCCCACTTATTGTTTACGGAATATGACGATTGAACACAAAAGAAAATAAAAACTTGACAGCCATAATGATCATACTACATTTTCAAAAAGGAGGTGGAACAACATTTGTTTTGTTGTTGTTGTTGTTGTTGTTGTTGTTGTTGTTGTTGTTGTTGTTGTCTGGGGGGTAAAATAGAGGGAAGGGAAAGTCTGAGTCCTCCCTGTATTGTATACTTCATATTGCAGATTCAAGCATTATGAAGAAGTATAAGCTTACAAGAAACTTCTCAAGGCACCCAGTTCTGAATAGCACAGGCAGTAAAATGACTAAACCTGTGAAAAGTGGTTGAGCACTGCAAATTGGCTTCTTGGAATTAAACTGGTACATCTTTTATTTTTTTCCTCCACAAAATAATTTATTTCTGTAATTACAGCAAGTTCTTCCAAGAAAAAAAAAAACTTTTCTATGGTTGGCACAGTTTACTATTAGAAAGAAGTATAATCATTAGCATTTTCCTTCCCCCAACATAATTTACACTGGTTTTGCAAAGTATCATCTGGAGGTAAAGCACTAAATATATTTTGCCACTTCCGATGTTATAGCAAATATTACAAATCAAAACCATATAAGGATATCCTTATAGAGAGGAAAAGCAATCAGAAATTTGATTCAAGGTAACAGGCTGCATTCTGAAATGGACATCTAAAACAAAAGGCTAAAATCATCCCAGCACCTGATTTAATTGCATCAGCTTATTAAAACAATGAACACTGACCAATTATAACCACATCTGGATTCTATAAAGCTTTTTTTGTAGCAGAGTTTTGCAGCAAAACTCCAGAGTAACAAAAGATCTTTGAAATGATACGTACCAGTTACATATGTTCCTAATACCTAGCAGTTCTTAAGTGTAGAAGCACTCAGACATGCATAGCACTTCAAGCTTTAAAAGGCTTCACTTGTTCATTTTGATAATGTATTTGTCAAATTATTATCCCTATTTTATGAAAAGTAAGTCAAACTGAGATCAATGGATCCAAAGCCACCCACTTTTGTAGTGATAAGAGATCATAATGAGTATAAAAATATCCATCCGGACAGTATTTCAAGGTCCATTTTCCTTTTAACATCAAATAAAAGCTAAGAATTTCAGGACAGGAAGGATTTTACCTTTTTATGGGTTCTTTTATGGTTAGACCAGTGGAAAAGGGTAAGTATCAAGGACAGAGTTAGGGAAGATGAGGGGCTCTGAGGGCTACAAATATATTTATTTATATTTTTCATTCTACATGTTCAATATTAAAAATAACCAGTTGAGGATGTATGTATGGGCAAATATCCAGCTAGGCTGGAGGGAGGGGTCAAGAGGGCCCTGGCTTTAGAGTTATTGCACTGCAGTAATGGAACAGGCCAGACTTCCCCCAGAATACTTGAAGCCTTATCTTGCCATTCCCAAGGGAGTACAGTTAGTCTGATGAAATTCTTATAATATAACTGGCTAGCCATAAACTATTGTGTAGACTTTTCATGAGTGGTTTTTCATCTGATGTAGTGCTCAGTTACAATATAACAAAGCAGCATTATTTTGAGAACTTGCTTATTGTCAACTATACTATACACACACAAACATACACACACATTAAAACCCCTTTGAGTATAAAATAACACTTTGGGAATTAGGTTTGAAATCTTCTAAAAGGAAAAGGGATAGGAGCTACCATAATATCTTATGTAGATTCATTTCTGAACAACAGGCACATTGAATATAAACCTCTGAACTGTACTCTAGAAATACATTATGACACCCCCTACTACCAAGAGAACCAAAATACTAACACATGTCACTCTTTTGTCAACAAGTCGTCGCTGTCATTTAAGTTTAAAAATAAAGAGACTACCAGTGACCAGCAATTCTGCTTCCTGGATGAAATTGTGAACAAGAATAGCTTCTCTTCTGTTAATATAAGAAATACTATCCTTTAGTCCTTCTAATTTAGTACTTTTCTGTGCAAGAAAATAAGTATTATGAGTATTAAGATGATTGTGAAAAACAAAACAAGGATAAATTTCAAACTAAACTATTGGTCTAGGTGAACAAGGATGAGCAATATCTCATTATATGAAATCAATAAAATACAAAGGCTGATGGCTTAAACTGTTAGCTCACATTTGTAAAATTACAATTAAGCTATCCAGGAATAATCACAGGGCACAAAGTCTTAATAGTTAACATAGCCAGCAACCTTTTGTGCATGGTAACTGTCCATCGTATTAGATAGTATTAACCTCAATGTTTCAAAATATTTCCTCTTTTCAATTTTTATTTTCAATGAAATTATTTTCACTAGAAGAAAAAATTAAAACATGGATGATCTAAAAAAGAACACAATAAGAAAGCAAAACCCAATATTACAAAGCAAGTGTTTTTAGCTTACCCCTAAAGTCTTTCACTGGAAAAAGAGTGTTGGTTTTATCTGATACACTTCTTCTCCGTGTACTGGAAGGATAATCCAATCGTAGATCCAATTGGGTGTAGACTCCTCTTCCACTTTGGAGACAGAGTCAATCAGATCCTTGGTCATGCTTCCTTCAGCTGAGCATGCCCAGAATTTGATGAAGACGTCTCGATTGACTTTCCTTGTCTTGTTTTGGTGTTGGTGCCTACTTCCCCTAGACTCCAGACTAGACCGTTGCCAGGGTGGGATTGGATTATCCTTCCAGTACACTGAGAAGAAGCGTATCAGGTAAGACCAATGCTCTTTCTCCAGCGTAATGGAAGGCTAATCCAATCATATGGGATATAACAAAGCAGGTTGTCCTAAGGGTGGGAAGCAGTCTAGTCTTGAGTTCCCAATTCTGTGTGCACCTTTTGCAAGACTCTTCTGCCAAAGGCCACTTCGGCCGAGGTGAAGACATCTAGCTTGTAGTGTCTTATGAATGGGAATGGAGAAGACCACGCTGCTGCCCTACAAATGTTCTCAATAGAGGCTTGCATATTCCATGCGGCCGTCATGGCTACACTTCTAGTCGAATAAGCTGTTACCCATTTGGGCAATGGAAGGGCCTGGGTCTCATAGGCCTTGGTGATACAAGCTCGTATCCACCGACCTATGGTTGAAGGTGTGATTTTGTTGCCCAACATCTTCTGTTTGAATGACACAAACAGTGATTTTGTTTTCCTAATAGAGGCTGTCCTCTTTAGGTAAATGCGAATAACTCTCCTAATATCTAGGGAGTGCCATTCCTTCTCTAGATTGTGACTTGGGTTCGGGCAAAAATCTGGTAAGATGATTTCTTGTGCCCTGTGAAATAAGGAATTCACCTTCGGGAGGAAGGTGGGGTCCAATCATAGGATCACCCTATCTGAGTGAATTATACAAAGGTCCTTCCTCATGGATAGGGCTGCTAACTCCAATACTCTTCTGGCTGAGGTCATGGCCATCAGAAACGCTACCTTCCAAGTGAGGAATTGTAGACTGGTTGAACGTAATGGCTCAAATGGATCTGTCGTGAGCGCCCTAAGCACCTTTGGTAGGTCCCAAGTGGGATATCTATGTATCACTGGTGGTTTTAGGTTGGTTGCACCTCTGATGAAACTGCACACCAGCGGATGTCTGGCTAGGGAATCTAACTTCCCGCAGCCTAATACGGATGCCAGGGCCGCCACTTGCCTGCGTAAGGTGTTGGGAGACAGGCCCTTATCTAGGACTTCCTGGACTCCAGGATTTTGGTCACTGATACCACTGTAGGCTCGATATGCTCTTTGGAGCACCAGCTGCAGAAGGCTCTCCATGTGGCATTGTCTGTTAGTTGAAGGTCTCCTGTCAGCCTGCAATGTTTGTATGACTTTACTAGAACACTTGAGCTTGCTCAGGGCTGACCGCTCAAGTGCCATATGGTTAGGTGGAACAATTGCGGCTCTGGATGAGACAAAGCTCCTTGACTGAGCACTATTCTGTCTTGAGGGATCCTCCATGGTCTGGACATTGATAAGACTGACCAGATCCGCATACCACGGGCATCTTGGCCAGTGTGGAGCCAGGAGAAGGATCTCTGCCCTCTCCTCTATCAGCTTTTTTACTTTAGTGGAAGTGGGTGAAAGGTGTATAGCAACCCCCTGGGCCATGGGATGCAAAGGGCATTGACCCCCTCCGCCCCAGTTGTTGGGAATCTGGAAAAGTATCTTAGTAGCTGGGCATTTGATGGAGAAGAGGTCCAGAACTGGATTCCCAAACTTCCTTGACAACTCCCTGAACAGGTCTGGATGTAGTTGCCACTCTGAGTGGCCGACCGTGGTTCTGCTGAGCCAATCCGCCTGCACATTCGCTATTCCCGAAATGTGCTCTCCTTTGATGGAGAGGAGATGACTCTCTGCCCAGAGCCCTAATTGTCTCGCCTCATGCATGAGTGCCCTGGAATGAGTCCCCCCTTGCCGGTTGATATGTGCCTTGGTGGCCACATTGTCCATTAGAATGAGTATATGGTATATCCCGAGATACTGATCTAAAATATCTTTAGGGCTAGATGAACTGCTCTGAGCTCTAGCTAATTGTTGTTTCTGAGGTCTGTTTTGGACCACTGTCCCTGTGCTATCCTGTTTGGCGCCCCAGCCAAACAGGCTGGCATCTGTGGTAATGGATAGGTGTTTGGGTTCCTTGAAAACACAACCTCTGCTTATGACCTGCGACCTCCACCACTGGAAGGAGTGTAGTACCTTTGGTGAAACCTTGAGTTTCGAGTTGCTCCTGCCTGATCTCTGGAATGGCAGGAGGAACCACTACAGTGTCCTTGTGTGAAGCCGTGCCCAGGGTACGATTGCTATGCAGGATACTATTTTCCCCAGGAGTTGTGAAAGTACGTCCAACGATACTGTCCAGGCTGCCTGAATTTGGGCCGCCAGTACCTTGATACTGGCTTGCCATTCTTGTGATATGTAAACCTTGCACAACCTGGTGTCTATGACTGCTCCCAAGTGTAGTAGTCGATTTGTTGGAAACAGATGCCTCTTGTCGAAATTCACCGAGAACCCGTGTTCTTGCAGAATCCTGATGGTGATCCGTAGGATTCTCTGCTGCCCTGTCCAGGGAACAGGACTATATCTGTATGTCGTTCAGGAGGCGCACAGGGATCACTCTGAGATGCGCTGCCAGCGCTGCCAGTATCTTGGTGAAGGTTCTGGGTGCTGACGATAGGCCAAAAGGAAGGGCCTTGTATTAGAAATGACGACCCACATACTGAAATCACAGAAATTTCTGATGAGCTGGCAGGATGGGAATGTGTAGATAGGCCTCCATAAGGTCTATGGAGTTCAGGAAGAACAAATGCTCCCCAGTATGGACTGAAGGGACTGCATTTTGAATCTTTTGTATATTAAGTATTCAGTTTTTTTAGGTCCAAAATCACTCTGTAACCCACCCCCCAAGGCTTTGGAACTACAAACAGGATAGAGTAGAACCCCTGTCCTTGCTCATCCCAAGGGACCGGTTGAATGGCTTGGATGTCGAGTAAGTGTTGTATTGCTGCCTCCATGAGGCTCCTCTTTGCCCTGTCCTTTGACATCTGACAGCTTATAAAAAGGTTCGGGGTATGGAGAGAAATTTGAGGGAGGGTCCTAATCCGTATTCAGGACCCAGGTGTCTGTTGTTATTGTTTCCCATTGCTTGGTAAATAGGCTTAGTCGACCGCCAATGGGAGGGTTTGTCTGGCTGTCATTTGGAGCAACGGAAGGGACAGCTATTTGTCTTTGAATGCACACATCTCCTTCGCTCAATGACTGAGTCAAATTCTGGGCATGCTCAGCTGAATGAGGTGTGACCAAGGATCTGATTGACTCAGTCTCCAAAGCGGAAGAGGAGTCTACACTCACACAATTGGATTAGCCTTCCAGTACACTGGAGAACTGCAGCTTTCTTTCTTATATAAACGTATTTGCTGAGTCACTATACGCTTTAAAGTGGCATGTACTGTACTTCAAATTATCAAAAGTTTTAATCTGCCCATTTCAGATCACTGTTTTCAGAAGGGCTAAAAACATTAAGAGTTTAACACTGTATCCATACCCACATCAAAATACTAACAAAGATTATTTTGAGATGTTGATCATATTAATGTTTCATTACTGTATTTGGGGTTTCTATCATGCATGGCAGTCAGCATATGGAAAAGGTGCCAGCTCCTATATTAATATAAAGGAAATTATAACAAATTTTGCAATGGGGAGTGTGGGTGAATTCCACTGCAATACCTTCAGCACTTCACACTCTAGTCCCAAGGCTGTAGCATTCCATGCTCTCTGAATACACTTGATTTCTTCACTGAGAATGATGGGGAAGTTGTAGATTTTAGGATTTAACAGATTTTTGTACTATTGCAAACCAACAGACTGCTTTTTCCAGTATGACGCCATTTTGGCTGCAAATTTACCAAGTTGTTTAACACTGAAAGGTTAACTCATAAACCAACAAACTTCTTCCAGGCTCCATTGAAGAAATTAACAGTTAAAATAGTTCTCCCCAGTGACTACTCACTTCACCTCAGATGAATCCATCCAGGAAAAAAAAAAGATCTCCCTGATCTCCCCAAGAAGCTTCATGCAGTAAATTGATTTTTCAGATAAACCTGGACCAAATAATTTGATTGTGAAAAGGCAACCATTAAGAAATGAAAAGAGAAATGAAGTGGCATATATTCACATACACACTTCTATTCTACTCTTCTTCCAGGGGAAGAGAAACTACTGTACATATGTTCACACAGTTCTGAAAGAAAGATAGCTGAGGTTCACAAATGTACTCAGCTACAAATCAGGAGTTAGATTTCTCAACTATATTTTGAAGATTTATGGTGGCAAAATGATCCTATTCTTTTACTTTTAGCGTTGAACTTCTACGTTTTTAATTCGACATTTTTATCTATAACACAGAATCCTCCAATTTGTAAAATGTAAGTACAAATTACATTTGTATTTTGTATTTCTCCATAGTATTTGCAAGGTTTCCTTTGCACAGATTGTACATAGTGCTTTGCTTTTGAATAAAATCAGACAAACTGTCTTTTCCCTGTTTAATCATAAACAGTAGAATGGCCAATGTGTGACAGTGCCCTATCTTGCTCAATGTGGATTGATTCCAGGCCATCTGTCAGAAATTGTAGGCAGGACATTCTATCTTTCTTGCAGCATGAACAAAGTGGTACCAGCCACTTCATTGCAAATGGTGGGGAAAGAAGAAAGGAAGAAGCTGTTGCTTTTCTTGTTTGCATATTTTACTTTGGCAGCAAGTAAAAAGCCCTGTGCTTGCCAACCTCATTATCATTGTAAAACATTCCAATTATGAGATGGAAAATGGGCTGGTGGGGGGGGCGGGAGAAACAGGACAAGAAAGGGCAAGTATTCAAACAGTGCTGCACAGATCAACTGCACTTAAAGGCAACATGAGATGAGAAACCTAAATAACCATACCTTCTGGACAGCTGTAGGTACTTTTCCAGTAACTTATTTCTTTACTGAAGGACAGAATATCATTCCTCAATCTGAGTACTTCTGCATAAAGTACAAACTATTTTGCTTAAGAGTAATTATGTACTACTACTCATTTCAAATTAAAACGTGTGCAGCATTACACACAATGCAGTACACTGGCTCATGATCTGACTTCACTGATTAACAAGCAGTTTAAAACACAGAGGCAAGCTAACTGTTTCTTCCCAGAAGAGGCAAAGATATGTTTTTACAGGAATTACAGCAAGAATTGTATGTTGCTTCATATTGTTATGAAGCAAGAGTGTCTTTGACAACTTTCGTATTCTAAACATTTCTGAATAGTACTTAGAACTAGATTCATTTAGTTCTTTGTCACAGGCAAAAAGCAAACCAAACTCACAAGGACAGTTGCACAAAAACCAACTCCTCCAATTGAGACTTTTACTTAAAACAAGATATCATTCACAGGGTGGATAAAAATCAATGATTTTTAAAAAATAAAAAAACCCGGATTTTTTTATTTAAATTGGATTTTTTAAAATTTTTATTCAATTTATTTTAATAAAATGCTTTTGGGGTAAAAATCTATCTAAAGATAGTTTTCTATTTAAGATACATTAATCATTTAGTTTATTCAGCATGACATGGAGCTTAGTTATGTAGCATGAGGCTGTATATTCTGCAATATTGGGACTGTCAAAGAGTTAACAGCGGGTCAGAGGAGGAGCCATTGCAGGACAGAGATGACAGTTGCTCTTTAAAAATAATGATTCAAATTAAGTTGATTTAAATGAAGCCTTTTTACTAGATTTAAATTATGATTTAAATCAAATCCACCCTGATCATTCACTTTATGTACATTATCTTGATCTCTACTGAAACGTATTGATATGCAAAGTTTCTTTAGAATATTACATCTAAATAAATTAAATGCAAGATAGCGTCTTATTTTCAACCTGATTTTCTTAGATGAAAGTATGTCCACTTAAAATGGAGATTGTATGTGGGTTAGTCTCAGAATTGGTGCTGAAACAATGCATGACTGTCTGGAAGAAGTATACTGCAAAAAATATCAAGTTACATGCATCAGCTTCCTATAATTCTGAAGCAAAATTTCAAGGGATTGATTTTGAGCTATGGAGGTTTGTAATTTATTTATATATTTACATATGCTATTTATATAGCTGCCCTTATCACTAGAAGTGACTGGGCAGTGTATAACAAAGATATAAAACAGTAAAATGCATTCAAGAAATCATTATGGCTCAGGACCAGGGTACTTACGAGACCGCCTCCTGCCACCAATAGCCTCTCACCGACCAGTTCGCTCCCATAGAGAGGGACTCCTCAGGGTGCCGTCGGCCAAACAATGTCGACTGACGGCCTCCAGGGGGAGAGCCTTTTCTGTGGGGGCACCTACCATCTGGAACGGGCTTCCCCCGGAGTTACGAAACATCCAAGACTTACGCATATTCCGCCGTGCCCTGAAAACATTTCTATTCCAACAAGCTGGTCTGGCCTAACTCTCCCTTTTAATTGGCTTTTAAACTGGCTTTTAAATTGGGTTTTAAACCTCTTTAGATAAATTTGGATGTTTTTAATCTTTGAGCCTAAATTACTTAATCTGTTTCTTAATAGTTTTTAACTTCTATATGTATTTGTATTTATTATGGCTGTTCACCACCCTGAGTCCTTCGGGAGTAGGGCGGTATACAAATATGAAAAATAAATAAATAAATAAATAAATTATTATGAAGTTTAAAAAACATATGGCACACAAGAGATCAGATTAACAAGAGAGCCACTTCAAGATGTCACCGGTCCCCTAAGACTCAGAGGCCTATGACAAAGTCATGTCTTGAGGGACTTCTGGAAACTAAATAGGGATAGAGCTGATTTCACTTTAGACGGAGAATGTTCCATAAAAAAGATGCCATGACTCCTTGGGCCCATCAACTCTAAGTTGTTGTTGTTGTTGTTGTTGTTGTTGTTGTTGTTGTTGTTGTTATTGTTGTTGTTGTTAATCTTTGGTGAGATTCACAGCCTTTGAGGCTGGTTAATAGCTCAGCAGCTCGAGTCCTAACCAAGGACCTAGGAACTGTTAAGGTATCGTTGGAGGATATAAGCTGTTCCGAGTAGGGTGGTTTTTTGTAGAGTCAAAATGTTCAAGTCCGGTAAATTTAGAATTTCTAAATAGCGAGGTAGCCCTTTGGGTATTGTTCCAAGGGCTCCAATTACAATCGGGACCACACACGATGATGATGATGATGATGATGATGATGATGATGATGATGATGATGATGATGATTTACTTTATTCATTAAACATGAAACTCAGTCAAATGAACATTCAAAAATGCATCACAAATACCATTGACTGGTGCTAATGGTTGATACAGGTTGCTGCCAGCATCCTAGGTATCAACCAAGTACCTTCTTAAGATGTACTATGTTCCAAGTAGCGCAGTTTTTTGCAGTTCCACTGGTGTTATTGCAGGAAGCTGTAATTTGTTGATGTATCTTATAAAATTATTGGACACGGCACCAAGTGCCCCAATGACAATGGGTATCACTGTTACATGTTTCATCCATAGCCATCTAGTTTTAATGGCCAGGTCGCGATATTTCATTATTTTTTCCAGTTCTTTTTCTTCGACTCTGGCATCTCCTGGTACCGCAATGTCAATAAATTGTACGTTTCGGTTTTCAACAACTGTGATATCTGGCGTGTTGTGTTCCAAGTGATGATCTGTCTGTATTCGAAAGTCCCACAAGATCTTCACCTTCTCATTTTCTATAACTTTTTCCACTTTATGTTCCCATGACTTTTTGGAAGTCATATTTTTTACATAATGACCAGTGGATTAATTTAACAACTCGGTCGTGTCTAGCTTTGTAATCAGTTTGTGTGATTTTGCTGCATTCACATATTAAATGTGAAACAGTTTCGACTTTGTTGTTGCAAAGTCAGCAGTTTGGTGGATTTTTGTATCTTCGCTTCATGGCATTAGTTTGTAGTGCTTGTTCTTGAGCAGCGAGTATTAAACCTTCCATTTCTTTCTTGATGGTTCCCATCTTAAGCCATGCCCATGTAAAGTTGTCATCACATTTTCCTTCAATGTTTTTCAAGTGCTGTCCATGCAAAGCTTTGGTTTTCCATCTATTTAATCTGTCATCCAGCTGTTTTTCCTTATATTCTGCCTTTGTTTCTGTTGTTTTTATAATGTTCTCTGTTTTCACAGCCTGCAGCAATTTTTCTGTACTTTGGTTCACATAATCATTCAAACTTTGTTTTTCTTCTTCTACAGTTTGATGGATTTGCAATAGTCCTCTGCCCCCTATTTTTCTTGGCAGGTACAACCTGTTGATGTCACTTCGTGGAATTATTATTATTATTATTATTATTATTATTATTATTATTATTATTATTATTATTATTATTATTATTCGCACAGTCATCCAGATATTCAGATTGGATTTGGCATTTTTGTCTACCTATCAAATCCTTACCAAGGACTGGGATAGGCAAGTCTGGATGTTTGACGGTGTTACAGATATCATTGCAGGATGGAAGCTGTTCCAAGTAAAGCCGCCTTCTGCAATTGACCAATAGCAAATTTGTCAATGCCTATGGTGTTCAAGTGGTGCGCCAGTTCTTTTGGGATTGCATCCAAGGCATCTATTACTATTGGTACTACCCTTGCTTGCCTTTGACATACTCATTCTATTTCTATTTGTAGGTCTTTATATTTTATCTTCTCCAATTCTTTCTCTTCTATTCTGCTGTCTCCAGGCACTGTCACATCCACTATCCAGACATTTTTGTCTTTCTTATCAACAACTGTTAAGTCCGGGGTGTTATGTGGCACGTGCCTGCCTGTCTGGATTCTGAAGTCCCAGAGCAAATTAACTTCTTCATTTTCTATGACTTTTCCATTATTATTGTTATTGTTATGTTAATGTTAACATAGTTATGATTATCCCATAGTAATAAAAACATTTAATTGGAAGCCCTTACTTCAAATCTCACTCAGAAACTCACTGAGCTACCTAAAACACAATAGTATCAGTCTCAATCCCATCCTCTTATTTTATAGAAATAACTGACACATGCCAAAAGTTTAGTAACTATGATTGCTAAATATATATGCTGTGAAATATCAAGAAAAACTATTAAATAAACAACATCCCAATTCTTCTTTCAAAATGCTTCAACTGCTTCTGTTTCTGCTTATAAAACAGTTACATTCTTCCCATTCCTAATTATTTAAATTATCTGCAGGATGGGGGTAACATGCTGACCATTCCTGGACTACAGAAAACCAAAGCTCACTTATCCTGCCAAGACCACATAGGTAGATTTTAAGATTGCAGGCCTGCTTAAGGACACAGGTCAATTACAGCCTAATTTGCTGTAAAACCTACGACTTTTTTCCCTGTCACTCCACCCTACCACAATCTACAGAACAGAAACAGCTGCTCCAGATAAAGCTATAGAGTTGTCTTTCATATTACACTAGAGAGCTGTGAAAATGTCACTGTACACTTAAGCGCTGTTACAACTACACTGATACACTGCATGTCGATCCGAGTACACACAGGAAAAGAGAAGCAGAAAATATTTCAAAGTGGCAAGTCAAATAACCAGAATAAATTGTAGTTGAACAAATTAGGTAATCATAGGAACCACTTCTGTGTAGGCAGCACAGATCTGTCTTACAATCACCATCTTTCAGTTTCTAGAAAAGGGACAGATTATGATTCTTCCTGTGGAATTTCAGTAAATTCTTTGTTTTATTTATGTATAACAGCATTCACAATATGTTAGTATATTATTTAACTATGCACTTAGGAAATTGAGAGTTGGTAACGTGGAAAGTGTATGGAATCATATTTAAGCTAGTCAACTGATAAAAAATACTTATATACTGCCAAATCTAACAGAGTCACAGTAACAACAAATAGAATCTGTAAAACCAACACTAACACTTTCCCCTACCTGCATAATGCACACAAACACTAGCATCAGAGAAGTTCTCACGAATCAATTGTCATGCAGCTCTTTCTTAATTGCCCTCTGAAACATGGAAAGGAGGAGTGCTATCTGAACCTCTGGAGCTATTCCATAAACTGGTGGCCTGCAGGCCGTATGCGTCACGCACAGGCCACACCCACCCCAGCTCCACAAAGGCAAAAAACGTTGTGATACTTCTCGGGACATCACATGATGCGAACCAAGTTTGACACCCGTGCCATAGTAGGAGGCCCCCAACAAATAACAACATGATTCCCCCATTTCATTTGGGGAGGAGAGGAGTGTCTATGGACCAAACAGATCAGTTCTTCCTGGAGCAGGCAATAATACAGATACCTATATGCCCACGCCATAAAGAAAGCTGCTAATGAAAACTAGGTCAATGCAAATGAAAAGGTGCTAATCCAATAGAAGAAAATATCTGCAGCTCAAAGTTGAACTATATAGTCCTTGGTGTTCTCCCAGCTTACGTGTTTGCTTGCAGACATTTCATTTCCTAAGTAGGTAACATCATCAGCGCTAGTGAGTGTGGGGTTTGCTCCCATCAAAGACATCACAAGATAAAAGAACATATGAACATCACTTTATAACTGGGACCTGATTTGGCAGAAGAATATTAATGCCCAGTCATATCCATTATGGAAAAGAAAGTGAAACACCCATAATCTATTAGGGTCTATCCATCTGGTTTAAAAACTCAGTATGCTAGTCTTGATTATCTGTATTTGGCTATGGGAATCAAGAACAAGTATGGAGTTTTGAAGTGTACATTTTACCATGTCACTCAATTCTCCCTCCTTGAAATAGTTCCAGAGATAATGTTGAAATATTAGATCATCAAATGTGATATATCTTTAAAACTAATTGGCCAGAATGACATAGCAAATAAAGGGTTCATAATAAACTTTTGGATTTAACAAGCACCTCAGTCAAACAACATGCAGGTTTTGTGGCACTGCTTAAGACAACACAAAGTTGTATAGAAGATACAAATAAAATATTATTTTACACTTAAAATAAATATATGAACTCATTTACTATTATTTCTCTCTCTCTTGCGCGCGCGCGCGCAAAAAAATAAAATCTCTGGTGTTTTCCTGCGTCATATTAAATAAGTTCGTTAAAATGTTTAAAATTCTGATTAAAATCCTAGCTTAAAATCTTCTAAAAATCCTTACAGAGCAGTCTGCAAGGTCCTTTAAAACCTTAGCTAAAATCCTACCAGTAACTTTAAAAGTTTTTCTTATAGCAACGTTTCGACAGGCTCACAACCCTGTCATCTTCAGGCTCTTATCTAGTTTAGAAGCTGTGGGTGTGTTGCGAGGTCGGAGCTGTCGCTTTTCTATGTTTGCTGCTGCTGACATATGCTGGTTAGTCTGTAACTCTATGTTGTGATTGGAGGACAGCAGTTTTTCTTCCTGCTTCTTCCTGTCTTCCTAAGAAGACAGATATATATATATATATATATATATATATATATACATACATACATACATACATACATACATACATACATATACACATATACATATACATATACAGACACACACACACATATATATATATACACACACACACACACACACATTTGTATCATTATAGAGTATCACACACAGCAGTGGGTTGCCCCCGGTTCGCACCGGTTCTATAGAACCGGTAGTAAAACCAGCGGGAGGCCCCGGCCACTGACCCTGATGTCATGAAAATGCTTCTGCACTTGCGCAAAAGAGCACACGCGTGCGAGCGAAGCAGGCGTGCATGCGCGGCCCTGTTGCGAACCAGTAGTAAAGGTAAGTAGAACCCACCCTGATCACACAATAAATGGTCGAATGACTTCTCAAAGGGTTTGGGATGTTTGAGCACTTCCAGAGGTTTAATACACTGAATGAAAACATCTTATCACCTGAGATTTTGAGGAAGCAATGTGGAACTGAAGACAGCTTTGCTGGGAGTAAAACCAGTAATTGTGGTGAAATGAGGAGCCAGTGAAGGGACCAGCTTCTTGGAATTTCTTTCCAGACAAAGAGAAGACTCGGGATAGACCACATGCACTCCACTCCATACAGCAGCTCCTCACAAGGAGACTATAATAATGCAGTCTTGGATGAGTTTAGAGCTCTGGGAGTCCAGGGATTGCCATCTTTACCCAAGATGTGGTTCAATGCCTTTCAAAAGGACATTGGGTTCACATGCTTCCTTTCTTAATCACTTTTGGAAATTATGGACATTAATAACTTTCAGAAGCACCAATTTCATTACACTGAGTAAAATTCCATCAAACCTTAATGAAATAAGTCTTCTGCAAGTTTAAGGACTTTTTAAAAAAGTCTTTTTTTGGAATGAATAGCAAAATGGTGATTAGAATATTAATTTTGGAAGATTATAAATGAATCAAGAAATCAGATGGATTTGAAATAAGTCTCTGAAATTAATTATAAGAATCCAGTACGTTGTTTAGAATTCTATAAAAATATTAAGATTTTGAGATTAACCATCCCATGTGAAAAGAAAAACATAATTGAATAATTTTCTTATTTTGAATTTACAAAAGAGACATGTTAAAATTTTGAAAGAGTTTCTGAGAAGAGACAAGAGTAAACAAAAAGAAATCAGGTTCTAGGAAACTTTTTAAAAAGATTAAAGATCAATATTAAAAACAAAGAGAAGGAATAGAAAATTGGTTTATTTGATCAAGGTTAAAACCTTGAATAGCTTAAACCTTGGAAGAAGAGATATTTTGCTATACTTTTGGAGAATGTTAGAAGTAATTTTGTTAAAAAATAAAGTAATTTAGAGTGGGTTTACTTGATTAAGGTTAAAGCACATGTTACTTAATGATTTGCCATTTCTTTGTATATCTCTTTTCTTTATGCACATACATACGTATTCTTTTTTAAATATTTTTTCTATGCAGTTTTTATTTTAAAAAACTTTTCATATTTTTCTATTAGTTTTTTTATCTTACTATCTTTAAACTTTAAAATTATTATAAAAAAGAGAAAACACCTTAGCACAAGTATGGCACATTTTAGTGGCTGGTACTACAAAAAACAAATTTAAAAAATCAAATGTATTTTGTCTGGCAAAACAGAGAATGCATCTCACAAGAATTAAAGTCACCAACAAAAAATAAATTGTGAACACTTGCCTATTAAAAGGGTGACTGCAGGATAAAACATAGCATATTCAAAATAAGCAAGTTAAAGAGAACCAAATAAGGTCATCTTCTACAGATCATCTTACATAAGTAACAGTGTCACAGAACCTGCTACTCATTTCTTAAAAACAGAATAACTTATTTTTAGCTCAGAAGACAGTGCAATTGTTTCTTCTGTTCAAAAATGCTAATCAACTTGGTAAGCTAAAAAAAAGTGCTTTCCTCAGCAATGCATAATTATAGAAGCTGCCTAGGGTCTTGTGAGATGCAGTAACATCATATTTACAATTCTGGGCATCATACATCAGCACAAAAAACAGATTGCCATAATTGGAAGTCCACTTGTTTTCAAATTTCTTATTTTCTGACTTCAAATATAGTTTACATTTCAAGAGGGATAAAAGAGACTTGTGCTTTCACTCCATCAAAGGAAATACAATTTGGGAAATCACTGGTATTCTCTGTCCTTGTTTGCTTGTAAATATGTTACACTACCTAACTAAGTAACAGCATCAGTGCTAGTGAGTGTGAGGTTCACTCCCTGTTTATTACAGTAGCTTGCCCTGTCAGTATTGATGAGGGTGTGGTTTTTTCCTTGTTAATTCCTTGATTAGGATATCATTTTCTTGCTAGGGTGTCTGGTGTTAATCCCTGTTTATCTGGTTGTTGGTTGATGGCGAGCATATGTTCTCGTCCTTCTTAGCTTCCTTATTATCTCTTTAAAATGGTCTGTAAATGGGCGTTGGTCCTACTTGAATGCCATTTCTCGTACAACTGGTAGAGAGCATCCACAATGGGTATCAGCTCTATATCTTCTGCATGGAGACTGAGCACATGATCTTTATTTGCATATCTGGTCACTCCTTCCTGGTCTGGTGCTTTCCCAGTTTGGCGACAGCATAACGATGAATAGACTTGTGACCTGTAAAATAGGAGCCCCTCCCGGACTGTGGCCCAGACGTTAGTGAGGGTGGGGCTGGATGCTCTCTACCAGCTCTACAAGAAATGGCATTCAGGTAGGACCAATGCCCATTGTTGTGGCCCGCCAGCAGCCTGCGCGGATCGTGGCTGATCCTGACAACGAGTAGGCTGGTGTAGTGTTGTGCCAGCAGCCGGCGCAGCCGGTGCTCGCATCGGACAGCGAGGAGGCTGAAGAGGATGTGGTGCCAGAGGCAGAGACTCAGCCAGGGCCTTCAGAACCTCCAGAGGCTCCTTCAAGTGGAGAGAGCAAAGTGGAGGAGCCTCTTCTCAATGCTCAAGCACACAGGGCTGCCAAAAGACAGGAGTGGCTACTCAGGAGGAGGAGGTCTCCTCGAGAGTAAGGCTTGAGGATAATTGGCCACTCCCTTAACCTATTTAAGTCACACGCCTTTAGTAAGTTTCTTGCCGGAAACAACTTGTAATTATCATCAGAGCATTTTTGGAAAAGTCTTATCATATCTTGTTTTCTGGGCTGGTTGCCAACCTTTGCCGGACTTTGGTTTATTCTTGCTACTTAATAAATTTGATAAGGACCGTTGGTGTGTGTCAATATCCTCAGGAATCCAGAGGTGGGGCAGAACACCCATTCTCCCTAGAGCCGGATCAAGAACATCCAGAATGGGACATACCAAAGCCAGCCTGTCCCCTACGGGTGGGTGCAGTCTGGTCCTAAGTCCCCCCCAACACTATGAACCTTCTGGAGGACCCGTCTCCCAAAGGTTGCCACTGCCGAGGCAAAGGAATCCAACTTATAGTGTCAAATAAATGGAGATGGGGAGGACCATGTAGTTGCATGACATACCTCCTCAATAGAGGCCTATGTCGCCCATGCTGCTGTTGTGGCTGCACTTCTGGTAGAATGTGCCTAGGCGTTGGCAGGTTCTGAACCTTGTACGCCTTAGCAATGCAAGTTCTAATCCAATGACCCACAGTTGAAGGAGTGACTCTATGACGTAGTGTAGTGTAGTGTAGTGTAGTGTAGTGTAGTGTAGTGTAGTGTAGTGTGCTACTGGGTCTTTTGATTTGCTTAAGATGTTTTAGAGGGTTAGTTGTGTGCTATGGTGATGTCATGCGGCTGTAATGTGTGTTGGTTGTTTCTGAGATGTTTCTGATATATAGTATTAACCCATTCATGCTTGTTTTGATTGTGCTATAGTGGGCTAAATGGTCATAATTTTTAATAAAGTTACAGGGTATCCATTTTGTTGGAAGATGATTTATAGGTAGTTTGTTTCCTTTTCCTGGTGTTATGGATTGCTGCAGTGCACGTGTACTACTGTAGTTCTTATGCTGTTCCTCTTGTGGAAAATTGGATTGCTCCTTTGGTAATGGGGCCCTGGTTGGTATGGATTGGTGTTTTTTTTTGTTTTGGATTTTTTGTAGACTTGCATTTTAAATTTGCCATTATTTCCTTTGGTGATGAGGATATCAGTGACGATCTTCTCTTCTATTGGAATACAATATCTTCAGACATGCCATTACACAGATGTAAGGCTGGTGCATGGGCAGAAAGAGAAGAAAATAACAGATTTCCTTTCCTGTATTCTCAGGACCTTGTGCTATTACTTTAAGAAATGAACAACAGAACAGACTGGTAAAATTATCTTTAGTGCTATGTTTAAACACAGTTTGTAAGTACCAAGAGAAAATGAATTGTTAAACAATGTGAGAATATATAATTAATAATCAAGCATTATATAAAAGGAAGATTTTTCAACTAAAAACAGAGAAAACTTGAAAGTTGAAAATATTAACACACATGCAGACACTTTCCTACATGCATAAAAACCAAGCAGAAGACAGCTTGATTTACACAAAGTGATGGTAGTCCCCACTTAACAACCACAATTGAGCATAGAATTTCTGTCATTGTCATAAGTCATTGCAGTTATTAAGCGGTCACCATGTAACCTGACTTGATTTTATGACCTTTTTATTATGTTGAGCAGGGGTTGGATTAGAAGACTTTCAAGGTTCCTTCCAACTGTTATTCTATAATATAGCTATCTCTAATGATCTCTAATTCAGCTGGAATTCTATTCATTAAATAGAAATGTATTTTGTATTTTTACATCATATAATATTGGTACATTTTTAAAAAGTGAAATAGCATTTTTCCTCTTAGGAACCAGAGCTAGCTTCTTGAATATCTAAAATAATATTATACAACAATGGCAGCAGTATACAGGTATGATTTTTTTGAAAGTCAGTTATATTCTAAGTAAGATGGCTGCCATAATTTTGCAAATCCCGGACTTTCAAAGATAGTTTACAATGCAACATACAGACCCATCATTCAAATAAAACAGTGGCTGTCTAGCTTGGATACATGGCTTTCTGAATTATGATCCATTAAGCTTAACAACCTACCAGCCATTATAACATGCATGACAGCTGTTTGTTAAATCCTGCGTACGAGGAAGGATTTTATCCCAAGCTGATGGCATGGTAGGTTGATTAAGCCAATGTGAATTATCATACAGAGCTGATGGGATACAAATTATATATCTGTGGTAGCCATTATGATATTAATGTCATTTTAAAATAACATCATAAAAACCATTTTTCCTCTTTTTTTCCTGTGAGATGTAACTGGGTCATACACAGTGCCCCTGTTATAGGAAAATAACCATTTTAAGACTTCAACTAGTCTCCATTAAAAAAACAAAGCCAAAGCCTGTTTCAATACAAGATAAATTCTTCTGAGTTAAGCTACATAGAGCTAGTATATTTTCCCCACTTACTATATGAGTAGAAAAGTCATCTTCAAGTTGAAATCAACTTCAGGTTGATGGCTCTGGTCACCTGTTTTACAAATCATGAAATCATAGATATGTCATGATAATTTTCTCATTAAATCTGCAAGAGGTTAGCCACTGCTTTGTTCGGAGATGCTTTTTTTCAATTTGCAATTTAGTGTACAGCTCTGGTATTTCCTGGTAATATTGCTCATACTTGATACTCTTTAGCATGCTCAGATCAGACATCCAGTGGGAGCAGTAAATTCTCCTAATCTGCTGCGGGATGGTTCAGGAATGGAGTTGATACAGTCTGATCTCCCTGGAGACTGAGTCATAATTTTCTGGCCATGCCTCCATGTCTCTCCGTCAGGCCCCCGTTTTCGACTCAGTCGTCTGACAGAGACATCTTTGGTAGTTGCTCTTCAATCAAACCATTCCTGGACCATTCTAACTTCAGTTTTTTTCTAAAAATTGAAGGCTTGCGTGCTGGCCAGATCAGCCTTGGCTGATAACGCCGCCGCTGCCTTGGGGGAGGGTTCCTGGGGCTCTGGCCTTGGCCAGACATTGCCCTATTGCCTTAACAGCAGGTATAAACCCCCCCAACCCTCCCAACCCTCCAGGCGAGGCCATTATACCGCCAACGCAGCTGCTCCCACCAACGCTGCTCTATTGAGCCCAGCAGTGAAGTCCTCAGCTGACAAGCAGCTCATCTTAGGTGCTATCGCCGCACCGCCATTGTTTTTCGCCTCGCAACGATGCCTCAGCCATCAACGCCGCCTCCACTTCCATTGTTTCGCCTCGTGGCGAGGTCAATCAGCTGAGAGGCGGCTCGCAGCCTCTGCCATTGCTGCCGCCTCTGCTGCCGCCCCTCTCCTAACTTCGTGGCACATTTGGATCCCGGGCAGCCATCTTAACTGCAATTTGAACTGGGTGAGGCAGCGCAGCCCATACAGGAAGCGGCTTGTCATGCCGCTTCCCTTTTCAATCCACGGCGACTCATGGAGGAAGCCCTCTGTCTCGCGAGATGGGCAAAAGCAAACGTTCTCTCCCTAAAGGCAGACTACATCGTGGACTTCCTGAGCAGGACCACGGTGTACAACTCTGAATGGTGTCTCCACCCAATCTCTTCCGGGACATTTGCTCCCGCTTCAGCCACCCACTTCTGGACTTGTTCCTCTCCCACCTCAATGCATATCTTCCTTGCTACATCACGAGGTTTCCAACCCAGGGGCAGAGGGGACCAATGCACTCCACTGTGACTGGCCTCCCGGCTTGCTCTACACATTCCCGCCCCCACCCGATTCCAGCTGTGATCCGCAAGATCATCTTGGAAGGGGTGGAGGTAATCCTAGTGGCCCCTCATTGGCCCCGGAGACCATGGTTCGCGGATCTCATTGTGCTATCCATCTCACCGCCTTTGAGGATTCCCTCACGGAGGATCTCATTCAGCCAGGGGTCCTACTCCACCCGGAGTTGCAATGGCTCCAACTGACCGCCTGGCACTTGAAGGGGTCCTCCTGAGGCGGGATGCCTTCTCTGAGGGTCATCCAGACCATTCAAGCGGACAGGAAGCAGTCCACCTTCCGGGTCTACAACCATACCTGGCAGGTATTTTCTATCTGGTGCACTACGCGCGGCATTAATCCTGTCTCAGCTTCTGTTCCACAGGTGCTGGAGTTTCTTCAGGATGGCCTTGACAAGGGACTGGCTCACACCATCAGGCAGCATGTGGCTGCCCTCTCCACTGTCCTGTTGGGCAAGGAAGGGGAGTCCCTCGCTCTCCACCCCATCATCCATAGGTTCCTCCGGGGCGCCAGTAATCTACGACCTCCAGTCATACACCGTTATCCCACTTGGGATTTACCTAAGGTATTGCGGGCCTTCACGGAGCCTCCCTTCGAGCCACTGAGAATGGCGAGCCTCTGCCATCTCACCCTTAAAGTGGTCTTCCTGGTGGCTATAACATCCGCACAGCACATATCTGAACTGGCGGCCCTCTCAGTGAGAGCCGACCTCTGTATATTCTACCCAGACAAGGTAATCTTGCGGCTAGACCCCTCATTCATTCCCAAGGTTAACTCCTGGTTCCACCGTGCCCAGGAGGTCATCTTGCCAACTTTTGACTTCGGCCTTCTCATGCCTCGGAAAAGAAATGGCATACCTTGGATGCGTGGCGAGCCCTTAAGGTATACATCTCTCGCGCCCTCCAGGAAGACCGAGGCTCTATTCATTTCATTCCAGCCTACCTTGCTCGGCACTAAGGTGTCTTCTTCCACTGTAGGTCGCTGGATCAGGTCGTGCATAGCCCGTGCATATGAGACTAACGCACTGCCACCACCTAGGTGCATCACTGCGCATTCCACTTGTAGCACAGCAACCACCTCTGCTTGGGCCACACAAGCCTCCCTTGAGGAAATTTGCAGGGCAGCTACCTGGGCTACTCCTTCGCCTTTCATCAGGCATTATAAACTGGACGTCTTCGCCTCTGCGGAGGCATCCTTCAGAAGGAGGGTCCTTCAACAGGTTCATTTAGCCCTTCAACAGGTTTTTTTAGGGGGTGCTCTAGGCCCTTTGGCTTCCCGCCCTTAGGACAGCCAGGCTTGGGTATGTCCCATTCCTGAACCATCCCACAGCAGATTAGGAAAAGGGGTGTTGGTCCTACCTAAATGCCGATTCTCTCTTGCTGCAGGATGTTTCAGTCTCCCCCATCATCACGTGGGCCTGGAGCCGGGGCTTACTAATGCTCTGGCCTAGATCCTCTTTCAGGTCTTTCATCACCAAAAACTGGGGCCTGACGGAGAGACGTGGAGGAATGGCCAGAAAATTATGACTCAGTCTCCAGGCAGATCAGACTGTATCAACCCATTCCTGAACCATCCCGCAGCAAGAGAGAATCGGTGTTTAGGTAGGACCAACGCCCCATCTCAAGATGGATGCAAATCCAGATAATTGCAGAGACTGTTCCATGCACTTTTCTTGGCAATAACATGGAAATGGTTGCCCTTTCCATTGTCTAGATATGTTCTTTCCAGCTCTCCAGATTTATTTTCAAGGTGGTCTCCCATCCAAGCTCCTCAACAGTTTTGTCCTGCTGACCTTCCTTGAAGTCAGCCAAGGATGGCTAGATGCTGCCATCTGTTGATGACTTTGTTTTAGACATATTATATTTTTTATTTAAAAACCTTCTAAAATATATTAATAGTCAGCTTTGTCTCTTCTGGATAACAATATACTAAATATGTTATCAACTTGTGCCACAAAATAACTGTTTATGAAAGTGCAGGTAGAACTGACGTGGGCCAAAGGTATAGTACTATAATTTGAAAATGTTTTTTACACCCACTCCTTGCTATAATTACTGCGGTTACAAACTTAATTATAATTTCAAGTTTTATGTGCTACCAATGAAAAGAAAAAATGCAAATGTTTTCCAGCATGCATAGCTTCAGTGTAAAAATAGTTTTCTGGGTCTTGAAATACTCTGTCTTCCAGGCAGAACTTTTTTTTCTTAACTTCTTAAACGTACTTAAAAGTTTTTGCCTGCCTACTGTCAAGTATCACTTTAAATGTATCTTTAAATAAAATAATATTTCCACACAGGTAGCTAGTAAAAAAGTATTTTACAACATTAGAGTTACACAGATGCAATCAATAATGTTAATTTTGGGTGGCAAATTGAAGTTGTGATAGCAATGTTGTGGGATTAACTCTTCTAAGACTCATTGAAGTCAACCTAGTCTCCTGTGCAACACTAAATAAAGTTCTTAGCTTAATGAAGTATTACACAGTACATAAAGGCAATGTTATTTTTAGGAACACTGAAAACCATATTAACAAACTCCATGTAAGAAACAACTGAGAATAGAATAGAATAGAATAGAATAGAATAGAATAGAATAGAATAGAATAGAATAGAATAGAATAGAATAGAATAGAATAGAATAGAATATGGACGTTGGCTTACCGTGATACGTTCCTTCTCGTAGTGTAAAATGGGAGGTGCCAGTCTGGGTTATTCCTTGCTCTAGCTCTATGTCCTGAGTTGAAACTTCTGAAGATCCGCCTCCCTGGTGACGTCTCTTCAGTTTGTGCCAACGAAGCCAAGGTGAATGGTACGCAGCCAAAGTGAACGGTACGCAGTCTGAAAGATAGAAATAACATGCTCCACCAAGGGAGCCGGTCCAGGCAGCCACAGACAGGGTGGGGCTGGCACCTCCCATTTTACACTACGAGAAGGAACGTATCACGGTAAGCCAACGTCCCTTCTCCATAGTGTAGAAATGGGAGGTACCAGTCTGGGATATACCAAAGACTGACCAGCCCTAAGGGAGGGAGCTGTCCTGGGCCGACAACCCCGGATCTTCAAGAACCCGCTGTAGTACTCGTCTCCCAAAGGCGGCCTCCGCCGAAGCGAAGGAGTCAAGTCTATAGTGACGGATGAAGGGAGTGGGGGAAGTCCACGTGACCGCCCGACAGATGTCTTCTACTGATGCCTGAGTAGACCAGGCTGCAGTCGTGGCAGCACTGCGGGTGGAGTGGGCCGTAATCCCTTGCGGCACTGGAAGCGCTTGAAGCTCATAAGCAGACGAGATACACGCCCGAAGCCAGCGTCCCACCGTGGAAGAGGTCACCCTGTGGCCAAGAGTCGACGGCTGAAAGGAGACAAAGAGTGCCTCCGTCTTTTGGAAAGAAGCGGTCCTAAAAATGTAAATACGAAGGGCCCTCCTGACATCCAGGGTGTGCCAAGTCTGCTCCAAGGCATGCCGAGGCCGAGGGCAGAAGTCTGGCAAGACCAACTCCTGTGCTCGGTGGAACAAGGAGTTGACCTTAGGAAGAAAGGCAGGGTCCAGCCGCAGGACCACCCTGTTGGGGTGAAAAATACACAGGTCTTTCCGCACCGATAAGGTCGCCAACTCCGAAATCCGTCGGGCAGACGTGACGGCCACAAGGAAAGCTACTTTGCACGAGAGGAGGCGAAGACTAGCCTCCCTCAACGGTTCAAATGGTGCCTTCGTTAATGCCTGAAGAACCTTAGAGAGGTCCCAAGTGGGATAACGGTGAAGAGGCGGAGGCTTTAAGTTAGTCGCTCCACGCAGAAAAATCTTCACCCTCAGATGGTTAGCGAGGGAACCCCATTTCCCAAAGGTCAGTACAGTGCCTAGCGCAGCCACCTGACGTCGTAGAGTGTTAGTGGAAAGTCCCATGTCCAACCCGTCCTGAAGGAACTCGAGCACCTCCACCACAGATGCTGAGGTTGGACTCAAATGTCTGGAGGCACACCACACTGCAAACCTGTTCCACGTGGCCTCGTAAATATGAGTGGTGGAGGGCCGCCTGGCCGCCTGCATAGTCTGGATGACCCTGGCCGGAAAGTTCTCCCTCCTCAGGAGCCCCCGCTCAACCTCCACACGGCTAACTGCAGTCTCTGCGGGTCCGGGTGCTGCACCGGACCCTGGTGAAGAACGACTCTGTCCGAGGGAATCCGCCAGGGCCTGGCAACCGACAGATCGACCAGGTCGGCGAACCAAGGCCGCCTGGGCCAGTGCGGGGCCACTAACACCATCTCCGCCCCCTCCAACAACAACTTCCGAATGATGGCTGGGATCAGGGGAAGGGGAGGAAAAGCGTATAGGAGGCCCCTGGGCCACGGGGTCCGCAGAGCGTCCACCCCCGCCGCTCCCGGGGCAGGAAATCGGGAGAAGAAAAGAGGAAGTTGTGAGTTCGCCGGAGAGGCGAAGAGGTCCACCACCGGGCGACTGAACCGGTCAACTATCTCCGCAAACAGGCCGGGATGGAGCCTCCACTCCGAGGGGTCCACAGTGGCTCGGCTCAGCCAGTCGGCCTCGACGTTGTCCGTCCATGCGATGTGGTCCGCTGTCAGGGACAAAAGGTGAGTCTCTGCCCAGAGACAAAGGGCCTCCGCCTCTCGCATTAGAGTCCGGGAACGAGTCCCCCCTTGCCTGTTGACATGGGCTTTTGTCGTTGTATTGTCTGTGAGAAGGAGCACGTGCTGCCCCCTCACCTGTGGAAGAAAGGCCTGGAGAGATAGACGGGCAGCTCGGAGCTCCAGCCAATTGATCTGGTGGGACAGCTCTAGGTGTGACCAGCGGCCCTGGGCCACCTGGGATCCGCAATGACCCCCCCAGCCCAGCAGGCTGGCATCTGACGTTACTACCACCCTGTGGGGTTCCCTGAAGTGACACCCCTTCTGGATGGCCTCTGACGTCCACCAGGTCAGGGAACGTAGGACCCGCGGTGGAACTTGAACCCTGATCTTGGACGAGCTCGTTCCTGCCTTCTGAAAGGGGAGCAAGAACCACTTGCATGGTCTTGCATGGAACCTGGCCCAGGGAACAATGTTCAGACAAGATATCATTTTCCCCAACAGGTGGGATAGCTGGTCTACCTGAACCGTCTGGGACCCCTGAAGGGAATGAATCAGGGCCCTTATATTGTCCTGTCTGTCCGGGGACAGGAAAACCTGCCCCTCTTGTGTGTCGATCAGGGCCCCTAGGTGAACTAACCTTGTGGAAGGAACCAGATGGCACTTTGCCAGATTCACCGAGAACCCATGGTCCCTCAATACCTGTATGGTAGTGGCCAAGTCCTGTTCCACTCGCTGCTGGGAGGACGCCTGTAGGAGCAAATCGTCGAGATAACATTGAATTCTGATGGGGAGAGACCTGAGATACGCCGCCAAAACAGAAAGAACCTTGGTAAACGTCCGGGGGGCGGAGGCCAGCCCGAACGGCAGGGCAAGATATTGGAAGTGACGGCCTGAATAGCAAAACCTCAGGTATTGACGATGCTCCGGCCGAATTGGAATATGGAGGTATGCTTCGGTCAAATCTATGGAGGCTAGGAAGTCTCCTTCCCTGATTCCTGCTAAGATGGAATGCAGGGAGTGCATTTTGAACCTCCGGTAAACGATGAACTCGTTCAGACATTTTAAATTTAGAATTGCCCTCCACCCCCCCCCCCCCCGAGGCCTTTGGGATGACAAATAGGTTGGAATAGAACCCCCGCCCCCTCTGCCCCCGTGGAACCGGCTGAATGGCCCGAATATCCAACAAATGCTGGATAGCCGATTCCATGAGTCCCTGTTTGACCGGGTCTCCAGAAACGGAGCAAGGGAGGAAACGCCTCGGAGGAGGTGAAAGGAATTCGAGGGAGAGCCCTGCTCTTACAGTCTCCCTCACCCAATTGTCTGTTGTCAGGTCGTCCCAGTGGTCCGCAAACAGGCCGAGCCTGCCCCCAATAGGGGCCAGAGACGGACAGTCACTTAGCCCTCCTAACTCCTCTGCCTCCAGAGCCCCTAAAGGGCTTGTTGGGTGGCTGCTGGCGACCACGGTGGAAGGCTGAACTGTCTGCCTGGTAACTAGGTCTAGAGAAATGGAAAGGCCGTTGCTGACGGGGAAAGCTTGGCCCGGCTCCCCCCTGGCGGAAGGAGGGCCGCCTATAGTAAGGGAACGGACGGGAATCCACTCGCCTGCTCTGGGACGGGAGAATCTTTCTCTTATCCCTCGTCTCTATGAGTAGGGGATCTAATACTCGGCCAAAAAGGAACCCCCCCTTCAAAGGGAGCGGAAACCAACTTCCACTTGTTCTTCCCGTCCATTCGCCAATGACGTAGCCAAAGCATACGTCTAGCTGTTACTGCCGAAGCCATGGCCCTGGCCGAGAACCTGGCAGCAGCCAAGGTAGCATCCGCCGTATATTCAGCCGCTGCCAAAATCTTTGAAATGTCTTGGTGGGCCCGAACATCATCTGGCGCCAAATGGTCCTGCAGCTGACGAAGCCATCTGACCGACGCCCTGGTGAGAAAAGATGCAGCAGAAGAAGCTCTCACAGCCCAGGCATCCGCCTGGTGCGCACGACGAAGTGCCGTCTCCTCTCGCCTATCCTCAGCCTTCAAGGCGTCCTCTGCATCAGGTGGTAAAACAGAAGAAGAGGTGAGAGCCGCCACCGGAGTGTCTACCTTGGGAACCTCCAACAAGTTAATCATGTCCGCATCAACCATAAACATCTGGCTGTCGAGACCTGAGGCCCTGGAAGGTAAAGCTGGGGCCGCCCACTGCCTACGAATCATGTCCAGAAACATCCCCGGAATAGGAATGGTATCTGCCTCCACAGCTTGCTCAGTGAAAAGATAATCATCCTGCTCTCCAGCACCCCCAGAACCAGAGAGAGCTGGATCAGGGCCCAAGCGAGCAGTGGCCCTGGCCTTTGAGAGAAGGGGCTTCAAAAGGGCTGGATTAAATAACCCTTTGAATGCAGGCCTAGGTGGTTGGACCTGATCCCCATCGGATATCTCCCCTTCCTCCAGATAGTCTTCTACATAGTCAGCTAATTCAGATGGGGAAGGTGAAATCAGCCCCTGGTAGTCCTCAGGGGGATCATAACCCTGAGTCTCAGCCTCAGATCTAAAAGCGTACATTTGTGCAAAAGCCTGCGATTGGAGCTGCATGCCTTCTGCGATGCCCTGTCTAATTGCCTGCTCTACCCAGATAAGCTTTCATAGAGGTAGAAACATCTGGTTCCCCCCACTCACCCTGGCGAAGGCCAGCCGCAGTGGGGGTAAAAGTAGCTTCAGGATGTCTACTGGACCCAGAAGGCCCCGGGATCGGCTGAGGCTCCGACTGCATCTCTGGAGACCACTGACTAGAAGGCCCAGCCACAACAGTAGAAAGCCCGGGCTGAGAAACTGCAGAATGTACAGTCTGAAGAGCAACAGTTTCCACATCTTGACCAGATAGAGGCTGAGCAGACACAGAAGCGTGAGAGGATTCTGTAGATGCATTAATAGCAGCAGCCTTTGCAAATTCTCTGTCCAAGGCACGTTGTCTAAGTTGGGCAGTCTTTTCCTCGGCCTTGGAACGCCCTGAGCGAGCCCTGGCCTTGGCCCTGATTTTGTTAGCTGCAGCAACACTGGCCATTCGAGGCCTGGAAGCAGCTCTGCCTCTGATAAGAGGGGGAGACCAGGAACCCTCAGCAGAAAAGGGAGCTTGCCTATCAGTGTCCCCCATAATTCTAAAGTCTGTTGTCCTGTCCAGAAATCCACAGAGAAAGGCAAAGTCTTCCCAACCGGAGAGAGAAGGGAATTATACTGGCCTGACAAAATGGCTGCCGTTGCAGTCAAAATGGCCGCCTCCAACAGCCACAGTTCAAAAAAGACAGTCTTCAGGGATGATCAAAAGACCGCAGGTCAGGCCGCTAAGCAAGCCCGCAGACAAATACAGACTTTGCGCTGGTCAATGTCCAGATGCCCTCAGCCAATCAGTAATCACCAGCTCTGTGCCCAGAAATGCCGGGGAGACAAGGCCGCCCGTGCAAATGGCCGCCAAATTTTGCGCGGGAACGAAGGCCGCCGCGACTTACAACCAGCTCAAAGTGCCTGGCACCGCCCCTCCGATTGTAGCAATGCAGCCAGGCACAGGTAATCACCAAAAAGCAGCGCCCAGACTGAAATAGGCTGGCGCGACTGCAAACGGCCCCCAAACGGCGAGAAATTGATAAAAAAAGCCGCTGCGCCTCTCAGCTGAGCAGCGGTGATGAAAGGGACGCCGTGGCAAGCCAAAACGGCGCACGCGTCCCCTGGCTTCCAACGCAGCCTCCTGCAGGCAGAAAAGGCAATTTTAAGGGTCCAGGGCGAAAGCCAGCCGGATAGCCCCCTCAGAGCATTAAAGGTGTAGGGGAGGTTGGGGGGAGAGCAACAGCCACCCCCCCACACACTCAATCCAGAAGCGGAAAGATTCCCCCTGGCCTACCTGCAAATTCTGCCAGTCACAGCTACAATATATTAGTAGAGAAAAACAAAAAAAGGAAAAATAACAAAGTCCAGGGAATAATTAGAATTAATTAAATCCAACTCAAAGCTCAGGAGCTTAAGGTTGCAACCATGAGCTAGTGCTGAGTTGAAACAAACTGAAGAGACGTCACCAGGGAGGCAGATCTTCAGAAGTTTCAACTCAGGACATAGAGCTAGAGCAAGGAATAACCCAGACTGGCACCTCCCATTTCTACACTATGGAGAATAGAATAACAGAGTTGGAAGGGACCTTGGAGGTCTTCTAGTCCAACCCCCTGCTTAGGCAGGAAACCCTACATCACTTCAGACAAATGGTTATCCAACAATTTCTTTAAAACTTCCAGTGTTGGAGCATTCACAAGTTCTGGAGGCAAGTTGTTCTACTGATTAATTGTTCTAACAGTCAAGAAATTTCTCCTTAGTTCTAAGTTGCTTCTCTCCTTGATTAGTTTCCACCCATTGCTTCTTGTTCTACCCTCAGGTGCTTTGGAGAATAATTTGACTCCCTCTTCTTGTGGCCCTGAGATATCGGAACACTGCTATCATGTCACCGCTAGTCCTTCTTTTCATAAGACTAGACATATCCAATTCCAGTAACCGTTCTTTATAATTATCCTTGAGTCCCCTAATCATCTTTGTTGCTATTCTCTGCACTCTTTCTAGAGTCTCAACATCTTTTTTACATCGTGGCAATCAAAATTGGATGCAGTATTCCAAACATGGCCTTACCAAGGCATTATAAAGTGGTATTAACACTTCACATGATCTTGATTCTATCCCTCTGTTTATGCAGCCTAGAACTATGTTGGCTTTTTTGGCAGCTGCTGCACACTGCTGGCTCATATTTAAGTGATTGTCCACTAGGACTCCAAGATCCCTCTCACAGTCACTACTATTGAGCAAGGTACCACATATACTGTACCTGTGCATTTTGTTTTTCTTGCCTAAATGTAGAACCTTACTTTTTTCACCATTGAATTTCATTTAGATCATATTATTCAAGTAATTGCAATGGCATGAAAATACTTCAATTCAGGAAACTCTCCATGAGTGTAATTGATATTGTAATGATAGGAGAAAACTCTTGAAAAATTGTATTTATTTAGATATATTTTTAGTTATAAATTTTAGACATATATTTATTTCCTTCAGCAGCTCAAGTTGACTTCTATAGAGTTCGCTCTTCATTTTCTTGCCATAACAGTATTCTGCGATGTAGAGGGGTTAAGAGAGAAAAAGACTAGCCCAAAGTCATCCATACAGCTTTTTTAGCCAAGGGTAGACTTGAATTTGATCTCCGGATTTGTATTCCAAGTTCTGAATCACTATATCATTATACTGGATCTTTGTAGCCCCTATCTTTCGCACATCACATCAGAATTGGAATAGATTAAGCTAAAGAACAGAATCCACTGAACTGTTAAAAACAACACCCAGTTCTGTTGTTTTCTACAACTGTTGAGAGACAAAAATAAAATTGTATCAATCAAAAGAATAGTTACTGATTCTTCTGCATTAAAAGAAGAGCCATTTTGCCACAATATCTATTGTCTTAATTTAAATCTTTTATGTCTAAAATGCAACAAAGTAGTTCAAAGTTGACTATTTGTATAAGATGGATAGAGGAAGCAATTTAGACATTCTTTGTGTCAATTTATTTTTACACTGTGACAAAGTACTTAATAATGTTGAAGTGCATGAGCTGACCTTTAGCTTGCAGTAAATATCATCTCATCTAACATAGTTAATTTGTCCTGTATGTCCCAGAGTAAGCCCTTAATACTGTTATCATTTTTTATTCTAGCATTCAGTAGACTTTTTCATTCAAATAGCTATATTTCTTGGAACAAAAAAGAGTTTAGATAAAACAAAACAGCCAATCTGTTATTTATGCAATGTCATACAAGCCATAAAAGATTTCTGATGTCCATTTATACTTGGTAACATGATAAAGTTTAAGTGTTCTCTTTGTTTATGGGAGTTTATTCATCAATGATTAACAGTTACTATGTCTGAATTTGGCTGGTATCTTGAAGGAATGAAGAGATGTTGCCATCTAGATAAAAGAACACTGCCTTGCTTTTCTTTTGCCTTAGAACATGCAAGAGGAGTGGGAGTGTCCATTGTAAGCCTTCTGTTATGATTGCACTTTTAAAAAGGAAATCTTTATCTCTTATTTCCTATATTATTGTGGTGTTTCATTTAGAAAATATATTTTCTAAGATATGAGAAATTATGAGAAAATATCTTTCTCATAATTTAAAACTTGTAGCTGTGACACTGTTACATCAGTTTTCTTTCAGACTTAGTAATTTCTAGTTGTGAAGAGCACTTCCTGTTTGCATCCTGTTTCAAACACTGCATTTTTCTGCCTTGGAGGAATACACAATGGAGTATTTACAAAAGGAGAGCAAGTTCTCTCTCAGAACTAAGACCATATTCTGGAAGCATACTTCATATAGATCAGGGATGTCAAACTCACATCGTCATGGCGGCATCATGTGATTATCGGGACTTTTTTCCTTCACTAAAATGGGTGTGGCCAGGACATGACACATCCGGCCCATGGACCAGGAGTTTGACAGCCCTGATGTAGATGAAACCTTAAACTTTGTAATAGTTAAATTGTTAACCACAGAATAAATATTAAGTAGTATAATAACCTGCCTCCTAGGTCATGGGAGCTCCATCACTGCAAGTTTTTAAACAAAGGTTGGACAGTCATTTGTCTGGGATGGCCTAAGCATTCCAGCCCTGGGCAGTGTTTGAACTAGATCTCCACAAGATCCCTTCTATTCCTATGATTCTATGAAGATTTCCACAATGAATCAATCAATATTTTGAAAGTCTCAGTCACACTGTTTAGAAGATACCAACTGCTTAATTTAAAAAAATTATATGACTTTTAGCTATTTTACTGAAAGTACCTGGTATAAAACCACATTTAGAGATAATGTGTGCAAAGTACTGCAAAGTACTGCAAAACAAGGGAAATCCTTGCTTTGAGAAAAACAGTAAATAATTCAAAGTGATTTTAAAAAAATATAACAAGAGCTTTAAGAATTTCTTTAAAATAATGAATGCAAGGTAAGAATCTCATTAATAGAATTCACTAGGCTACTATTTTCTTAATTTATACCATATTAACTTATTGTGTATTTATTTTAACAAAGCCACACTATAATTTTGCTGTAACTCAATATAAAGACAAAACTGACCCTAAACTAATCAGACTTTGTATTTTTTTAGTTTACAAGGGAGAAATGTCCCAGTATTAAATGTCTATTTAAAAAAAAAAAGAGTAACTGAAGGAAAACTTGTCTATCACAAGTTTTAGAGATAGTTTCCTGTAACTTATAAAAACAAAAATGAAGCAAATATCTGCCCAAGGGAGAATAAGCAAATTAATATAGCATTATCTTAACCTATATCAAAAGCTAAGTGTATTCAGACCTAGTTATTAATTAGAATATGAGGCTTTTAACATCTCATTAGATGGTGACAATCACTTCTGTACTGTCATAATGAAAATAATATAAACTTGTTCATGTAATCACGAGTTCAACTCAGCTTTTGAGTTATCCAATTTTATCTAACATTATCTAACACGGATCCAACAATCAATATATTAGGAAAAAAGTGATCTAACAAATCAATGTACCAATTGATAAAGCACAGAACAGAACATGTATAAATGTGAGAGGAAGAAAGGGAGAAAGTCCTAGTTTTATTTGTACAAAGACATGCTGCATTCAGGAATGACATTGCTGAAGGAGAGCCATTTTAGTCTAACAGTCTGAAAAAAATACTGCCAGAGTCCATTAGATTCATAAATAGCAATAACAACAGCACTTAGACTTATATACCACTTCACAGTGCTTTATAGCCCTCTCTAAGCGGTTTACAGAGTCAGCATATTGCCCCCCACAATCTGGGTCCTCATTTTACCGATCTCGGAAGGATGGAAGGCTGAGTCAATCTTGAGCCAGTGAATATTGAACTGCCAACAGCTGGCAGTCAGCAGAAGTAGCCTCCAGTATTGCATTCTAACCACTGCACCACCACAGCTTAAAAAACAACACTGGATAACAATTTTTTCCCTAAAAGTTTGGCTCCCTGAACAATTTTTGGGATTATGATGGACCCCTTGAAATTGAACACTGAATGACTGTATCACATAGGAATCTTAAGAAATATGAAATTAACTTTAATGACTACAATATATTTAATTGCATAATGTTTCTGACATGTTGTATGAGTTTAATATGGCTAAAAGTGTTTTGTTGCTGATTTTCATTTGTACTCAGAGTGCAATGCATCTCGCTACAGTGTTCAACAACAGTCAGGCAGCATTGATGGATTCCAGTTACCCTTATACTGTTTTTCCATTGTGGCAATGTCCTGGTGAAATCTTTCACTATATTTATCACTGACTACACCTAGATTGGCAGGAATTAAGCCCAACTATGAATGCAGAAAATGAATCTTCAGTGACGTTTCAATTCATGGTCTTGTATACTGTAAGAAATTTGTCAACCAGCTGAATGTAGTTTGATGCTCTGTAATTGCTAAGAAAATTCTCAATGACATCCTTGAATGCATTCCATGTGATTTTCTATGGCCCTACTGACAGCTCTTTGAATTGCTCATCATTGATGATGTATCTGATCTGTAGACCAACAGAAATGCCTTGCTTAAACTTGGCATCAGTTATTTTTGGAAGGATCTGTCTCAGATGGTAATAAAAACCTTCACCTTCCTTGTTCATTGCTTCCACAAAATTTTTCATCAGTCCGAGTTTTATGTGAGGCAGAGGCAAAAATATCTTTGCTGGGTCAATGAGAGGTTCATGTGCCGTGCTTTTCTGTCCTGGAACCAAATTCTTTCAGAGTGGCCATTTCTTTTTAATGTAATGTGACACTCTTGCACAGCTGTCCTATTCCCATATGTAACAGTACTTGGCATATCTGAGCTGCATTCCAAGCAGCAGAGCCACTACTTTTAGATCGCCACAGTTATTCCAGTTGTACTTGGTTACTGGATGTACTTCAATAACAGTTCCACATTTTCATATGTTTCCTTCATGTGTGCAGCATTGCCAACAAATACTAAAGATTTTATATACTAGCATTGTGTAAAAACAGATGATTTCCATAAAACGGTATACTGTGTATTAAATTACAGGTTATTTTCATGATTAGCAGCCAAAAAACTGTAAGATACACCCAAACATATTCAGGAAGCAAAATCTTTGTTGTCCAATGTAATGATTATACACAGAAAATGAATTATATCTATAGTATTGTTCAGTAATTTAAGTGCACTGAATATGAAAACCTCCTTGCTTACAATCAAATCTAAAGGACATTAATATGAAATCTATATTGACTATGATATCCCAATATACAACTCTTTGTATTAAATATATACAGAATGAAGTGTCCAATCCCATACATGCTGTTCCGCATACATTATTTTGATAACCAGAATAGGTTTATCTCCATTATATTCAGAAAGTTTCCTACGGATTACCATAGACATAAAACATACACCAGTAAGTGCACATGTACAAAATACATTTTAAATCAATCCAAATGGGTAGATCAGGAGAAGATAGCCTACAATTTGTAAAGGAAGTCCTCAACTTACAACTGTTTACTTAACAATGGTTCAAATCAACAACATCCTTCATAAAATCCAGTTATGGTTTAAATTAGAAGTTATGACCATCATCCCGCTCTCAGTCACATGACTGAAATTCTGGTATTTGGCAACTGTCCTGCATTTACAATTACTTTAGTGTTGTGCGGTCACATGATCACATTTTCCTATGGTTTTCTACCAGTTTCTGTGGCAAAAAACTTACTATGAAAATTACAGTCCAAATTTTGTTTAAAAGTCGAGGCCCACCTGTGATTTCCTGCCATTTATTATCACATTGCTGAAATTCAGCAGGGCTAGAAGTTTTCATCTCTCTATTCAGACTGAGAATAGCATTTAACCTTTCAGTTAAACTTGGCACATAGTTAGTTACTACTAATATTAATCTTTTAACAACTATATGAATACTTTTACACACAGCAGAGAAAATGCACATCTGAGAAAAATCTTCTACTTGCGGAAGAAGGCCTTCATCCTGCAGTGGATAGACAATGGGTAAAATGATGATGATGGTGAGAAAACAATGTGGAGGCTGTAATATTGCATATGATTGTTTTCTTCTAACAGTATAGTTGCGTACAAATGTGTAGAATTTTTTATTATTCTGGAACACAGTCAAATTATTTAGTTAACTGGAACACCTGAATACTCTCACATCCAATACAGCCATAAAACCAGATGGAGCACCTCCCCGCCCTGAATCCAAAAGGAGAAGGGCGGTATAGAAATCTGATTAAATAAATAAATAAATAAATAAATAAATAAATAAATAAATAAATAAATAAACGAAACAGTGTAGGTAAAAAACAAACAAATTCTCTCACTTTCCTGCCACACCAATCTATATGTTTTCATGTAATTGCCCCATATACTTCAATCATAGTTATTCAAAGAATACCACAAAACATAGCCCACAGCTATAGAAAGGTTACCTCTTCTAAAATAAATTCACAATATTCTTTGTCAGTCTTCTGGAAACTATTCAAAACAAAGTTCTTTTAGAGGGCCTTTTCTTGCATTTTTATACCCGATGCCAACTCACTTTTTGTTTCCTGTGTTATTCTGTATCTTTTTGTGCCCTTAGGTGGGGGTGGTGGGGGTGGTAGGAGGCTGAGGTTATTGTTACCCTTGTTATGATTGTTCCTGGCTGACTTTAACTTTACCAAGGATGTTTTAACTTTTGTTTATACCCCCTGTAAGCCATTGAGAGTCATCTGATTAAAGCAAGGTAGAAGTATCATCTAGCAATCAATCAATAACCCCATGCAGTTTCGGAATGTACCTGTTTGAAATAATGGACTGAAATTTGTACCAATCAAATGAAAAATGTTGATAGATTGACAGGAAGTTTTCAACCAATCCCAAACTATAAATGTGTTTTTAAAGAAGTGTTTTAGAGTCATTCAAATTGTGAAAAATCCAAGATATGAAAATAAAAGAGAATGTGAAGGAAGATTGATCATGGACTGAAGAGGCAAACCATACTGGAAACAGCTGCCCTACCATGAGAGAAGCAGGCAATATCTCTTACAGACAACCAGTTCTTCTGAGCCAAGGAATCTTCCATATGAGCTATAGCCTGCTTCTTTATAAGGGTCTATTCATGAACAAGGCTAAGGAGCAGGAAATGGTATCAATCAAAAGCTGTGTATGAAGAGCAAAGAAAGGAACTATGTAGCTCTCTCTTTCCAGGAGAAAAACCAAGAATTAGGAAGGGCATTGTAATGCTTTTCCCTCTGCTTAGAGCTGAAGGACTAAGACTTGACTTATTTCTATCCCTCTCAAAGAAAATCTGTAAGTACTCTAGATGGTTCAACAAGATGCTTATATTAAACTAGCTGGTTTTAAGATTTTCAGCAGAAATAAGTGTACAAGATCAAGGAGGAAAACTTAAACACTGTGAAAGTTCTCACAGTAAGAATATTCGTAGGTGCATTTAGCAATTACAGTATAATTTACAATTCCACCATTTCTCCCTATAGCCAATAAACAATTTATGGGTTAAGTGGAAGATGGCAAAGATCTTCCTCTCTCTCTCTCTCTCTCTCTGTGTGTGTGTGTGTGTGTGTGTGTGTGTGTGTGTGTGTGTGTGTGTGTGTTTATAGGAGTTTATTTCTACCTCCAAGTGTTCAGGTCCCATGTATAGCAGAATGAGAGACAATAAGGTATAGTGGTGATGGTACTGCGTGCAGGCATGGAAGTCAGATTGGGGACTCTGGGCCTGTCAACCTCTCTCAGCCCTAAAGAAGTCAAAAATAGCTAAAGCATGCTGGACCAGAGTAGTAAATTGTGATCTACAACCTTCAATGAGGTGGTCTTCATCCTGCAGTAGATTGATTTGGGCTGATCAATGTCATTAAGCATATTAATTTGGGACAAGCTAATGACACAGGAAAATAATCCACAATTCCTGAGGGGTAAAACAAGGAAGGGGTTGCTATATTCCACATGCTAAAAGCTTCCTCATTAGAGGTAATGACTGGCTCTTTGCTTATCGCACATTGCAACTTACAAAATGGAAATTTATGACATGAGTTCTACTTTTATTGCCTGAACTTGTTTTTATTATGTGAAAATTATTGAAATGTAACCATAGAAATTCAGTTCAAAACATAGGATTACATGTTGCTTCCCTGCTCCTGCTGGAAATTGATGCCCTGAGGCATATTTAGAACTAGAAAAAATGCTAAAGATAAATGACTATCTTAGAACAAAGTGGTGTAAAGAAGCAGCAGCTGTAAATTATTCCCAGTCTGATGAACAATGCAAGAAATATCAGATTGTTCAAGAACAGACAGAACAGTGCTATAAAATTAAATATAAGTGTGAATGGAAAACCTGTTTTAGGACTCTAAGTCATCACTTGTGTTTAACTTTAAAAAGTTTTTTTTTTTTAAAAAAAAAAGGAAAAAATGAAGAACTTAATTAAATATGAATGAAACTAATCAAATTTTATCAGTCAGCTATGCACTATTTAAATGATGGCATTCATACAAAAAGTACAAGCTAAGTGTTCAATTCCATTAAAGCAGTTTTCACTGACAAAGCTGGGGAAGGATTGATTATTCTCTCTTTAGATCCTAAAACACTTCCAAAATGTACTTGAGAATCCATAAGCTGCAGAATGAAAGAGAAAGTCTGCATCTCTTGCAAGCAATTTCACCCCAACTATAGCAGAGCATAACATAGCATAACTGAAGTACAGCAAAGTTAATAGCAATATTGTAAGACAATACAGCTATGGATTTTAATATTTGTATTACAAATTGTAACGTACTATTTCTTCAATTTGCATAGTGGTCCCAAGGTTTACTTTCCTTTTTTGAAATGAATGACTGATAAAGGCAAAAGCGAAAAAAGAATCCAGAAAATCCTTTAATATTAACTGTTGCTTAATTTGCTACTGTCAGAGATATCAACTTTGTTAAAACAATTTCTATTATTTGTGATATAGTTATTTTTCTTCATAAATATTTGTATACTTAGACTAATTGAACATGCTACAGATTAATTATATACTAAGGTCAGAAAAAAAGTACTCTGCATAATATGCAATTAATTAGTATATGGGAATTTGCTGTGATTAAGGTATGTTAAAGGTTCCAAGTCAAAGAAATTAATGAACAGTTTATCAATGACTAGTAGCCTTGGTAACTAAACAGTGCTTAACGATATGCCTCTTAACCTAGCTGCCATTTTTGTGCTTTGTGTGAAGGTTTCTTAAACTATGTTGCTAATAACTGCTTAAAAAGTATGCTAGATAAACACTCACCGAATGGCAATGTTAATCTAGAAATGGGCCTATTTCCTAAATATAATTATTTAATTATACTGCCTTTGGGACTGTCTAAAGGAACTAATACTATAATCCAAATGTTATGGTTGTACTGTTTGTCAGTGGAATGGATACTACTGGCAGATCAATTCTTCCTTTCCATTAAGTCACTACCTCAGGCACCCCCAAATCTGTCCCAGAGGACTGACAACCCCATACTCTTAGGCTAATTGTATTTAAAATATTTCAAATATTTCTGTTACATTGCAGCAGATCCTATGATGGTATAATCATACTTTTGTCATATTCAGAAGCACAGATTTATTTAGCAGTGGTGTTCTTTTATAATTGTTTCCCGGTAGGCATATTTATGACTATACAATTAAAAAAGCCACGAATTAGCCATCTTTCAGAGAAATCTTTTTTTGTGTGTGCAAAAAATGCAAAAAACTTTCAAATTATATCAAAATGAAATGCAAAACAGATGCACTTCTGGATATTAATTAAAACTGCACATTATATTTTCTATGCACAATAGTCTCATTAAAAGTTCCTGTAGTTTAAAAGGCTAAATTTACTGCACAGTGTACTACTTGTGTGGTGCAATTGAATTTGCCCACATAATCTTAACATGGGATTGTTCAGCAGCAAATTATAGGATATTTATTTTATACAATCAGAAGAAATTTTGATTGTTACATTATGATACTTTCAGTAGCTGATATCCTCAAAGGACCTTATGGGAGCTGCAGCTTAGCTGTCATATTATTTATTAATAAATTATTTCTTCTTATTAAGTATATGTAATTGAAGCAAAATATTTCTGAACAATGCAAAATACACTTGGTATATAATGTCATTAAGCTTTTATCTTCTCATTCTTAGATTTTATGCAGAGTACTCCCTAATTATTAAGAGATTAGAAGCACTACCACAAGTGTTTGAAAACTTTTCATTCTCTCCTATACATATTCCATTCCTGGTACTATTTTACATGTTATGCTTATTACTAAAGAGGAAAGGCACAAAAAGTTCAAGACAAGAGAAGGAAGTAGATATTTTTATTTATGTTTATAAAGTCTAGAAGCATTAAATCTAAAAAAATAGGTATCTGGGATCCAGAGAGTTTCAACACAAATTCAAAAGGCACAGAGTTTCTAAGATCAACTTGGAATTCTGAAAACCAAAAATAAGAAACAAGTACTCCTGGTTATAAAATTAATTTATTCTTGTTACTGAAGGCCTAATACTACCATAGGCATTTATGAAATAAAATGCTCATGCACCTAAGGAGAGAATAGTTTTTGAATAACATAAGGAGGAGGAATTTGACAAATCGACTACAACAAAATATTGGTGCTGCCAGCATTTCAACAACATAGTATCCGATCAGTTACTGTTAAATATAAGGGCAGTAACTCAGTTGATCAACAGCCAATTTCCCATGTAACAGGATAATACCTTTTTCAATTTACTATAACATACAAGAATGTTTTTTCCCTCTAGTTAGATTTAGAATTGCAGAAATCTTGTAAATTTCTCTAAAATGTCATTAAGATATGAAGAGTAGCACAGGATCAAATTACGGAATAAACCTAAAAGGTTTTGAAGAACATCTTACCTAGTAAATGTATTTGGAAGCACTAATATTTATAAATCATAGAAATCAAGAATGTACACATAATTGCTGTAAATAAAGGGACTTAATCAAGCCAGCATATGATCACCACAGACAATCAACTCTAAAGTAATAGGAAGTTAGTCTAATTTTTGTCTTCTGTGTAATAGACTATTACAATCCCAATACACTGAGCTCGCCTTTTCAGTGAGCAATGTTTGGTTTTAACCTCTGTCAAGGTCTTCTCTTCAACCTTTCAACATACAAACATACATTTAAACTGTGGGTTAAAGTGCAACAGCAAAGACAGAAACCTAAACTGACCGAAATGGGCCGATATTCTCTAAATCCAAATTCTTACAATATCAATAGATTGAGGCAATATTTGTGTATTAACTAAATGTCTATGGAGATTCTCAGTTATCCATGTCATGGTTGTCCCAAAGATGCTTTTTCCAAGAAGCAACTGGACTTTTTTTCTTTGAATAAGCTTTTTGGATGAGAAGTGAAACTTTTTCAAAGAAAAAATCAGAAGGTCCAGTTGCCTCTTGGAAAAAGCACCTTTGGGACATTTGTGTATTAAATTCCTTCTAATAACCCAATTGAAGAATAATACTCTGGATAGCTGGCAGGTTGATATACATTACTCCACTATTTTTTTTAAAATATTTCCCTTTCTACTCTTTGCATGTATCGTATCTATTTCTTAAAAACTATTTTTTAAAGTATCAGCAGTCAGGAGTCAGTTATTACAGCACATTTCAGTCTCAACTAGTATTACTACTTCTTCTGGACCCCTTGTTCTCCAGCAACACAGGATCCCAAGAAGCAAGTGTTGTAATGCTTTGTATTTTCAATTTAGAAAACGGTAGGTTAATGTTATCTGATCAAATATCATTTTCAGAAAACTTTAAATACACTAGCCACCGCAGGAAGCCATTTATTACTCAGGTTAAAAGTAAGCACTGTGCATTTCACTCACACCACACCCTTTCATGTCTTTTGCCCACTTCTCACCGCTTGGCAATTCCTGCCTAGAAATCTGCTACCAGATCATGGTTAAGGTGTCTATGATAACCACACCTTAAGTAAAATTTGCTAAAAAAAAAAAAATAAATACAAACAAATCCCCCCCAACACACACACACACAAGTTCCCCAAGATTGGAGCACCGTCCCCTGCCTGCTTGCATTTCTTTGCAAACTCCAAAAAGCCTTGAAACTACTCTCCAAAAGGACGCACCACCCCAAAGAAAAAAGAATCCCCAAACTCAAAAGAGAAGTCCTCACACTCAACATTGGAACCATCCTGCCACGGTTATTATTAACTACAGTCAACTTTCATTCTCGTTTTTATGGACTTTCGATTCCGTGCAAATATTATTGCACATCTACCCCTTAACAGGATGCAACCAACCTTTCTTTTCATCTTCTTCCTTCCTTTCTTTCTTTTTTTTTCTTTCCTCCTCTTTTCTTTTCAAAAGCCACCACGATTTTAAACGGGGGGGAGACGAGATGGGGGTGTGGGTGGGAAAGAAGAGGAGAAGGAGGGGAGAGAGAGTAAAAGAAGCCGAAGGTGGTGGTGGAGGGGGGGGGAAAGAAAGAAGTCATCGGCCACACACGACTCGAGAACAAACTTCCAACTTTCGGCGCTCCTAAACTGACCCGGCGTCTTCCCACAAAACACCAGCAAACCCCCGAGAGGAAGGAGGGGGAGAAGACTTGGGCGAGCAGGGGCATCCCTCGAGGAGGAGAAATGGTGGGATGGGGGGGGCAGAACCACCGAACTGGAAGCAGCCTCTGCCCCCCCCAAAAAAAAAAAAACACCAACCACCCCACTCAGCGCTACTCACCCCATGAGCCAGTCCATGACGCCGCCTCCTGCAAGGCGCCGCTGCGGTGCTCTGGGCCGAGCGAGCGAGCGAGCGAGCAAGCAGGCGGCGGGTCCGGCTACGTCCTTGCCTGCCTGCCTGCTTTGCCTGAAGAAGCTCGCTTCACCGTCCGCAGTGGCCTCGGAGGTGACTCATGGGTGCCGGTCCCAACGCGGACCTTGTCCCGCCTGACTCCTCCGCTCTCCTCCTTCGCGTCGCCGCTGCCGTCCGAAACCGCCGTTATTATTTATTTATTTTTTTAATTTCTCCCCCCGCCCGCCCCCCCTCCTCCTCCTCCGCCTCCGGGCGGCTCCGCTGGGTTCCCGCCCCCAAGGCAGCGCCCGCCGGGTTCCCCTCAGCCAACCAGCCGAAGTAAGCGAGCGACACACACCCTCGGCTCTCAGGGTGGCCGGAAGTAAACACACAGCCTTTCCTCCAACATTTTCCCCTCCCCTCCCTTCTCTCCCACGCCCGGCTACGGCAACGCGGAAGGGACAGCGCGCCTGAGGAAAGATGGGAAATGGAGTCCGGGGCCAAGCTGTTTTAAAGGAGCGAAGGAGCGAGACCGGCCGACGGTTGGAAGAAGAGAAACCGGGGGACGGCCGCGGATGTGCGTTTTTTTTTCCCTCGGCAGGCGTGATTTAGAGCATGTTGCAGAAGGGGGGGAAACTACAGAGAAATTATATGTAATAAGATATGTAATTTATCTTTTTAAATTCTAACGACAAAAATTGGGGTACGCGTTTACTCAACTCGGGCTTGCTTCTGAGAAACTGTGAATAGAATTATTATGATTAGTTGCACGATCAGCCAGATGTTTTAACTGGATCTGGCATTATTATCCAGCTATGGAGTCCCAAGGACCTGAGATAGGCAGAAGTTGTTGGATGGAATTTAAAAGTTATCATCATAAGATTCAGGCTCTTCTAAATAAAGCTGCCTTTTGCAATTGATTGATGGTGATTTTGACAATGCTAATGGTGCTCAATCAGGACTCCAGTTGTTTCGGGATTGTCCCCAAGGCACCTAACTTTGCTTTTTATTCCCACAGTTGTTCTGTTTCCAGGTTTTTGTATTTTGGGATTTTCTCCAGTCCTTTCTCTTCTAGTGTGCCATCTCCATATGCTGTAACATCCACTATGCAAACAATTTTGCTTTTCTTACCAAGAATTGTCTGGGGAGTTTTGTCACAGATGCTTGTCTTCATGATGCATTGGAATATCTACAAGAAATACCATTGATTTGCCCACAAGCAAGGACTTTAATTATTCTTAATCTTTACAAATACCAAGATAAAAAATTAATGCAAACTAAGGAAAATACAAAAAAAGAAAAAGTGGAAAGAGACAGAAAATAGAAAAAAGAGATAGACAGACAGACAGTAGGCAGGAAGACAGACAGACAGATGATGACTCTCTCCCTCTAGACAATTATGAACAATTTGGCTAACTTAACATCTTCTTTAATAATTAAAGTTTTTAAAGAAGTATTTTCTTCCCATAACTCAACCTATATCAATAGTCAGATTGCAAACAACATTCCACCCTAATCAGCAAAAAACTATTAAGAGCTACCAGAAATATTACCATACATATTTTAATTTTAATCAAAAAATCAATTTTACAATCCAAGCTTATCTTAAGAAATAAAGCAGAAGAAATCTCTCCCCAGTTAGAAACAAATCATTTAAGCCTTGTCATACAATCCTGGTAAAAAAAAAAAAATCCCACTAAGAGCTATCAGAAACTTCCTAAAGTAATTAAGAGAGGAAATAGACAAACAGGTGCCAAGTATGGCTTTGGCAAAATGGATAAGCCGCCAACTCCCAGACCTCTCAAACCTGCTGGAGAATGCTGATTTCCAACCCCTTAATGGGTGATCCTTGCCTTATTAATCCAGAGAGGAATTCTGAAGAGCCAATCCCTTCACTGGCTCCTAAACAAACTTTTGCAAAGCTTCTCTTGAATTTTCTAAAACTTATACTTTGGAGCATACTGTACTGTGCAATCTGTTGATAAACTGTTAGAATTAAAAGTTCAAAATTGGAGATCTCTCACATTTCATTGTCAGAAGGTATATTTGGAATCAGAATCACTCTCTGTACAATTAATATTTTAATTGGCTATCAACCAGAGTCCTAGATCTTAAGGAATACCTAATTTCTAAATTAAAGACACACTTTCTGGCTCTGGATTACTGTCTGCTCACTGTGGAAAGAATAAACTTGTTTCTTTTGTTTGTAAGGCAATTTATTTCCCAAAAATTCCAAATGCAATAAAAGATGGTTCAATTAATATTTCTACTTTCCAAGTGGTTTGGACAGACAGTTCAAAATACTATTTTCAACAGCTCATGCAGGGAGAGAAAGAAATCAGTTCAGCACATTGCCATCTTAACAGAGATCACAGATAACAAAGACAGGGCATAACATGAATCAGGAGGCCTTTGATAGACTGGAATACTAGCAGAAATCAGAAAAATGGAGGGGCAAATGCAAAATTTTTCATTTCAGTAGGAAAAATCAAAGGTACAAATATAGGTTTTGGGGAACCATATTGGGCAGCAAGACATATAAAAAAGAACTGGGTGTCTTGAAGGATTACAAATTAAACGTGAGCCAACAGAGTGATGCAGCTCAGTGGTGAAATGTCACATTTGTTACTACCGGTTCTGTGGGCGTGGCTTGGGGGGGTAATGTGACTGGGTGGGCATGGCCAACTTTTTTTTTTACTTTTTTAAAGCATTTTTTTACAACCTTTTCAGGGGTTGTAAAAAATGTTTTTAAAAGCTAAAAAAAAGAGGCTCTGACGATCACAGCTGTGGCACACGATCATCAGCCTTTTTTTATCTTTTAAATGCAGAAAGTAATGACACCCGGGCGGGTGGGCAGAGCCTCGCGCTGCCATCGCTACCGGTTCTCCGAACCACCTGCCACAATCACTACCAGATCACCTGATCCGGTCCGAACCAGGAGCATTTCACCCCGATGCAGCTGCAAAATATGTAATGCAATCATATACTGCATCAACAGAAGTATTGTCTCAGAATCAAAAAGCTTAAGAGGAAGAATTGAAGGAATTTAGTATGTTCAGGCTGAAGAAGAGAAGACTGCAGGGAGACATTATTGCTGTCTTCAGGTACTTGAAGAGGTTCTACAGCGTATGAACCGTTCTCAGGGCAGAATTACTGAGTGTAGTTTCCATAAGATAGGGTGAGAAACAAAGTTTTAAATTATAACGAAGGAGATTTGGGTTGAGAATCAGGAAACTAATTCCCAACAAGAGTTGTTCAGCAGTGGAACAAATTGTTTCAGGAGGTAAAGGACTTTCCCTACTGGAAATGATTAAATAGGCTTGATGACCATTTATTGGGAATGTTGTAGTGGTGGATTCCTGCTTAGAAAATTTATGGAATAGATGATCACCAATGTATCTTCTTATTCTTCCATTCTCTGATTCTATGATATAATCCGAAATCCCCCTGAGAATTATATTCATTTCAAGGTAAAGGTAAAGGTTCCCCTCGCACATATATGCTAGTCATTCCTGACTCTAGGGGGCGGTGCTCATCTCCGTTTCAAAGCCAAAGAGCCAGCGCTGTCCGAAGACATCTCCGTGGTCATGTGGCTGGCATGACTAAACACCAAAAGTGCACGGAACGCTGTTACCTTCCCACCAAAGGTGGTCCCTATTTTTCTACTTGCATTTTTTACGTGCTTTCGAACTGCTAGGTTGGCAGAAGCTGGGACAAGTAACAGGAGCTCACCCCATTACGCAGCACTAGGGATTCGAATTGCTGAACTGCTGACCTTTCAATCGACAAGCTCAGTGGTGGCCACTGAGCCACCACGTCCCTCTCATTTTCCAGAGTTAATGCTATTGATCCTTTTGTTCTGACATTTTGACCTCATAGATAATTCAGTTTTTTTGTTAAGGAGGCTGTAAGTATTTATTTATTTATTGATTTTATTTTATTTTATTTTATTTTATTTTATTTTATTTTATTTTATTTTATTTTATTTTATTTTATTTTATTTTATTTTATTTTATTAAGCTTATATGCCGCCCTATCTCCAACGGACTCAGGGCGGCTCACAACAATAAAACTACAATCCAAAGCAAGTTAAAATGCCTAATTAAACAAATACAGTTAAAACCCGTAAAAATAATAATAATAATAATAATAATAATAATAATAATAATAATAATAATAATAATAATAATAATAATAATTTTATTTCTATACCGCCCTTCTCCCGAAGGACTCAGGGCGGTGTACAGCCAATTTAAAAACACAAGACACAACAATAATTAAAAATTAAAATAATTAAATAGATTTGGCCGATTTAAAACCCCAAAAATTAAAATACCCCAATTTAAAATTATTATATTGACAGCCCTGCCTGGCGGAACAACAGGGTCTTCAGTGCGCAGCGGAACACCCGGAGGTCGGAGATCTTACATATTTCCGGGGGCAGTTCATTCCACAGGGTTGGGGCTCCCACAGAGAAGGCCCTCCCCCTGGGTGTCGCCAGCCGACATAACTTGGCTGATGGTACCCTGAGGAGACCCTCTCTGTGGGAACGGACTGGTCGGTGGGAGGCTGTTGGTGGCAGAAGACGGTCTCGAAGGTACCCGGGTCCTGTGCCATGGAGCGCTTTAAAGGTGGTAACCAATACCTTGAATCACACCCGGAAGACCACTGGGAGCCAGTGCAGCTCGCGCAGGAGGGGTGTCACGCGGGCACAACGAGGTGCGCCCATAACCACCCGCGCGGCCGCATTCTGGACCAGCTGGAGCCTCCGAGTGCTCTTCAAGGGGAGCCCCATGTAGAGAGCATTACAATAGTCCAGCCGGGAGGTGACAAGGGCATGAGTGACCGTGCGCAAGGCGTCCCGGTCCAGAAAGGGCTGCAACTGGCAGATCAGGCGAACCTGATAAAAGGCCCCCCTGGCCACGGCCGTCATATGCTCTTCTAAAGACAGCCGTGCGTCCAGGAGGACACCCAGATTGCGAGCCCTCTCTGTGGGGGGCAAAGATTCACCCCCAATAGTCAGCGATGGCACCTGCTGACTATATCGGGACGCCGGTAGCCACAGCCACTCGGTCTTGGAAGGGTTGAGTCTGAGCCTGTTCCTCCTCATCCAGACCCGCACGGCCTCCAGGCAGCGAGACATCACATCAAGGGCATCAGTCCAAAACCCATCAGTCCAGGCCGGGGAACTCGAATAGCCAAGTTTTTAATTCGCGGCCAAAGGTGCGAAGGTCCAAAGCCCCAAGGGAAGTTATTCCAGAGGGTGGGCATGCCTACAGAGAAGGCTCTACCCCTGGTAGAGAAGTATTCTTCTTGTATTACCTTGTTTATCTACCTGTAGCAATCCATGCTGCCTCACATGCGACCAAACAGAAAATTTTACTCTTCAGAAAAGCACCCACTAAATATTTGTTCTGATATTTGTTCAGTATTTCCTTTATGATATCCTGCAGGGAGATCCATATATAATCCAGACAAAGCCTTGTTGTCTTTGAGGGCCCATTGTTGTGGTGAAGTCAAGAATTTAGTGCATTGAGGAATCTGCTGTGAAAGGCTTGAGTCAAGGACAAAAAATGTTAGTACAATTTTTAGTTTAGAGACATTTTTAGCTTATCATCCAGGAATTATTTCAGGATGAATGAGAATTTCATTTTGAATCTTTTTATTTTACGTCTGTGCTTTGCAATGCTGCATGTATATTTTTCTATGCCTCTGAATAGAATGCTGACCTCTGTGGTAGAATTATTAATCCAGTCAATTCTCTCTTTTGACTGTATTTGTAGTCAATTTTTGACTGTATATGACTGTATTTTAAAATACAACTATTCTTTTTTAGAATAGCTACTCATTTTGTCAAGTCACAGTCCCACATGCTTTTAGAAAAGATCTCTATGTTCATGATCATATATGTATCCGTACAAGTAATATCGTGTTTTTCCGAAAATAAGACCCTGTCTTATATTTTTTTGAACCCTGAAATAAGTGCTTGGCCTTATTGCCATGCGCTCAAAAGCCCAATTGGGTTTATTATCAGGAGATGTCTTATTTTGGGGAAAACAGGGCAGGTTAATCTTTTCTCCAAAAATGCTCTCAGTATTTTTACTGTTGAAGAATCTAGTGTTAAAAAAGACTGGCTGGGAACAATTATAGTGGTAAAATACTCAAGATTTGATGTGGCTCTGGACTTGAGAATGTTGCAGAACACTTGAACTACTAGGCAATGAAGTGTTCTCAAATATGTTCAGGTACTACTCTCCTCAAGACTTTCTTATTGGAAAAACTGACTGAATATTAATCTAAAACAATATTCAAGAGGACAATTCAAGAAAATGCTAGCTCATCGTATTTCTCTTCTGTAAGTTTTAGTAGAATAAAGATTCATTTCTAAATAAATCTCTAAATTAGAGATTTATAGAGATTTATTACAGAGATTTATTTCAGCATCAATAGATTAAAAAAATAATAAAACAGATAATGGCAACTGGACCATTTCTTTATTAGGGAATGACCTGAAGAGGGAACAGCATAAGATGTTTAATCTCTCTTCTCCCATTAATTTTCTATATAACACCACAAAATTGAAATCCTATCTTCAGTTGGTTTAAAAAAATCGTAATTCTTTAGTATGGGGTTCAGGATGAAGATTTAGAAGCCTGAATTATTCAGTTATCATCATCAACCCATAAGTAGCTAGAACGGATCAATTTATTAATCACTGGGATAAACTGCGATTTTGACCCAGGTATTGTCTATTCTTCTCTCCTCTTTTGTTAAAATGAATAGTTGAATGTCTTGAAAGCCAGGTTCTAGGCTATCTGCAGGCTAAGACAAGTGCCTACACATACATAGGAATTGTTCACTTTGGGAATGGTATCTTTCCAAATTGAATTTAAGGTTCCATGCTCATAAGAGATTGTATTTTGATAACGTGGGAAATTACTAACTAGTTTGATGATTAAGAATCAGCCTACAATCTAATCACTATGCCCTGTGTAGAATGAACTATTTACAGACTGATAGAATGCTCAGCGAAGCAGGATAATTACAACAGAATGCAAAGCCCTGAAATAACCCTAACTTAGGAAGATACTCCTCTAGTAGTATAGTTCAAATAGGAGTGAAAGAATGCTAATGACTACATAACAATCGTTGGCAGGACAGAAATTTCTCTTGCATCAATTCCCAGCTTTCTTACCATGTTTCATGAGGATGCTACTCTCATACAGAAAGGGATTCTTAATTTTTTTTTCTTTCATCATTTTTAAACTGTCATTGAAAACTTTCCCATCTGTCCTCTGACTGAACTGCACTTTTAATTAGCATCCAGAGACTTGCTTTAACAAGTTAGTCTCTTCCCATTTGCTTCCCAAACCTGTGTGCCACTTTGCTTTGTCTGAACCCGCAAGTTAACAAGCTCTCCACTTCAATTAGATAATTATTTCCTACTTTTGCCTTAACTAGGCACCTAATACTTGCTAAATGCTTTACAGTTTAGCTAATCCTTGCTAATATGTAACTTTCTCCTGCTGATGCCAAGCTATGCAACTATTTCCTGACATATTTCCCCAAAAGCAATCTAAGCAACTCCAATGAGGGTTGGGAGGAAAGGTTGAAGGACTATAAAACTTACCCAAAAAAGACAGTTCCTTGTGGGCAGTTATCTCATGGCTGACTTTTCCTACTGCATCTTGCACTTGCCATAGTGATCTAGGAAACGATCTCTCTCTCTCTTCTGAGTAAGTAACCAGAATTATTAAATAATGTTTTTAGATGCTTTTATTATGGCTTCTGTCATCCATTCCTTCCTTATATCCTCACCTGTATATGTTATTCCAAACTCTTTAAGAGAAGAGAGGAATAAAAATGCAGTAAAACAATGTTCTAGATCATACGTGTCAAACACGCAGCCTGCAGGTCAGATCTGGCCCACGGAGCCATCCCAGATATGGTGAGAGACCAGCCTATGCCGTCCTGGCCCTGGCTCACCCCAGCCATGCCCACCCAGTCGGCTGCAATGACCAGGTCATGCCCACCCACCCCCAAGGGCAAACAAAATCCTGATAACGGCCCGCAATGGGATCAAACAGGTTTGAAATCCCCTGTTCTAGATCTACCAAAAATAAATAGAACAAGGCATTGCTCATAAATGCTTCTAGAGCAAAAGACAGAGTAACATATATCAGTCTTCCCCAATCTGACACTTCCCTTGAGGTGTGATTTCTATTATTCCCAGAATCTGGGAAATAGAGATGTTGTAATCTCACTCATTTGTAAGTTATCCAGTTAGGGAAGAGTGATTATTCCCTCCTTTTATTTGGTGGCATTTTTGGAAAACATCTATCTTCATTTTGTTCATTTGTTCCTATCAGATAGCTTTATCCTTAATGATCATCTGTGATTGGCCTCTGTGTCTTCAGTGTGAACTGAAATTGTGGAAATGGTAGGGTGACTCAACTTGCAGTGAAAAATTGATAATAATTTCTGTTGTTTTGAAATTCTACTTCACATCTTATTTATATGGGAAAAATTATGGATCCCTTAAAAACACAGCTCCTAGAACCGTGATGGCGAACCTATGGCACACGTGCCAGAGATGGCACGCAGCTCCCTCTCTGTGGGCACGTGAGCCATTGCCCCAGTTCAGCTCCGCCGCACATGTGCCTCCTGCCGGTCAGCTGGTCTTCGGGTCTCTGCCATGCATGTGTGGGGGACAGGGCGTGTTTGGGAGGTACAAGCCGCATGCACGGGACTGCGCACACATTGCATTTTGGGGGTTCAGGCACACACACATTCGTCCATGTTCTTTGGGTCTGGAAAAGGTTAACCTTCACTGTCCTAGAATGATGTCACATGGTCTCCTATTTTTAACGGTGAACTCTGGAGTTGCCTTCTCATGGTTAGTAATATCTTTTTAACATTATGCTAAAGCAGCACTGAGCGGGTATCTGTGGAAAGAGAGCCTTTCATAATCTTTCTTTCTTTCTTTCTTCACTTCAGCTTTTAAAAGTTGTTTCAACAGTAGACAGCACAGCTTAGAAGCAGAAGATCAAAGGCAAGGTGGCATTCTGCAAAGGGAAGTAAGCTTCCCATTGCAAAACTAAATGCACCATCAGCATAAAAACTTAATGAGCAAAATATGGAGCCAGTTTTACTGAAACCGATCAACCATGAGATCATAAATAATGATCTTTCTCTTCCTTGTAAAGACTAAAAAAATCCTTCATTTGCAAATTACTTTCTGCTTTAGAGAAAAAAAAAAATTACATTCTGCAGAAATCACACAAGGACAATTTCCTCTCATTTTCAGATTTTTTTTTAAAAAAATACTGATAAGCCATCTGCTGAAAATAATTATCCTGTATGCAGATATTTGATCCATCATTATCTATAAATACTGGAGAACAGATGTCCCTTGTTTGAATTATGGATTTTTTTCTTACTCTTTATAAAAAATATTTTTGGCAGGGGACTGAAATTGTCTGCCATCTAGTTCTATGTGTATTTATATGTTACTGGGCACACATTTTAATCCATAACTGACTTTCAATGTATTTATGTCAAATATTTTCTGATTTTAATGGTAGCTTAACAATGAAAAAAATATTTTTATTTCTAGTGTAGCTTTGGAGTATTCATAAATGTGTTAGCTGCCTTGAAATATCTTTTTGGAAAGAAAAAAAATATGTAACTACAAAAAGAATCTTACCCATCTTCCCTGTACTCAGTGGAGGGAGACATCAATCTGGCCATTCACAGAATGGCCGGATCCATGTGTTCTCTGGGAAAAAACAGTATTCTTGGAATGTTTTGTGCCTGGAATGCAGGGTTTTGCACATAACTAATTCGGTGGTGCGTATTCCTAAGTACAAGTAAATGACTTCTTACGTAAGGCAGCAGCTACATTGGGTTTTTTTTTAAGAAAAGAAATTGAGAAATATGAACATCTGTTTATTTGAAGCTACATTTACCAGTGAGCAATTCCTATTGTGTGGCACATGCAGTTATTTATTCTTGAAGCATGTCACACAGAAAAGGGTACAAGTTGTGTAACACTTTCACTCTTCTTTCTGTCAGATAAATATCCTTACATCCTCTAGACCAGGGGTGTCAAACTCACAGCGTCATGGTGGCATCACGGCGGCATCACGTGACATATTGAGACTTTTTCCCCCTTCGCTAAACCGGCTGTGGGCGTGGCCAGTGTGTGACGCATCTGGCCCATGAGCCAGGAATTTGACAGTCCTGCTCTCGATATTTGGAAACTACATCTTCTATAATACCAGTACTGGTTGAGGATTAAGGGATTTGTACTCCAACATGTCTTGTTAGCAAGGTAGGACAAGAATGTGTTGGACCTCCGACTCTTGACATAGTAAGATTCTCAGCAGATGTTAGGATAATTGAACACCCCACCCCACATTACCACTATTGCCTGCCTCTTTGGAGACTGTAGTCTTCTGATGCATAAAGTCCTCATCTGTATTTTCCGCGTGCCCAGATGGGCTATAATAAACATCAACTTCTGTTCTGATTTCTCCTTTAATTCTTACATCTTTCAACAGGATTTCCAGGCACTGATTACTGAACACTCTCCCTCCCTTTCTGTTGGCTTTGTCCCTTTTGAATGCATTGTAATCTTTCAGCTTTCTAATCATGAGTATTAGCTCACCAGGTTTCAGGATGCCTGTCACATCCTATTTGTTTTCCTGAGTTAGGATCTCTAGTCCTCTCTGTTTATTTTGCATATTCAGTGCATTGGTGTAGAAACATCTGAGCTTTTAAGTGGCATTGATTACTAGCATCTTTGTTGTAGTGTTTTGCAAAACTTTGAGGCCCTGCCCTGGCCTCCTGCTTCTCTCTTTGTTTCCTGCTTTCTTGGCCCCAGTCCTTGGCCACATAATTGGCTTTGGGCTTTCGCCACCCTCCCTTTTTGTTCTTGTTTAATGCCCTCCTGATGAGACTGGTGAAGCGCCTGCCAAACATTTCCTTCCTAGTTTTTGTAAGATGCATCCCAGGAATCAGCAAAGGTAACATGGGCCGTCGTTGTAGAATGTTGTAGAGCTCTTCTTCATGACACCACCTGCATAGCCAGTTGCTTGACTTCCAAAATCCTGTTGTTGTTGTTTTTCTTTTTAGGCTATAACACTCAACTGGATTGATTGATTAGGAAACTACTTGTGCTGCCAGTACTTTCCCCTGCCTGCCAAAGGACTCATAATCTCCAGAGATTCTTTCAAGGTTTTTTCTGTTGATGCCATTGAGGAAAGGATATTTGTTAGGGGGTTTGAGTAGTATTGATAGTCTCTTCATCGTGTTCTGGATATAGACCTCTGGAAGACCACATCCCTTCCATAAGTCACATCTGTTTTATATATAAATACTATATCTTGGTCCTCTCGACAGCAAATCACCACCTCCACAGCACACTTCTTTGTTCTCAAGGTGGATGTTAGGTTTCTTCAATCCATAGGAGCCCAACTATATTCTATAATGTTCTGCGGCATGGCTTGCTTAAATGATCCACTTTCGAATTCTAGATGGCTGCTCTAGAAGTCTAGAGGGGCAGCCTGGATGTCTATATGTCTAACTTATAGCTGATAGCCAAATCAGGAAACTAATTTCACAGGAAAGCTAGAACTATACTTTCTTTCTTTCTTTCTTTCTTTCTTTCTTTCTTTCTTTCTTTCTTTCTTTCTTTTTGTATTTTATTTTATTTTATTTTATTTTATTTTATTTTATTTTATTAGTTTAGTTTAGTTTAGTTTAGTTTAGTTTAGTTTAGTTTAGTTTAGTTTAGTTTAGTTTAGTTTAGTTTAGTTTAGTTTAGTTTAGTTTAGTTTGCCAAACATGTATAAGATAACAGATATAAGTATAAACATGATTATGAATACAGAAAATGGATACGAATAAATGGGGACAGTAGGACAGGGATGGAAGGCACGCTGGTGCACTTATGCATGCCCCTTACAGACCTCTTAGGAATGTGGTGAGGTTAACAGTAGACAATCTAAGGTTAAAGTTATGGGGGTTTGTGGATGTAACCTCAGAGTCAGGTAGTGCATTCCAGGCATTGACCACTCTGTTGCTGAAATCATATTTTCTGCAATCGAGTTTGTTTATTTATACTTTTATTTTTATTTTATTTTATTTTATTTTATTTTATTTATTTGTTTATGATATTTAATTTAATTTATTATATTTAACAATATTTATTATATTTTATTTTTATTATATTATATATATATGTATATATATATGTATATATATATATGTATGTATATATATATATATATATATATATATATATATATATATATATATATATATAATAAAAATAAAATATAATAAATATTGTTAAATATAATAAATTAAATATATATACTTTATTGAGATAAGCTACAGTAACAGAATCTTGCAAGTCTGATTGTGTTTTCCACCCCCCCCTTACATCTCTCAAGCATTCTCTCCTGTGCCTGACCTGTTTTTCCCCCATCCCCCACCCGCTTGTAGAACAGAGAGATTGGAGAGGAAAGGATTACAAGAGAGTAAGCAGGCACACAATTGGAGATACACTGAGCTGTTTGCGTAGCAGCGGCAGCTTATAGTCAGTGAGCACCATTTCTTCCCCTTTGACTTTTCTGCTTTTCTTGGTTCCCCTCTTTATTTTCACTCCATCCTGCCAAACTCTTATTTTTTTCCCCATGTTCATTCCATGTTCTCCAGGTTCTTTCTCCCTGTGAGCCAATGATTCTTTTTATTGATAGCACAGGATCTTTCAGATGACTATTCATAAAGCCACCTCCTACAACCTTCATCAGCCTGAGAATTAGCCATTTTAAAACCAGAGTCATCAACAAAATAGACAGTCTTCACTTACTGACCATTTGTTCAACAACTGTTCAAAGTTATGCTGAAAAGTAACTTTATACCAATTTATAACCTTCACAGTATTCTTCACATGACTGACTTCATATGATCACAGTCATGTGATCACTATTACAGCCAGTACACATCATTCTGTGCCTGACTCCCTTTCAGAGCAGAGAGATTGGGGAGAAAGGGATTGCAAGAGGGTAAACTGTTTGTTTTTCTGCATATAAAAAGCAATGTGATTACGTTGGCAGCCTGAGATTGGAAGCCATGGACATACTAGGCAATCGTCTTACAGGTAGACCTTAACTTGCCCCCACAATTGGGACAAGAAAAATAATTGTTAATCAGTGTGGTCATTAAGTGAGTGTGGTCATTAAGTGAGGCATCAACTTCCAACAATACCAATTGTATGACCTTTTTTTGCCACAGTTGCATAGCAAATCACTATGGTTGTTAAGCAAGTCATCCACATGACTTGTGAATTGTGACCTTCCTTGCCAGCTTCCCCACAGATTTTGCTTGTTGGAAGTTATCTGGGAAGGTCACAAATGACAGTACTCATAAATGCAAGCTGGTTGCCAAGTGCCCGGATTGCATTCACATGACTGCATGGATTCTGCAATAGTTGTAAGTGTGAGCGCCAATTGTAAGTTATGTTTTACAGTATTATCATAACTTCAAACAATTGCTAAAGGAATGGTTGTAAGTTGAAGACTACCTGTATGGTCTCTCTTGAAATCTCTTTTTCTCCAATCTCTCTGCTCTGCAAAAAAAAAAAAAAAAAAAAAAAAAAGCAAGCAATTTCTGTAGGCAAATCCTCCTTTGCCTGACCCTTCTGCCCAGAGAGATTAAAGAGGAAGAGATTTCAAGAGAGTACTGTAAGTTGTTTGCATAGCATGCCCACGGCTCCCCAAACCACGTACTACCAGCACGATCACATTACTTTCAATGTGTACAAGACAGTAAGTGGGCAATCAATCATTCTAAAAGGTGGGGAATGGTTAAGAGGAAAACAAAAGCCTGAAGGTGTGAAATTGACTAATCTTGACCCTGTCTCAGTGGAAAGCACAGTTACATGATTTGTCACTTTAGTGATCACTTTAAGAGAAATGCTGGTCCTAGTTGGTTGAGGACTACCTGTAGTATCTGGCTTCACACAACATGTTAGGCTAAAGGGTAGTGCCTTTTTGGTGGCTCACTAGGTCATGCAAATGCAGCACTGTATAGTTCACCCTGCCAGTTGTGAAGCATGGGGGAATCTTCTTAGAAAAGTCAGTTACATCTTACCTCAATCATAAACTCACTAGAAGATTTTTGGCTAATTAGACTTAGTCTGAGTCACACCATACTAAACCATTGATTATTAGCAATCCTTTTTTAATTACAGTTAGCTCAGCTGTATTCGTATATGATGCTAGGCCAGGGGTCTGCAACCTCTTTAATCCCTCTGCTGCGGCTCCCTGTCGCTCAAAATATATGTCACAACCGCCAATGTGCGACACCCGGCACGTGATTTATTGAGCTTTTCGATCTATCTTCTTCTTCTTCTTCTTCTTCTTCTTCTTCTTCTTCTTCTTCTTCTTCTTCTTCTTCTTCTTCTTCTTCTTCTTCTTCTTCTTCTTCTTCTTCTTCTTCTTCTTCTTCTTTGGAGTTCAAAATGTTTTTGTTGCATACAGAAATAAAAATGTGTTTTCTCTGTAGCAGGTCATTGATTTCATAAATGCAATACACTATAGTTTTTTCTTACAGAGCATAAAGGTAAAAAACAATATATGTAGTGTTATCTTAATTTTAGATGTCAAAAGGGTATTTTGTTTTCTATGGGAAACGGGTCTAAATGGCTCTTTGAGTGTTTAAGGTTGCTGACCCATGTGCTAGGCCATAACTTTATGATTTAAAGTGGTGTTGACTGATGTCATCTGCACCCAGCCTGCATATCTTCTGAGCGAGTGTCCCTCTGCTTCCTTTTCGATGCCAACTGTTCGTTTTAGAGAAGTTTATTTATTTATTTATTTATTTATTGGTTCGATTTATATGCCGCCCTTTTCCGGAGACTCAGGGCAGCTTACAATGCGTTAAGCAATAGCCTTCATACTTTTGTATATACCTGCTTAGTAGGGCTTTCGGCCCCCCCAAGCGGTGTTCTTTTTTATACAAAGTCAGCTTATTGCCCCCACAATCCGGGTCCTCATTTTACCTACCTCGGAAGGATGGAAGGCTGAGCCAACCTTGAGCCTGGTGAGATTTGAACTTGCAGTAATTGCAGGCAGCTGGCAGCTAGGTGCTACTTAACAGCACTTTAGTCCTCTGCGCCACCAAGGCTCCTACCTTGGCATAGAAGAAAGCCCACCTTTCATTATGCCTTTGATAGTGAAATGTTGCCAACATACAGGAGATGCTTTTATTCTCCTCCCTTTCCTTGCATTGTTTTACAAGTCAAAAGAGAGCGATTGGAATTGTTGGGCAGCCAGCAGTTTGCCAGCACAGTAGACTATTCTTTTACTGTAGAATATTATTATAGAAATCTTAAACTTTGAGTAACTTAGCAAGAAAACAGCATTCTGTGTTTTCTTCTCCTTTGATTGCTTGAGACAAAATGGACTTTAGGGAACTGGCAGTTTTGCAATTTCACTGCAATCCTCTCACATTTTGCATCCATTCATTATTAACTCTTTACAGGTATTCCTCAACTTAACAACAGTTCATTTCAAAGTTACAACGGTACTAAAAACAGTGACTTAGACCATTTTTCATACTTATGACCATTGCAGCGTCCCCACGGTCACATGGTCAAAATTGAGGCGTTTGGCAACTGACTCACGTTCATACGGTTGCAGTGTCCCAAGGTCATGTGATCACCTTTTGCCACCTTCTGATCAGCAAAGTCAAGATTCACTTAACAACTGGGTTACTAACCCAACAATGGCAGTGATTCACTTAACAACGGTGGCAAGGAAAGTCGTAAAATGGGGCAAAATGTACTTAACAACTGTCTCGCTTAACAGAAATTTTGGGCTCAATTGTGGTGGTAAGTCAAGGTCTATCTGTACTTCACATCTCTATAAATAACTATGATCTTTTATATGCTACATGGAACATTCAAAATTATTTGACTGAAAAATGTGCCTTTGTATAATACTAGCAAGAAAGAGTTGCTGTGTGAGTGAGATGAGCGATCTCTAAATTTGAGAGAAAAAAGAAAGAGAGAGAGAGAGAAAGAAAGAAAGAAAAGGAAGGAAAGAAGGAAGGAAGGAAGGAAAGAAAGAAAGAGAAAGAAAGAAAGGAAAGAAAGAAAGAAGGAAGGAAGGAAGGAAGGAAGGAAGGAAGGAAGGAAGGAAGGAAGGAAGGAAGGAAGGAAGACATGATTTTATATTAGATTTGAAACTGGCACAAAAAAAGAACAGCCGTTTTTGATCAGAACTGCCAGAGATTGTGTTTTGAATCTAGCTGTTTTAGAATAGTGATGTCAGCATCTGTAATAAGAGGAGGACAAAGATTTATCACTTCAAAAGCTATTTAGCATACTAGTGCAAGGATGTTTAGCCAAACAATTATTCTGCACATTTTTCATTGTTATTGAATAGCTTGTCTTTGTTATACTGTTTATACTTGATATATTTCCTAAACTCGGTGTTTACTGTGTCTCCCCTTCTTTCTAATCAGCTGTATGTACATGTTTAATAATTTAAAATCCTTTTTTGTTTAAGGTGGAGATATAAAATGCTTGCCATTTGCATTGGTGCTTAAAAAGAAATTGAATAAACTATAATGTATGAAAGCCATTTTATTTTCTATATCCCCTGCATGATGATTCTAGTCAAAATCAATCCAAGGGACAAATGCAAATAATTTCATTTTTGTTGTTGTTAGTTTGACTTTCGAAATCTTAACGTTTGCTGTTTTCTTCCCTCCATTCACTGACCACAGATACAGCAAGAATATTTGCATACAGTGGACATACATGAGGTGGTCACAGTCTGCTATCTGATGTGGTAAACCAGTAGTTTCTGCCATTATTTGTGCATTATCCCATCCTTAATTATCTATAAAGCTCTATATAGCTCAAGGCGTCTATGAGACTAGCTATCCCAAATACATTCTGCCTGCCCAATTTTAATGCCAGCTAAAGCTGCCCCTTACACAAGGTTTGATGGAAAAGGACTCCAAAATGTGGGGCTTCTTTTTTATGGGACTGGTTGCCCCCAGAGGGAAGGTTGTGCCCACTGTCATGGCAGTCTGGAAGTCCTTTAGGACTTGATTAATGTGAAATTGTCAGCACCAAATGTGATTTTAATGTAACATGCGATATATTTATTGACTTGACTATGTTACTATTGCTTAAGAAAATTTATAAATAATAAATATTTATTTATTTATTTATTTTATTTCTATACCACCCTTCTCCTGAAGGACTCAGGGCGGTGTACAGCCTAAATATCATCCAGATTTAATGCCAAGCTTAGTTTGACATGTGTGGATGCATCCTCTGGTTTGTTCAGCAAACCATTGTTATAAGAAACAACAGTTAAATGCCAATGAAGAGATTATAGCATCCAAGTGAATCAAGCAGGCAGAAGCAAGTTGTAATTAGATGCGTTGCACACCAAGATAGTGGTGGAATGAGACAAAGCTATTTTTTAATCTGTAAAATGTTGACAGATATGGTAGTGGAGCTTCATATAAATCATATTTATATGATTATTCTTTTATCTCTGTTGAAAGAGGCAGAGCAAAGAGTTTTTGATTTAACACTTTCATGGAAGGCTACACTTTAACAATGGAACAAATATTTTCAAAGCTAAATATTTCATCTTTCACATTTCCAAGTTCTGCTGAAAAAGATTCCAGTTGGGAAATCTAGACGCTCAGTACCGTACTAGCCACTGTGTAGGCAATGCCGAGCTAAATAACCAATGGATTAAATCAGCTACTAGACAGCATTTCTATAGATCTGTCTTGAGAAAAGTTGGCAAGTATACATTATCAACTCCCAGAATTTCCTACCCAGAAAATTCTGGGAACTGAAGTCCACACAGTGAAAAGTTGCCAAGGATGAGAAATGCTGCTCTCTCTCTATATATATATATATTCATGGCAAGAGGATAGAATAACTTGGCAATTTGCTGAGCAATGGATAGGGAACACTAAATTGTTTGAGTCCAGATTGTCAGAGAAATCTAGGAGCTTTCCTCGACATGACACAACAAGATTGTAGTTTACAACAGTGTTCCCATCCTCCACTTGTTAGCAGAGAAATTGAATAACTCTGGTTCCATCCAAACATATTTGCCCAAATGAGGCTTCAGTAACTACCATATTTTTCGGACTATAAGACACTCTGGACTATAAGATGCACCTAGCTTTTGGGGAGGAAAACAAGAAAAAAAAATCTGCCGCTGCTTCCCAGCAATTTGCCTTCCTGCAGCAAACAGCAAACAGCCTGGTCAGCTTCACCACAGCCTGATTTAGCACAAGCAGCTGATTGGCAATTGGATCGGCCTCCCGGAATACCAATGATCAGCTGTTCCAAGCTGGGGATTGCTGCCACCTATCGCCGCCTCCGTGCGCCCCATTTTCGGCCTCTGCATGTCCCATTTTTTGCCTCCATGCATCCTGTTTTTGGCCCATTCCAGGTGGTGGGGATCCCCACCACCGTCACCTATCGCCGCCAAATGGGACAAACAAAAACCGGGACATGCGGAGGCCAAAAATGGGGCGTGCGGAGGCTGAGATCCCAGCCTGGAACAGCTGATTGTCGGTATTCCAGGAGGCCGATCCAACCGCCAATCAGCTGCTTGTGCTAAATCAGGCTGTGCTGAAGCTGACCAGGCTGTTTGCTGTTTGCTGTTTGCTGCAAGGAGGCAAATTGCTGGGAGGCAGAGGCCGAAGGGTGAGGGCCAGCAGGTAGGCAGGGCTTTGGCAATATTTGCTCTATAAAATGCACAGACATTTCCACCCACTTTTTTGGGGGAGGGGAAGTGCATCTTATAGTCCGAAAATACAGTATATTTCCTGTCAGCAATTTGCTCCTAGAGTGAAGTCAATCCCATCCCTAAACATTATCTTAGGGAAATATTTCAGCACTAAGGAGGAAGGAAGCCTTGACTGGCTTTACTACAATAAGAGTGAGTCATTTTGTGGCAGCCAGAAGCCTCATGTACTAGTTTTGAGGGAAGAACAAATCAAAAATTTATGCCTTCTCATAAAATCTGGTACTCAGCAAAGGGGCTGCCACTGTAATGTTGCCAGGTGTCCACTATTTGAGCGGACAGTCCGCTTTTTTCACATTATGTTCACTATTTTTTTTCACAAAATAGTGGACATTTTTTTTATTCAAAAGCTTTATGATGAAATTAAAATGTAATTTAATATTTTACATATTATTATAATATAGTTGATGTTTTGAATTTTAAGTAAAGTTTTGAAGTGATTATTTTAATACGTGTTAAAATGTTTGTAAGAAAATATATAATTTAATTGTAAAAAATTTTTATTTTTTATTTTTATTTTATTTTTTTACTACTTAACCCCCCCCCCTGCTTGTCCACTATTTTTTGGAAGCAGACCTGGCAACCCTAGCTACCAGACTACTTCTGCTTTTTGAAAATGCATCTAGCATATGGAAGGGTTAGGCATGGTTGATTTATTCCAGGATTTTGTTCTGTTCTTTTTTGGCATTTAAAAAAAAATGTGTTTGTCTTATCTGAAGGCATATGCTACCATTGTTATGAGTTTCCTTACCTCAGATGGCAGAAAACCAAACTGCTGAGTTTTGGTCAGAGAAAAAGCTCGGAGGCTGAAAAAATGGGATTTGGATCTAGAGGTTTTTTCAGTACCTGAACTCTCCCTTTTCTACCATCATATTCCTCTGCCTGCCTTTTGTGGGGAAAGGAGTGGGTACAATTAGGATAGTTCCTTTAATATAACAGTCTGACAGGGAAAACATATAACATCTGCTTTCAACAATTCCTGGAATTCACTCAACCTAGTCCAAAGCTATTCTTATCCCAGACTCAATCTATTTTGTACTGCTGCTGTTGTTATACCCTTCCTGCCCTACCCACATTGTTATATAATTTATGATACATATTTAACCCAGGTCTAACTCTGAAACTTATTAACCTGCATGTTGAACATAAAGTGAGAAGTGCTCATTACTTACTTGCAAAATGACAGACAGTGCAACTGCATTACTGCCTTTATGCAGTTTCATCAGCTATGAAACTCCCATTTCATTCAAGACAACCCTGGATGCAAAATAAATAGGATTATCTTTAGATTCATACAGGAAAAATTATCACAAAAAAAAAAGAAAAGAAAAGAAAAGAAAAGAAAAGAAAAGAAAAGAAAAGAAAAGAAAAGAAAAGAAAAGAAAAGAAAAGAAAAGAAAAAAACCAGGTTTCTAACCACAGAATAGATTTTATGGCTGGGTTCATATGCCATGATCGTTTAACCTTGAATTATTTAAAACACACACACAATATTGGTTGGGATCTTATAATATGTTATACTATAAACCCGTGATGGCGAACCTATGGCACGCATGCCACAGGTGGCACGCATAACCATATCAGTGGGCACACGAGCTCAGCTCCAGTGGGACTGGAAATTGTCAAACGGCCCATTTTCGTCCTCCGGAGGACCTCCAGGAGGGGTGGGGGAAGGCCGTTTTCATCCTCCGCAGACTCCTAGAGAGGCCCTGGAGCCAGGTGAGAAAGAAAAATGGGCCTACCGGGCCATCGTGTGCCAGGAGCGGCGGGGGTGTGTGGGTCAAGCGTGCATGTGTGGGGGCAGGGCACATAGAATTATGGGTGTGGGCATGCATGTGTGTGATTCCCCTTTCCTGGCACGCAATGGCAAAAGGTTAGCCATCACTGCTATAAACAATGACTTACAAAATAGAACATTTGGGAATGCACAATAGTCCTAGCCAAAATGGAAACAAAACCGTGATGTTCCAATTCATGCTTATGCTACTACAGTACTGTTTAGATGTGATTTGCATTTCACACGATATCTTGAACTGGCCTTTTCCAATCTGCTATTGTCCAATTGTTTCAGGATTTAAATTCCCATGATTCCCAGATTTTGTTCATGAGAGCTGGGAATTATGAAACGCAGCACACATCTGGTGACATCAGATTGGAGAAGGTGGCCTAAGGAGTCAGATAGCCTGAACAGCAAAAGGCTTTTTGATGCTTGATTCAGATTCAGATACAGATACAGATTCCATCACAACCCCCATTGCAATATAAATCTACTTCCCACTAACAGAAAGAATTGGCAGCGTTGGAACATTCTGCTTTAAATATGCTATCTTTACTTGCTTTTAAATCAATTCTAGCAGCAATGATAAATGCCCAGAGCCACTGCCTGAGCAATTACAATTTTATTTTATCATGGATATCTTACTTTACCTGCCTGAGAAAGCCTGAAACAGCAAGTGAACAGTTAACCCTGAAAATTGTTCAATTGAACAATTGAACAGAAAAGAAAAAAAAATCCTTTATCTCTACTTACCCATCAGATAATTTCCTTTCAGGATAAGCAGTTTTATGAAAAGAAATAATAAACACAAGGAATCATGCAGATTATGAGATAAGAAAAAGAGAAGGAAATGCAGCTTAATTTAATTTATGCCAAACAATTCAACTACATTTCTCTATATTGCTCTGGCCTTGCAAACAACCTTTGCATCCATCATGTCCATAAATTGCTTTGTGCATTGTTATTTGTTCTTTATACCACTTCAATTCAGCTCCCTTTCACCTATAATCAACTAAATGAAAGAAATAGACTGTTTCAAAAATGTAAACCCTTTTTGTACTGCCGGAAACATACAGTCATCAACAATCCTTGTACAAGTTGAATGAAGATGCATTTGCCTAAACGCTAGGCAAGAAAAAGGAACTATTGAGTCATCCTATCTGGACTCAGAACTCCAGGCAACCACTCCTTCGCTGCCATCTAATGGTCGTCTGCATTTTTGCAGTCCAGTTGTGATTGTCCTGATAATTGAAAGAGGGCAATTTGGACAATGGAGTCCTTGATGCTCTCTGAACCTGGTTGTTTGCTTGCAGAAGTTTCATTTCCCAATTAGGCTACAACGTGAGCACTGATGAAGTTACTTAGTTGGGTAATGAGATGTCCACATTCAGAGAACACAAAGGGTGCCATAGTTCAACCCTGAGCTACAGATAGTGTCGTCTGTTGGAAGTTTTGAGGTTCTAAAATGTATTCATTTCTCTTCGAAAGTTCCATTTTCAATGATCCCTTGTTATCTCATGAGATCCAGATAATGCTTTACAGATAGTCCTTGACTTGCAACCGTTCACTTAGTCATCGTTTGAAGCAGGGGTGGGTTCCACTTACATTTACTACTGGTTCACATCGTGCCCCCCCACCCGTGCGCGCACATACTCTTATGTGCATGTGCAGATCGCCTATGATGATGTTTGGGTCAGTGGGAGTAGCCTCCTGCCAGTTTTACTACCAGTTCTTGCGAACTGGTCCGAACCAGGGGCAACCCACCACTGGTTTAAAGTTATAATAGACCCCCCCCCTCATAACAGATCTGAATTCTGATGGCACCCCCCCAGCAGTCACATGGTCGCATTATGGGCTATGTGGCGCTCTCATGTAACCCCCCTCCTGCGCGAGCTGCACTGGCTCCCAGTGATCTTCCGGGTGCGCTTCAAGGTTTTGGTTACTATCTTTAGAGCGCTCCATGGCTCAGGACCAGGGTACTTACGAGACCGCCTCCTGCCACCAATAGCCTCTCACCGACCAGTTCGCTCCCATAGAGAGGGACTCCTCAGGGTGCCGTCGGCCAATCAATGTCGACTGACGGCCCCCAGGGGGAGAGCCTTTTCTGTGGGGGCACCTACCATCTGGAACGGGCTTCCCCCAGAGTTACGAAACATCCAAGACTTACGCATATTCCGCCGAGCCCTGAAAACATTTCTATTCCAACAAGCTGGTCTGGCCTAACTCTCCCTTTTTAATTGACTTTTAAACTGGCTTTTAAATTGGGTTTTAAACCTCTTTAGATAAATTTGGATGTTTTTTAATCTTTGAGCCTAAATTACTTAATCTGTTTCTTAATAGTTTTTAACTTCTATATGTATTTGTATTTATTATGGCTGTTCACCGCCCTGAGTCCTTCGGGAGTAGGGCGGTATACAAATATGAAAAATAAATAAATAAATAAATAAATATTCAGCAACTAGCCCACATTAACGGCTGTTTTCAGTGTCCCACAATCACATGACTATGATTTACAACTTTTTTGTAAGAAACCAGCATTTATTTCTTCCAGAAATAAAATAACTCTCATTGTGGACAATGGCTCTGCTTAACAACTACAGTATTCACCTTACAACTGCCGTATTTGCTTAATGACTACTGGAAAAAAAATGTCATAAAATCAGGTCAATTAAGACTTATGACCATCATGACATATGGAAATTCTGGGCTCTGTAAGTCAAGGACCACCTGTATAACAGCTTCCTCTGGTAAACTGACTGCATCTTAAAAAATGGGTATTTGGCCTTAACTTGTCCGTATGCTAATTGTTTTTAAGGTGTGGCATGGCCTCTCCTCTTGTAAAAAAAGAACCCATTAAGTTTTACTGAAGTATAGTGCTTTAGAGCAGGGGTCTCTAACCTTGGCAACTTTAAAACTTGTGGACTTCAACTCCACAAGTCTTAAAGTTGCCAAGGTTGGAGACCCCTGCTTTAGAGGATTTTAAAGTCTGGGGTTCTCTCTGTTACTTTTAATTAAATCCAGATTCCTTTGAGAGGATACAGTGCAGCCAAAGTTGCACCATGCTGGCTGGGGAATTATTGAAGCTGGATTCCAATACTCTGGATTCTGGAAGGCACCAACTTGGTGAAGGTGGCATAAGGAACTTTCCAGGATGGACTTCTGTAATACAGATGGACTAGAAATTAGTCACCCACAGTTTAATCTTTTTATAAAAAAAAAATAGCTCATGTTTTTAATTGACAGTTTGGTGCATCATATGAAACTAGAAAGCTGAGTTTATTGAAATTTATTTATTTATTTATTTATTTATTAAATTTTTATACCGCCCCCTCTCCCGAAGGACTCGGGGCGGTGAACAGCCAAAATTAAAAACACACAATACAAATATTAAAATACATTAAAACAAAATTAAATTATCTTAGGCTTCTCCAATTTAAAACCCCGTTACCCATAAAATTCACCAATTAAAAATTTTTTTTAACCCAGCCCGGCTTGCTGAAATAAAAAAGTCTTCAGGGCCCGGCGGAAGGTCCGGAGGTCCGGGATTAGTCGTATCCCTGGGGGCAGCTCATTCCAGAGGGCGGGTGCCCCCACAGAGAAGGCTCTTCCCCGGGGGGTCGCCAGCCGACATTGCCTGACAGACGGCACCCTGAGGAGACCCTCTCTGTGGGAGCGTGTTGGCCGGTGGGAGGTTATCGGAGGCAGAAGGTGGTCTCGTAAATAACTGGGTCCTAAGCCATGGAGCGCTTTGAAGATGAGAACCAACACCTTGAAGCGCACTCGGAAGACCACTGGAAGCCAATGCAGCTCGCGCAGGAGAGGTGTCACATGGGAGCGCCATGCCGCCCCCATAAGTACCCGCGCGGCCGCATTCTGCACCAGTTGGAGCCTCCGAGTGCTCCTCAAGGGAAGCCCCATGTAGAGAGCATTACAGTAGTCAAGGCGGGAAGTAACGAGGGCATGAGTGACCGTGCATAGGGAGTCCCGATCCAGAAAGGGGCGCAACTGGCGTATCAGGCGAACCTGATAGAAAGCCCCCCTGGCCACGGCCGTCAAATGCTCTTCTAAGGACAGCCGTGCGTCCAGGAGGACACCCAAGTTACGCGCCCTCTCCGTGGGGGCCAATGTCTCGCCCCCAATAGTCAGCGATGGCACCAGCTGACTATATCGGGACGCCGGCAGCCACAGCCACTCAGTCTTGGAGGGATTGAGTCGGAGCCTGTTCCTCCCCATCCAGACCCGCACCGCCTCCAGGCACCGGGACATCACTTCAAGGGCATCGTTGGGGTGGTCTGGGGTGGAGATGTACAGCTGAGTGTCATCAGCGTACAGATGGCACTGCACCCCGAAACCACGGATGATCTCGCCCAGCGGCTTCACATAAATGTTGAACAGGAGAGGCGAGAGGACCGACCCTTGTGGCACCCCACAAACCAAGTGCCTTGAGGTCGACCTCTGCCCTCCAGCCAACACAGACTGCGACCTGTCGGAGAGATAGGAGGAGAACCACCGTAAAACAGTGCCTCCCACTCCCAACCCCTCCAACCGGCGCAGCATGATACCATGGTCGATGGTATCAAAATGGGGTGAAGCTGAGGAAAAGTGGTTAAATTAATCATGGGTTAGTATATCATGTATACATAATTCATCTTGGTATTGATTTGGAATATACGTCCATCATCTGGCAAATACTATTGATAAAGCATCATCCTGACACAGTTCCATTCCCTAGCTACTACCATGTTCCCCCCAAAATAAGACATCCCCTGATAATAAGCCCAATCAGGCTTTTGAGCGCATGGCAATAAGGCCAAGCGCTTATTTCAGGGTTCAAAAAAAATATAAGACAGGGTTTTATTTTCAGGAAAACACGGTAGTTTCACGTCAACTGCAAAGTGCTGGCGATTGTTTTCTTTCTTTTTTTTTTTAAAAAAAACAAACTTTATTAAATTTAAAAAGATAAAATTGTATAAAGCATTCACAACCTTAAAATACAATCGACAATACTAATCACAACAAATAAACTAAATATATATAATATATATAAGTACAAATATACACAGTGACTTATTTCCTCTTTTATCTTAATGACAGGGTATAATTATTACTTTTAATTTCTTACTAAATTTTAACTTTACCTTCCTTTCCATTGGTTTATCCACTCATACTGATTGTTTTCAAGGGGGGAAAAAAATACCTAGTTTAGTGTAGTTGTGCAAGAACCTTAAGCCATAATTGTCCAATCCTCCATCTCCAGATGTACTGGGCCTGTACTGAGTTCCCAAGCTCCTGAACCAGCCAGAAAAGCCATGCTGGCTGGGGAATTGCAGGCCCAGTGCATCTGGAAGGTCACAGGTTAGAGAAAACTGCCTAAAGCCTTAAACACTAATACTTTAATCTGCAGATAATCTCTGCTGGATAGCCTTTCTATTTAACAATAAGCTCATAGAAATGCTTAGGAAGGTCGTGCTCTATTATGACTTTTTTAGAACAACTTTTCTCACTGTTTCCCAAATATGACTTGCTTTCAGCATTTCAGCCTTTTATCCTCTTGCCAGCCCCTTTGCTTCATATTCAATATTTGCATTTCCTTTTAAAAAGTACAGTGTGTGCTTCACTTTCAGCTAAATTCTTTCATGAAAATTGTTAGTTTTTAAACATTAGAAATATATTCCAATATTAACATGGCCAGCATCTATAGCTTATAAGCCACCAGGGTGAAAATATTACAAATAGATTGATGGACGAACATATAGGCAGGCCAAATCTATGCAAAAGACAGGAGGAAGAATCTTGTAAGATGATCTAGGGTTCATTGCTGGTATCCTTACGATTTATATTGATATTGTTTCCTGATTGCTTATTTGTTCCCTATGACTATCATTAAGTGTTGTACCTTCTGATTCTTGACGAATGTATCTTTTCTTTTATGTACACTGAGAGCACTAAGACAAATTCCTTGTGTGTCCAATCACACTTGGCCAATAAAGAATTCCATTCTATTCTATTCCATCCTCAGGATTTCAAGGAACTGGATAAGATGTTGAGTAGTATAAAATCTGTCGTATGTGAACTGGCACTCATTCTATCTGGCTTCATCCATGTGAGACAACTGTTGTCCATTCTCCAGCATTCTGGGTTTGGAAAGCATTATAGAGGGAGTAGGAAGTAGACTATCTGATTTTTCCCCCCAATTAGGTATCATATATGGCCTTGGGATGGAAATTGCATGGATGACTATTACATGGCTTGGATGATAGAAGCAATCCCTTCTTATTAGCTCCCTCAGTACCGTTTGGTATACCAATCCTGGCAGATTTTGGAGTCATCTATTAGGGTTAGGAGATCTTTTTATTTAAAAACTTCACTGAATTCTGATATCAGAATTCAGTCCATTCCGTTACGTTACATCATTCGCTTTCATGGCTGCAATGCTCTTAATGACAGAAGGATATATACTGTATGTCTTTGGATGGAAAGTAGTAAGCCTAGATGGAAGATGAGAACATGCAATGGCTGAAATCCATTTTTACTAATGCCATTCTCTAAAATGTCATAATTGGGCTGGGAGACTGTGGAAATGGATGTATAGTTTTATAGCTGGTTTTCTTCTTGTCCCATTGCCCAAGTAAATAGCTATTCCATTTAGTATGGTCAGAAGATTAAAATACAATTGCACCATCTAATGGTCATGTGAAAAAATAAACGATGTTTATGTACCGTATGACTGCAGATGATACTGAGGGAATTCGAAGAAAAGAAAATGCAGGTATGAGATAAGAAATTCTATCCCTGGTTGATATTGAAAAAGCTGTGGTTAGTACTTTGATGGGAAAGACGATCTTAAACAAGACTGGGATGTAAGGCAATAAAATCTCCCCACCCACCCCACACCCAAAAAAAGACAGCAAAGGCAAGCCACTTCTATTTTTGTTGCCAGAAGAAATGGCTAGATAATATGAGCACATTTTGCAAGTATTATAAGTTTTTAGAAAATGCTGACCATAATTTCTGGATTCTGTAAGTACTGTAGCTCTGTACTGAAGTGGACCTCCTTCGGGGAAGACAGTACACTTGGACAATGTTCAAGGTTCCTTGCTGAGAGGAGATTTTTCAAATGCGAATGTAAATTCGAACAAGGAATTCTATTAAAAAAAAATACTTTGTTTGGTTAAATGTTTTACATTTGTGAGAATAGTTGGCTGAGGGCCACCACATCCCTCCAGCTACTTTATTAGATTTCTGTAATGAAACATAATATTTACAAGCTTGTGTTTGTATATTTACCTTCAGAGACTGGTGCTGGTAAACATGTTGCCTTTTGCTCTGATGGAAGGAGATGAATCTGACAGGGAAGATTACTCTAACCAGGTTTATTTTCAACCTATCATGCCTTCTGTCGTAGTAACCCATTCCTATCCCCACCAACACCATCCCTACTACCACCAAATCAATAAATGATCCCTGAGCATGCCAAATTCCTGTTAGCCTCCTTTGCTTGGGGTTAGTATCTTTTTGGATGCACAAGGAACAAACCTCAGAGGACTGAGTTTGCTTTTTTTTTTTTTTGTCCATGCTTTAATTTACAGAGGTACATTTAGGGCCACACTGCCCAATTTATCTCCAGAGACAGAGACATTATGCTCCTAGCCTCCCAGTCAAAGCTGCTGCAGCAGGAGAACAGGAGAACCATTTTGAGGGCAATCAATTCAGGATATACAGTATAAGCTTTCACCCTTACCCCACCCAGAGTCAGAACTGAGAGGGAAGGGCTGCCGGCGTGCCTCCTGGACTTTATATTCTATTTAGGATTGACTCCCAAATATTTACCTTAAAGAACATTAATGGATGCAGCAGCTCTTTCTGCTATTTTTTTAAAGGTCCGGTTGCATGGCTTCCTTTGTAGAATAAAGTGTTGTATAGTGTTGTGTAGACGAAGGCAGAGATTTCCTGAAACAAAAGCTCTCCGGGGGAAGTTTAAATGGAGACCGATCGATAGCCAAGCTTCTCAGAGCCTCAGAGATAGTCCACATCAGCTATAATGGAAGAATGAGCTCACTGCTAACAGCCCTGGTAGATGCCAGGCCCAAGGGCACCTATGGGCTCAAACTGAGGAAGGGGGGATAGCATTTCTCCGCATCCTGTTAGTCAGCAACTATGGCGACTCACGTCCGGGGACAGCCAAAATGCTGTGCTTGGAGGCAATGCAATCTGTCTTGAACGAAGGCAAGGACACGCTGACAGTCACCTTGCACCAGCTGTCAAGATTATTGACATGTCTGATTTCTATTCAGTCTGCCAGGCCTGCAGTAGGGCTTTTGGAGTACTAATTCAAAAGCTGGAATTCTTCTTTCTCATCTTCTTTCCTGTAGGGCTATCAAGTACAGTCATTTAATTGAAGAAAACGCTTTGTGGCAGAATGTCATATCTGACCTCATGGGCATAAAAATCTCCCCCCACCTGCCCCCATATCACATTTTCCCATGAACAAAGTCTCCTTGAATATCTCATCTGGATCTTGTTCCCTTTGTCAAGAAATCTGAGCTCCTCCTGGCCTTTTTATTGAACATATCGTTTGTAATTCAATACATTTTATGAATGATCCAAGTGATACCTTCCAGACTTTCTCCTCCATAAAAAAGACAAAATAGCAACATATTGTACTCTTATTATCAAAGGTAGAACATACTAACACCACCACTATCTCTTTGGCTGGAATCAGCCTCGGATTTCAGTCCACTCAATTAGTTTGTTTGTTCCATTCTTGCTTGTTCAGCAAAATTTGAACTTTTTATTTATTTAATTTAATTTTGTCAAGTACATATTAGATAATATATATAAGTATAAGCATGAATTGAATACATAAAATGAGTACAGTTAAAGGGAACATTAGGACAGGGACTGTAGGCACGCTGGTGCTCTTACACATGCCCTTTACAGACCTCTTAGGAATGGGTTGAGGTCAACAGTAGACAGTTTTAGGTTAAAGTTTTGGGGGTTTTGGGGATGAGACCATAGAGTCAGGTAGTGCATCCCAGGCATTAACAACTCTGTTACTGAAGTCATATTTTCTGCAATCAAGTTTGGAGTGGTTCACTTTAAGTTTGTATCTATTGTGTGCTCATGTATTGTTGTGGTTGAAGCTGAAGTACTCATTGACAGGTAGGACATTGTAGCAGATGATTTTATGAGCTTAGGTCATACCGAAGGTGGCGTAATTCTAAATTTTCTAAACCCAGAATTTCAAGTCTGGTGGCATAGGATATTTTGTTACGATCAGAGGAGTTGAGGTCTCTTCTTGTGAAATATTTCTGGACGCACTCAATTGTATTATTGTCCGATATGCAGTGCAGGTTCCAGACAGATGAGATGTATTTGAGAATTGTTTTAGCAAATGTTTTGTATGCTCAGGTTAGTAGTGTAATATTACCGGAGAAGAAGCTACGCAACATTAGGTTTACAACCCTTAATGCCTTTTTGGCAATGTTGTTACAGTGGGCTTTGGCACTTAGATCATTTGATATGAGTACTCCAAGATCCTTGACAGAGTGAGGGTAATCTACAAGGTCATGTCCACTTAGCTTGTATTTAGTGTTCTGATTCTTTTTGCCAATGTTCTTGTCCAGGTCCAGTATAGCTACCAACCTTCTCCTCTTTATTCCTCCTCTTTGTGTCACACATACGATTGTTGTAGCATCCCCATGGTCTGTGCATGCGCAGAGCATATTTGATGACGTCTGGATGGGTGGGTGGAGTCTCCCGCCACTGCTGCTACTGGTTCACCTGAACTGGGGCGAACCGGTAGCAACCCACCACTGAGCGGTACCTATTTATCTACTCACATTTGCATGCTTTTGAATTGCTAGGTTGGCAGGAGTTGGTGCAAGTAACAGGAGCTCACCCCATTGCACAGTGTTCGGGTCTCAAATCTGGGCTGTCAGCTTTCCAGGTCTGTTGATGTCATCTTCCTTAGTTCCTATCCTTCATGGACAAAAGCAAGGTGACCAGCTTATGGAAGGCTCTCATAGTGGTATTTTACAAAGTAAGTGGCCCACGTACTGGGAATACTGTGTAGGATGGAGATTCAGACACACAACTTGCCAAAAAGCCCTAGGAGTGATATTTCTCATACCATTCTTGAAACCAAAGTTAGCCTTCTGGTCTCCAGTGGATGACTCATCCTTTTTGGGTCATAACCCACAAATTATAAGGCACATACATTGTTAAGCGAGACCACATATTCTGTGCAACTGACGAATTTTAAGATATGATATAGTTGTCCTCATGGGGAGTCTATTAGTTGCTGTCAAGCATATGTCAACCAAGGAGAGATAGATTTTCATGAACTGTCAGCCTTAATGCTGCCCTCAGAAGGTAGATAGTATGAATAATCTCATCCTTGCAGGAAACAATATTTGTTATTTCTCCAAGTGGCTTTGGGCTAAGATGTCCAGCCAATGGTCCCACTTCCCATTCTGTAAGGAACAGCAGTCGTGTCAATGTTCAACATGATGAACTACTACTTAATAGGTATCAGAATATGATAAATTTATTGGCCATCATGTGGATAGATATCCTAATTAAAGGGGTGAAATGCTACCGGTTCGGGTCGGTTCGCCCAAACCGGTAGTAAAAAATGTAAACAAAAGTTCCGACGATCAGCTGAGCGATGCACGATCGTCGGAACTTTTTTTAAAAACCTTTTTTAGCATTTTTTTTTTACTACCGGTTCTGCTTTAAAAAGTAAAAAAAAAAGTTCCGACGATCGCGTGTCGCTCAGCTGATCATCAGAAGTTTATTTTTTTACTTTTTATGCATTTTTTTACTACCGGTTCCGGCGAATAGGTAGTAAAAAATGTTTTTAAAAAGTTTTTTAAAAAGGCTCCGTCGATCACAGCTGTGCCACGCGATCGTCGGGACCTTTTTTTTTTTACTTTTTTACAGCATTTTTCACTACCTATTCGCTCAAGCTGGTAGTAAAAAATTCTTTTAAAAAGTTTTTAAAAAGGTTCCCACGTGTGCCACAGCTGATCACACCCCCCCATGCTGTTCTACTTACCTTCCCAAGCCTCCTTTTGGTGCGCACTGCGCATGCGCACACAGCTCACATTCAGTGCGCAATGCACATGCACACACATTTGGCACACGGCACACATACGTGGCCAGCGAACCGGTAGTAAACCGTTTCAGATTTCACCACTGCCTAATTACCGTCATATTTCCCTTGGGAACGAATAGATAGAATGACACCCAAATATGGAATCCAGCAAAGCAAATGTAATCAGTCTTGAGGAGACCCAAAGTAGTAAAGAAATATTCTGAGTTCAAAACAACAAACCTCATGTCAGGGATCTAAAACCATAGCATATATTTAATTGCAATAAATTTGATTACAGAATATCACTGTATGATTCTGACAGGATTTTTTTCCCCCCTAGATTTTAATAATGGCTAAGCTTGTTTTTTTTAAAAAAAGAAGAAGACAGCGACACTGATATGAGAAATTGAAGCTGAAAAGTGGTGTATATAGTGCAGAATAGTGTACCAAAAGTCAAAAGGAACCAGGCAAGCTCTGGTTGAAATGGTCCTTTAATTGCTTGGTCACCAGATGAACTGGTCTCAGTCTCATCCTAATTTACCATGGTCATTTTGTGAAGATGGAAATGGTAGGGATGGACAAAAATGCCACCTTGAAAGAAAAATTAGAGGCAAAGCTCATTAACAGATAATGAAAAACACTAGATTATATAACTACCAGTTTGCACATTGGAGCAAATTTGGAGTTAACAAAGGATGTTTTAATTAAAGCTGCACTTAGCTGAATTACCACTAGATGCCACTGATGGCTTTAATTTTCCCCATCCGCTTTTCCCAAGGGAGAAAAAGCTTTTCTAATGTGTGAAAAATAGATAAATCTTTGTGATTTACCTGAAAAAACAACAACTTTATTCTGGTTTTTGAAGGAATGAAACAAGACAGATTTTAAAAGAACAAGACAATTGCAAAGGTGTTTGAACATCTTTAGACAAGTATTGTATATGTGTAAGCTATGGGCATCTTCAATTCAAACACCCCACATTTTGCCAGAAACTCTTTTTGCACAGTCATTAAGCCAGAGGACATGCTATACAGGGGGTCCTTGACTTATGACCACAATTGAGCCCAAAATTTCTGTTGCTAAACGAGAGAGTTGTTAAGGGAATCACTGCAGTTGTTATGTTAGTAACATGATTGTTAATTGAATCTGGCTTTCCTACTGACTTTGTCAGAAAGTCACAAAAAGTGTTCACATGACCCCAGGACATTGCAACCATCATAAATATGAGTCAGTTGCCAAGTGTCCAGATTTTGATCACGGGACTGTGGGGGATGCTGCAATGGTAGTAAGTGTGAAAAACGGTCATAAGTCACTTTTTTTAGTGCCGACTTCAAATGGTCACTAAATGAACTATTGTAAGTTAAGGACTATCTGTACTGAATTTCTCAAAGTCTTCAGGTTTTTAGATGTTCAAGAAAAAAGTAGGACTTCTTATCTAGCAGCTTTTTAAAAGGGAATCCAGAAATTCCTTTTGATATAGCAGGGGCTTTGATATAAATATGCATCATGTTAATTCCTGAAAGTAAATTGAATTAAATCCCATCTTCATTTTAGAATCTACATCGAGTCATATCATAATTAAGGAAGTAGGTTCAAAACATACTTTCAGATGTTGCTGCAATTACCATTATGGATTTCGGCTAACAAGACAGAGCGGAAGTAAATGTTGTGATTTTTTTTTTATTTTTTTAGAAAAGAGACCTCAAAGAGAATGGGATTTTAATGCTATGCCTTGTATGTTCCATTATAACTAGATTCTGACCTTAATACTGTAGCAAGATATTTTAGCGTTAAGAGTTTTAATGATGGCGGTGTCTAATGTAGTGTCGTGTTTAAGATGTCAGACTGGAACTGTGGAGACTCAACTTCAAGTTCATCTGTCACTCTTTCTTCAGCCCATTCTACTTCACTCTTGTGAGGGTAAAATGAGAGGAGAGCTCCATCTATGTCGCCTTCCTCTTGGAAGGAAATAGAGGATATAAACTTAACAATTGAACTGGCTACCTTCCTAACTAATTATTTATTTATTACAGCCACCCATGTTGCAATTGTGACTCTTGGCAGCAAACACAGGATTAAAACCAACAAAAAGCAAACTGAAGAAATAGTAATAATAATAGTAATAATAATAATAATAAAATAAAATAATAAAATAAAATAAAAACAACAGAAACAAAGGCAGAATATAAGGAAAAACAGCTGGATGACAGATGAAATAGATGGAAAACCAAAGCTTTGCATGGACAGCACTTGAAAAACATTGAAGGAAAATGTGATGACAACTTTACATGGGCATGGCTTAAGATGGGAACCATCAAGAAAGAAATGGAAGGTTTAATACTCGCTGCTCAAGAACAAGCACTACAAACTAATGCCATGAAGCGAAGATACCAAAATCCACCGACAATCCAAACTGCCAACTTTGCAACAACAAAGTCAAAACTGTTTCACATTTAATATGTGAATGCAGCAAAATCGCACGAACTGATTACAAAGCTAGACACGACCGAGTTGGTAAATTAATCCACTGGTCATTATGTAAAAAATACAACTTTATCCAAAAAGTCATAAAGTGGAAAAAGTTATAGAAAATGAGAAGGTGAAGATCTTGTGGGACTTTTGAATACAGATGGATCGTCATTTGGAACACACTACGCCAGATATCACAGTTGTTGAAAACTGAAACGTACAATTTATTCACATTGTGGTTCCGAGGAGATACCAAGAGTCGAAGAAAAAGAACTGGAAAAAATAATGAAATATCGCGACCTGGCCATCGAAACTACATGGCTATGGATGAAACATGTAACAGGGATACCCATTGCCATTGGGGCATTTGGTACCATGTCCAAGAATTTTATAAGATACATTAACAAATTGCAGCTTCCTGCAATAACAGCAGCGGAATTGCAAAAAACTGTGCTACTTGGAACATCGTACATTTTAAGAAGATACTTGGTTAATATCTAGGACGCTGGCAGCAACCTGTATCAACCATTAGCACCAGTCAATGGTATTTGTGATGCATTTTTGAATGTTCAGTTGACTGAGTTTCATGTTTAATGAATAAAGTAAATAATAATAGTAATAATAATAGTAATAGTAATGATGATAATGATGCAATACTAGCATATTAATATTATCCCAGTATTGCATTATTATTACTATTTCTTGGTTTTGCCTTTGTTGGTTTTAATCCTACCATACTAACCAAGAAATCTAATCTGACTGTGCAACCAAGTTAATAATACAATACTAGCACAATTAAATTATGTGTTTTGATAGCTTATTAGCATATACTTTATTTTTATTTCTTTGTAATCAGTGGATAACATATGCCCAATCTCAAAAGCAGCACTACAGATTCAAAGAGAAAAAAGGTACCGTACTTGGGTGTGTGCCTAGGCCTACAAGTAGTACCTCTCCTCCCAGCTGAACTTGGCAATAGATGGAGCTTCATTAAAGAGTTGCCAGCAACTGTCCAAGTGAGCTCCAGATCACCTTTTCCTCTTCAAAACTAAAGCATGCCCAGCCATGTTGGGAATAGTTTGGAGAAACAAATAAATAATCATAGCAGAGGGACAGTGTTTAAAGCAAGGCCAAGTGCAAAGTTCAAGCAGCTTCTCAATCAGGGCAGATTCTTCTCTGTCCCCATGATAAGGGCCACTTATCAACTGAGAATCTTGGGGATGGTTTTTGTGGGGGTGTTTCCGCCCTGTATATTGTTGTTGACCTATGGTTACTTTTATGGATGAGACGATGATGAGATGAGATCTCTCATCCATGAGAGATGCTTGAGAAAGCGGCAACAAGATCAACTTGTAGACTAGGAAAATGACTTTCAATAATGGATGCCCTGAAGGAGAACTGATGAAAAGGCATGCTCTTAGCTGGCAAGCAGTTGCTTTGTAGAAGGCACTCCCTTGAATGAACAGTTCCAGAGAAGTATGCTTGTGTGCATTTTCTTTAAGAAGCAATCTTCCAAAGTGGCATAACCCAATGAGGTAATGCATATCTGAGTCATTGATTCCACTCTGTGCAGATAATGCCTGGCACCAGATCCCTGTCTCAGGTTCCTGGAGAGACATAGTTTCTTCTGTTGGTTTTGCTGAAACCTGTTGCAGCCTTCTGGTTTTGCTAGCTTTTGCTGGCCCTAGTCCAGAACATTGTCATGATACCAAACAAACAGAATAATGGGCATCAGAAATTGTTTTAAGCCATGGTTTCATAAACCATGCTTTATTGGATAAACCACATTTGCCTGTTTTCCCTCACACAACTTGCTAAATTGTATATGATAGCATGTAAACTATGGTGGTTAACATACCATTGTAAACATAACATATGATGGCTTAGTATGATATGTGAACCCTTTTAAGTTTTCACATGAGTTATGGAAGCACCTAGGTAAAGGACAGGCAGTGCGTATAATCATACCCCAAACCTTTGTTCATCTCCACAGTTCTTTTTCAATGCTGTTTGGAATAGCAAATATGTTACTTGCATCATCAACAAACTAATAGCTGTAGCTTTTGGAATCAGCAGAATTAAACTTATGTACTTACCCCACATGTTTTTCTTAGCCAAACTGTGAGCATATGTCACCATTTATGCCCTCTAAAAGGAAAAACCTTGGAAACTGAAAATGTGGAGGTTACTATTACACTGCATGTCTACGGAGTTTTTCAGTCATCCAGATCATGGTTGTCCCAAAGGTGCTTTTTCAAGAGGCAAGTGGACTTTCTTATTCTTCTTTGAAGAACATTTCGCTTCTCATCCAAGAAGCTTCTTCAGCTCTGACTGGATGGTGGGGAATGGAAGGATTTATACTCCTTGCAGACAGCTGGTCATTTGCATTCTTTTAGAGTGTCGTTGAGGCCACCTGGAGGTTGATCTATGTCTTCAGGGTCCCCCCTCAAGGATATTTTGTGAGATTTTGACTGGTGGACCAGGTGTTGCACCTTATGGACAGCAAAAAGCACGGAAGCCAAAAGACCTTATTGAGTGTATGCTGCTTGTTCCAGTTCCTTTGTTTTTCATAACTTTGTTCCATACAACTGGTTGAGGAAAGGATTAGGACTGGTTAATTTGAATGACAGAGAATCTTGTGGATGACAGTGAAAGGTTGATGCTCACTGGGTGCAGATGTCTCCCTTTGTGCCACTTTGGCAGGATTTGCGGGTACTGTTGAGGCTCTGACTACCCCAGAGAGAGTGGGAGAAGTGAAAAGGGTGGTGTGATTAAACCCCATGTGCTTAGCCCCAGTGCATGGTTATTGGATCCTGAGGCAGTCTAGTTTCTTGGCTGCTGCTACTGAGTGCCAGGCCAGGCTGTAATGATATCATTCAAGATCTGATAGTGGTGAGAAGGCCAACTGGTCATGCATTACCAAAAGCTGATTGGGAGCAGAATGTGCCAACTCTGGTTTTGAATGTAACACTAACCACAATCTCAAGGCAGTGGCTATAGTCATCCAGGTGACCCTGACGGTTTTCAAAGACATGACAGCGTGGATTCCCACTTCTGAGATCTTCTTAATAAAACTGGCCTTTAGGAATCAAATGAGATTGCTAGTGGCTTCCACATCTGAACTGTTTATTCAAGATGACCAGTTCCTCCACGGCAGGCTAGTGTGATTTACGACTTGGTTACACCCTAATGGAAATTGCAATGTATTTGACATGGAGCTGCATTTGAAAAACATCCAGAAGTTACACTTGGTCCAGAACGCAGTAACACACAGGCAGATATGTGAACACCGCAATATGCTCCTATAATACCATTACTTGGACCGAGTTATTTGGAGAACTATCTGATTATCTCTGCCTGCCCCACAAGAGTGAGTACAGTGTGTGTTTCTTCTGTGAAACAAGGGCTCAGAAAGTTTGCCTTTTCTGTCACAGGCCACCCTTTGGAACAGCATTCTGCCTGAGATTTAGACGGCCTTCATCCTGTTGGCCTTAAGAACTGAGCTTTCTCACAAAAAACACTGGTTAAGACATGGGATGAACCTGTCTGATAAATAGGTTTGAAATGTGAACATGCTGTGATTGGCCACAGTGGCATTGTGTTCTGTGTTGTGGTTTTTACAGTCATTTGTTATTTTGTTCTATGTTTTAATCATATGTTAGCTGGTCAGAGTTGCAGCTGGGTGGACACATATATTGATTAGAATAAATTAAATAAATGCTGACACAAAAATGGAAGGCAAACACTAATTGGGAAGATTGCTTAGTTGCTGTGTTGTGCATTGTTTTTCAAAGTCTCAGACAAATGTTAGTGACTGAATACGGAAACTCATTTCCACAAATAAAAGTGTTCCATTGTCAGGTAAACCTTGTCCAGAGGCAGAGGAGTATTTGGGGGCAAAATCTGCCTGAATCATTGAATCATAAAGGTGGAAGAGACCTTAAAGATCTTCTAACCCAATCAGATGTTCAGTGTTGGAGCCACTGGTGCAGCCACTGGTTCATATCCTTGGCAACTTTAGACTCTAGGAGTTGTGTAGACTTCAACTTCCAGAATTCTCAGCATCCTGTCTAGGGAGTTCTGGAAGTTGAAGTCCACAGATCTTAAGGTTGCCAAGGTTGAGAAACACTGCACTCTTAAACAGATGGCAATCCAGAGCTGTTGGAAGCCATCCCAAGAAGAAGAATTCACTGCATCATGTGATAACACATTTCATGGGATGACACATTTCCATATAGTCAGAAAATTCCTCCAGTATGTAACTTGAATCATCCTCCTTGTGGCTTAGCCCACTGGCCTGTCTTGCTCTCTTCTGAGTGACAACCCTTCAGATATTTGAAAACTGCTATTATATCTCCCCTCCATCACTTTTTATTTAGGCTAAACATATCAGAATCTTTTAATCATATATTCTAAAGCTTGGTCTTCAGACCTGTCCCCATCTTGGTGACCATCATTGAACTAACTCGAATATGTAATTGAGCTTTTTTGAATGGTGGTGTGCAATACTGAAGACAGTACTCCAAAGGTGGGTTTCAGCAGGTTCTGACCAGTTATGGAGAACCAGTAGCAGAAATTTTGAGTAGTTTGGAGAACCGGTAGTAAAAATTCTGACTGGCCCCGCCCCCATCTATTCTCTGCCTCCTGAGTCCCAGCTGATCGGGAAGAAATGGGGATTTTGCAGTAACCTTCCCCTGGATTGGGGCGGGAATGGAGATTTTATAGTATCCTTCCCCTGCCACCCCCACCAAGCCATGTCACTCCCTCCAAGCCACACCCACAGAACCGGTAGTAAAAAATTTTCAAACCCACCACTGCAGTACTCCAAATGGGGTCTGATCAGGGCAGAGTACAATGGCACAATTATGCATGCATTTGTGGTCAACAAGTACATTTAGACCCTTTTCATCCATACGATTGCCAAGCAACGTTTCTCCATCCTGTATTTGTGCCTTTCTTAGCCAGATACTTTATATAAACCTGTTAACATTCCATCATATTAATTTCTGCCAACTGCTTAAACCTGTCTAGCTCTTTTGGAATCTTCTCTTTTCTCTACAGCAATGGCCCCCAATCTTTTGGGCATCAGGGACTAGTTCCGTGGAGAGAGGTTTTTCCGCAGACCAGAGGGGGCATGGTTTTGCATGCTGCCTGCATCCCATGGATTGGGCTTTGCTGGTTTGCACAGCCCAGTTTCTGGCATGCTGTGGCCAGGTGTTGGTCCACAGATGGGGGTTGGGTACCCTGCTCTACAGTATTAGCCATTCATCTCTGCTTGGTGTTGTCTGCTAATTTTATAAATGCCGCCTCAACGTCCCCATTGTGTCATTGAAAAAATGTTGGAAGGCCACTAATTGCATGTCCTGGTCTCCATTGTGCTGCATTCTTGCAACTGCAACTCTGACATGTATGACTTCTATTTCCTTTAATGGATTCCAGAATGTCAGAATTCAAGCATATGTTGTTGCCTGTTAATTGATCAAAATCAGTAGAACAAACACGTCGAAAAAGATCCCACAGAGTCTGCAGTAGCAAAGCAATCTCTTCATTTTAAAATGACCAGGAAACCATTATAGCAACTACACGAAGTCAAGGAAGCCATACACTGGCATATGATCTGCAATCAGAAATTACAAGGCACAAGAAGAAGGGCCAGGAGGTAGAAAATGCTATTTGGATTGTTAGCCTGGAAGAGGCTTGCGTGTATGCACAAGCAAAGCTCCATCAACTTCATTGGCATTGACTGTAACCTCTGTTTACATGGCTGAGCCCAACCATAGTGATGTCATCTTCTTCTCTGGAAGGAGGCCGGCAATGACTTCATTGCAGAGGCTGCAAGAACCAATGTGTTTGCTCCTTGTTTTCCCACAAGACACAGTTGAGCCTCAGGAACTAGTAGAGCCTGTGTGACTGGCTCATTCGCTTTTCTCACTTGCAATAATAATTATAAATCAAGCAAAAAATATTGTTTTATCAAATAGCATCGTCATCTAAGAATTCTCTGAATGAGTTATGCCTCATTTCTGGAAACATCTATTTTAGAAGTAGCCAGCACTTGTATAAAACAAGTAGCTGAAAACTTCTCAAAATCTGACTGGCAGAGGGGGAAATTTCTTTAAACCATTCCTGTATGGATTACCAAACTTATTTTGGTAACTAACTGAGATTATACTGAGAAATTGCTTCTAGGGCTGTAGAACTAAGAGTGAAAATAAGTGCATAGTGCGTTTCTATTATCAAAATTCAATCTTCCCACTATCTAAAAGTTCTGAAACCTTTCACAATCAGAGCACATTCCAGCCATATCTTGTCTATCCTCAGGAAAGGGATATAGATCAATGCTATATTCCATAAAGAAAAGATGTTCATTTGGATAATATGTGCTGGGAGTGAGAGATGACTTGTATCAAAAAATGAGGCACAGGTTGTCTTTCCACTGGTACCCTCTGGAGATTGTAATTGCAGTCAGTGGTCCATAATTCGTGATGTAATAATTTGATTGTGCAAATGAGGCCCTAGTCTATTAATATGCAAACATTGTAATACACTTTCCTTATTTATTTATTATTGACTTTATAGGCCACCAGACTCCCAGCAATTCTGGACAGAAATCTTTATTAGTACAACATAGCCAAGTAATGTAGAGATGATTTGCCTTCAGAAGTTGTGAGTCCTCTATCACTGGACATTTTAAAGAAGAGATTGGACAACAATTTGTCTGAAATAGTATAAGGCTGTGATGGTGAACCTATGGCACGTGTGCCAGAGGTGGCACACAGAGCTCTCTCTGTGTGCATGTGTGCCGTCACCAGCTGCACTGGAGCGCCAGAAAACAGCCTGAAAATGACCTGGAAAACAGCCAGAAAACGGCCTGAAAACCGGCCCGAAAAACAGCCTGAAAATGGTCCAAAAAAATGACCAAAAACAGCCAAAAAACAGGCATGAGAGCCCCGGCCAGCTGGTCTTCGGGTTTTCGGTGCTCCGGCACGCGCACATACACACACATGCACTCGTGTTCCAGTTTGGGCACTCGGTGCTGAAAAATTTCGCCATGACTGGTATAAGGTCTCTTCCTTGAGCAGGGGGCTGGATCTCCAAGGTCCCTTTCAATTCTACTATTCTGTTATTTTATTTATTTATTTATTTAATTTGATTTATATGCCGCCTTTCAGCGGAGACTCAGGGCGGCTTACAGTGCGTTAAGCAATAGCCTTCATACTTTTGTATATTTTATACAAAGTCAGCTTATTGCCCCCACAAACTGGGTCCTCATTTAACCTACCTTAGAAAGGATGGAAGGCTGAGTCAACCTTGAGCCTGGCGAGATTCGAACTTACTTTAATTGCAGACAGCTGGTGTTAAATTACAGGGCTTACTCTGCAGAGCTATCCAGGCTCCTGGATTGGGAGGAATAGAATACCTAAATTGATCCTTCTGAACATCGTTGAGGAATCAAGGCACAGCAGCGGATTGATAGAATTTAAGGAAAAACAAGGCAGAATGATACAGCAGCCTTTCGTATCTTTCCTGGTATACATGGCTGTTATCAAACCTGCAAGAGGCCAAGCTGATTTGATCAGCAAGCCACTCCTTCATGACATGACCAAAAAGGTATTTTGCTTTTTCCCCTGAGTGCATGTCTGGCTGCACATTGCAGTACCCAGTTGGACAGTAAACTGCTGACACAAAGAAGCAGAAAGTAATATACTGGAGGGAACCCTGCCAAGCTTTGAATGGGTGTCTTGCTTCAGTGAAGGTTCTAAACTAAGCACCCCCTCAAGGGTGCTTTGTGAAGCAACATTATCCCTTTGCTTCTAAGAACGAAGCAAAGGAACCATATTCTTTGCCTCGCTTGGCTGCAGAACCCCTCTTAGCCTTCTCCTGCTGTGCTGACTGAAGGGTTTCTTGGCTGGATAGCTTTGGTGAACATGGCCAGATTGCTTGCAATATGAACTGAAGGTGACCAGCTTAGAATGCCCTTGGTACATGCTATAAGTGTATTGGGCAGAGTGGCTTGAGGGAACAGCCCAGAGGTGGGTTTCAGCAGGTTCTGACCAGTTCTGGAGAACCAGCAGTGGAAATTTCGAGTCGTTTGGAGAACAGGTAGTAAAAATTCTGACTGGCCCCGCCCCCAACTATGAGACTCGGACTACAGGAACCAGGAGCACTACTCAGGTGACCCTAAGGACACAGATAAACCTCCAAGTCAAGGGTGGGTTCTAAATTTTTTTACTACTGGTTCTGTGGGCGTGGCTTATTTTGTGGGTGTGGCTTGGAGGTCATGTGACTAGGTGGGCATGGCTAGCTGGTCAGAGTCATTTCTGGAAGGTCCTCACACTTATGACCAGTCCTCACACTTACGACCCAACTCATTTGTTTGCTTTTAACACTGATCAACTGTAGGACGGCCCTTTGAAGCCCCGCGGCAAGAGTTTAAATAGTTTTTTTCCCTCTAGTCATCAGCTGGGACTCACGAGGCAGCAATAGATTGGGGGTGGGACCAAATAAAAGGTAAGAACAACGTGGGTAGGTGGGTGGGAGGGCGGGGGGGAGAACCGGTTCGGTGATGTCATATCGTCACTGCTACCGGCTCGGCCAAACCGGACCGAACCGGGAGGAACCCACCACTGCTCCAAGTGCTACAATGACCCTCTAAGAGGATGCAAATGACCAGTTGTCTGCAAGGAATATAAATCCTTCCATTCCTCACTATCCTGTCAGAACTGAAGAAGCTTCTTGGATGAGAAGCGAAACATCAAAAGAAAAAACAAATCCAGTTGCCTCCTGAAAAAGCACCTTTGGGACTGTCTCTGAATCATTTCTCCAAGATCACATCCACAGGGCTGTGCATTTATTGAAGCAAATCTAAATTGTTTTTCAGAGGCCTAATGCAGGGGTGAAATCCAGCAGGTTCTGACAGGTTCTGGAGAACTGGTAGCGGAAATTTGTAGTATTTCGGAGAACTGGCAAATACCACCTCTGGCTGGCCCCAGAGTGAGGTGGAAATGGAGATTTTGCCATATCCTTCCCCCTGGAGTGGGGTGGGAATGGAGATTTTGCAGTATCCTTCTTCTGCCACACCACCAAGCCATACCCACAGAACCGGTAGTAAAAAAAATTGGATTTCACCACTGGCCTAATGCGTGATTTGCAGAATAACCATTTAATTATGTAACACATATTTTGGGTTATCTGTATTGGGACAGTTAGGACTGAATCATTCTTATCAGAGTTGGTAAACACTTGATGGCTATTCATAATGTGTATTACTAGCCGCCCTACACTGAGTGGTCTATTATTGGTCTGAAAAATGGCAGAAAAAGACTCAGGAAATGGATGCCTTCAGAGTAGTTTATATGCTGAAATGCAGAAATATGACATTCTTCAACTGGCTCACTGCAGCTACTCAACTGGTTGCCCTCTCTTAAGTGATCACAGCACAATTGGAATAAAGCAGGGTGAGATTTGATACCAGCAGGTTCTCATGGAGGCGCAATTTAAATAAATAGATCATAGCCTATTTCAGCAACTTCTATATTTAGCACAAGAACAGTTATTTATAGGTTTGGCGGCCATTCTGCATCAATAAAAAGCAGAGAACTAGAAAAAGAATAGTTGAAAATTCATGGAAAGAGAACTTCTAAAAGTTGCAGAAGTTCGTCAAAATGGCTGTATTACGTTTGGGATTTCCCTTCAAGTTGCTAAAGTTTTATGAAGCTCAAGTGATCCATTGTTGAAGAGACCCTTTGATTAAATTAAAGAAGTAAAGATGCTCCTTGAGTAAAAGAACTGCACAGCCTGGCATTGTCCAGGGACTTTTACTCTTTGTGTACTAGCTTTCTATGGCAGAATGTTAAAGTATAATATCTCCTGAAGCCAAAAATCATTGGTCCCTTTTAATACTTTTTTTTTCTGAATCATGTTCATGTTGATATTTTATGATTCTTTGCAAAGGACACTGGGAAACAAAGTCTACATTTCCAGTCAGAATGACAGTACTTTACCATAGATGCAAATGGTTTTGAAATGAACATATACTGTATATATATATATTTGCCTATGGGGGTGTTTTTTGTTTGAGAAAATTGGAAATGAAAACATTGTCCTGGAAATTTTCTGCAGATTTGATTCATTCTTGACTGATTTAAATGTCAAAAGTGTTCAGACTTTCCATATAATTTCTGTTAGAAATGCCATTTGTGCTTAACCTTACTTTTATCTAGTGATCACCTAAGGAGTTCCTGTATATCTTTCTTGGAGATTTAATTAAAGTGAAGAAGCTAAGGGGACTGCAGATTCAAGAGAAGATTGTATAATAAAAGGAAAAAACTCTTACAAAACCAGTTTTTGGCTACTTCATAGTAAGTGAAATACAATCCACATAGAATAAAAACACAACCCATATAGGAAAAAATGAAAAATGTAGTGAAATTCATTGTCTTTTTCTTCAAAAAATAAATAAATATCAAAAGTAATTTCTTGATCTTTTTTAAATTTTTTAAAATCAGTTCATCATTAGAAAATAGATAACAACTGCAAAACTCTGCATGTTTGAGAATAAACCTCAATGGACTCAAACTTCTGAATAGGCACAGTTAAGAATTCTCCTGAGTGACCTTCCATGAATTAAATTCACAGAGAAAATCCAAAAACATTTAAAATAGACAAGCAGATTTCAGCTTTAAGACATGAGCACTCTTCTTCAATTTGTGATGCTTTGCCACTAGCAGTCAGAAGGCTGTTCTTCTCAAGGGATCTCCCTCCTTCTTTGAACATTGTCCAACTTTGCAAATAGGTATAAACAGGCAAGTCTTGAGGAAGCGGTCTGGAAGAGTTGCTTGGCTAAGAACAGTACTTAGGCTGTTGGTTTGAGCTCCGAGCTTGGCAATTTCGTTGCAAATGTTTCATCACCATTCGAGGAGAGATAGTCAGTACTTTTTGAATTGTGCTCGTCTGTTAGAACGCAGGTCTTTAAATCAGTGGTGAAATCCAATTTTTTTTACTACCAGTTCTGTGGGTGTGGCTTGGTGGGCGTGGCTTGGTGGGTGTGGCAGGGAAAGGATACTGCAAAATCCCCATTCCCTCCCACTCTGGGGCCAGCCAGAGGTGATATTTGCTGGTTCTCTTAACTACTCAAAATTTCCGCTACCGGTTCTCTGAACTGCTCAAAATATCTGCTACCGGTTCTCCAGAACCTGTCAGGACCTGCTGGATTTCACCCCTGCTTTAAATACCTTTTTATGAGATGCAAATTAGTCTGAATGTTGTTTGTTCAGATCAGGGGTGGGTTCTAAATTTTTTACTATCGGTTCTGTGGGCGTGGCTTATTTTGTGGTTGTGGCTTGGAGGTCATGTGACTAGATGGGCGTGGCTAGCTGGTCAGAGTCATTTCTGGAAGGTCCTCACACTTACGACCAGTCCTCGCACTTACGACCCAACTCATTTGTTTGCTTTTAACACTGATCAGCTGTAGGACGGCCCTTTGAAGCCCCGCGGCAAGAGTTTAAACAGTTTTTTTCTCTCTAGTCATCAGCTGGGACTCAGGAGGGACCAAATAAAAGGTAAGAATAACGTGGGGGGGTGGGGGGTGGGAGGGAGGGGATGGAGAACCGGTTCGGTGACGTCATATCATCACCGCTACCAGCTCTGCCGAACCGGACCGAACCAGGAGGAACCCACCACTGGTTCAGATATTTTAGAGTGCAGTACTGTAGACTACTTTTACTGCCTGCCGGCTGCCTACAATTTGGCAGATCGAATCTCACCAGGCTCAAGGTTGACTTAGCCTTCCATTCTCTTGAGGTTGGTAAAATGAGGACCCAGATTGTTGGGATCAATATGCTGACTCTAAACTGCTTAGAGAGGGCTGTAAAGCACTGTGAAGCAGTATATAAATCTAAGTGCTATTGTTATTTCTGAGTCATGGTCTGATTTTGGCCTGTTTGATTGGCTGGCTGTTGTTGCTGGGCTGTAGTTAAATACCATCTGTGTGATGCAGATTAGGATTAGAGTTGTTATTTCTTATGAGCCAATGGGTTACAATTTTGTTGCTGCGTAGTGGGGTGCCTGTTTGTTCATTTTAAATGCTACCTTTGGGATCGTGGTTGATGCAGTTCTTTCATTCTCAGCGATTGGTAGATTGGGTCGATGTCAATGTGTCTGTTTATTGATGTATTGGTAGAAAACCAGGCTTCAAGGAATTCTCTTTCTCTCCTCGATTTCGCCTGGGTTACAACTGGGTCCTGGTTAAATCAGATTTGTGACCTTCTGAATCAGTACTCTGTGCGGTTGGCAAATCAGCAATACCGAAGGAAACCATCTGCAAAATTTGAGGAGCAATCCCTGCCTCTGCTGGAATCAGACCTAGAAAAGATCCTTCTTCCAAACTGCATTTGGACTTTAATTCAGTTCTTGCCAGAGGAGGAGGCTCAACATATTGGCCAATCGGCAGTCTACCCTATTTGCGGCAGGCATTGATCAAAGCACTGTTGGTTACTCTGTGTCAGGCTTTCCAAAGCTTTTACCTCCCCCACCCTCCCTTTTAGTGCACTTTCGTCTCGAACAAAAGATGCTTTTCTCACAACCCTGGCAAAGGTTCACTGACAATCAGCACCAGAATCCTGAATCCAAATTTGATCCTCATCAATGAGATCAAATTTGTTAAGAATAACGGCAATATACTATATGTACATCATTTCTTGCGATTTTTAAAGGCACAATTGCCAAATTGAACATTGATTTGCTGTTGAGATGTGGTCTTGCTGCCTTTGCTATAATTAGAATTGTTGTTGCAGGTCTATTTGCATTTCCAAGCATAATTCAAGCTGGGCCATTAGGTCGCTGGGGTGCGGGGGGGGGGAAGGTTGTTTGCTCATCGACATCCTCTACGACAATTGAGATAGCAATGTAAGAAGAAATTTTGTGACCCACAATAGCACTAGCAATAGCACTTAGACCAGAGGTGAAATCCAAATTTTTTCCCTACCGGTTCTGTGGGCGTGGCTTGGTGGGCGTGGCAGGGGAAGGATACTGCAAAATCCCCATTCCCTCCCCACTCCTGGGGGAAGGATATTGCAAAATCTCCATTCCCACCCCACTCTGGGGCCAGCCAGAGGTGGTATTTGCCGGTTCTCTGAACTACTCAAAATTTCTGCTACCGGTTCTTCAGAACCTGTCGGAACCTGCTGGATTTCACCCCTGACTTAGACTTATATACTGCTTCTGTGGGAGATGACCAGGCTGAGCCCAAGGCAGGAGTCAAATGCATCATAAGTCCGTGTGTGACCGCAAGAGATCTAAGCCCAGCCCACCTTTAATGCCTGTCTTAGCTTCTGTGCTTCTTGACTGCCAGTTGGTCAGATACTAAAAGAGAGCTTAAGCTTGCAATAAATCTTTATACTCATTTGAAGTGCCTGAATCTCCTGATTTCCACAGTGCTTGACAGCTTCACAGTGCTTTACAATCCTCTCTAAGCAGTTTACAGAGTCAGCATATTGCCCCCAACAATCTGGGCCCTCATTTTACTCGGAAGGATGGAAGGCTGAGTCAAGCTTGAGCCAGTGAGGATCGAACTGCTGGCATCGGCAGAGTTAGTCTGCAATACTGCATTCTAACCACTTGGCCACTATGGCTCTTCCTATGCTTCCTTTATGCCTGTGTGATTATGCAAACTGATTGCATCGTCTTTGGAATCTTTTTTGTTGTACAATTGCTGTAACCAATTGTTAAAAATGCTACCCCTGCCCATTTCTAGAAATGGCTTGGTACTGTAGTTCATCAGCTTATTGGCTCACTAGCATGTTCCTGCTGGTGTTGGGTGCTGATTTGTTCTATTCACTTTGCAAAAGGAATGGATTTATTTCTTTTATTATATAAACATTATTTTATTCAGAGGGCTTTAAATGTTTTATAGGCAGTAGAGGTAAATTCCCCTATCCCTGCTCTTCATCATGTCTACATCTTCAGTCTCTTGTTTTCTATATATAGTACATCAATTCTCCTTTTATTTTATTTTTTTCCAGTATATTTCTAACTAAGCCATTGCTTCCCCCTAAACCTTAGCAGTTTCTTGGCCACTATCCTATAACTGAATCTACAATGAACATTACAATGCAGGGAAGAGCAGCCCATGCTACCTTGCATCCCACAGTGGGTGGAAGAAAATATTTTGGACTTGTTCACTTCTCTGGGGAAGCTTTCAAAGAATATCATGGGTACTCTTTAAAAACCCAATGCCTCAAAATCTCACTTTCTTCCTGGTTTGGGTGGGGAAAAAGCTAAACAAAACTACTAATCTCTAACACCAGCCCCAGCTGAAAATCTTAGTATGGTTCAGTTCAGTAACGAAGGCTTTATTCTGTGGGCTTCTCCAGCAGATAGAAAGAAGAATGGTCTCCCTACTTCAATTCCTAGCAACGTCTTACATATTCACAGTATTGCAAATCTCTCTCTCTCTTTTAATGATGCAGATTAGCTTGGTTCACTTTGGAAAGAATGGAAGATTCTCCAGATCAATTATATTTACTTCAAGTTACTGCTCTTTTGGCTAGAAAGGAAACAATAGCTGAAAACTTAAAAGAGTTGGGATGGGAATGACATCCAGGAAGCTTGCTAGCTTAAAAGAAACCTGAAGACTAGAACCGATCCCTTACCAAAAGCAAAAGTGGCCTGAAGAATGTAGCTAAAGATGAGTAATCTGATATGTAATTGTTTGTACAGTTAGAAATAAAGGTTGACTTTGGAAATAGCACAGACTCCACATTGGTCATTCTTCTTGATGACTTCTGGAGAAGCCAGAATCAGGGGCATGCTCCCCTTTTGGTCCATTTTGGTCTCCTGGTGGTTTGCAATACCACCAACCATTGTATCCTTCTGGAATGCTTCCCAGGGATTGGGGTAGTGCTGCAGTCATACAGTGGAGTTCTTGTTAGCCCTGCAAGGTAGTTGAGAAAAGCACAATCGGAGTATCCTGTAGGGTTACATTAACAGAATTTTGCAAGGTTTTTCTCCTCTCCTTTCTTTTACTAAGGAAGGTACCTTCTGAAATATTTCCCATGCCACCAGCCTCCCTTCTGTGGACTGAGACATATTTTATATGCCAGTTGTCCCATCTGCAGCTCTCCTGTCTCCCAAGGTACCATATTTTTCAGAGTATAAGATGTTCTGGACTATAAGACGCACCTACCTATTTTGGGGAGAAAAAAAATCTGCCTCTGCCTCCCAGCAATTTTCTTCCTTGCAGCAAACAGCCTGCTTTAGTTTCATTTTCATCACAGTCTGATTAGCACAAGAAAAAGAAAATCTGCTTCCTAGCAATTTGCCTCCTTGCAGCAAACAGCAGAGGCCCACACGGCAATAGCAATCCCTGCATCCCTGCAGCTGAGGGTCGGGATCCTTGCTGTTTGCTGCAAGGAGGTAAATTGCTGGGAGGCAGAGGCCAAAGGATGGAGGCTGAGGGGTGGGGTGAGTGGGGTTACATTTGGTGTATAAGATGCATTCAAATTTTCACCCTCTTTTAGGGGGGGAAACGTGTCTCTTATACTCTGAAAAATATGGTAATTTCCACATACTATCAACAGTTCTACTCCTTCTTGTAGAGGTAGTTCCAGCCAGTGATAATGGTAGAGCTATCCCAAGACCTCTATTTTGTGATAAGGTCCTTCCTCTCCCTACTTCTTTTCAACACATATGTGAAACCCCTGGGAGAAGGCATTTATCAGCACAGTCTCCAGTATATTTGGGCAATATGCTGATGATACCGAGCCCAAGACTGAGCAAGCAACGTGGTAGGAGTTTGTCTCAGTGCTTGGCAACTGTCAGGGTTTAGATGAGGAAGAATAGACTCCATCTGAATTCCTCCAAGATGGAATGGCTCCGGGTTTGAGGTATGAACAATTCCGAAAAAAAATACCATATTTATTTTAGAATGGAGATATTCTACCCGGTTCAGAGATGGTCTGCAATTTGGAATTCTTCAAGACTCACAGGCTCTACTTTAAATTCAAGCAACAGATGTAGCTAGGAGGGCCTTTACAATTATATTACATTCATTCTCAGACTGGGAGACTATTGGTCATGGTTATTCACACCCCTGGTCACCTCATTCTTGGATTACTGTTAACATGTTCAAGATGTAGGTGCCCTTGAAGAACATCTGGAAGCTGGTACAGAATGTGGTGGCCCAAGTAGATCTCATAGGGTCAACAATCTCCAGATCCCATACCCGCAAGACTGTAATGGGTCAAAAGTGGTCTGTTTCCATTACTCGCCACATTTTGTGGGCCTCTCTCCCAGAGGCTCTTCGATCAGTCTCATCTCCCTCCCTCTAAACTTTAGAAAACTCATAAAGGCATTTTTCTTCTGGCTGGCAAAGGAAGAGACTGCTTTATGATATGTAAGTGGAGCCTCCAATGTGCATGGTTTATTTATATGGATTTTGGTTTTTATGCATTTGTTGTTAGCTGCCACTCTGGCTAACAACCACAGAGTAGATCTGGTATGTCTGAAATTTGCTGACTCCTTAATAAAAAAGCAAAATTGACACTGACTGTTAAAACATCTATCAGGAATTTATTACAACACATTGTTCCCAAATACAAAAGAAAGGAAAAGAAAGAGAGGGTAAAAGCACTGCTGTTTACAGCCTTCAGTAATAAATAAATAAAGTCAATGCAGGGGCCGAGTGTACCACTCAATCCTGCCAAGCAACATCCAATGTCAGCATTCCTTTAGCAGGCAGAAGGGGCTGTAAGTTTGGTTATCACGAGAGAAGGAAGGGGACAAACTCACAGACCAGATGCAGTGTCATTTCCCCCCCTGCACACTTCACCCATCCTAGATAGTACTCAGAATTCATTCCCAGAACACACAGATCTCTATATCCAAATTTCCATTCCTAGAGCAATCCTTGCCTATGAATTGCCCCGAGAATCAGGTCTTCATCACTTGCTTGAGGATCTTCACAGATGAAGGTCTTCAGTTCTGTGCCTGCATCAGAGGCTCAGCATCTCATCACCAATTCCCCCGTTAATGTGTTTTACAAGACAGAAGAATTTGCAGAATAAAAATGTGGCTCCACAGACAAGAGGGATTCTGTGTATGCCTTCTGAGAACGTTGGGTTAAGTCGGTTTCTCTACTCTTTCCAAAAGAATTCTGAGCAACAATAAATAAACACAACATATTGCAACAGAAAATTTGCACCTCCTCTCTGAAATCTCAAAACAATCTGTTGAATGGCTATTCTACTGATTCCTACTGAGAACGGCTAGGAAAACATGTGGCAGATAAGATGGTTAGAAAGGACTCTTAGAAATGTCCTTTGCTCACAGCTGTGTTTTGCAATACTGACTTCTATTCATTGAGCAATAAAGGAAAAATGGTGGTGGGGGGGATATCAGTCTCTGAACGATTCCTAGAGATAGAGGAATCGCCCCTGGGGGTTTCAGCCACTCCAGGTTCTACAACAAATTAGAGACACTTGTTCTGTGTGCAAACCAGCCATAATTGCTTCACTATATTGAAGAAGTCAAGAGAGACTTGCCCATGACATGCAACTATACAGAAAAGAGTTGCAGCTTTGAATTTTGTTGGAGCAATAATACTAAATACATTAAATGATAAATATTCCACTGAAATCTATACAACTTTAGAATGAAATACCTGGGTCTTTCATGTTGATACCTGAATACTGTTAACATGAAAAAAGTCCTCACTATCAATAAGGGAGCAGGCTCTGTATCTCTTCTATCCTGTCTAGTCTAATGTAATCGCAATACTATGGTGACAGAAAAGTCTATACTACAAAATTGAATTTAACTGGGTTTTATTACAGGATTTGGAGACTAAATGCCTCATTTTAATTGCTTTTGGCTTCCATCAAACGTATTTGTATGATGGCTATTGATACAGAATCGTGACTTGAAAAGAGGTTGGGAAATTAGATTTTCTCCAGAGTGCAAACAATTTTGTTGAGTTCTTAGCACTCATCAAATTTTAATCCCAAGGATGGGGGGAAATCGTTGCACTGAAATTAGTCTGCATTAGCTCTGTGTCCACTTTCCCCCATCTAATACCATACAGGTAAGTAGGAATATAATTCCCCATCACAGCACAATGGCTATAATAATTGTGGGTGCTGGGATTTGTAGCCCAGAAGAGGAAAACTACTGTCAGATGAAAAACAGGTGTTCTATACCTCCTGATGCACTCGTCACTTAACTTAAATCATATTAGAGCTTTTGTCTTTCTTCCTACAAAACTTTAGTGGATCTAGGAAAGCTTCAGTGTCTGGCAGAGTTTTTAAGAGAACATGATATCCCTGAGAGAAGGACTTCTCCACTTCCATCTGTGCACTATTTGGCAATCACACATGCCACAGGGTTGACCAGCCTTTGCATACAGTTGGAATCAGAGAAAGCAGAGGGCAGGTGGAGAAGGGAAAAGCCCATATATATTCACAACAGAGAAACAAAGATCAACATACATAGAAGCAAAATTACATAATAATATAATAATAAATACTTAAATCTATAATCCATACATTGCAATTACAACATTGATAGCTTATTATCATTAGCATTAGGATCCAGAGGAAAGTAGGAAAGACATCCTTTTAAGGGATTGGCATCCAGTAGAGGAGACATGAAAACGGCACATGGGATACAAGAAACAAAGAGGACAGAAATAATAAATAAAACCACAACGGACACATGATAAAACAGGCAGAAGAGTGAAGAATCACAGCAAAGCCTTCAAAACAAAGCTTACAAAACTTTTTGTCACAGGGGAAAAAAGAAAGATGCTGCAAGCCAGAAAAATCCCTATGTAAGACCGAAGATGTTAGATAATTTTGTACCTGTGTGAAGTTAAAGTGACACGTCTTTCCCTCCCTCCCTCCCTTCCTCTCTCTTTCTCTCTCCACATTCTGGAGATGGAGAGTTAGCAGCAAGACGATGGTACTGTTAGAGTCAGTTGCACCCCAAAGAAACTGCTTTATGGTTCTCAATTTGGTTTTGGTGAGCATTATATTATAATCACCTTATTTTTTTCTACAAATATTGAGCCTTATGTGACTTTTGGCTATATTTGAGGAAAGTCGGCACTGGCATTCTATTCAAAAGTAAGATATGCAAGGGCTCTCCTCATCCTCATTTTAAGCAAGCTTAAAAGATCTTGGCATCTTGAAAGGTAAGTTATTTCAGAGTAATACAGGAAACTTGGTATTTCTACGTTATCCCGATTGTTCCTTGGCTCAGCCTATCTGAAAACTCTTGGTGATACTTATGAATATTTCTCATAAGTATCGATGAGAGGAATCCAGAAGCACCTCATCCCAGCGCATCAATCCTAGCTAACTGGCTAGTGCTAATTCTACTTTAATCAAACTTTCACAAGATCAAAAATTCCTAAGGTGGAACTTTTCATCTGCACTTCTGATGCAAGCTCACAGGTGAAATGAGGATTTTGATCTTTTAGCATCTGTGGATACTGTACAAAACCAGACTCCAAGAAAGCCGCAGCAGCAGATGTCATCTTGCTTTCACCATAACAATTCAACCATCGTTGTTTTTTTTTTTCCAAAAAAGAGAAAATTATACTGCCAGTGTGAGAACCTAATTGCATCTCTCCAGTCTCACTGTCCAATGCCCCTCTGCATATTATTTGCAAAATAGCATGCAGGTCCACATAAGTCACTCCCAAGCTTGCAGCATCTAATCTGAACAGACAGTGGTAAAATAAATACAATGAGGATCTCTCTACTTTGTGTCTTGGCAAAGTAGACAGCAATTACTATGGTCAGGAAACAGACAACCTGATGCAAGAACATGTTATTGCTGCTCCCCCTGTGGTTTGCAAAGTCTGAACCTGAGATTGTTATTTTTGTCTTGTGTATTTAAAAAAAAAAAAATACAGCTGAACAAGAAAAAATGGGAAAAGAAATGCACTAAAAAGATTTTTTTTTCCTTTTAAAAGCTACACAAACAACCCTGAGGTATTGGCTCAAAACAAAAACAAACAAACAAACCAAAAAAAAAAAAAAAAACCCAGCACGTGATACAAAAGGAGCAAATACAAAACCAGATACACAAAGAAGAAAATGTGCTTTCAGGGAGACAGTACTGTGCCTTTATTTTAAATAGATGAGCAGCCCCTGTGGTGCCTCCGTGTCATGAACTGAGCTGAATCCTTTGCTGCTCGCCACAAATATGTTCAGAGTAGCCGATAATGAAAATGTGCAACATCCTTCCCACTCTTGTATTTCGACTGGGATCGTACACTTGTGGCCAATTATTATCTTGACATGCGTGTTCATTTGCTTGCCCTAAAGTTCCGTTTTGTACCTGTTCAAGGCAATGTAAACAACGTGGCCTTCTGAAATAGAGGCCTTCGACAAATATTTCATACAACACTGGGACTGTAACGTTTACCAGGTTAAAGCAGCTCACTTCCATGGAGAGCTTCCACACAAGTGGTTCCCAAGGAAGTGACCCACTGAGGGTTAAACCCTCTGCTTGGTTGAGCTCATCTACACAGTCAGTGGCTTACAAATAATCTCCCCTACTCCACCAGAAAACCAGCGGTGTGTAGTATTTCTCAATCTTCTCCACCAGAAACATATTTGAATCTGCCTACTGTTCAGTAATGTGAAACCCATTTTTTCTCATCTAAGGCCAGCCCTAGTATCAAGTTGATTGAGCAGGGTGTTTCTACCAGTCAGAAGTGATCTATTTTACATTTGTCATTTTATTACCATATTTTAACAGCTGGGAATAGGTCCAATTATCCACTTGTGGTGTGAAAAAAATCCTGAGCTATGGCCTCTTCTGATTTAAGATATACCGTATTTTTTGGTGTATAAGATGCACTCCCCTCCCCCAAAAGTGGGTGGAAGTGTCTGTATGTCTTATAGAGCGAATGTTGCTGAAGCCCCACCCACCGGCCTCTGTCTCCCAGCAATTTGCCTCCTTGCAGCAAACTGCCACCCATTGCCACCGACTATTGCTGCCTCCGCACACCCCATTTTCGGCCCGTTCCAGGCAGCGGGGATAGGCGGTGGCTGAAAACGGGGCACGCAAAGGCCGAAAATGGGGTGCACAGAGATAGAAATAGGTGGTGGTGGCGATCCCCGCAGCCTGGAACAGCTGATAGGTGGTATTCCGGGAGGCTGATCCAATCGCCAATCAGCTGTTTGTGCTAAATCAGGCTGTGCTGAAGCTGACCAGGCTGTCTGCTCTTTGCTGCAAGGAAGCAAATTGCTGGGAGGCAGAGGCAGGGTTTTTTTTTTTCCTTGTTTTCCTACCCAAAAGCTATGTGCGTCTTATAGTCTGGAGCGTTTTATAATCTGAAAAATTATAATTATACTTATAAAAATTATAATTATACTTATAAAAAGTATAATCTGGTACATCTTTTAAAAGGGGCCAGAGAAACCTTTCCTCCCCCTAAGAAGAAAAATGTTACCTGCAGAAAAACGTTCATCCAAATTACTTCCCAGTGACTTATTTAGATAAAACCTTCAAAACTAGTTTTCTTGTCTCGGTCATCGACACGAATTTCTTAAATTCAAGACAAAATCTCTGATCAAACTGAAGTCCTTAATAACATTCTAGAGGCTTAGAAGATACCGGTAGATGATGAAAACTGAATTTGGGATGGGTGCTTCACATTACATCTAAAATATTCTTTATCTTTTCTAGAACTTCATTTCTTGAAAGGCTGTTCACTTTGATGACCTGCTAAGTGAACTTTGTCTTTGGACTATTTGCTCACTGACTGATTTGCATTCACTGAAAAATCCCTGATCGATGGTGAATGAATACTTAGAGGAGACAAGAGATTTTGGATGGTGAACTGAAGCTAAAATGTCGGTTCTTGCAGTAGTAAAAAGACACTGCCTCCTGGCAGCTTCCCTAAAATAGGCCTGAGGATATTTAAGAGATTTTTACTCTAGTACCACAACATAATTTATTCAACATTTCCATGGTCTTAGTTCTCCAAAATTCTCTTCCACCTCCATCTGCCTTCCACAGATGCTGGGTTTAACATTGTTTGAACAAGAGGAGTCATTCAGAGTAGCCTGCCTTTGGGTTTAAGAGCCCACCAGTTCTCCTAAGTCAATGGGAAATTAAATACTCTGGCCTTCTGAAAGCCCTCCCCACTGAAAAAAAAAACTCTGGGTTTAGATCTAATGTGCTCCTTTTACAGGTGGCACATATTTAATTGAATACATTGCTCCTATGCAGACTGCTCCCCCTTCCTATTTTTTCTTATAGCTAAGCCTACTCTTACAGCCACAGCTCTCATTATTATCCCCTGCTCAGACCCAGGAAGGAGAAGGTTTTATGGCTTTGATTGCAAGGTGTGATAGAACAAGGAAAATAAAGAAGCATTAAGAAGAATTCCTGGCTCAGTTTGAGTTAAAGATTTTCTCACTTTTTTTAAAAAATAAAAAGCAGATGCCCATACACACACACACACACATGTGCACACACACACACACACACACCTCTTTTATCTCTTTTGGGGGTGCCTCCACCACTGATGCAAGCCTTTGAAGGAGCCACAGGCCTAAGATATTGCTTTGAAACTCGTGTTTCAGATTTAAATACCATATACATAAAAACAGAGCTGGAGTGCTGCCCCTACATTGTCTGAAAATCATTGCCAGAATGAACAGCTTCAAATAAATTAGAAAGAAAAGTCGAAAATTATTTGTCTCAATAAAAACTGTAGTAAAACCTTTAAACTTTTTTTCTTTGTTTTTTTTTCTCTCTTTTATATTATTATATAATATATATTTATATATGTATAGGACTGCTGAACAGCAGCTTTAAAGAATACTAGCCAGAGAAACACAAAGGCCCATGCTCAGTATAGGAAGAGGGGAGCCTCGGAAAAGAAACCTCTCCAGGTTTCTGCACCTGAATTTGGGAAAGAGCCACCAATATATCGTCCAACCCTGATGGAATAGAAAGGAAATGCCCCAGCTGTAATAGAAATGGACAGGCAAAATCTCGATTACTTCCTATAAGTTAGATAGGAATGTACTCATTATCATTAGTAATACACTCTTCAAAGAAAAGAACCTGCTTCCCTTTAACTCTTCCTGTTGCAAATCTGCAGATCAAAGAGCAACCATTTTCCTCCAAGAAAACTTTCAACCCTCCCAAGCTTCAATTTCGCCCTAGTTTCTCTTTCAACCCCATCGTAGGACACATGCATCAGCTCTCCCCGTTCCCTCTGAAGGGGAAGAGAAAGCACCCTTTGCATGCAAAAGGAAAGGACCCAATATTTAAAGAGTTAATATACTCTCCACCTACCCAAGAAAGGGAATGTGATTGTGGTTTGTCGTGGTGGTGGAGGTAGGAACCAAAGGAGGCACTAAGCATGCACCGTTATGTTTCTTGACTTCAGATTCCTTTAGCTTCGTTTTAGCGGATATGCCCTTTGGAAATGCACACGGGCACATGAAAAAAAAAATGCTCCTACGCCCACACCCACCTTCTCCTCCGTTAAATATGTCACCCATCTTCCTCCTTGTCCCTACCTCCCTTCCCCTCCCACACCCCCAGATGCACCCACACTTGCTCTCAAATCTCACACAGTGAAAATCAGGACACCTCTATGATCTCCATGCTGCCTGAAAAGCTAGACTGTTTGCTAATTTTGCCCAGGTCTTCCCGAGATCTGCTCTCCGATAAGGTTTCTTCAAATTCCATCTGGCAGCTCCTTCTTTTGAACTGCTTCTCGGGCATGGTGTCCTCGTGCCAGCTATGCCGCACCTCTCGCTGCTCCCCTCGTTGCTTGTCCCTCAGTCTGATCTCACAGCTTGCCTGGATTGTGCTGCAGCTGAATGAGGAATAGGTGGTGGCGCTGGCAAAGAGAGTCCCACTCCCGCTGCCTTTGCTGCCCGCTGCCAAGTCTGTGCTGAAGTACCAGGGGTTCTCCGAGGAAGGCGTGCTTGGGGATTCCACGTGCATCCCCCAAGTACCAGCATTGGAGGGGGTGGTGGCTGGCTGTGCCAGCTGCTGCCCTACATTGGGAAGGCTCAGCCGAAGGGTCTGCTTGAGATTGTCCTCCATGCTGGTGCTTTTGTGCATGGCACACATCCCACTGAAATTAAGGCTCAGCCCATGGGCAGGGGAGCCTGCTTGGTGCCTGTGCTTCCGTCGTTGTCGTACTTTGGCCTCTAGAATGAAGTCAGGTCCACTGGGCCAGTCAGAACCATCTGGAAGAGGAGAGAACTGACACGTACCATTGGGACCTGAAGGGCTGTCCAACTTACAAAGCTTGGGAGTTTCCCCTACTTCGGTAGGCACCGGGATCTCCTGCCTTTGAGTAGGACAGTAGGCTGACTTGATGTCCAGAGAAAAAGAACGCTTGAGTCGGTTGGTGTCTTGGATGCGATCAGAAGATAAATGCAGCCCATTGAGTCCTTGCTGCAGTGCCATGGGTGAGACAACCTTTGAAATTCCTAGTGATCGCTCAGAGTCAATGGAGGATGTTTCCAAGATTGTGCTTTTTAATACCTCCTCAGTCTTTTCCGAGAGAGACAGAGTCTGTGGTCTATTACCTTCACAAGTCTCAAAGTATTCTTGCTGGAGTTCCCCTTCCCCTTTCTCTCCTTGGGCCTTCAAAGCCTTGAGTAGCTTCAAACTTCTCTCATACTCTAGGAGTTGACCTAAGAAGTTGAAATTGGGTGAAATGGAGGGACGTCTGTCTTTGACAAACCTGTCGGGGCAAGCAAAGAGCCATGATTATTACATGGCATTTTCTTACTTTCAATAAAGATATATTTTATAGACCTTGAAAGCATTACCAGGATTTTCAACATCTAATCAGCAAGCCATGGTTGTAAAAGATTCTTAACTCAAAGCAACACTAGAAACACAAATTATATTTGTCTTTCCCACATGCCCATGGCTTTAAAAAGTAGAGATATATTTAAGGATCTCTCCTTATCCAATAGAAGTTCAATTGTTACCAAGTTCCACAAATTTCAAGGATCTATATGGTAATCTATATGGTGATTCCATATCCATATTTAAGCCCTTTCTGTATATAGAGTATTAGTTCAGCACTTAATTTTTTTGTGCAGTGTGCCCTATCAGCAGTTTTTTTTAATAAAAAAATTACTGTGAATCACAAACTGACTAAATTTACATGTGAATGATCCCAAATGGTCAAAGAATGGGAGCCAATCAGCAGGTGAAATTGAAGTGGCTACCACAAGCCTGACAGTTACATAAATCAACTTCTAAGTTTACACTAAGAAAGAATTAAGAATTAGAACTTCACAAAAGGCCATTCCCTCACTGGCATAATATTTATGGTATTGTTTCCTTTTTATGTCACCGCATTTTTCTTTCTGTGGGGGGGACATGTAGAGAAAACAAAGCTTGATTCCAAAAATAGCTGTCAAAAAAATAAAATAAAAATAAAACCTGTCCTAAGGAACTTTTGAGGATTGGGTGGGAGGGAAGAACCAGTCAACCAGCTATCTCCTTGAAAAGGAAAAAGAACCATTATCTTCTAGAAATCCACCTACCTGTAGGCATCATCTGAAGACATGCCCATGGTCTTCATGATGTATGCAATGGCAATGGTGGCCGATCGGGAAATCCCTGCCAAGCAGTGCACAATCACCTGGCAGCTAGAAACCTTGGCCTTATCTGCAGGACAAGAAGACAAGGGATCACTTCAAACACAGAAACCTTAAAGGCTACCAAGACTCATTTCAGATTTGGTGAAGTAAAGGCAACCCCAAGAAAGCTTATCTTATCAAATCTGAAATCTTAAAATGTGTCATAAACTTCTTGGTTGTTTTTGTTGCTACAGACTAACATTGCTCTCCCTTGGAGACCAGAAAGAAGAAGCAATAAATTATATGAACAAGATATTTATCTCTGCACAAATGCTTTAAGTCAAAACTTGCTTTAACCTTGTTTTGATTGGTGGGGGTGGGATTTTCACTCCAATAACCTGAACACTACGCCATCATCATTTGTGCATTGACATCCTTATGCAAATGACATCATTTGTATAGTAACGTCATTATATAAATTATGGACTGTTTCAAATTCCATTATATTAAGTTTCAGGTTTCACTGTGCTTGTCATACTGGTTACACAACTCTTGCGTTTAGCTTGCAGCAAGGAGAGGGAATCTGAGGCTCTAAGACTACAGCTCTAATTAGCCCAACCAGCATGACCAGTAGTCTGAGATGAAAAAATGTTGTAAACCAATTGTATGTTCCATATATAACATGGGAATCAGAGAAATATACTTTCCTTGCATAATGCAAATTTAAAATAATTTAAAATAACCAGACAGGCAAATACATCCTTCATCCCTTATGAGGGTGTGATTTCATTCTTAGAGCCTGGACTATGGCTGTCTATTTGACAATCATTTGCAACAAATTGTGTTGCTTTGACATGATAAAAATTACGGAATGAATAAAGCCCAGATTAAAAATCTGGGCACAGAATGCATTTATTTAAGCACAGCATCAACTAAATAAATCAACAAATATCAGCATTGTTTGCAAATCTTCCATCCATCCATCCATCCATCCATCCATCCATCCATCCATCCATCCATCCTTTAGATATTTTGGATGTCAACACTCCTAAATCCTAAAGGTCATTATGGGAGTTGATTCAATACTCCAGAAGGTACCAGGATGGTCAAAAGTGCTTTCACAGACTATCCGAAACACTGCCTACATTCTGTGTCTTAAGAAATAAATAATTTCTTTGTACATATTAACAAATACTATCTGAATAAGCGTGGTTGTTCTGAAGTTTAAAAACCATATTCCTCAAAGGAAAGAGCAGTATTATCTCAAGTAGTACTAATTGTTTCTCTGTGATATCCAGATTTACGTTAGTCTTATTATCTGGGCATCAGCACCAGGAAATATTTTGTACAAAGGTCCACCATCCAAGGGAAGGCTGGTATTTTGCACACCATAGATCACGAGTGAGGAACTATGGCCCTGTTATGAGCTGTGGACTTCAACTCCCAGAATTCCTGAGCCAGCAGGAATTCTGGGAGTTGAAGTCCACAAGTCATAAAGGGGCCATAGTTCCCCAGCTCTGCCATAGATCTTAAAATATGGGATCAATGGAACAGGAAAAGGGGAACTGAGCAATTTGGACATCATTCCAAAACCTTTTGCATTGACAGCAGAGAAACTGAAAAGGTATAAAAAAACAACGACCTTCAAGAGCTCTTTACCAATAAGACTGGTCTTACCAATGAACTCAATCGATTTATCCAGCCAAGGAAGCAGTTTCTCACAGTAATTGTCATTGACTGGAATGCGCATGAAGTGACTGTCATTGATGAAATCTGGCTTGGGACATGAATTGCTGGCGTTGAGAACATAGCTGATCCCATTCTGGGTCATCAGGTCCTGAAGGGGAAAAAAAAAAAGAGCTAGGTTCTTTCATTTGTCAATCATTGCAGAATCCTCTCCCCTATTCTTCCACAGGTTCTGATTATGCTCTAGTTTTAAGAGGCAGTGGAAATCCAGAAGATCTTGAAGTACAGTTCTCAGCAGCCACAGTCAGTATGGCCAAAGAGGAGGAACTTCGACAACGTTGGGAAGGTTACAGATCTTCCACTGCTAGACTTTGTCCTCCTTTCTCCCTTGAATCTCCTACTAGACTGTCTGCCATCAGGGGTTCTGTAGCCATAGGGGGTTTCTATGTATTTTAGCTGCCAGTTTAAAATAGTTGAGCAGCTTCTTGTCATAGCGAACAGCTGCACCTTCAATAACAACATTTTCAGACATTTGAAATGCTTTTATGGCATAAACTCCCAATGGAATCAGATCCATGTACTTCTTGTATTTTCCAATGGGAAAAGAAAATAGGCTTGCAGTGTGTCTTCTAAGAGAGGAATGGACTTTGGGGAAAGGCTACAAGACATTTCCACGCATTAAATCATAAGGCATTAGGGTATTCCAAATATTGCTTTGCTACAGTGAAGGGGAAAAAAAACCCTAAATACAACATAGACGGTTCCCTATGTTTCAAGGGCAACACGATGTTCCTCTTGATGAGTTACCATTTTTCTCCACAGTCCCTGTGCAATAAACTCTAACCTCCGATTCTAGGAGCCAGCCAAACTCCCAAGCTTACATTCTTAGCATTTTTTCATTCTTGTGTCTTTCCACTCCCTGTATAAAATGTTATTTTCTTCCTTTCTGCACCTCTAATTTAGATGCTTCCTCCCACCTCCCTGTGAGCAATACGCTACTGGCTCCCTCTGGCCTGGGATACATGCCCACTGATATTGTAATAATGACTTCTTTCTTATTCTTTCTTTCCTGCAGTCCTATCATAGCCAAAGCATTCTGGCACCTTTTGAAAGGACAGTGCTGCTCTCCCTCCCTTCTCTTCCATTCCCAATGCTCATCTTTATGCATTTGGGGGCCCTCTCAAAGGATTTTTTTTTCCCCTTGCAAATGTAGGCTGCACTGCCTACACTCTCTGGCACCTCAACTTACCATCAGTCACAGCTGAATGCCAAGGCTAATACCTCATCCTCTGGCTGGACATGGAAAAGCTGAAGTCAATGTTGTTCTTTAGCCTGGCTGGCACCGTACACTGGCAATGCAAAACTGGCTCCCCTCACATAACATTTCTTAGGGACAGCCTCACCATCCTGGCATTCCCACTGCTAATGCCTTTAATGCTTCAAGGGAAGCCTATGAAGTCTCTGTCTCTGCACACTTCAGAGATCCAGAAAGACTCGGTTGTTCAACGGGATGGTGTACGATTACGCACAGGTAGCAAATGACTCTTCTTGGGAATGGCCCTTAGCGCTTTTACAGAAGAAGATACAGATTCTACAAGACAAGTCCATCTCCCTCAATGTCATAGAGTACCTTATTTAAGACATCTTTCTGGGAACCTAGATAGAGATGAGGCAAGATGCGTGTTGGGCCAACATTGGCCACTGGCAAGCATGGCTGAGAGATACTCATTGGCAGGATGGCAGTTGGTTTTCCTTCACAGAGTCCTGGGAAACAAGACGAGAAGGTGGCAAAGCCCCCTGAAAGAAGGAAGGGAAGGAAATATGTATTAGGAGCAATGCTTCTTTTTCATTAAATGCATTTTATCTGTAGCATTCTATACTCATTCTAATAACTTCAATATTGAACTAAACTTTCTATCTGGTGAGAGAACATTTCAATTTTTAGTCTAAAAACAGCCCTTAATTTTCATGAAAACATTAGACATGCATATAAAAGCAAATGATTGATTTTGTACCAGATTTTTTAGACATCTTACAAAGGAAATATACCTGTTCTTTAGCTAAGAATCAAGCATGGCTCTTGGGGATATTGCTATAGTTGTTATGATGTTAGGCTTTGTCAATATGTTGCGTTCCTATACTCTTTAACCATCCTTTTACTTGCCTCATTGTCTCCTTGTTTAGCAATTGCAATCTGTTCCAGAGATTTTGTCATTGAGTGAAATGGTCCCTAGGTGAACACATAACTCGGAGACAGAGAAGAAGAGACACTGCAAAGATGGCTGGTTGCTGCCAGCTCATTCAGATAAAATCTATGCACCTACACCAGGGTTTCTCTCACCCCGATATTTCCTATTGTCAGGTGCAGAAATGTGGTCATAAGCGCACACATTGGTTGGAACATGAATTTATTTTACTACTAGTTATTACCATTGTATTTGCAAATGATGGTTAACTAAGGTAGTTGCTAAGTGGGGTGTTGCTGTATTAGGTATTGCATTAGTATCAATTTCATCTCTCTTAAAAGTTTCCTGATCTCCTATTTGGTAAAACTTTCTTACAACTCTGTTTCATAAAACAGAATTTCATACACATACATCATATCTTAGAATTATAAAATTATTACTCAGTTAAGAATAATATTCAGTTAATTCAGTTAAGAAACATAATTAAATAAATATTAATGTGAAAAAAGAAAAACAGGATGAGCAAAGAAAATATGGTTAGAGGAATGAATTAAATTATTGACTTCAGTTTCTCATTCCTCCTTAGTTCATTTGATCCCTTTTACATCTTTTTGAAACTGTTAAAAATATACATACAAATGTTATTAGAAAAATCCACATTTTTACAATAGTTCCCCTACATTATTTTTCGTTACTCCCATACTTATTTTGTGACTTTTCTTTAAATTCCGACATGTACCCCACAAATTTGTGAGAATTGTGAATATTAAAAGATAACTATATCCTAGTTTGCACATTTATTTTGTAAACAGCAATAGCACTTGGACTTATATACCACTTCATAGTGCTTTACACTCTCTAAGTGGTTTATAAATAACAGCATATTGCCCCCAACAATCTGGGTCTTCATTTTACTGACTTTAGAAGGATGGAAGGCTGAGTCAATCTTGAGCCAGTCAGGATCAAACTCCTGGCAGTGGGCAGAGTTAGCCTGCAATACTGCATTCTAACCTATGTGCCACCACAGCTTTTGCACATTTTTAAAATCAAAACTCAAATGGATACAATTCTTTCTTCTTTCTTTAAGTCAGTTTGATAAAAAAAACCCAACAAAACAAACTGGAAAATGAACCTCAGACCTAAATTCCATAGTTCTAGAAACTTTAATAAATTTAAATCCAATAAGAGTCATCAATCAAAGCCTCTCAAAAGAACGAGTAAGTATTTTCTAGAATTCTTCAGACTTATAGCACATTGTTCAAATAGGAATTCTGGATCCTTGGAGAAATATACCATTTTTATGGATGAATACTTGAAAAGAATTCTATAAACCAACAAGGGAAATCACTTAAGACTTTGGTAAATAACTGTATTATCTAAAGCAAGAGACGAGGGGTACTTACAACAATGTTTCTGTCAAGACAAACATCAGTTTGCATATACTGCACGCTCCAATAAAAATCCACATTTTAAACCCGAGATTAATGAGTCAGCTCATTTATCATATGCATTAATCATTTCATTCTTTCAGTGCTTACTGTAATGACAGTGGTTGGACTTTCCCTTCACCGTTCTTTTTCTATTTTCAAAGCCACTTTCAAGATTGCCTGTTTATCACCCATCGATTCCAACAGTTTACAGAATCTATGCTATCTAATAAAAATCCCAAGTTAAGAACCCTGTTATTTTTTGACATTACTCTTTTGGTGTTTTACAGATCACCATTTCCAGTGCATAAGCAAGCAGCATAGGTTTGTTCCAGCGTGCACATTTTTAACTGATTACAAAACAACCGAGTATCTTAGTGATGGGAAGTAGCAGATAAACAGACAGTGCTAAATAAAATAAATGGAATCTGCAGGGGGTAGGTGGGGCGTAAGTGTGTGTGCATGCGTGTAATTCTAGGAAGGCAGGAAATAAACTACCTGGACTGGAATTTGGTCAGGGCTTTGAGGGATAATTTTACTTCTCTTTTATAAATAGTCCTCTTGAGAATCTTTAGCAGTCACATGTGAGTGAGATTTGTCATCTGAGAAACGGCAGGCTGAACAGTTGCCAGTGTTGTTATATCCTGGTTTAAGAGAGTCCAAGTCAAGACAGTTGCTTTGAGCAATGATTTTAAAAATGTTTACTTCTAGAAACCATTCCTGTGCTGATTTTCCCATCGAGAAAAGTCTACTGTATTGCAGAAAATACAATACATCTGGTTTCCCCATTGACTTTGCTTGTCAAAAGGTTGCAAAAGATGATCTCATGACCCTGGGATGCTACAATCGTCATAAATGTGAGTCAGTTGTCAAGCATCTGAATGTAAATCACATGACCACAGGGATGCTGCAATGGTCATAAGTCAAAATGGTCATTTTTCAGTGCCATTGTAATTTCAAACCGTCACTAAATGAACTGTGTTGTAAGTTGAGGACTACCTGTATATCAGTTCACCCATGCCTTTACATCACTACGCACCCTCTGTATGGTCACACATTTTCTCATGTGTGTTATCACATGATTAGACATGCTGAATTAATTACTATCTGCTGAGAAATAAGAATATAATATTAAGTTTTCAAATGGTGGATCAAGCCCCACAACATACAGAAATCTGTGCCAGATCCACGATTTAAAAAAATATAAAGAAAAGGAGTACTGCAAGGCATTTGTAGGTTGCAGATGTGTCCCAGGTCTTAAAAAAAATAGAACGTTATGGATCTAAACCACATCCAAGACTTTCCTATCTTTGCACACTTCTAAAAGAGTTTTGTAGTATGTATCAAGGAAGCATAACATATCTTCTAATTAAGGAACACCTAATAAGCTATCAGATTTATCCCCGAAAAACCATTTGAAGATCATTGACTGAACCAATCACTCTTAGGATCTTTCCAAAGCACTGATCCCATAATTTTAGTTCTTGTTCCTTTGTCCATCATCTATCATCTCTGGCTGATTCACTGCCAATTCAGAAGCTGGGTTCTTATAGTTGACAGAGACCTATGTCAGTTTGGCAGTGTTTCAGCACCTTCCTCCCTTCTTTCTTTCTCTCTCTCTTGCTCCTACTCAAGTACATAAAAAAGATCTTTTCTAATTCATTCTCTGGTAACTGGCCAATTAAGCAGCCCCTTGTATAGGTTAATTAGAAAAATGAGTCTATACGTTGAGTGGGTGGTCAAGGTATTTAGACAGAGATGGCAGGAATTTATTTCTGAACAGATCCTTGAGCAACTTTAGTGCAAAACATAGTATCTGAATCATGTTTTTCAGTTTCTTTTTTTCTCCCTTTTTTAAACAGCTCATACACTCCTTAGCTATGTAACTATTTCCAAAAACTCTTCCATCATGGGAGGCTTGCTTTCATTAACTCCTAATTTGGATCTAACAGTATTTCCCCCCCCGGCAGTATCAGATTGAAAGCAAGCAAAAAGTCCACTACCAACTCCATTCGACTAAAAAAATATTGAAATATGAGTTTTCAGGATCGCTTTGTCAATTTGAGATGCAGAGAGTTAATGCAACGCTACCTCTCCCATACCGCTGTGGCATGACATCACTCTCTCAACCAGGATATTAAATCAGAATGAATGAAATGAGATTAGTGCAGGTGTCCAAGAGCTCTGGTTACTTCTATTTATTGCCCCTCTGCCTTTTGCATTCCGTTTCATCAAACCTATGTATTTCTGCCCTTTCACTTGTACCACACGTAAGATGACAGACTAGCAGTCAAAACGGAAGCATTTCCAGATGCATTTCTAAAAAAAGCCATATTACACCTACGGTAGTACAATACAACTGTTCTATCAGTTAGTACCTCACAACCTACAACAGCATTTATTCTAATTGATAGCTGTTCCTCAAGGCCAGGGCTAAGCAGCACAGGGAGTCCTCGACTTACGACCACAATTGAGCCCAAAATTTATGTTCCTAAGTGAGACACCTGTTAAGTAAGTTTTGCTCCATTTTATGGCCTCTCTTGCCACAGTTATTAAGTGAATCACTGCAGTTGTTAAGTTAGTAACGTGGTTGTTAAGTGAATCTGGCTTTCCCATTGAGTTTGTCAGAAGGTCACAAAAGGTGATCCTGTAACCTTGGGACACTGCAACTATCATAAATATGAAACAGCCTCCGAATTATGATCATGTGGCCTTGGGAATGCTACAAAGGTCGTAAGGGTGAAAATAGGTTTTAAGTTACTTTTTTCAGTGCCGTTGTAACCTCAAACGATCACTAAACAAACTGTTGTAAGTAGAGGACTACCTGTACTGATGTCAGATCTGTGGATTTAGAGAAAGATTTGACCTAACAATGCAAGACGGAGACGGGTTTTAGCAGCAAGAAGGATGCAAAGCACACTGTGCAGAACCCTCCCTCTTTCTGCTAATCAACCTCCTTTCCCAAAAAATCATTCCAAATATTCAAAACTCAAGAATGATCAATCTTTAGCATGTCCATCAGGAAAAAAAAACCTAGAATGATTTTTATTCCACGTGTGTTAATGAATATCCCATCTATAGAATCTACAAAGTGCTGTGAACAGAGAGTACATCATCCGCGCATTACTATTCAGTTCATATTTCATTACTTCCTAACTGTAGTACCGCCTTCCTGTCATATTAGAGTATTAGCAAAGAGTTTTCTCACAGAACATTACAACGGGCAACAATATGTAGTGATGGCATTCCTATTCACTCAATCAGAACTTTCCCCTAGGGTTAGCCCTGCAAATCCTGGAATCTATAGAATAAATTCATTTATTTGTCTAGCATGTTTATTATCATCATGAGAACTGGGCCACTGCTTGGATCATACAGATAGTTCTCACTTAGTGACTGCCTCATTTAGTAACCATTCACAGTTATGATAAAATATTAAATAGGGGCACTGAAAAGAGCACAGAAAAATAAAGGATAGGAATTCTGCAATTAGTCTTTAAGATTCCCAGTTGCCACTTTTTTAAAAAAAAACTTATTTATTTAAAAAGCCAATGTAATTTCATTGAAAATCCATGAAAAAAATACAAGCAAAACACTTAGCCTCTCTGAAGGTGGGGTGGCTTTTGCTTATAATCAATGCTAGCTGCCTTTCTACTTTGAAATCAAGAGAGGAAAATATAACAAGCAGGTCCTTTTACAATTATGACTCTTTGGCAGGATCTCTGGTTTGGGAATGGCATTCTCTTGGCATGAATGGAATTGAGAGAGGGAATGATTCCCTAAGTGGAACAGTGTTGGCAGAAGCAGCTCTCAGGTTTCTTGTAGTTCCTCACACTGGCAGGAAATTTGCCTGCAACCTGGCAAAAACAAATTGCTTATCCAGTCCAGAATCCCAAATCAAAGCTGCTGCAAATCTTTGACATTTTAGGTAAGATTCCCAGTCAACCACTGACATGTACTTGCACTATGCCAAGATGAAAATAAACAGAATGGATGTAAGTAGATATGAGATCTAGTATGAAGAGAGATTTTGATTGCCTACCTAGGTTCTACCTACTAGAGAGCACCTGGATCAGGGGTCGGCAACCTTAAACACTCAGAGCCACAAAGGTCCTACCTGGAAGCCCCCCATTCAATTCAAGAGCCGATTGGAAGTCCAGTTCCCCCACCATAGAGACTCCTCCTAGCATGGCATCCTTTTTCCTCTACTGACTGGAAGTCCGGTTCGCCCTCCATAGAACCTCTTTCTAGCACGGCATCCTTTTTCCTCTACCTGTCCTAACCAAAAGCACTATTCAATTGTGGAGCCAATCAGCGACAGGGAGCCGCAGCAGAGAGATGAAAGAGCCACATGCGGCTCCAGAGCTACAGGTTGCTGACCCCTAACCTAGATATTAGCAAAGATGGGAAACATCAACCTTAGAAACATGGCAACTGGACTTTTTTTTTTTTGTTGGTTCAAAACTTTTTTCGATTTATCAACTTTAGAAGTTGAAGAACTCACAGAGTATTTACATTTTTTTTTTTTGGAAGTATTTCCTTTTGTTCTGCTCAGATATGCTCTGAAGACTTCTCCAACCTACTAGTACAGATTTGGGGCAGGAGAGGTAGGAAGTATTTGTTTTATTGGTGGATGCCATTTCATCAGTGGACTAATATAATTGGACACACCCAGGAGCAACTTCCCTCTTTAAGTACCTTAAAGAATCCTAGGGATAGTAAGGCAGCCTTTCGCTGTCTGGTATCCTTTCAGAAGACACAACCCTTAATAGCTTTCTAACTCTTGGTTTTGCTTTGACAATGTATAAGGTTACACAAAAAAGGCTATTTACTGTACTATCAATAGCATTTCTTTTGGCCTCCACTGGAGCAAGAAAATTGCTTGAACTGATCACAGCAACCATAAACAATAATTTTGTACATTATCTCTTAAAACCATAATAGGAAGGCTTGTGGCACTATGTTTACTTGTAATTTGCACATGCATAAAGTACAATCTAGCCCAGCCAACAAAAACACTAGCAATCTGCCTATTAGCTGAACCACAACACGATTAAAGTAGCACTCTAAAGTGCTTCTTACCGTCTTTACATTAGCACTACACGAGCAAAAAAAAATCTAAGCCAATTACAATACAGTATATTCAGCATTCCTTGCTTCCATTAACACAAAGAATAGAAAAAAGAGAGGAAGCCTTGCCTACATGAGACAATTTTGAACCAAAAACCTTGTAAATGCTCCTCCTTGTGGGAGACATGCTTTCCTACAAGAGCTGTAAGTTTCTTAGGTGAATAAAGGGTACAAATGACCATGATGAGCATAAGATATTGGGCTTATTTAACACTGGAAAACCTACAAGGAATGTCTCTCTCAAAGTAGGTAAGAGAAAATAATAGGGAATGCGTGTGTTAGCTGTTGTGTGTGTTACTGTGTTAGATGTAGACAACACTACACAGAGACTCAATGTACCACCCACTTGGTGCTTTTGCAGTCACAGACTTTTATAACAATCTTTTTGAGAACCTCTCATTTACTGCTTGTAACCTCGGGCCATTAAGTTTAATTAAGTGTGGAGCAAACTTTCTTTCCTTGCATTTACCAAAATAAGCCTGAAAACAGGAGAGCATGGTATCTGCAAGGCACATTAACTACCAAGGCAAAGAATGTGGGCTTTTACATTTTCACACATATGACAATTGCTAAGCCAATGTTTGTGATACAAAATATTGAATCTATTTTAAAAAGAGAAAAACCAAAAATGGAGGATTTGCAATATCAGATTTCGGAGTCAAGGCAATTTAACTGGAAAAACAAAATTCATCACAGGCATATAAATCAGCTTATGTTATGAAAAGAGAATATGGAAATGGAATGGCATGGCATGGCATGGAAAGAATAGAATAGCATAGCATAGAATAGCATAGTATAGCATAGCATAGCATAGCACAGCATAGCCTAGCATAGCATAGAATAGAATAGTGATGGTGAACCTATGGCACGTGTGCAAAGAGGTGCATGTAGAGCCCCTTCTGCTGGCATGTACGACGTTGCCCCAGGTCAGATCTCTGTGGCGTTTCTTTTGTGAGCTTCTGTTTCCCTGCAAATGATGAAACAGAAGCTCATGAAAGAAAAAGATTTTACCTCTTGCCACGCTGCCGGTGTTGGGATGTCCCGCCTCCTGTTGGCCAGCTGATCTTCGGGTCTCTCCCCCGCATGAATGCATGTCCGCATGCATGTCTGCACATGCGCAGGCCCATGTCCACACATGCCCATGCATGCCCATGTCCATGCACGCATGTGTGCATGCACACGTTCGTATAGACGCATACATGTGTATCTTTCCAATACACATGGGCATGCGTGCTTGCGCAGTATGGGAACTCTGTGTCTAAAAGGTTCGCCATCACTAGAATAGAATATTCTTTATTGGTCAAGTATGATTGGAAACACAAGGAATTTGTCTCCGGTGGATAAGCTCTCAGTGTACATACTATAAGCAACATTACCTGCTACATGCTTTGGAGTTGTACAGGTAGTCCTCGACTTATGACTGCAATTGGGACCATAATTCTCCTATACTTAAATTTTCTACTTTGGTCCATTGTAAGATAGATTTTTCTAAATATATATTTTGTCTTCTGAACCCTCATCCAACCCTGGTTTTATTCCTCCTTATGTTTTCTATATTGGGTATTTTAATGTTTAAACATTTAATGTTTTACACAGATCAATCAATTCTGGAACATTCAATGTGGGAAATAAACCACATTCCCTCAGAGAAAGTGTATTGGGGGATTGCATGGCTGCTGAGGATGAAAAAAGCTTTAGGTAGGTCTCAGTTAAAAATAGGAGGATCTTCTCTCTGATATGTTTTCTTTCTGTTTCTGATACACCAGATAAGCATCAAGGATAAAAAGAAATCTGAACCGATCAGAAATCTAAAGTGATCTCTTCTCACAGGATCTTGAAATTAGGTTAAAACCAAAGAAAATTAGCAGGTGAACCAGCTATGTATCCCAACTGAAATCAGGAATCGAATAAGGAGGGAGGGGAGAAAGGCTGAGGAAGCTTCTTGGATAAGAAGCGAAATGTCTTCAAGGAAAAATAAAGTCCAGCTGCCTGTTGAAAAAGCACCTTTGGGGCTGACTTCATTGGTTTACACGAATTTTTTTCATTCTCAATTTGTGCATTTCTTGAAAAAAAAACAGTGTTGGTTTCATGTAACAAACTGTGCATCACAGAACTTTACGAAGCTTCACAGAAACTTCATAAAGCTGTTAACAAAGAGCAGAACATTCACTTCTACCTCTCTCTCTCATTGAACCTGTTTCCAGGTCAATGTAACATTTTTCAAAAAAGCAAATTGGGCTGGGGTCAGAAAAAAAATGGAATCAGGATTAAACAGTGATTTCAGATTTTTGTTAACCCTTCATTAGACATGTTTCATAAATATGAAAGCAACAAAAACTGCGAGTTAATGTGAACAGGTCCTTAGTGAAAAAGAACAAAGGAGCAAATGAAAGCCGGCTGGGCAAGTCACTGTCTTTCATCCCAACCCACCTCACAGGGTTGTTGTGGGAAAAACAGAAGGCAGGAGCATTTGGCATGTTCTCCACCTTGAGTTACACCTTGAGTGATTAACACCAGCTGTCTGCAATTACTGTAAGTTCGAATCTCTCCAAGGCTCAAGGTTGACTCAGCCTTCCATCCTTTCTAAGGTAGGTGAAATGAGGACCCAGTTTGTGGGGGCAATAAGCTGACTTTGTATAAATATACAAAAGTATGAAGGCTATTGCTTAATGCACTGTAAGCTGCCCTGAGTCTCCAGAGAAGGGCGGCATATAAATCAAATTAAAAAAAAAAATAAGGAAAAAAGCTTTGCAAAGCATGTTACTGTAATAAAGCACATATCTAGGAAGGATTAAGGTAGCCACCTTTCTTGTAAGGTTTACCTGGCAACTTGAAAAGATACACCCAGAGACAAGCTTTCAAAGCAGCCATGTGAACTTTGCAAAGGAAGTGGCTGCTTTAATATTTCAAAGAAAAATGCTGCACTTACAAAAATTCTTTTTCTAAGCACAAGTCTTTTAACTATTTCCTCCCAAGCATGTTTTCTACATGGAAAATCAGTCTACGGGAATGTGCTGGATATATTTGATTACGATACAGTTTCAAATCATCCACAAAAAGATGTCTTTAAAAAAAAAAAAAAGAAATGAAACACTAAGGTTTGTTTCAGAAATCAAATTAAAATTTATTGGACTTTTTTTTTAAAAAAAAATCATTGATTTATATCAACTCCTTTCTTGTCAGGAAAATTCCATTAATTAGTTACCAAATTGTTTAGGGTTGTTTTATATACAGGTAGTCTTTGACTTACAACAATTCATTTAGCGACCGTTCAAAGTTACAACATCCCTGAAAAAAATGACTTATGACTGTTTTTCACATTTACAACCGTTGCAGCATCCCTTAGTCATGTGGTTAAAATTCGGATGCTTGGCAACTGGTTCCTGTTTTATGACCGTTGCTGTGTCCCAAGGTCATGTTATCCCCCCTTTTGCGACCTCCTGACAAGCAAAGTCAATGGGGAAGCCAGATTCACTTAACAACCGGGTTACTAACTTAACAGCTGCAGTGAGATTCACTTAAGAGATGTGGCAAGAAAGGTCGTAAAATGGAGCAAAACTCGCTTAACAAATGTTTCACGTAGCAACAGAAATTTGGGGCTCTATTGTTGTGGTCGTAAGTCGAGGACCACCTGTACACATAAAGCCGTGAGCTAACTTAACATCAGCATAGCACTTATTTGCAATCTGCATTTTGGCATGAATCAATTGCACATCAGTTGTGAATTAACTGAAAACCAAACCATACAAAACCTCCACCACTCACAGGTCAGATCTCTATGCCGGCACTTGATCAAACACCGAGGGAAGCCTGCAATTCACGGTCTACCACATTTAAAGAACAATATCCCTCCCACCCTTCCTTCTGTTTCGTGCCATATCAAATAAAGAAAACTTAAGCAAGTTAGATTCCTTTTTAATATGCATGCATTTTACACTGATTTTCTTTAACTGAAAGGTCACTGCATTTCCTTTTATATTCTGCCCATCAAGTATACCTGGACAGCATTTAAAAAAAAAAACAAAGACACTTCAATTGCCAGAAATAGCAAGAATTGACTCTGATTTAGTTTGCTCACAATAATTCAAGCCAAAATATTAGCTCCAGTGCTATTAAATCCTTTGCTTCACTGCAGATCGTGATTTAATACTTGTCTTTGTTCTCTAAAGATGCAAGATCCCCACGGATGCCAGGCAAGGCTGGAAGATAAAATATACACCGACAAGCCACCAGATGTCGCCAGGAGTTGAGCAGCCATATAAATTTTTTTACTAAAGAAAAATTAAAAAAAAAATAAAATAGTTGTACTAAAATACACCCAAGAAGACTTCAAGCCAATCCAGATCCTCTATGGAGATGACGGAAAGCTGTAGCGAACCTCTGTGCTAAGATGCAGCTTTTCAAAAAGATGCATGAGAGTGGAACTGTTGCAACCCCATTCAGCTAAATTTTAAGCTCAGTTTATCTCCAGCTTCCACAACTTTCTTCAAATTTGTTAGTGCCATAGTAATTTCTTTTACGCACCGGAAGGCAATGTTTGTTGTTCGTTCCTATGTTAACAGTTCTAAGGAATAATCTTAATCTCTTTGTTCAGCAATGGGGATCAAGTACACCAACATGTTCATACGATTCTAAAGCATTCCACACTGGAGGCATAAAAGAGGAAATTTTCTTTTCCTTTCTATGAAGGACTCCATTGCCTCAAGGGAATTTCTTATGGGGGATATGCCAACATTTATCATGCCTATTTGCTTTTTAAAAAAATACCTTTTTTTACTATGTTGCTATTTTTATTCTGAAGAAAGAGAAAGAGGATGTGAGTTTCTCTCTCTCTCTCTCTCTCTGTGTGTGTGTGTGTGTGTGTGTGTGTGTGTGTGTGTGTGTGTGTGAGAGAGAGAGAGAGAGAGAGAGAGAGAGAGAGAGAGAGAGAGAGAGAGAGAGAGAGAGAGAGGAGACACAGAGAGAGACAGTGAGAGAGACAGTGAGAGAGACAGAGAGAACGAGAGAGACAGAGAGACAGACAGAGAGAGAGATGAAATTAAGGACAAGAAATAAAATGACCAAAAACTACAGATTGTCCTCTCTTGGTTTAAGAGACAGTAAAGTAGTCCACACTTATAAACCGTCCCACTATATATATGTATAGTGTATGTATATGTATATGTATGTATATATGGAAAGACCTGTTTCCACCATCCATTACCCAGGTGCATGATTTTTAAAGAGTGGGAATCATCCACTTCAATGAACAGCATGGTATTTATTTCAAATGAGGGGTAGAACATAGGCCTGAACTATTTCATACTAGCAGTGTTAATATATCTGTCCTCTACACTAATGAAACATGTGTAGAAGTTAAATTAGAAGACTTTGGTCTTAGAAGGAATCTTATATGCTATATGGGTGTTTGTGGGTGGGGTAGTTGTAAAATACTAAGGTGGACCAAAGATTGTACTTCAGGTTATTTAGCATCTAAGATTCTTGTTCCTATAATTAAAAATATTTTAATTGCTTCATGGTGAATCAAAGGTTTTTTGAGGCAAGCATTTTTTGTTAAGAATACGAAGGTGACATGTTTGAATGATATATTCAATGTACAGAAGGCAGGTTAAAAAAAAAAACCCTCAATTCCTCAAATGTCAAAAACAGAAAGAAGAGAGGAGAGGCACCTCCCCCCCCTTTTAATTTTATAAGAATGAATTCGGTGCCTTCTTGGAAGATCAGGAAGAGCCTACATGGGGAGGTTGGACTTCCTGTTGTAAATCTCTGAGAAAACCCAAGTCTCTGACTTCATATTGCCTCCAGCATCTCTGTCTTAATTAGAAGATTGGGTGAGAGTGTGGGAGGAGGGGGAAAGAAGAGAGAAGCTGCCCCTTTTGCTTAAAAGAAGCTTCTGTATGTTTTCTTGTAAGCAGGGCCAACAATGAACTCAGCCTTTGAAAATCTTGCAGGGTGCTTCACAAGAGAGCTTCCTTTTTTTTTGCTAAAGAGCCTGCTACTTGCCACTCAATCCCCTGAGTGTGAGACAACAGTCCAGATTTGCTTCTTTTGTTCCCACACAAAGCAGTCATACGCTGTCTGTTTGGTCACCAGCAAAACCCACTCTTTTTTTTTAAAAAAAATAACCACACACACAAAGCTTTTCTTTAGGAATCTTTAGAATAGGGTGGTATACAAATCATGTGAATCAATCGTCCATCTATCAATCAGCAAACCTCTCTGATCTAGCTGAACGAGTTGGAGACGTGATGCTTCTTTCAGGAAAGCTGTTGCTTCTTTCCCCCACCCTCTGCCTTCAGTAGATTTTAAGAAGAAAGGCAGGAAGGAAAAAAAAGAAGAAGAAGAAGAAGAAAAACCATGAAAAAGAGAATATAGACCCATGATGGCAAAGCTATGGCACATGTGCCGGAAGTGGCACACAGAGCCATCTCTTCGGGCATGCCAGCCATCGCCCGTTGATCTTCTAGGGTCCAGCAGGAGCACCGAAAACTGGAAGAGCAGCTCCCTGGCGCACATGCGTGTACCGAGAAACTGAGCTTCCGGTTTCCAGCGCACATGCATGCTAGCCAGCTGGTCTTTGTGCACGCATGCGTGCCAGAAACCAGAAGACCAGGTGATCCGCGCACATGGGCATGCTGGAAACTGGAAGCTCAGCTTCCTGGTGCACATATGCACGCCAGGGAACTGCTCTTCTGGTTTCTGGCGCTCCTGTGTGTGCACGCTGGGGAGCTGCTCTTCTGGTTTCCGGAACTCCGTGCCGAAAAGGTTCACCAACACTGATATAGACAAATATATCGTTTTGCTTGAGGTGATTATGCATCAGGTCAGTGCCTTGCCATGCTAAGGATGTAGGGGTGAAATGAAAGGGAGGATGGAGACAGGCAGAGGTGTGATGAGGAAGAGGAAGGACGTACAGGATAAGCCACAACCTAAACGGATGAAAATAAAAGCAAAAGGTGATGGGAAGAAAAGGAAAAGAGAAAATATTGCTTTAAAAAAAGCACCAAATCTTTTAAATCCCTATTTTGGTTGGGTTTTATCTTTATATTTGGCACATATATTTAAAGACAAAAAAAAAAAAAGGGAACTCTGAATTTAACACTCTTGCTTAGAATGTACATTTGCTTTCATGTTGCTTTTAATGTTTTTTTAAGAAACCATGACTTTAACATGAAGGGTTTTTTTTTTTTAAGAGGGGGAAATATTAGGATTTTTTAAAAAAGTTTTTTGAATCAATTCTTAAAGTTGGACTAGATGATATATCCAGAAGAAGAAAAAAATCTGCTCAAGAATGCTGTATGAATTTTCCCCAACTTGCAACTTGCTATGGTCAGTATAAAGATGGATAGCTAAATCAGGGTGACAGGGATGCATCAGGCCAAAAATAGTTCACCACTTAAGACCACGCATGGGGCAATGACATTTGGCATCCTTTCGCCTGCTCCCCACCATAATAGGATTAGCATAAGTCAGAGTTAGCTTCCTTCCCCAAGCCCAACCTCAAATGGAGCTCACACCTTATATCAGCTTCATTAGGTCACCCCTGCTGCACTAATTCTTCATCATATCCTTTTTTGTATTATCCAGGGCACTGAGAATGTTCTGCATATTTCTCTTGCAGTCTCACTGCCTTCCCTTGTCCAAGCCAGGAGAACATCTGCTGTTTTACCATGACCTTTTAACGAAAGATGAGAGAGATTCTGGGGAGAAAATATATATATAAGCTGCTCTTATGTTCTCCAGAAGCTGCTTCTTTTGATATTGTGCTCTCAATGGCTTTAGGATCTCACACCAGACTCCTTTTTAAAGGCTATTAATGCTTACTAGATCTCTGCTATCTGGCCTCTTCCTGCTTCAGTGTGCTGGCACATCAGTTGATCTCCCTTTCCATGCTATCAATGTTCACTTTGCAGCACCACAGTTCAAGGCTCACCCATTTCTATCTTCTCCAAGTCAGACTTTTTGAAAGCAATTTCATATTTATTCCATATTCCACACATCATTATCAATATACCTTTCTCTTTTTTTGTCTCTATGTGATTTATCCATATTTATATACTTAAAGAAAGATCAGTTGTTTCCATTTAACAGATTAGAAATTATTACTTCTTAATTATCCCAACATGGACCAGAAAGAACAGGAAACCTAATTTCATCAGTACTCCCATCTTTCGTACCTAAGCATAATAGGCATTTTCTTTCTAGGTGCCTAATTTTCCTCTTGCTGAGGGAAAATATATGCCAGATGCAAACAGATGTGACTGTATTAATCAGAAAGAATAACCTAGGATAATGTTTGACAATGTGATGCTCTCCAATGGCTACAGTAAATGTGGTAAACCAGGAAAATTGAAGAATGTATTAGCTGTATTAGGAAATCATTTTGGTTCACAAGTGCCCAACAGGTAATTTCAACTATATGCAGAAAAATTAGAAAGATGTATATAACAGCTCTCAACCTGTCATATTTTTTTGCTGAATTTTTGCCAACTCTATTCTACTTTCTGACCACAAAGGCTTGTATAACCAGGAAATCAGTCTGAAAAAGCAACAATATGAAATAGTGGTAGCCTTGAAGAATCAGTGTTTATGTGCTGCTGATCCAGATTTTCCCTCTGGTTCATGTATTTTACTTAGACCAGCTTTACAGGTTCTAAGCAGAGAAAAATGTGTCATAACCACAAATGACTTATTGCCAATGACACCATCTCTGAGCTATGCCCTTCCTGACATATTAAAAAACAGACAAACAAAAAAGGCCAAGCACTGTAGGAGAATTTCCATTTTCGTCAAGAGTGATGGGAAACTCTCTTGTCTCACCACTTGGTAAAGTAGGTCACTCTACATCTTTAAAAGGCTGCTTTCCACCCCTTTCTGCAAATAATAAACTATTACGGACATGCTGAGGAATCTTTCTTGAGAACGAATGCTATCCGTCATAGGAAGAAAACAAAGAAAATGTTCTGGATGCAAATCTGAGGATAGTAACACAGGATCTGTTGTTTCTTCCATCTACCCCACCCTCCATCTGCACATCCTTTTGACAGTGACCTCTAAAGAAGAGAGTACGGGAGAGAGGAACATGTGGTGGATTACATAAGAGATCTGTTTTCCTTCTCTGATCTTTCCTTTGCACTCCTGTTTTAATGTGTCTCAGTCAATTACAAAATTAAGCTTGCTTTTCGAGGGAAAAAAATAAAAAGTTCCAGCCTACTTAAATCAAAATCTAAAAGAGTCCTCAACACTAAATGCCCACTGAAATGACTTTCACACAGTCTTCTTGCAGCAAACAGCAACGATCAGCACATTTCCCAAAATGTGGGTGTGCATGCATGTATGTATATTATGTATTAGATATACACATGTTTATTTTGCCACACAGTGCCAATTCAGACTGTATTTCTTCAGAAGGATGTTGGAGCATACTTAGGATTGCTGCCCGTATCTTGCATCTGCACACCCAAGGGAACAATGGGCATTTGTACCCAACCGCCACATGCCTAATGCAGATACCCTCCCAATCCTAAAAGTGCAAGATGTCAGCTTTCAATCCGCCTCCTTCCCCAGCACACACTCCATACTAAGCAAGCTCTCCATGCCTCCCTCCCTTCCTTTCTCCATTCACTTTTCATGCACACCTCTGCCTTTTCTTTTAAGGGTAATAATCCCGGAGACCAACCTCGTATGTCTCTGCTTTCCTTCATTCGCCTGACCCTGATTTTCAGCTTCATCTGCCCCTTGTGCATGTCTGGCCAGGTCTGGTCCTCAGAGGAAGCAATCATAACATCCAAAGGCATCCAGGCAGCTGGATTGCGTCTTTCCCAGAGTTATCTCCTGCCCTCGCCAAACAACAGCTGCTGATGGGGGGGGGGGAGAGAGAAAGCCTCCTCTTTCCAAAAAAAGGGAAAGAGAGAACCTGAGGCACCCACAGATCCAGCTTTGAGGAGAAATTAAAAAGGGAAAGAGGAAGGTAATCGGACAAAAATATTTCTCCTCCTCGGCAGGATTATTTTCCTCCTGACTTCGCCCCTTGTGTATGCGCAGCGCCAACTCCAGCGAGCCTGAATGAGCTCAGCACATGAGCAACAGCCGATCCACCAAGGAGCAGTCATAGCTAACGGGTCAGGCATGCAACCACATTCCTTACTCAGCACACAGACATGCAGTTTAACTCAAGAGCTACGCTATTGGCATATGGTTTGCTCAGCTGCTTAAAGAGACAACATCCCATTTCTCCCCCCCCCTCCTCTGATTCCGGCTCTTGTTCCAAAATGCCACAAACAGCAGCTGGTAAGGGCAAGATGAATAAGCTCAAGTCTCTTTAGCTCTGACAATTTAATATATTTGTAGTGATACTGGGAGCGTTCGAGTACGGTGCGGTTCAGCTAATCCATTTGCTGCACGTTCCAAAGCACAAACGAAAGCGTGGCGTAATTGTCTGCTACCTCGCCTGGACGAGTCCATTCAAACTAATAGCTTCCAGTATACTCTTTAGTGCTATTTATTTATGATTCTTTTTTTTTTTTAAAAAAAGACCATCTTTATTATTTTTATAAGTAACTCAAGGTGGCAAACATAGCCAATACTCCTTCCGTCTTCTATTTTGTGAGGTAGGTTGGGTTGAGAGAGTGTGACTAGCCCAGAGTCATCCAGCTTTCATAACTAAGGCAGGGCTAGAACTCACAGTCACCTAGTTTCTAGTATGGTGCCTTAATCATGAGCATTTTCCAGCTGTACAACATTCGTTTTTTCCTCTCTGTGACAAATCTTAAATTCTGCTCTGCACACAGGTGTACTGTCCACTCTCCCATCCCTTTTCCAATTACAGGAGTGTTGAACTAATGTGTTCAAACATTCCAACAGCTATAATCAAGTCCTTAATCTCTTTCTCCTCTACATTCCAAAACTATGTACTACATAATATATACTGAAAACAAGCTGGTATTTGTTCCAGGACAATGAGAGCATAATTTAAACAATAAAAGAAAAAAGAAAAAGAAGCAGGAATGTTGGTCTGGATATACTCTAAGATAGGAAAGAATTTGAATCCCAACTGCACTTTCCTTTTAGGGCACTTTTAATCAGGACACAAACTGAGGCAATGAATTCTCTCCCCTCTGGCTCATTTATGAGCCCTATCCAGATTGACCGGTTGGTCAATATGATTTCCTTTAAATACACAGGTGGAAATTTAAAAGATGCATTTAGAAGTATGTTTCCTACATCTAGTAATATCAACCGAACTCTATACACGGATACATTTTTATTGATTGAGATTATTATCCCGAAGCATCTCAAACAATTCATTCTGCATAAAAATTCATATCTGATGTACTGTGAATCATCTTAGCATGCCTCAAACAGAAACTCATCAGGTGTAGAACGTGACTGGAAGGATTGCCACCCTGTAGAACTTTAGCACTGACACATTCTTTCTCAATCTAAGTCCAACCTGAAAGATCAAGGTCAACTCTCAATACCTGGATTTACAAAGGGCCCAACATGCCAAGCCATCACAGCACAAAAAGCTAAACAAAGTCTTTACTGACAAGTATGTATCTGAGAATACAAAATGGCTTTTAACACTAATTCCTTGATTTCTCAAGATTGAAATTTGGATATCTGAAGCACTTTCAGTCTTAATTTAATCTAAGATCCATTTTTTTTTCTACAAGTAATGAACTGACATATTTATCAACTGGTATCTTTATCTGAGACACATCCTCAGACATATTTATTAAAACAAGCAAGATAAGAAGCCATCAGAAAAAAAATATTTTAAGTTGTTGTGCCACATTTGTGGAACAGCATTCTTATTATTCTATTTTTTTCCTCCAATTAATATAATCACCCATCTCACCATAATCACTCCGGACAGCTATGAATGGATAAAAACACTATACAAAATAACAACAAAAAACAACCCAGTCAGTGGTGGGTTTTACTACCGGTTCTGTGGGTGTGGCTTGGTGGGCGTGGCATGGCTTGGTGGGCGTGGCTTGGTAGGCAGGGGAAGAATACTATAAAATCTCCATTCCCTCCCCAATTTATTTATTTTATTTATTAAATTTCAGGGGAAGGTTACTGCAAAATCCCCATTTCCTCCCAATCAGCTGGGTCTCGGGAGGCAAAGAATAGATGGGGTGGGGCCAGTCAGAATTTTTACTATTGGTTCTCCAAACTACTCAAAAAGAGCCTTGGTAGTACAGTGGTCTAAGGCACCCTGTTATTAAGACCAGCTGCCTGCAATTACTGCAGGTTCGAATCTCGCCAGGCTCAAGGTTGACTTAGCCTTCCATCCTTTCTAAGGTAGGTAAATTGAGGACCCAGTTGTGGGGGCAATAAGCTGACTTTGTATAAATATACAAAAAGAATGAAGGCTATTGCTTAGCACATTGCAAGCCGCCCTGAGTCTCCGGAGAAGGGCGGCATATAAATCAAATTAAAAAAAAAAATTCCTGCTACTGGTTCTCCAGAACTGGTCAGAACCTGCTGAAACCCACCTCTGAAACCAGTATATAAAATCTTTAATGACCACCAAGGTAAAAACCAACCTAGCAAACTAGAACATTCTATGGGCTCCAGCTAACTTCCCAACACCCATAGCTGGAGATTTATTCAGGTCTTTAAATATTTTGGAAATCTGGCAAGATTGAGACTCTATTATGCATGGGAAGAAAAACTGTCCATATCTGTGATATGAATACAAGAAGGAGATGGTTCCAAAGATAGCAAGTATATCATAGCATCTTATCTAAAGTTAACAATGTATTAAAAGACCTGGAGTCTATATCCAATTGTCAGTACTAGCTCTAGTCAGAAATTCAGTGTTACTGAACATATTTTGCATAAAGAGAGATCCAGATTCAGATTTGCTGGCATCTCTGTGACGCAAATGATAAACTCCTTCTTCAAACTGCAGTTAATAATTGCTTTGGATATGCTTTTCTGGTCTCCAGATGTGTTGAGTTTGCAACTCTTTTTCAGTATGGCCAAAGGACATAATTGTAGCATATCACACTGGAAAATTTATATATATATATACATACATACATACATACATACATACATACATACATACATACATACATATATATATATATATATATATATATATATATATATATGGCTGTAGTTTAATGATAAGAACACAAAGGACCACATGTGCACTCTGGCATATTTAGATAAGATTAGAGGAACCTGGAAAATCGGTACAGTCTAACCTTCCCAACCTATTACTTATATTATAAATTAAAATTCCTCAAAGCATGCATACAAATATGCATATATACAAAAAGCATACTCCTAAAACAGGATGATGAGGTAAATACAGGTAGTCCTCAACTTACAATAGTTCATTTAGTGACCAAAGTTACAATGGCACTGAAAAATGTGACTTATGACAGTTTCACAATTACGACCTTTGCAGCATCCCCATGATCATGTGATCAAAATTCAGATACTGGGCAACTGGTTCATATTTATGACTGTTACTGTGTCCAAGGGTCATGTGATCATCTTAAGAGCCGCGGTGGCACAGTGGTTAGAATGCAGTACTGCAGGCTACTTCTGTTGATCACCGGCTGCCAGCAGTTTGCAGTTCGGGTCTCACCGGCTCAAGATTGCCTCAGCCTGACATCCTTCCGAGATTGGTAAAATGAGGATCCAGATTGTTGGGGGCAATATGCTGACACTGTAAACCGCTTAGAGAGGGCTGTAAAGCACTGTGAAGCGGTTATGTAAGTCTAAGTGCTATTGCTATTTTCCAACCTTCTGACAAGCAAACTCGATGGGGAAGCCAGATTAATTTAACAACTGTGTTACTAATTTACCAACTGCAGTGATTCACTTAACAGCTATTGCAAGAAAGGTCATAAAATAGGGCAAAACTCATTTAACAAACATCTCACTTAGCAACATAAATTTTGGGCTCAATTGTGGTCGTAAGTCGAGGACTACCTGTAGAAAATATATGATGGACACTGGATTGGTGAAAACTAGCATACATATTACTGGACTGCATGACTTAATGCTTTGTCCTTTAAGGCCCCTTTTCTATTTTTCTGAATTGCCACTTGCCTTTCCTCTAACAGGAATGGATAATGTTTAGGATTAGTTTCCAAAAAGGTGCTTTGGCATGCACAAGAGCACCAACACCGCACCTGCTGGTGAATCATTCAAACAGGGATCCTGAAAAAAGACACATCTCTTTTAATACATTGCTGACGCTTTTTGAAACTAAAGCAAAGCACTGAAAAATCCTACTTTCTGCAGTCATGACTTCTAATACAGACAGAGGCAACTCTACATCCCCATTCTCCTACAAAATTTCTTTCTTTTTATACCTATGCTATTAACAAAAATAGTATGGTGAAAAAGTCTGATACTCAGCTAAGGTCGTTTCTTCAGTTTTGGCTTAGCATGTTGTGTGATTTTAAGCTATTGCGTTTGTGAGTCAAGTTTACAACTTTCATATAATATAATCCAGCCAGTTCTATCCGGTTCAGGTGAATCGGTAGCGGCAGCTGCGGGAGGCTCTGCCCACCCGCGCGGATGTCATGACGTTGCTTTTTTCGCGACATTTTAAGCCTCTGCGCATGCTCAGAAGGCTTTGCGCATGCACAGACAATGGCGCACACTCGGTGCGCGCATATTGGCAAACCAATAGGGAAGGTAAGTAGATTTCACTCCTGTATATAACCCACTTAATACCAGGTTCTGCCAAGCTAACCATACTGCCGGTAAGGAAAGTGGCAATTGTACTTTCTTTGGAACAAGACCAAAAACAACCAAACAGTACAGGGTAATACTACCAAATCAGGTATGCAAAAATTTGAGCTACTAGATGGAAACCAAGTTATTTCTCCCCCCCCCCCCAATGTCTGCTGCCATCCAGTGCTTGTCCATATTTTGCAACACAGTTCTTGTTATCCCATTTCAGGGGTCTCTAACCTAATCGGGTTAATGGGTATATTTTATAAAGCCAATACATGTCATGGGCACCCATAGAAAACAGCTGTCAGGGAATAGCACTATCTTTATGATCCTAGAATACTAAAGACGCTGCTCTGGGCACCATGTGCTTAAACACACAGATTCGTGAGCACCTTGTTAAAACAAGGAGGACAAGATCTCACCCTTCAGGCTGCCAAAACATGTACTTGACCAGCCAAGCTACAAAAACAAATTAATCAAATTAACAGGTGAATTAGTAAAAAGAACAGATTGGTACATGCGCCAGTGCAGAAACACAGCATAAATTCGATGGGAGATCACCTGGAAAAAGTTCTATGTGTAATTTTTAGTAATTTTAGTACTATTCTGCACATGCAGAATTCTAAGTGACAAAATTCCACATCTACTGACATTATGATAGTAAACTGACATTGTGGTAGTAAGTGAAGTGACAGAGGACAGATAGTCCTCGGTAGATGACCCATTCAGTGACCACTTGAAGTTGTACCAGCATTGAATGAATGGTACTGATGATTGACCCTCGAAGTTCTGGCCATCCCAGCATTCCTGCAGTCATGGTAACTGCAATCCGGGCACTTGGCAATTGACTTGCACTAAGGACAGGTGCTGTGTCTTGCAGTCACATGATCATCATTTGCAACCTTCCATGCAATGGGGAAGTCAGCAAGAAAGGTCAGAAATTGCTCCCAGGGAACTTGCACCTCCCTGCCTGCACTCCACAACGCCATCCTGCACCCCTCCCTTGCCCATGCTCACAGCACCACCACAGCACCTCAACTGGATATGCTTGCGTAGTGCTGCAGCACACACACACTCGTGCTGGCAAGCCACCCATGGATTGCAACTTTCTGCCAGGTTCACCATTGTCTCTGCTTTTTAGAAGACAGAAGGAATTAGCAAGTCATAGTCACGTGACGTCTTCGCTTAACAAGCAACGGTCCTCACTTAACAATGGCATTGGAGACCGTTGCAACTGGCATTGCTAAGTGATGCAGCCCTGTGATATCACACTATAATTGCTTAGTGACAGAAATTCCGGTCCCAATTAATAATATATTTATGAGCCATAATTAAGCGAGGACTAGCTGTAATAAGAACAGGCTTATTTTATTATATATTGCTTTGGTTGAAGTTAACTCTGAGAGGGACACAGTTTCCCCACCAAATACAGATCACACAAGCAAAATTAAATGTAAATAATAACCATAGGACAAATCAATACAAAAGAAAAATTAATATCAGGCACAAAGAATCAGGACCATTCATAAAGTTGCAGCATGGAAGATTTATTCAAGCCTGAGCCAATAGTCAACTAATGGTCAGCATTAAATTGGCACTAGATAAGAGTCAATGGAATTCATGGGGACTGGATTTGGATCTCCTGTGGCAACACAAGGACTGACGATGCATGTCATTCTGTCCCCCCACTCCACCACAGCTTTGCTTGCTCTTCTCTGATGATTATATAAAAATACTCAATGGACCACAATTTAAATACCATTTCTCAGCATGGAGATGTCATGGACCTAACTCCGGCCTCCTCTTCAGATGCGAGTTCAGAGGAGGAGGAGGAGGAGGAGCTGGGTCTTGGCACCTCTGGGGAAGATAATACAGAGGGCATTGAGAAACTTGGATCAGGGAGCAGAGGGCTGCAGCTTGATAAAGCACTCGCAGCTGGAACCACCAGGGTGGCAGGCTGAGCCCAAGCCAAGAGAGCTACAGCTGCCGCAGGTTAGCCTGGAGGCTTTGTTGAGTAATGAGAGGAGCTGCCGACAGTCAGCAAAGATAAGGAGGTGGAGTCCCTGCTTCCTCCCAGTCCAAGGACATGCAGGGCGGAGAGGAGAAGGCGCAATGCCGGTCAGTCAGGCTACTTGGCAACCAGGCAGCCTCACTCATGGTGAAAGGCTGTACAGGTAGTCCTAGACTTACGACCACAATTGAGCTCAAAGTTTCTGTTGTTAAGTGAAACATTTGTTAAGTGAGTTTTGCCCCATTTTACGACTTTTCTTGCCACAGTTATTAAATGAATCAGCTCATGCAGCTGATAAGTTAGAAACCTGGTTGTTAAGTGAATCTGGTTTCCCCATTGACTTTGCTTGTCAGAAGGTCGTAAAAGGGGATCACGTGAACCCGGGACACAACAAAGGTCATAAATATGAACCAGTTGCCAAGCATCTGCATTTTGACCACGTGACCATGGGGATGCTGCAAAGGTCGTAATTGTGAAAAAGGGTTGTAAGTCATATTTTTCAATGCCATTGTAACTTTGAATGGTCACTAAACGAACTGTGGGTGTTGCTGGAACAATGTGTCCACACATTGGCTCTGTTGAGCCCAAGCCTCCGCTCGACAATAATGGGATGGGGAGGAGGAGAAAGAGAATGGGCACACGTACCTGATACTGCAAGACTGCGCCCAGCAAACCAAGCAAACGAGGACGCAGGACTGCATCCAGATGCTGAACACAGAAACTCACAAGTGGTGGTGGTGACACCGGGGTTTTGCGGCCGGGGCAGCGGGCTACGGAACGGCGGAGGAGGGGCGGTGACCGGGGTGCTCCCAGGAACGAGGCGCCCGGAATAGAGGCGTGCATGATTGCCTGTCACAGCTGGATGCTCTCCAACCAGTAAATTAGGGAGGGGTGGAGCAAATGTATAAAGGGCGCTACGTAGCCGCTGTTCTTTTCGACCCACTCTTCGGGGGTTCCTGTGTAGGTGGGCGGCATTATTTCAGGGATGGCCACAAAGTCAGTCATTGTGGACTGAGCCTTGTCAAGAACTCTGGAATCACTCCAGTCTTGCTGAGTGTGGCAACTGGACCCGCTCGTCATGTGTGGTATAACTTGGAACTAATGGTGGCTTGATTAACCAGGAGTTGGGAATCTAGAAAACTGTTATTATACCAAAGAAGGCTCTGGACATCTAGTAAATTGGTTGCATTTAATAATTTCACTACTGGCAGATGGGAAACACTCTAGAATAGTGTGTCAAATTCCCGGCCCATGGGCCGGATGTGTCACACACTGGCCAGTTTAGCGCTCGGTTTAGCGAAGTTGGAAAAAGTCCCATTATGTCACATGACGCCGTCGTGATGACCGAGTTTGACACCCTTGCTCTAGAACAGGGGTGGGCAAATGTGGCTCTTTTACAACCTGTGGACTTCAACTCCCAGAATTCCTGACACAGCCAAGCTGAAGTCCACAGGTTGTAAAAGAGCCGCATTCGCCCATCCCTGCTCTAGAAGATCAGCAGTAATCAGTGTAAAATACTGCAGGCAGCTCTTTTGGTCAAGGAAACAGTGTTTTTAAAAGGACAAAAGACAAGCCCCACACCACGGGCCTACATTTTCCAAGTATTGTCGATTTTGTAATTTATACAAATTGTAGTGTGAGTCCTATAGGTGACAAGAAGGCTAAACAGGCCTAATAAAGCTATTAGCCCTTATGGTTAACAGTTTTATTCTTCCATGAGAAAGGCATAATTAACCAAGCCCGTCTTTCCTTTCCTGCAAATTTCTAAGTATTTATTAAGCAGGGCTTTGATGCTTTCTAGTTCCATTTATAAATCAGTGATTCCAAGCTTTGCAAAAAAAAGAAAAAAAGAAAAAAACACCCCGTCCAGGATTAAACGTAGTAGATAGGATGCTTTGTCTCTTTAAATCCAGATATTTACAAGGACAAGAATCCAAGGTTGAACTGCTTAATGGTAGTTCAGTGTTTTTCCTTAGCAGTGACATCATTCCAGATGAAATCATCCGCGCTGAATAAACCCTCCTACCTCCTCACTTCATGATTAGAACCAGTGTTCTAATGAGACTTGTTATTGTAACAAATGTGGGGTTGATTATTGTCAGCTGTGGGTTGGGATTTGGAGAAAAACAGGCCCAACCAAAAAAAAAAAAAATCTAACCAGGAAAACAAAGTCACTATTTAAACAGTGGGAGTATATGATAATCCAAGAGGCTGTCCCTCGTACTCCCAAATTTATCCAGCTTCACCTATGAATTCAATATGTTGTGCTACAGTCCTACTATGAAACTCATTTTTAAGAGGATCAATACAATCGCTACCTAAAGTTTTAACCCGGAAAAATAAAGCAAACCGGTTTCCATTCTATTTTTGACAATTGATTTCTGATACTATTTTCAAAATAATCCCCAAATTCCATGTAGACATGATGACCGAGGCCTTTTATGGGGAAAAAAAAAAACCATTCCATATGCATAAAACTGTTTGTGATGATAGAGCTAACGTTTACAGATCTATGGGTGTTTCCCGTAAAAAAATCTGCTCTGCAAATCTGATAGTTTTGATAGGTGGAGATGATGGGATATGAAGCCATTCTGTATTACCTTTTGTATGGCAAAGTTACTATTTCCTTCCTTGAAACAATACTTTTCTTTTTTTTTTCTTAGGAAAAGAGAAGAGAGTTTTATCAACAATAAATGCAGGTTTATAAAAGGAGAACATGATGTCAGCTTGGTCAATCCGAGGATAATTTCTTATATTATTATTCCCTAAATTCCCCTTTGTCTTTCAGAAATTGACTACAGAGCGACATCATTTGTTTGTTTGGTTTTTTTTTTTTAACTTTCGGTGTTTTCAGTCCTGTGGAGTATTCCTCTACTTCTCCTTTCCTCATTTTTTTGTTCTTGGTCCAATTGTTACAAAAGCTGTAGGAGAAGAAAGTGGGTGGCAGTGCATTCCAAAGAATAATTATAGAATCAGGAAAACAAGTTTTCTGATGATAGCATTACCAAACTCAATGCCAGAATGCAAGCCTGGAATACAATTCACTAACCACGTGACCTGGCCCTGTTTTCCTGAAAGAGCACACAGAAACATCTACAATTTTGGCTTGTAACTACATCTTAATGGCCAGTCACTTTGAATGAGGTTCCAAGTCCTGCCAGCAAGCATAGCCAGCCATCTTTCCTCACACTTTCTGTCCTTTACAGTTCTAACTCAAATGGACAGGAGGATTAAAACGTGCCAGCAAGAAAACGTATATCTGTCTTCTTGGTAGGTCTCAGCCTGAAGATCCAGGAAAAGAAAAGAAAGAAGGAAAAAGAAGGTGCAATTCTTCATATAGCCATCCTTCTCTCAAAGCTGCTTGAAAGAAAAAGATAAGAGGAATGGGCAGAAAGAAAGATAGAAGATGGAGACCAGCAAACTGTATTCCCTCAGACGTTCAATGGAAGTGGAAAAGCAGGGTAGAGTGTTGACACCTTTGAACTATGTGTTGGAGAGGACTCCTGAGGATACCACGGACAGCCATGTAAACAAATTGCTGGATAACTGAACAAGCTAGCCCACAGTTTTCACTCAAAACGTTAATAACCAGGTTCAAATTATCCTATTTTAGACACATTATCTAAAGACTCAGGACTCTGTGAAAAGCTCTAATGCTGGGAAAGGTCGAAGGAAAGAGAAGACGAGAACTATCTACCTTGAGGTGGATAGACCGAGTTACAGTGGCAACGATGACTACATTCAAAAGAACACATTAGAGACAGATTGTCATGGAGAAAAATATATTGGTGGGTCACTAGGAATCGAAAGGACCCGATGGCACCTAATCAATCAATCTTTTAATTTATGGAACAAAGAATCTTAAGGTTAATTGCAAAGTCACTGGCATTCTACTGAAGCATGTTCGCCTTGGAGACATATTACATTTCACTCTCTAACTCAATCCAGACTTCTAAGAAAATTGAAGAGCTGACCTGCTGAAATATGCCTTAAATAAGACAAAATGCAGTAAGTTCTAGCCAATCATTTCCCTCTGAAATTCAGAGCAGACAGAGCCTATTATGGCTATTAACTTGATACACAAAATCTTGAATCGCTTCTTCACCTTGGATAGAAATCAGTTTTCTTCAAATATATATCATTTATTAAAATAAGAATCTGAGACACAATATGCTAATCTGACCAAACAGATGACCTTTGTGTCTTTTTTTTTTTTTAAAAAGGAATGGCCTAAAATATTTGCAGAAGCTTCCATGGGTATTAGCATGACTTCAGACCACTGGACAGTGCAAGCAGGCAATTTTCCAAAACACAGTTCAAAACTTGCAATTCAGACAAATGAAACAAATAAATATTGAATGGAAAGAACTTCAGTTAATAGCCTTTAATAAAAGAACTGGCTGTTCTCAGGGCTGGCTCTCTGAATAGACAAATCTATACAAGTGCATTCAATTCCAGAGTGCCCCACCTCTCCTGAGCTCACTTCTATGTAATTTCCAAGAAAGGAAACAAGTAAGCCTTTATTTGCATAAATAAATTATCATTTGTATCTCTCCGCTCAATGGTAAGTCTTCTGCTGAAAAGACAATATTGCAATATGATGCTACTGAAGTGAAGCTGGCATTGTTAGCGAATATTATAACCGGGGGGGGGGGCTTCAAAAATTTTACCAAGGGGTTCTCTACCCGATTGCTGGGTGAGCGTGGCCATGGTGGGCGTGGCTTAGTCAGTCTCATGTACCCCCCCCCATGGTGGTGGGGACACAAATTTTTGCCCTCCCCAGCTCTGGAGGCCCTCTGGAGGCCTGTTTCTGGCCTTCCTGAACTTCTGGTAGGCCCGTTTTTTGCCCTCCCTGAGCCTCCCCAAGCACCCTGCACTTACCTGCATCCAAAACGGGCCGCGTGGGGATTTCTGGGAGGTGTGGGGTAGGCAGGGCCAGCCAGGAGTGGGATTTGGGGGTTCTCTGAACTGCACAGAATCTTAGAGGTTCTCCTGAACACCTGCGAATTTCGAACAGCCCATCCCTGATTATAACACTATTCCCAGAATTATATGTAATTTGGGGGCTAGTCATTCAAGTTAGTATAAGTTTGGTTTCCTACCATAGGAAAGGATAAGCCAACCTTTAAAATTATTAACTAATTGTTGGAGGTGCTACTTACTTTATAGGAGTTGTTTCATGGCTGTCTCCTTTTCTCAATGATTTGCTGAACAAGCCATAGTGGAATGTATCAAATAGTGTATTTTACAGGCCTCCCTGAGCCCCTTCAGTCTCCTTCAGCACATTTTATAAGCATTTTTAAATGATGCCTATCTTTTCCCAGCTTCAGCCACCATAGCAGCATGTGACAACGGACAGAAACATTGGGGTGGGGGGGTGGGAAGATGGGTTGAAGGGATGCTGACCTTACATTCTCACAGCTGACAAAAGTTTTTTTCAATGCAACTAAGGAATGAAGCTTCTGCTATCAGAAAGTTTCCTCTCCTAGCCACTGCTCACAATTGTCTCACAAATGGTGAACAAAGGTATGTAATACATACTGAAAAGCTTAATGCATGGATGTAAGTGCTTCCATTTGGAATGCGGGTAAAGGCTTTTACTGTTTCAGAAATCCAGAGTAGCATGGTGCTGAATGGAAAACGATTTTTGATACTCGCTGATCAGCTGGAGATAAGTACTGCCTGATTCAAATTGCCCCCCACCCCGAAGGTCCCCAGTGTTTCTAGGGCATCAACATAATTGCAGGATGGCTGCAAAGTGCTTTGTGAGAGACAGTGGAGTGGAAACAGTGCAATGGGGAAGTGCACTTTGTCAAACATCCAGCTAAAGCGGCACTTACGGTGCTTCGGCAGAACATCTTATATTCAATTTGAGACACTTATTAAGGATCAAGGTTAAAAATATTAAAGCAAGGTATACCCTATTTACTACTTTAAAAATTCCATTTGTCCCAAATGCTACTAGTAGGGTTTCCATGGAAATTTAAGAGCTTGTTCTAGACCAGGAGTGTCAAACTTGAGGCCCGGGGACTGGATCCGGCCCATGGAGTGCTTAGATCTGGCCCATGAGACTGCCCTGGAAACAGCGAAGGACTGGCCCACAATGCCTCTGCCAATGAAAACGGAGCTTGGGAGGGCTGCGTGCGGCCCTCTCAAGCTCCGTTTTTACTGGCAGAGGGTTGCAGAAGGCCATCGTAGCCAAAAACGGAGCTCACAAGGGCCACGGGCTGCACTCCCAAGCTCTGTTTTCTCTGGCAGAGGATTGCAGGCCATCACAGCTGAAAATGGACCTCACAAGGGCTGTGGATGGCACTCTCAATTCCGTTTTTGCTGGCAGAGGGTTTCAGGAGGCCGTCACAGCCAAAGCAGAGCTTGGGAGCCCATTTTCGGTGGCACAGCGCTCAGGTCACCACAGGCACTCCCGACACGAGTGACGTCGAACTGGCTATGCCCCCTGCCCCCCCCCCAAGGTCAAACACAAACCTGATGCGGCCCTCAGCGAAACCTCCCCTAAAAATCCACACACCAAAATGAATAATGAAAACTACACAATGAAGTTTTGGGAAATGTGAATGCATTGTTACAGTGTAATTAAAAGATTTTTCACACACCTTGTCCATTCCCAAAACTCAGTGTTTGGGAAAGACTAACACTTTTCAAGATATTTGGATTAGTGGCATATCTGAAATACTGGGAGTCACCGACTCTCTTGATTTTCAAATGATTTTTAAGAAGTTTCCTTTCCATGCATAAATGGTTGCACAATTGTCTTGGCAAAGTAGCTGATGCTGATGCTCTAAACCAGGGTTTTCCAGTGGTTAATATCAACCCCCAAGGGTCAATGGGACTATCCATTCTTGCTGTTTTGGTTGCTGTTGCTATGGTTCGACACACAGTCAGCCAGATGTTCACACTGGATTTACCATTTTTGTCTACCTATTGAATCCTTCCCAAGAATAGTCAGGTATTGTTCAATAATATTAAGGTATCTTCACAGGATGTAAGCTGTTCCAAGCAAAGCGGCCTTTTGCAATTGATTGATGGTGAATTTGTCAATGCCAATGGTGTTCATGTGGTGCTCCAATGTGTTCTGGGATTGCATCTAAGGCACCTATTACCACTGGTGGTATCTTTCTTTTCTTTTGCCACAGTCATTCTATTTATTATTGTTATTCATAGTACTATTAATTAAACTAGTATTTATTATTTTTATACAGTTAAATGAGATGTATTTTATTGTCATCTGGTGGTCACCCAGAATTTTGCAGCCCCCAATATTGTTGATATCAAACTCATTTGTTTCTAAAATAAATGGAACACAAAGCATCTTGAAGCAGCTTAATACATGCCATTATACATAAAGCCCCCTAAATAAGTATATTATAGTCCACAAAGTTATACTAGAATCATTAGTCTTAAAAATGCCACAATATTCTTTATTTTTGATGCAAAAGATAAAAGTATTACCCAACTGTAAACGGATACTTTTATTGACTTCAGGGATAGCCCAGAATTATTTCCATTCTTCATTTTTATCTTTTACTTGTAAATCATTGTTTGATTCAATCTCAATGAAATAAAGAGAAAACGGGTTTAGGTAAAGGTGAAGGTTCCCCTCACACATATGTGCTAGTCGTTCCCGACTTTAGGTGGCGGTGCTCATCTCCATTTCAAACCCAAAGAGCCAGTGCTGTCCGAAGACATCACCGTGGTCATGTGGCCAGCATGACTAAATGACAAAGGCGCACGGAACACTGTTACCTTCCCACCAAAGGTGGTCCCAATTTTTCTACTTGCATTTTTTATGTGCTTTTGAACTGCTAGGTTAGCAGAAGTAACGGGAGTTAGCTAGGTTAGCACAAGTAACGGGAGTTCACCCTGTTACGCGGCACTAGGGATTCGAACCGCTGAACTGCTAACCTTCTGATCAACAAGCTCAGCGTCTTAGCCACTGAGCCATCGCGTCCCTTCAGGAAACAGTTACTTTAGTTGCAGTAAGTCACACATTTCTAGACAGAGCTAAACTAGGCCAGCAGAAATTATAGGTAATTCTTGATTTACAAGCAGTCATTTAAAGACTGTTCAAAGTTATGATGGACTCAAAAAAAGTTACTTACAACCCATCCTTATGACTGCCGCATATCTGTGTTCACATGATTGCATTTCAAGCCCTTGCCAATTGGGTTTGCATTTATGACAGAAATCATAAATGTGCAGCATCCCACAAGTCATATACTCATATTTTGTGACATTTTCTTGCTGAAAAATGGCAAAACTGTCCACTGGATAAGCTAGATTCAGACTCATGACCACTTGATTTGCTTGATGGTTAAACTAAAAACAAAAACTAAAAAGAGTACTCCACTCCTCTACTCACAATAGAATTCCCTATGCCACCAGACTTGAAATTTTGGGCTTGGACAATCTAGAACTGCACTGCCTGTGGTATGATCTAAGCACAGTACACAAAATTATCTGCTACAATGTCTTACTTGTCAACGACTTCTTCAGTTTCAACCTCAATAACACACGGGCAAACAATCGGTACAAACTCAAGGTAAACCGCTCCAAACTCGATTGCAGAAAATACGACTTGAGCAACAGAATGGTCACCGCCTGGAATGCTCTACCTGAGTCCGTTGTTACATCCTTTCACCCTCACAACCTTAAACTGTCTACCGTGAACCTCACCCCATTCCTAAGAGGTCCATAAAGGGGGCGTGCATAAGCGCACCAGCATGCCTACCATCCCTGTCCTACTGTCCCCATTTATTTGTATTCATTTCTTTCATTCATATCCATGTTTATATTTATACCTGCTATCTTGTACAAGTTTGACAAACTAATAAATACAAATTGTAAAATCGAATCCAGTCATGTGATGATTCAACTTATGGCTGCAATAACTTGCAATCAAAATTCCAGACTCAACTGTGATTGTAAACTGAGGCCTACACCTGTATGTTCTATAGCCGTGATGGCAAACCTATGGCACACGTGCCACAGGTGGCACATGGAGCCATATCTGTGGGCATGCGAGTGTTGCCCTAGTTCAGCTCCAGCCCGCATGTGTGCACTGGCCAGCTAATTTTCGGGCCTTTCAGGCCCACCAGAAGTCATGAAACAGGCCATTTCTGGCCTCTGGAGGGCTTCCAGGGGAGTGAGGAAGGCCGTTTTCGCCCTCCCCAGGCTCCAAGAAAGCCTCTGGCACGCACCCTTTTTGCCGTTGGGTGCCAAAAGCGGGGGGAGCGCGGGGGGGGTTGCATGTGCATGCACGGGGAGGAAGGGCATTGAATTATGGGTGTGGGCACACATGCGTGCGACCCCTCCACGCTCCGCTTGCTTTTGGCATGCAATGGCAAAAAGGTTAGCCATCACTGTTCTATAGTATCTTCAAGAACAGAAGGTCTCAAGTATTTGTGCCTCTGCCAAAGATTGCACTCCACATCTCTACATAGCATTGTCCCATGGAATTACTATTGAATAGGGTTATATTCCTCCCAAGTCACTTAATCATCCACATCTAATTTCATCAGATACCAAACTCAACTGGAAATCAATACAAGGGAACAAGGGATGGCGGCATCTTGTGTCATAAATGAATCAGACAGGTAGGTAGTCCCAGATTCAATACTTACTCTTCACTTTCTAATCTATATTCTCCTCTCATGCCCGCTGCTAAACAGCTTTCATAATAGACTCCAAACAAAAACATCCATGGCCTCATTCTGGATGTTCAAATAAACTAAATACTCTGATGTAACCATTTCAACCATTTCCTTTACACAGATATGTATACTGGAGCCCTGTTTTGCTTCATTTACCAGGAACCATTAAGCAAACCAGCATAAACAAATGGAAACGTTAAATGGCCTGACACAAATATTACCTCCTATGAGGTATGAGAATATTTCTCCACAGCTGAATGTAGCAACCCTTCCTAAGTATTTTATTTCCTCTTTCTCTCTCTCTTTCTCTCTCTCTCCCACCCTCCCTCTCTCCCTCCCCTCTCTCTCACACACATTCTGTATCTTACAAGAGGGAAAAAAATAAGCTGACTTGCCAAGCTTATAGAAATAGAGTGGAAATAAAATGGGCATGCATGATATGGCTGTGAATGACACAGGCCTGCTACACAGGCCTGCAGGGCTGCAAGCGGTCTGGGATTCAGGCCAGATCTGTCAAAGGCAATGTGCTTGCAGACGAGCTGGGAGTAAGGAAGAGATCTCTCATCAATTACTGCTGTGCCACATTCTTTCCAAATAATGAGTGTAAATGGATGCTCCAAATTTAGAAAGAAGGCTGGAAAAATCTAAACATTCTTCTCAGAATTGGTACAAACTCAAGAGCAGGGAAGATGAGCTCACAAGTATATCGGAGCCAGATGAAAAGCTCCAGAAAGGAAATGAGAGGCCTTAGCACAGGTTTCTGATTGAGAGAAGGAAACGCACGCGCAGTCTCCTTGCCTCAAACGCAGCTTTTTCAAATCACGCGTATATACAGTAGAATTCTCCCTAACCCAGGTTCTGAAATGAACTGTTGCAAAGCCTCTTTTTTCCCTGAAATAAAACTTGCTCCTAGGGAATACACAAGATCAGGCTATGTTTATTTTGACCCTTTTAATCAAATATTTCCATGCCACTGATTTTTTTCTCTATTACATGCTAGTGCGCACGTAGGCACACAAGAATTCAATTTCATCAGAACGGTCTCACTTTACGGTACTTGTTTCATATATGGCAACTTTCAGATGTAGAGACTCCTGGAATTCCCCAGCTACCCCAGCTATCACTAGAGTGCAGGGAAGAGCAACAAAGATGAATAGGGAACTGGAGGCTAAAGCTTACAAAGAATGGGCTAGTCTAATGAAGAGAAGGACTAGAGGTGACATGATAGCAATCTTCCAATATATGAGGGGCTGTGGCAGAGAAGAGAGAGACGACCTATTCTCCAAAGCAACTGAGGGCAGGACAAGAAGTAACAGATGGAAGATTATCCAAGAGAGATCCAACCTAGAATTAAGCAGAAATTTCCTTAGTTAGAACAATTCATCAGTGGAACAGCTTGCCTACCGAAGTTGTGAGTGCTGCATCACTGGAGATTTTTAAGAAGAGACTGGGCAGCTATTTGTCTCGAATGGCACAGGGACTCCTGCTTGTGCAGGGGTTGGACTAGAAGACCTCCAAGGTCCCCTCCAACTCTGATATTTGTATTCTGTGAGATTATTGGAAGTTGTTGTGTTTTGGGAAACAATGACCTAAAGTCATTTCTGCTTGACACAGGTTCCACTGCCTAAGTCTTTCAAACTGTGCTGAAATTGGATGTGCGACATTAGAAAACACAGCAACCTTGCTCAGCTCACATTCCCCTCCAGCTAGCCAGTCCTCTGAACTACCACAGCTCTTGCTGTAGCAATAATCTTCTCACCAAACACTTCAACAACCATTTAAAAATAGCTAACATCCATAGCCAGCCATTCCTGCTCCTGAACACATGTGCATTTGTATGGGATGCTATGCCAATCATCCAGAGTCCTATTTAGAGCCATAAACATGACACAAGCACCCAGCAACCAGGCACTTGCCTGAAGACTTTGGGGGAAGCTGTAGCGAGAGTCATGAGAAGAGGTTCTCCTGCCAAGCTATCACTTGCACAGTCTCATCACGAGCAAATATGGATTAAAACATGCAGCGGCAGGAACAGGAAAGAGGTGGTGGTGAATTAGATTTGTGTGCTGTTTAATAAGAAAAAAAATGTGTCTTCCTTGTATCAGTAAACATATAAACAATACTCATACTACTTTAAGTCTATCAGATGTAGCAACGTCTGACTTAATATTGATTTTCTGGGCAGAAATGCAAACGTCTTCAATTTTACAGTTATTAGTTAGCTGCAAATGTAGTTACAGGGTCTGACTGTATTTCTGTAGTTGAAGTAGAAGAAAATGTCCAAGGTAAACAAAGAGGCTTACAAGGTTTGCTTTTTTACCCTGAGATCCATTCCTTTGTTCCTACCTTTGTGGTAATAAGAAATCATAGTGTAAACCACCATCATTCCCTTCCCCAATCTCCCAAAAACAATTTTGAGAAAGACCTGTGATTTTCTGTCCTTGTATTGACTTTGCAACCTTGAGTTTAAGGAGTGATGGCATAGAGTAGATCTCCCTCTTCCTCTCCCTCCCCCCCTCTCTTGCTCTCAATATATCAGAGAAATAATAAATCTTTATTTCCTGCTGTGTGTATTTGTCTCAGGGATGAAATCTAAAAATTTTCCTTACCGGTTCTGTGGGCGTGGCTTAATTGGTGGGTGTGGCTTAATTGGTGGGCATGGCTCGGTGGTCAGGTGACCGGGTGGGCGTGGCCAATAATAATAAATAATAAAAATAAACAGAAGTAAAACTACACAGAACAATAAGAGGTACCAAAAACCAACTTTCATACTTTACACACACACACACAACACAACTGAGACTCACACACAATGTAAAAGCAGCTGCACTTCACCCAAAATGGCCCCTGCAACAAGCAGGAACCCCACACAGCCACAAAAAGCTAAAAAACCAACTTTCACACTTTGCACACACACAACACAACACAACACAACACAACACAACACAACACAACACAACACAACTGAGACTCGAACACAAAGTAAAAGCAGCTGCACTTCACCCAAAATGGCCCCCACAACAAGCAGGAACCTCACACAGCCACAAAAAGCTCAAAAACTTTTTCCACACAAAATGCCACATACAGCTTTGTGAGATTTTGTGTGTTTGTGTAGTTAGAGTGAAACACTACAGAAACACACCAAATCTCATAAAGCTGCACAAATATTTTATTTTGTTTTATTTTCTTTTATTTATATTTTTAGATAAAAGCAGCTAAATTTAAAACTTCCTTAACTTTAAATGGCTACGTCTAAAAAAAATAATAAAACTCATAAAAAAAACCCAATTAACTTTTTTTTTAAAGTTCCCAGTTACTTACCAAATTGAAGGCACAAGGCAGAAAGATTGAGTTGCTCACCGATTGGATTGATTGCAGGCAGGCAGATTGAGTTGCTAGCTGATGCAATGGATTGCAGCAGCCGAAGCAACACAGGAAAAGCGAGTGAGCCCGAAAGAAGCAGCAAGCTGCCAAGTGGACAAGTGGGGACTGGGCGATTGGGTGGGCATGGGTGGGGGCAGGGATTTTTGCTACTGGTTCTCCAAACTACCCGTTGCTATCGCTACCGGATCACCTGATCCGGTCTGAACCAGGAGCATTTCACCCTGATTTGTCTGCTCATATGCAAAATAATTCTAAGGAGTTTCTATGGAAAAGACCTGCAAATTCGTTGAGTTACTATTCCTCTTGTTAAGACCTGCTTGTGTGGTTGAATTGAAAGTATTATTATATATAAATAAATTGATCCAGACAATACACTGTTCACTAAGCACTTATGTATGTAATGTGAAAATATATAAATAAATTGTTTTTTTAAAAAAAAGAAATCTGGTTTAGCTCTTGAAAACAGCCACTCTTGGATTACAAAAGTTTAGATCAAATTGATGCAAACTATTTACATCAGGGGTGAAATGCTACAGTTTCGGTCCGGTTTGCCCGAACTGGTAGTAAAAAAAGGCTCCTGGTTATCCGAACTGGTAATAAAAAATGTAAAAAAAAAGTTCCAATGATCAGCTGAGTGACACGTGATTGTCAGAACTTTTTAAAAAACTTTTTTAGCATTTTTTTACTACCGGTTCTCTGGAACCGGTAGTTAAAAATGCTTTAAAAAGTAAAAAAAAAAGTTTCAAAGATCGTGCGTTGCTCAGCTGACCGTTGGAACTTTTTTTTTTTTTTTTACTTTTTAGGCATTTTTTATTACCGGTTCTCCAGAACCGGTAGTAAAAAATGCTTTAGAAAGGTAAAAAAAAAAAGAGGCTCCAACAATCATAGCTGTGCCGCGCATTTGGCACGCAGCACACATGCGCAGCCAGATTTCACCACTGATTTACATGGAAGCGCCCCACTTGCTCTTTAAAGCATGACCAAATGTCCTGAGAACCCCACTCTTCCCCCCTGAACATTGCCTTGGAGCAGAAATGGGTGAATGAATGAATGAATGAATGAATGAATGAATGAATGAAATAAGATAACTGATCTACCTCAATATCCTCAGTCTCTGATTTAAATAACCTTATATCATCATTTAACTTACTGTCATAAAAGTAATCTTTATCTCTCTTTTTTTTTAATTTGAAAAGTTTTACAAATACATTTTCTCCCCAATTTCCCCCCCCCAAGCCCTCCCTAACCCTCCCCTTTTCCCCCCAAGACTTCCTCAGAATAAAATCCTAATCGTAATCTTCATCTCTTAACATCATACTGACCTGCCACAGTTTCAATGACCTTTTGTCATTGTTTTATCTTGCTGGCAAACATATTGTGGGTATGTGAGGTTTATGAGTATGCTTTCTTTCCTCTGATAATAGCCAGGCTCCACAGTCATTTCTTTCCTAGTGTTTGTGTTGTTTTTTAGCACTATACCTATCACCTCCTCTGTATGGAGGGAACATACTCCAATTATTTTATTTGATAAAGAGGAGGGGGTATATTTGTTAGACTACAATCTGTACAACTTCAAAATAGTATCCTTTAGCCCAGGATGTACCACCTTTATCTTTTCTCATTGTAGCTATAAAAAACAAAGCTGTAGGTTTTGATTTATTTGTCGATTTCCTAATTTTTTCCAGTGTCAATCACTTTCTCTGGTTAAAAAATAAAATATCATAGATACCCAACAGAAACTTCAACTTGGTAGGATGTAACTTGCTGCACATTAATGACAGGGCCTTTCTCTTTTCTCTTTGGGGATATTTCTGGTCTTATATTTCTTTCTGCACCTGATTATACCACCTGAATTAGACTTTGTTTGGTACTGCTCAACTAATTGAGACAGTTTTTCAATTTGTGACTGGGAGCAGTATTATTTATTTGTATCCTGCCTTATTTTTACAAATAACTCAAGGCAGAGAACATATCCAACACATCTTCCTCCTATTTTCCCCACAACAACAACATTTCTGTACGTTTCTTCATTTTCTATTATTTTGTGAGGTGCCCAAATGGCAAGAATATCAGAGAAGGTAACCAAGAGGAATCAAAGTGGAATCCTGCCATTCCATGGGAGAACCATGTCAGGCCCATCCAGAGGTGGTATTCAGCAGGTTCTGACCAGTTCTGGAGAACTGGTAGCGGAAATTTTGAGTAGTTCAGAGAACCGGTAAATACCACCTCTGACTGGCCCCGCCCCCATCTATTCTCTGCCTCCCGAGTCCCAACTGATTGGGAGGAAATGGGGATTTTGCAGTAACCTTCCCCTGGAGTGGGGAGGGAATGGAGATTTTACAGTATTCTTCCTCTGCCATGGCCACCAAGCCACGCCCACAGAACTGGTAGTAAAATTTTTTGAATCCCACCACTGGACCCACCTTATTCTTGCTGCAGCCCATGAATGACAGATGTCGTCCTACTGTCTAGTGAAGTTTTGAGGAGCATGACAGTATAAGTCAAAAGAGAAGAACAACCAGTTTGTCTATAACTACCTGAATACCTGCAAATCTGGATAACAGAGTGTTGAATTATATTAGCAAGACAGGAATTGGCACTGCAAAGACAGTAGCAAATTCTAAGATTTGCAATGTTTTGGGCCAACACAAGGAGTAGTATATAGTACTTTAACTCAATTGTAGATACATGGTCTACAGCAGTGTTTCTCAACCTTGGTAGCTTGAAGATGGGTGGACTTTAACTCTCAGAATCTCCCAGCCAGCAGCGCTGGCTGGGGAATTCTGGGAGTTGAAGTTCACCCATCTTCAAGCTTCCAAGGTTAAGAAACACTGGTCTGCAGTAAGTGTTTCAGTTTTTGCATTTCACTGCCCAAAACTCTCCGCTCCATCAATTATTTCTACTAGCAGGCCAGAAAGGCGAAGTAACTGTCTCAAGAAAGGTTGCACTCATACCCATGCATTTTCTTGGGACTAAACATCACCAGACTCTATTAACTAAGTGTAACATTGAGTTGTCCATCTTTTAATAACCTATTAACCAAATCTATTTTTGAAAGGCTCTGCTGCCCTCCACCTGCAGATCTCTCTTCTATTCCTATTGAAGATAGCCAATGCATACTCTCCATATTCTCTACCAAGTAACAAAAGATCCTTGCAGCTTCACACAAAAGGCAGCTATTATGTCAGCACTTGGATCTAGCATGCCAACTCTTCACCCTTCCAAAGAGAAGACAGATTGATGCAAGTATCTTGCCTCTGCTGGTTTGACACCATCGCTGCTGACAGCTTGAACTTAAGAGGACTTCAGGCAACATGTCTGATAAGTCAATTATAATAGAAACACAGAGGTGTTGAAGGAGGGGCTGCAGAATCAAGAGGTTAAAGAACAGTCAGGCTCCTATAGGAACAGCAGTTCTGTAAAGAAAAGAATACGTAATGCAGAAAAAATGTTGGCTCCGTTTGTTTTTTTTCAACACTTTTTGTGACATCAGAAAATTCATCTAAAATCAACATGCTTTCTCCTCCTTTAAATGATAGGCAGCAAGCAGAGCTTGCTTGACAAAAGATTATTTAACAAGTAGCAGGTTTTCAAAAGGAAGGGAGAATTTGATTTGTCTTATCCAACTATCCATCTCTGTCATTGCTTCTCGTCATACAAAAATACTTACGTATACTAGAGCAGGGGTCCCCAACCCTTGGTCCATGGACCGGCACTGGTCCACAGCATGCCAGAAACCAGGCCACGCAAACAAATGAAGCCCCATCTATGGGATGCAGGCAGCATGCAAAATCACACCCTCTCCAGTCCATGGAAAAACCTCTCTCCACAGAAACGGTCCCTGGTCCCCAAAAGGCTGAAGGCCACTGCATTAGAGCTATAGGTGTTTTTCCTTCTAGTTCTTATAAATCTTTTGGGATGCTTCTGATACAAAACAACCTGTACTGAGTTCCTTAGAGAAATTCAGCACAGCTTGTTACTCAGGGAAGCCTCGCACCGTGTTAAAAATATTATGTGGCATACAGACTAGGGGTGGTATTCACTTACCCTTGCTACTGGTTCACATATGTGAGCCTGCGCGCCTCCTCCATGCATGTGCAGAGCCTTCTGCGCATGCACAGAGAGTCAAAAATGGAACGTGATGACATCTGGGTGGGTGGGCGGAACCTCCCGCCGCCAGCGCTACCGGATTGCACAATCCGGATAGAGCCAGCTGAATTTCACCACTGATGCATACGTATGTGTGTACTGTATTTTTTGGAGTATAAGACGCATCTTTTTCCCCCAAAAAAGAGGGTGAAAATCTGGGTGCTACTTATACTGGGCAGGGCTATAATGTAGCCCTGCCCAGCTAGTCAAACAGAGGTTTCAGAGGCTGAAAAAAGCCTCAGAAAAGAAGCTTCAGAAAAAAAGCCTCCAAACAGAGCTTCAGAAAAAAAGCCTCAGAAATGAAGCTTCAGAAAAAAAAGCCTCCAAACAGAGCTTCAGAAAAAAAAGCCTCCAAACAGAGCTTCAGAAAAAAAAGCCTCCAAACAGAGCTTCAGAAAAAAAAGCCTCTGAAAGGAAGCTTCAGAGACTTTTTTTCTAAAGCTCTGTTTCGGAAGATTTCAGAGGCAGAAAAAAAAGTTTTTTCTGAAACAGAGTTTCAGAAGTTTCAGAGGCAGAAAGAAAAAAGCAAGGCACAGAGCTAAAAACCAATGAACCTCTTGCTAAAATTTACCTCTGGGAACAGCTGATTGGGGGTATTCCGGGAGGCCAATCCACCCGCCAATCAGCTTTTTTTTTTATTTTCCTCCCCAAAAACTAAGGTGCGTCTTATACTCCGGTGCATCTTATACTTGGTTGCGTCTTATACTCCGAAAACGAACATTGTCTTACCTGAATGTTCCTTTTCGGAGTACTGCGACTGCAGTCCATAGCTGGGTTTCTTCATCATCAGTTCCTTTTGACTGGGTGATCTTTAAGAATATCTCTCTCTTCGTCCTGTGGCCACGCCCCCTGCTCCCATAATGCACCAGTCTTTGAACGAAGGCGCGACCACCTAAAACAGTCCAAGAAAAACTCAACGGGTCGACAACATCAACAAATTCAGACCGGCCCAGACACCAGTAGTCCATTAATATCAGGAAGACAAAAGAACCAAGGGAGGGGATGGACTGCAGTCGCAGTACTCCGAAAAGGAACATTCAGGTAAGACAATGTTCGTTTTCCAGAGTACTGCTCCTGCAGTCCATAGCTGGGATATACCCAAGCTCAGAAAAAACAAGGGTGGGAAACTAAGGGCCCCCGGAGTCCTGCGTCACCAGAACACTCTGCAGGACACGACGGCCAAAGGAAGCCTCAGCCGAGGCAAATGAATCCACCCTATAATGTCTGATAAAAGGTGTCACCGAGGACCAGGTGGCAGCCCGGCAGATGTCCGAAACAGATGCCTGAGTGGCCCAAGCAGCTGATGTTGCCGCACTACGAGTAGAGTGAGGCAAAATCCCAGCTGGGACCTGCCTGGCCTGGCGCTCATAAGCAGTGGAGATGCACGCCTTAATCCACCTGCCCACGGTCGATGGAGATATTTTCTGGCCCAAAGATCTTGGATGGAAAGATATCAAAAGGGCTTCCGTTTTCCAGAACGACTCAGTCCTGCGAATGTAACGCCGGAGGGCCCTGCGCACGTCAAGGGTGTGCCAATCCCTCTCACGTTGGTGCTTGGGTGACGGGCAGAAGTCGGGAAGGATTAATTCCTGGGCGCGATGGAAATATGAGTTCACTTTCGGCAAGAAGGCCGGGTCCAGGCGAAGAACAACAGTATTAGCGTGGAAAATACACAAGTCGTTCCGGATCGACAGAGCTGAAAGTTCGGATATCCGTCTGGCGGATGTGATCGCCAAGAGGAAAGCGACCTTATAGGACAAGTACTTAAGAGACACAGAGCCCAACGGTTCGAAAGGGGGACTCATGAGCGCTTGAAGAACCAGGGAAAGGTCCCAGGTCGGGTACCAATGAACTGGAGGCGGACGTAAGTTCATAGCCCCATGCAAGAATTCTCTGAGTTGGGGGTGCTGAGACAGAGACGAGTAAGGTGGGCAGCGAACGACAGTGGACAAAGCAGCAGTCTGTCGACGAAGGGTAGACAGCGACAAGCCCTTGTCCAGGCCCGATTGTAAGAAGCAGAGGATGTCAACGATCTGAGCCGACGTAGGATCCACTAAGTTGTCAGCACACCAGACGCAGAAAGCTCGCCACGAGGCCTCGTATATGCGCGATGTCGAAGGTCTGCGAGACGCCTGTATAGTGGTTATGACAGAGTTGGGCAGCCGGTCCTTGCGCAGGATGACCCGCTCAAACGCCAAACGGCCAATTGGAGCCATCCTGGATCTGGGTGGAACACCGCTCCTTGGCGTAGAGAGAGACGGTTCGGTGGAATCTCCCACGGGGGAAGTATGTACAGGGCCACCAGGTCGGCATACCACGGTCGACGAGGCCAATTGGGAGCCACCAGCAAAATCTCCGCCCGTTCTTCCAACAACTTTCGAATGACTTGAGGAATCAACGGAAGTGGAGGGAAGGTGTACAGGAGGCCGGGGGGCCAGCGGCACCGTAGAGCATTGTGGTCCTCTGCCATCTGAGTCGGATATCGCGTCACAAACCTGGGAAGTTGGGCGTTCGCCGGGCTGGCGAAGAGGTCCACCACAGGCCGGCCGAAGATGGTGACAGCCTCCTGAAAAATCTCGGGATCCAGTTGCCATTCCGACTGATCTAACAGCTGCCTGCTGAGCCAGTCTGCTCTGACATTGTCCACGCCGGAGATGTGATCGGCCTTCAGAGACAGAACGTGACCCTCGGCCCAAGAGAACAGCTTCTCTGCTTCCAGCATCAGGTCCCTCGACCTCGTGCCCCCCTCCTTGTTTATATGGGCCTTGGCGGAGATATTGTCCGTGAGAACGAGAACATGTTGGCCCTGCAACAGGGACTGAAAGTGACAGAGAGCTAGGCGAATCGCTCTCAGCTCCAAGATGTTGATGCTCAACGTTTGTTCCGAAGATGACCAGTGGCCCTGCACCATCCGATCGTCGAGATGGGCTCCCCAGCCCAGAAGACTGGCATCCGAGGTCAATGTCAGCCGATCCGGGAGCAGGAACTGCGTTCCGAGAAGAAGGTTGGGACCCGTCCACCAGTTGAGGGACACGGAAATCTGAGGGGGAAGGGAGACCTTGTGGAGAGAGTCGCTGTGACCCGTGCGTTGAAAAGGCAGCAGGAACCACTGCAACGGCCTCGTGTGTCTGCGCGCCCATGGCACTATCGAGAAGCACGAGACCATTTTCCCCAATAACTGGGATAGATGTAGAAGAGGAACAGTCCGCTTGGATTGAATGAGCCGAATCAGATTGCGAATGCTTTCCGCCCTGTCCGGGGATAGGGAGACCTGGCCTTGAACGGAGTCGATTACTGCTCCCAAGTGTTGGAGAACAGTGGTCGGGTGCAGATGGCTCTTTGGGAAATTGATCGAAAACCCGTGGTCCTGAAAAGAGCCGATGACATGGGCCAGGTCCTGAAATGCTTGGCTTCTGGAGGAGGACAGGACCAGAACGTCGTCCAGATAGCACAAGACCCTTACAGGCAACATCCGGAGAGCAGCCGCCACCACCGCCACCAGTTTTCTGAAAGTCCTTAGAGCAGATGACAAGCCGAAGGGCATTGCACAATATTGATAATGGTCCTCCCCAAGTTGGAAACGCAAGTACTGGCGATGGGCCGGGAGGACCGGAACGTGCAGATACGCCTCCCTGAGATCGACAGACTGGAGTAGGTCGCCTCGTCGCACTCCCGCGAGGATGGATCCCAGGGAGTGCATCTTGAATCTGCGGTAGCGGACCGACAGATTCAGCTGCTTCAAATTTAAGATGGCTCTCCAACCCCCGGAATGTTTGGGGACCAAAAAGAGAGTTGAATAGAAGCCCTTGCCCCGCTGATCCAGAGGAACAGGTTCTATTGCTCGGATAAGGAGTAGGTGGAGGACCTCCTTCCGCAAGAGGGCCGCCTTGTCGGGAGACAGGTGGGTTGGACAGCTGACGTGGCGAATCGGAGGGCGTCCCAGAAACTCGATGGCCAGACCTTGAGATACTGTCCGAAGAACCCAGGTATCCTTGGTCGAGCGTTCCCATTGGTGATTGAAAAGTTGTAGCCGTCCGCCAATGGGATCCTGCAGACTGTAGTCATTTGCCTCGACGGGACTGGCGGAAGCCGGCTCCACGGAAGGGGCGTCTGGAGCTGCTGGCTCTGGACCTGTCCCTAAAGCGCTGTCTGTCCGATGATCGGTCGGTCCCAGGAAAAAAACTGCGCTGTGAGTAGGGGCCCCCTGACCCCGACGAGGCCCGAAAGGGCTGACGTTGAGAATAGGGTGCGTAGCGCCTTTCCGGTCTGCGGTATGAAGACGTGGGCATCACTTTCCTTTTATCTTTGTCCTCGATCAAGACAGGATCGAGGGCAGGGCCAAAGAGGTTCGGGGCCTTAAAAGGGGCCGCCGCCAACTTCCACTTTGCTTTGGCATCAGCTCTCCAATTTCTGAGCCAAAACAGTCTGCGAGATGTGACAGACGAGGCCAAGGCCCTTGAGGCAAACTTCACGGAGTTTAATGAGGCATCCGCCGAGTATTCAATGGCAGCCACAATTTTATTTATATCTTGGTGAAGACGTGTGTCTTCCGGCGGGAGTCTCTCTTGAAGTTGCCTCAACCAAAGCAACGTGGCTCTATTAAAGAACGACGTAGCAGTCGCTGTCCTAATTGTCCAAGCAAGAGATTCATGCTCCTTACGAAAGGAGAGTTCAGACTTTCTGTCCTCTGATTTAAGAACGTCCAAGGCGTCCGAGGACAAGAGGGAAGAAGAGGAAAGACTCGCAATCGGAGGGTCAACCACAGGTAATGATAATAAAGAGTCTAGTTCCGGAGCCCCACAATATAGCTTTTTGTCTAGGCTAGTAGGACCCATCAGAGAGCCCGGTTGAGACCAGGGGGACTGTAGAACATCAGCAAAAAGTTGTGGGCATGGAATAAAGTCTTTCCCCGGCTTGGATGACGAAAACAAGGCCTCATGAGGCGCTGAGGAAGTAGAAGGTTCAGCAGACGGGACACCCATATTAGTGATCTGTCTGGCTTTATGTAGCAATGATTTAAACAGCGAGGGCCGAAATAAGCCGGAAAAGGCCGGGGTGTCCGGAGCCAGGCCTTCATCCTCCGAGAACTCCAATTCCTCAGGAAGCTCCTCTCCTGTTCAGAGTCCTCAGAAGAGACATGAGCCATCCGGGATGGAGACTTGGAATGACCAGGAGCAACAGAGTAAGAAGTATTGGATGGAGCTGGAAGAGGTTGCTGAAGGACAGACTGTTGAAGGCCGGCAGCCAAAATGGAAGAAAGAGCGTTGGACAACGCTGCCTGGAGGTCCACCTGTGGAGACAGCATCTGCCCGTCTGGACCCTGGAGTCCGGCAGCGGTAGGGGTAAACGTCGCTTCAGCCCGACGAGAAGATTGAGCAAGAGGTTCAGCAAGTCCCACAGCCGAAACATCTGGCAAGGACATAGAGGTCCTTTTGGATAGGCCGCGAGGAAGGCCAGGTGGAACCTGAGAAGTGGAGACGTCACGATCCGGAGCGAGCGCTGTATCCAGGCCAGAAGCAGTCTCAGGGGTCAAAGATGAGTGACCATGAGGAGGTAACAGCTGGCTGGATGCGAAGACAGAAGCAGAGGTGGCCTGCCTGGCCCTATCATATTGCTTCTCAAGCGCTCTATGCCGGCGCTGAGCGTCTTTCTCTGCCGCTGATGAGGGTCTGTGCTGTTGAGACTCCGTAGAAGCGACAGCAGAGCGTCCTCGTGACTTCGATTTGTGCTTGGCCGGGGCCCTGGGTGGACTGGGCTCCCGCTCCGAGTCAGAAGACAAAAAAGAATCCGCCATAACAGGGGCTAAGTCACTAGATATGCAAAAATCGCAAAAACACAGGGATAGCAGAGAGGCAGTCCAGATACTAGGTGTGCTCTTAAAACCCCCCAAAAGGGAGAAAAAACAAACCAGCACACTGGCAAGAGGAGCGACCAGCCGGAGAAACGAGGCAAAATGGCCGACGCAATGAAGGTGGACTCAAAATGGCGCCCGCAGCACTCCGACACACATGGGCCAGCAGCGGCGAAATTAGGGCGAGCCTGGACACAACAGGAGGCCACCACAAATCGTCCTTAGCCCAGCTACACGCCCCAAGGGCGCTGCCCGAAGGTCGGACGCCCAGCACTCTCACCGCTGGCCGCTCGGGCGTGCGAAAGCTCCGCGATCTCCTGCCGATCAAAGGCGCCGTCAATAAAGGAAATGCAAGCCGGCTGAGCTAATTAGGCCTCGCTCCAGCAGATGAGGCCGCACACACACATCAGAGCCTGCAGGGCAAACCTTGCAAAGCTCCGGAGCCGCCCCTACGAGAGCCGATGGTAGAAGTCCAAAATAAAGGTGTGGGGGGTGCCTGCGGCGATCCGCAAAGCCTGCACTCACCCCGGCGGCTGAAATAGAGGCCAGGGGACCGCCCCGAAGGGTCGGAACTCCCAGCTGCTGTCTGACGGCTGTCAGAAAACCCCGGGAAGAAACGGACTGGAGCCCCAGCGCCGATTTCTAGTCCCTGCAGCTTTGTCCTCTAAGGCTCTCACCGAAAAAAGAACTAACAAAAATAAATAAAAACCTAACGCCAGAATCTAAGAAAGAAGCAATGTTGATCATGAAGAGAGAAAAACACACCAGTCTTCAGTGACTGAGTGAAAAGACTGGTGCATTATGGGAGCAGGGGGCGTGGCCACAGGACAAAGAGAGAGATATTCTTAAAGATCACCCAGTCAAAAGGAACTGATGATGAAGAAACCCAGCTATGGACTGCATAGTAATATAAAATACAGTAAGTGTATATGTATGCATATATGCAGTTATTAAATGTATATGCTATATGTTATATAGTATCATGATCCATAATGCAGATCTGTGTGGGCCCCTGAGTCACCACAGGTAGAGATGAACACTATCAAAAGAGAGACAACCAAGCCACTCTGTGTTTCAGCTCTGTGACACTGGGGAATTCTCACAAGATAACCAGTTTCATAGATAAAAGGGGAACTCCAGCTGGGGATTTCTGAGCTCGGGGGGGAACACTTGGTAAACCTGTCAGGAAGATACATAGACTTCCAACAACTTTTCTCTTGATATATGCTTAACAGAGAAAGGGATGCCAGATTACACAGGATATATAGCTTAGGACCTGGTTACTTACGGGACCGCCTACTGCCACCAGTAGCCTCCCACCGGCCGGTACGCTCTCATAGAGAGGGGCTCCTCCGGGTGCCGTCGGCCAAACAATGTCGACTGGTGGCCCCCAGGGGGAGACCCTTCTCTGTGGGGGCACCTACTATCTGGAATGAGCTCCCTCCGGAGATACGGAGGATCCCGGATCTATGCACTTTCCGCCACGCTCTCAAGACCTTTTTATTCCATCAGGCTGGCCTGGCCTAATTGTTTCCTTTCCCCACCTTTTAAAACGTAAATTTAAATTTGATTTTAATTTATTGGGGTGTTTTAAATCTATCTTCGGCCAAATTGTTTAATTCAATTTTATTCAGTTTTAAATTTTGTATTTATGTTTTTTATCCTGTGGCTGTTCACCGCCCTGAGTCCTTCGGGAGTAGGGCGGTATACAAATCAAATAAAACTAAACTAAAACTAAACTATATCCCCATTTGCTTAACTATCAATTTAGCTGTCTGAAATCTTGTTATCCTTCTATACCTAAGAAAATTTGATCAAAATTACTTTTGTGTGCTTGTTTGCTTTTCACCAGAATATTTTTCCACTTTCATTTTTAGAATACTAACCGCAGTAAAAGATTAAAAGATTTTTGATAATGTAAGATACATGTGATCCACATTAAAATGCAAACTCAAGAGTGTTACGCATAAAAGGAAGCATGCATTGCAGGCCCAATTATGATTTCTTTAAAATATAGCCTCTTGGTTTCCAAACCTGTCTGTGCAAGGGAGAAAAGAAAATCATATTCCCTTGTTCCTCTTCTCTGTTACTTTTAAGATTACATTTTTATTCAAAATGGGAGGAAAGTATCCACTGATTAGCATGTTGATCTGGGAACCTAACAAACAGCAATAACACATAGCAATAGCACTTAGAATTATATACTGCTTCACAGTGCTTTACAGCCCTTTCTAAGCAACTTACAGAATCAGCACGTTGCTCCCAACAATCTGGGTCCTCATTTTACTGACCTCGGAAGGATGGAAAGCTGAGTCAACCTTCAGCCACTTAGACTCGAACTCCTGGAGTGACAGTGAGTTAGCCTACGGTACTGCATTCTAACCACTGCACCACCATGATCAAAAAGACCATAAATATCCAACTTTATGATCAACCAAAAAAATTAAGCCAGCTTGTTTACTTAAGCATTTACAAATATAGAAATTAAAGTCTCTTTAATTTCTGAAGCAAGCTTGATTCTGAAAATGACTTCATAAGCACAAAGGAGCTTTCCCACTCCAAATTATTTGATTCTAATTACACATTTTGAAATTATTCCATTATGGAAATCAGCTTTTCACTTTAAGTACTAGCCTGATAAAGGCAAATGACAAAGAATTTTATACAAGCAAGTAAGTTATTAGAGGTGAGATAGAGAACTCTGTGCATAATGCAGAAGCTAAGTATACAGACAGAAGGGGGGGGATAACCTCCCCCATATTTAGCACAGAAATTCAGTAAAATATTGGAAATGGGAAAGAGCTTTCTATCCTTCCTTATTGACAAAAGGCTACCAATATGGCTATTCATAAGTAAAGACACATCACATTATATATTTGATTTTATTTCAAAAAAGACTGCCTAAGAACGCAGCAGCCCAGCACTGACAGATGCCTCTATTTACTATACATAATTTGTATGTTGATATCTGGTTTGCAATAAGATGCAACAACCAAGGTTGGCTACCAAATAGCATGATTAATTGACAAAGTGCCAAGTAATAGAACTATATAACTTCCTAAATTACATACAGAACCTTGTCTTTTTGAAACAATATTGTCACCCATCTTTTCTGGCTAGCAAGTCACTCCTATTTTGTCATATGCAGATGAAGTAACCAGATATACTTTGCTTGATTCTTTCCGCTCAACCTGCTGGTGTCTATGGATGTGTAAAATCTGTTTCACATCTTAGGATTTAGCAAAACTAAAGCAACAGGAAAGCAATAAATTCTGGATGAAGACTGACAGTGTAAGTCAGTTGGTTATTACAGGTTTGTTTTTTTTTAATTCACCTTCTTCTGTCCAGACTCCAGCTTTTTTCCCCTTTACTCTTTGGAGCCTCAGAAATTAAGAAGAGCATTTTCTCTGGCATGTTTTAACAGGTTGTTAGCAGCACTGAGGAAAAGGTATTTCTTGAATGGAAGGCCACACCTGGTTGGGCCAAGTAGAATCTTTAGCCTCCACTGTAACAACTATTCGGATTAAAATAAGTCGATCTACCTTCATTCTCTCCCTACTAGCTGAATTCCCTGGGCATACTGATGATTTGCATGCATGTTATTTATTAGCAGGCAGAAATGCTCATCACACAGAGAAGGTTGCTAAGCTTCCTGCTACTCTTCATTATCTTCAAAGGTTAATGATTGCTCAATGTGCAACATAATTATCGGGTTGCTAATGGTCCTTATCATTTTACTTTTAATTCAGTCTAAAATATTTTGTTTTTGTTTTATGCCTTTTCCTATAATGATAGGATATGCTTTTTTTCTACTGATCTTATAAATCTTCATAAAATGAAAGGAAAGCTCTCTCTTTAGTACAAACATCCCCGATCAAGAGCTCTTCAGACGTATTGACATTTCCAGTCAGAGAAAGGAGACTTAGCTATTCATGATGGGGATGATGGGCATGGTTGTCCAATACACCTGGAAGGTACCAAGTTGCATTTTTAGAACATGGGAGGGAGCTCATTCAATTTTAATAAGCTTTGAGTACAATACCAGTGATGGGTTTCAATTTTTTTTTACTACCGGTTCTGTGGACGTGGCTTGATTGGCGTGGCATGGCTTGGTGGGTGTGGCAGGGGAAGGATACTGTAAAATCTCCATTTCCTCCCAATCAGCTGGGACTCAGAGGCAGAGAATAGATCGGGGCAGGGCCAGTCAGAATTTTTACTACGATTCTCCAAACTACTCAAAATTTCTGCTACCAGTTCTCCAGAACTGGTCAGAACCTGCTGAAACCCATCTCTGGTAGATACCAGGGATGAAATCCAGCAGGTTCTGACAGGTTCTGGAGAACCGGTAGCAGAAATTTTGAGTAGTTTGGAGAACCGGCAAATACCACCTCTGGCTGGCCCAGAGTGGGGTGGGAATGGAAATTTTGCAATCATCTTCCCCCAGGAGTGGGGTGTGAATGGGGATTTTGCAGTATCCTTCCCCTGGAGTGGGGTGGGAATGGAGATTTTGCAGTATCCTACCCCTGCCACGCCCACCAAGCCACGCTTACAGAACCGGTAGTAAAAAAAATTGGATTTCACTACTGGTAGATACCAAATATTATCAGTTGCCTCAAATGAAAGTTAAGCCACCTTCCCATTATCTTTGCAATAAGTCAAGAAGCCCCTTCAAGCATTCCCTACCATGTGATCAAGAGCAGTGTCCCAGCTGGATTCATCCCCTTCCCCCTCACTGGAGTAAAGTCTGCAGAAGGGAAATCTGCCAGACACATGGAGACTTCCTCCGTGACAAGGAGCCTTGATTGTTTAAGGATCCAGAGCATGGGGAGCATTTGGCTGTGTTCTCCTTGGCAGACATGCCCTGAACATGTGGACAGCAGGAGATGCAACTGTTAATTAATTATTGGGGGGAAGGGAGGGCAAGCATACCTGAACAGGGCTCATGATTGAATATCTCAATATTAAAACCAGTATCCCATTAGGAAAAGGAACTCGGTTTCAGTGTATTTTTGCATTTTTAAATTGCAATGGATTCACATATCCAATTTTAGCTGTGGAACATCAAGATCTCTACCTGTTCCTGTTAAGACTGCTTTTCAACAGAAAAAAGGTTCATATATCTGACCTAAGGCTGCATTTTGAAAGGAATACTATATATATCAAGGAAAGTTTATGTAAGGCCATTCTCTGAAAAGGAAGCAGATGTGAAAATTGTGAATAGTCGTAGGTACCCACACAATATCTTAAGGCACATTTTTTGGTGCATGACATGAAGCTACAAGCCCCAGACCACCCAAGCAGGGACCCATTTAATTTACTTTAATAGCCTACTTTCCGTATTAGACAAAAGAGGAAATTTTGTGCATTGGGGTCTGTGTGTGTGTGTGTTAGAAATCTCAGCCTGCCTATTAAATTTTCAGCAACTTTTTTCTTGCTTTGAGTCATGCTTTCCACATAAAATGCAGCAGCCGTGACCCACTGTTCTACATTTCAGTCCCTTTCCTCCAACCAGCACATTAGTGGTCTGCATTTGACATTAGCGAATTGACAGGCTCCAGGGCATGCAGCTCATGACGCCACAGCAAAATCTCATAGATGAGCACTTGCCAAAACCTCAGGAAGGAAATTAACAGCAACTTCTGGGAACAGGCTGCCTCCCTTCCCTGAATGAAAGAGAACAGTCCATGGATGTGCGCATGTGCACGGGCATATCCAACGGAGAAACAGAGTACGTAGGTACATACATATATACATACATACATACATACATACATACATACATACATACATGCAAGCTGGGATAAATGAATGCAAAATAGAAAAGCACCATCTTTACTGACACAAGTTCTGCTGAAGATACCAAATACAAGGACACCTTCCCTTCTCATTTATACTGAAGTTTTCTTTAAAATGCATCCTACTGAATTCTACTTTTCCTCTAGGAGTTAATGGGGGGGGGATACCAGTGGGGGTGTTCTATGCTGGGGGGGTTGTTGATGGCGTAGAGAGAAGATTCCCACCCCTGTATCACCCATCCTCTTGGTTTTTAGTCTCCATGGAATTCTTATTAATTGCAATCATTTCATATGATCTTTTTCATAAGTAAGCCACCGAGAGTCCCTTCAATAGTGAGATGGATAGCATATAAATGTAATAAATAAATAAATATTTTCCCCCTCTTAGGACAATGAATCAGAGAGCCAAGGTTGCGCAATGGTTAGAGTTCAGTACTGCAGGCTACTTCAGCTGACTGCTAGCTGCAGTTCGGCAGTTCAAATCTCACCGGCTCAAGGTTGACTCAGCCTTCCATCCTTCTGAGGTGGGTAAAATGAGGACCCAGATTATTGGGGGCAATATGCTGACTCTGTAAACCGCTTAGAGAGGGCTGTAAAAGCACTATGAAGTGGTATATAAGTCTAAGTGTTATTGCTAATCAAGGTAGAGGAATAGCATAGCCATTATCCATTAGCAGATCACTGGTTACAGCGAAAGTCACTTTCTTCTGATTTCTACTCCCACCCTTGTTGTCTTCAAAAAGGAACTCTGAATTTAAGATGATACATCCAAAAAAAAAAAAAAAAGCAAGACAAATCTGTCTCTGCTTTCATATTCTCAGCAAACTGAAGACAATCCTACCATTTCAAAAGTCTATTATTTGTAGGGGAAACAAAGTTCTCCTTTCCAGTCAACATAGTAACGCCATTTTATAAGTTCTACCATTGCTCAAGGAATACAGGAAAGGTAGAATTGGTGGCTCAGATGAGTGGTTTTTTCTCATAGTAAAAGCAAAAATCCAGTGAAAGAGAAATGAAGGGAAAAATGACAGCGGCAACTTATAGCCAAGTACTGCAGGGTGACAAAAAATGTATATACATTGAGAATTAAACTGGTCCACCTCTAATAGAAACTTGCTTGTTATTTTCAGCTGGGCTCTGGTTACGTATTTTATTAACATGCTTCCTCCCCACCCTGCTGGCCTGGAAAAAGCAGAAAGAATGTCTATGAATCAGGATTAATCACAACAGGTTTCAGATGTGCTTGTCCTGCCCCACCTATTCAATAAGCTGATGTAAGATCCCATGTTGTACAATATATACAGAGTTGCTTGACCTCATTTCATACCGGCGTGACTTTGCAATAGTGGCTCACACTCTGCCTGTGCCAGTTCTCCTGCAAGTAGGAATTGCTATCGTGTGAAATTCTTCAGAGCACAATAAACGCACTCACTTGAATCACTGTTCCACTTACTCTCCACCTTTGAGTTCTGCAACAATCAAACCAAAGGCAACTTGAGGTCTGGGCAGCAGGCTGTAAAGCCTTAATTACAGATATAATCTTCCTTAGGCTGGTAGTTATTTTAATACTTTCTATAGTAGAAGCAGTAAGCATCTTTAGGCAACACAATCGGATAATGAAACTCTGGGAAGCAGTACTATTGCAGAGCAGAACCTCCTGATAAAACACTACTATTTACGTTGTCCTTTTTGTGTACAAAAAGGAAAGAAAGGAAAACAAATCTGCTTGTCAAAAACGTTACAACTTGACGGCGGGACTATTCTCCATAGATGAAACCTATACTCATAAAATACAGGTTTATTCCAGAATGTTGAACTGGTAGATACTATAGCCTAGAACAGTGATGGCGAACCTTTTTGGCACTCAGTGCCCAAACCGGAACGTGTGCGTGTGCCAGAGCACCGAAAACCCGAAGACCAGCTGGCTGGCGCGGATGCACGTGCCAGCCAGCTGGTCTTCAGGTTTCCAGCACACGCATGCACGCTAGCCAGTTGGTTTTTGCATGTTTTTTGGGTGTTTTTTGCTGTTTTGGGGGCCATTTTCAGGCTGTTTTTCAGGCCGTTTTGCACCCAAAATAAAAAAGCCTGAAAACAGCCCCAAAAAGGCCCCCAAAAGGCCCAAAAAATGGCCTGTGTGCACCAGAAACTAGAAGAGCAGCTGGCAATGGTGTGCATGCCCACAGAGAGGGCTCTGCGTGCCACCTCTGGTACATGTGCCATAGGTTCACCATCACGAGCTTAGAATCATTGCTTGTTTGTACACCAAGGGGGAATATCATTAATGTCATTCTTTTTTATTTATTATTATGAAATTTATTTGCCGCTCATCTCGTATCCAACAACCCTGGACTCCTTATAAAGATTTTGGGGCTTTATTATTTTGTGAATACATGTAAACCACTGGGCGTCCTTATAAAACTGCAGTACAAAAATATGGCAATAAATAAAAAGTGAAAATGTTGGGACTTGAATTATGCTGGTGAATACATCCTTAATATTTTTGAGAGATTTTTTTAAATGCACACTGTTTTCCACATATTCACCTTGCATCATCATATTTTTCCTATGAGCTCATACATAATATAACACTATCCCCACCCCATCTACATTATTATGCATTCATTCCATCTTGATAAACATAGTATTGCAACAATAGAGTTGTACTCAAAAACAATCATGCTGGCCCAAGTCCAGCATCAAATGTGATCATGCTGGCTAGGAAAGTTTAATTAAGTTGTAAACAGAATTCTGTAATCCAGTGCTCTTCAGTTCATGATGGAAGTTATATACTGCAGGACATCATGAGTTGCATTTAAGTTAATTTTATTTGATTGTAATACCTGATTACATGTTATCAAGATAATTGCACTCAACAGGCTTTTCGAGACTATTATTCTTCAAACCGAATAAGGCTTTCCCATAATTATCTCTTGTATGCAATAAGGAAAGCCCTGATGAGATATGATATCTCTGCATGTGCCCATGTGAAAAACAATCATCTTATCACAACACAAAGTCCTTCAAAGGGCTTCAGCACCTTCTGGTCAGTGTAAAATTCAGAGGACTTCCTGTTTTAAGTTGTGAATAAGTCTAAATGCTTTAGGGCAATGATGGCTAACCATCACGTGCCAAAAGCGGGGGGAGCGGGGCGGGTGTCACTCGTGTATGTGCCCACACCCATAATTCAATGCACCCCACTCCCTCGCGCATGCGCATGCAACCCCCCCACGCTCCCCATGCTTTTGGCACGCGATGGCACGTTGGGCCTTCTTGGAGCCTGGGGAGGGCGAAAACGGCCTTCCCCACCCCCCTGAAGGCTGGAAACAACTGAAAAATCAGTTGGCCAGTGCGCACATGGAGATGAGCTAGGGCTGTGATGGCGAACCGGTGGCCATCTCTGGAGACGCAGAGCCATATCTGTGGGCACATGAGCGTTGGATTAGCTTGGCTCCAGCTCACATGTGTGTGCCAGTCAGCTGATTTTTGGGCCTTCTAGGCCCACTGTAAGTCGGGAAACGGGCCGTTTCCAGCCTCTGGAGGGCCTCCAGGGGGTGGGGAAGGCTGTTTTCACCCTCCCGAGGCTCCAAGAAAGCCTCTGGAGCTTGGGGAGGGCAAAAAACAAAGCTACTGAGCCCAGCGGTAACCTTTTTGCCATTGCATGCCAAAAGCAGGAGGGCGGAGCATGGGGGGCATTGAATTATAGCTGTGGGCATGCATACGCACGACCCCCCCCCTGAGCAACCCCCACTTTTGGCACGTGACGGCAAAAAGGTTAGCCTTCACTGAGCTAGGGCAATGCTCGCATGCCCACCGATATGGCTCCGTGTGCCACCTCTGGCACGTGTGCCATAGGTTTGCCATCACAGCTTTAGGGTATAGCAAAATTTAGGGTAAGGCTAAACAAAGTCTATCTTCAGCATTATTATTTCTTTTTAAGCAAGCTGTTACATGGAAGGAAGGAAGGAAGGAAAGGAGGGTTATATACAGTGGTGGGCTGCCCCCGGTTCGCACCAGTTCTATAGAACCAGAAGTAAAACCGGTGGGAGGCTCCGCCCACCGATCCCGATGTCATCAAAACACTTCTGCACTTGCGCAGAAGAGCACACGCACGCATGAGCGAAGCGAGCACGCACGGCCCCATTGCAAACCAGTAGTAAAGATAAGTAGAACCCATCCCTGTTATATACCTACCTAAATGGAGACATAAGACAATTCCTCACTTAGTCTATAAGTCCCCCATGCGGCTCCCAGCTATTTCTTAAGCCAACTTCAGGCATTCCAGTCCGGATTGCAATGGTTTGGCACAGGGCTGGCCTGATACTCAGTCTTTGTGATGGTCATTGCAAGACCAGATTTTGGGGCAGGGAATGGGAGCCTTCCTGTGTGGATTTGCATATCAGAGCCTGCCTTTTCCTTTCTTTCCTAATCCCCATACTTTTCCTTTCTCAGATGTTTACATATATGAATGTTATATACTAATACCACTCTATAAAGCCCAGTAAGACCACCTAGAGTATTGCATCCAGGTTTGGTCACCACACTATAAAAAAGATGTTGAGATTCTAGAAAAAGTGCAGAGGAGAGCAACCAGGATGATTAGGGGACTGGAGACTAAAACATATGAAGAACGGTTACAGGAACTGGGCATGGCTAGTCTAGTGAAGAGAAGGACCAGGGGAGACATGGTAGCCGTTTTCCAATATTTGAGGGGCTGCCACAGAGAGGAAGGGGTCAAGCTGTTTTCCAAAGCATCTGAAGGCCAGACAAGGAATAATGGATGGAAACTGATCAAGGAGGGATTCAACCTAGAAATGAGGAGGAACTTTCTGACAGTGAGAACAATCAACCAATGGAACAGCTTGCCTTCGGAAGTTGTGGGAGCTTCATCACTTGAGACTTTCAAGAAAGGATTGGACTGCCATTTGTCAGAAATGGTGTAGGGTCTCTTGCTTGAGCGGGGGTTTGGACTAGATGACCTATAAGGTCCCTTCCAACTCTGTTAATCTGTTATTTTACACACAATCATACCCCCTCCTTTGAGGGATGAAGGGAGACTGATCTATCTACCCATCCACCCATCTACATATCTACCCTCTACTCTCTTCCATCTACCATCTACCCACCTATCATCTATCTCTATTCATCCATCCACCCCATTGTACATGCCTACACTCAGGAAATGGTGAGTAGCCCTTATTGATGATGTGCTTAGCAGAATGTGAATTCAGTATTCTGACAGAATATTGTTAATTTCAAGCCACAGAGGGGCTGCAAATGAGATGTCAATGATTCTGTAGGAGATGGGGGGGGGGAAAGATGTTTTTTGTTTAATCATTTCCTACGGAGAGTTGAATAGAAATGAAAAAAACCTTTAACTAAACCTAACTCCCAGCAGGACTAAGTATTAAAAAGACCAGCTGGATAGAATTTGAGCAACTGATTGCTTTCTTCAAGAATATAATGTCTGAATAGAGCAGATAATTGTATATATGAAGGGCTTTTGAGAGGTGGAGTAGAAGTTGTAATGCACTATCAACAGGCATATGGCTTAAATAGCTGAAAATATATACCTCTCATTGAGAATTACACCTAAAGGTCAAGATTAAATGAACAAACTTCCTGAACTTGTGCCCTCTAGAACTAAAATCCTAGAATTCAAAGCCAGCAGAGAAAATAGTAGGCAAAGTGATAGAAATACTCCACACAGGGAAAATCCGGGGTGTGTGTGTGTGTGTGTGTGTGTGTGTGTGTGTGTGTGTGTGTGTTGTTGGTGTTGGTGTTTTAAAAAAACCAACAACCTAAGTTCCCTCTCCTCTTTATTTCTCCATTTCCTTATTTACACAGTGGAACTCCCTCTGCAAAAATCTCCTTGTAGCTGGCCCTCAAGTTGTTGTACCACATCTATTTTTTCTTGACCAACAATAATCTGAAGAATGAATACAGCATTCTTCCGTCTATGAAAAAAAAATGCCCTTATTTTGTAGCGGTTATAAATGTGTAGAATTTGTGGAGTTTCTAAACAAGTTACTTACAACAAAATTATCATTGTTGTTTTTTAAAACATCAATTATATACCTGTTAATGGATAGATCCCTTCTGGCCAAAGGTCAAAGTGATTAATTTTCAGCAAAATAAAAAGGGAACACTAGATTCCCCAAGTTCCTGCCCTGTATTAATTTATTCTGGTTTTAATTTGATTATGTCAAGATACATACCAAATAAACTGCATTTCTCTCTGCTTTATGATACGATCATATTTCCTGTACAGTATCAATTAGAAATCTAATGCAGATATAACTATACAGAATAGGTTGCTTCTAGATGAAAGAAAACTGGACTAGACAATTTATTTGTACAGAATACATCAACCATTCTTTATTTAATGCCAATTAATGTAAACATTGAATAACTGTCCATAAGTAACTTCATGCTTTTCCATACTTATATCACATCATCCAGTACAGCTCATTATATAAACTACAAGTAGCAGGTGACCAAATAAAAATGTTCCTACTGTTTCAGAAGTGTGGTTCTTGAGTTATAACCACTCACTCAGTGATCATTCAAATTTGCGGTGGTGTTGAACAAGGGGGAATTACAACTGGTCCTCAGAGTTCTACCTGTCTCACTATCCTCATAGTCACATTAATCAATTTCCAAAGTTCCCTGCTGACTTCCATCAGGTCAATGGGGAAGCCAGCAGGAAGTAGGAAGTCGTGATCATGTCGGACCTTTCCTTGCTTAATGACCCCTTCAGTCCTTGCTTAACGCTGGCAAATGGGACTGTTGGAATTGATATCGCTAAGCTACTCAGTCACATGGCATTGTACTTTACAACCATGGCACATAACGAGAACAATTCCGATACCAATTGCCATTGTAACTCTAGGACTACACCTTTTTTATACACATTCAAGAATGAGACCAAACAACCTATAAAATGTACTTCTAACCTTGATCAAGATATCAATGGAATGAATGAGTACTTTGATTTCCCTCTGACTTGTTCTTCCTCTAACTACTTGGACAATTTCATTCATATTTGCCTCCTGCTCATAGCTTGCTAGTACTAGAGTTTCATGCACTCTGCAGAAAGGCGATAACTACAATAACAGCCACATGGACTGTGGAAAGGCTAAACTGTCCTCACCAACCCTGATTCATTACACCAATACTCATATCATCACCCTTCCTTTTTCTCTTTCCAAAAAGAACTCACTCTTTATTTTAAGAGCGCTGGAAGAAATCCCTGCTTGGTTGCTCATTCATTCATTCATTCATTCATTCATTCATTCATTCTGTAAATATTAAGTTAGTCAGGTAGGGCTGAATCAGAGGAGGAGATGTCTACTTACCCTAGTCCCTAAAACCTTTTCTGCTGCACATGTGAATACACATACCTTGTTTTCCCAAAAATAAGACCCTGTCTTAAATTTTTTGAACCCTGAAATAAGCGCTTGGCCTTATTTGCCATGTGCTCAAAAGCCCGATTGGGCTTATTATCAAAGGATGTCTTATTTTGGGGGGAAACAGGGTATATTCAAAGCAGTAGTGGTTTTCACTTACCTTTGCTACTGGTTCAGAACTGTGAGCGTGTTTGCGTGTGGTGCTTCTGCGCATGTGCAGAACCTTCTGCGCATGCACAGCGCATCCGTGATGATGTCGGTGGATGGGTGGAGCCTCCCACCCCCACCGCTGCTACCAGTTTCCCCGAACCAGGGCGAACTGGTAAAAACCCACCACTGATACAAAGACTCTCAAAGAACTGAACTGTGCATTTCCTGCTCCATAAAGGTAGCTATGCTAGTGTATCTGGACCTGATACCAAACTGCAACACAAATAAGGGAAAAGAAAGAAAGAAAAGAATTCAGTTCGCTATGGCATGGCATAATGACTTGTTGTTATATAACATAATGATTTGTTATCGTGTTGTTCATGTTAGCAATTATATTATGCTCAGTTGTTTAGCATGGGCCACACAGATTCCAGTGGATGAACAACACTACCCTCTACTGGGCAAAAATAATTTATCCCAGGTGATTTTTAGAAGAGGCCTTCTTGGAGGACACCACCTAGATAACAATCTTTTCCTAAATACGTCACTTCTTTTCACTATGATGAATGGCAAACAATCATATGACCAAATCTGAGATGGACGGCTGTAGACTCTTATTTCACTCAAGCTGCCCTCTATTTTATTTCTCCCCCAGGATATGGGAACTCAGAGATATTTACAGTTGAACTTCAAGACCCATCAGATCATTGGAACTGCCTGTTAATCGACCAGCACTCCATCGAGCCTGATTTAAGCCAGTGGTATCAAGTTGTGATAGCCAATTCCCCATGTTTTATTTTATACCACCCCACACCCGTGCCCACATACCTAAGCACTGAGTATATTTAACTCATATATGAATAAAAATGATGCAGATATATTATAAACACTTCACAAATATTCTCTATAATATATTGTACTATCATATATACTACTGTATATGTATTATTATATACTAATTATAGACTAATAGTCTTTATATACTATTATATACTAATAGTATATAAAGAATATTAGTATTAAAGAATATAGAATATTATATTCTATAATATACTAATGCTATTATATACCATGTGGTGGGGACCGGCTGTGCATGCGTTTAAATATTTTCGGGGGTGGTGGTGGTTATTTTTAGGGAGAGCTTATTTTCATGGGGGGGGGTTGTTATTTCATTCTGTAAATATTAAGTTAGTCAGGTAGGGCTGAATCAGAGGATGCTGCATATGTGAATACACATACTGTGTTTTCATTCGTTCATTCATTCATTCATTCATTCATTCATTCATTCATTCATTCATTCTGTAAATATTAAGTGTCAGGTAGGGCTGAATCAGAGGAGGAGATGTCTACTTAACCTAGTCCCTAAAACCTTTTCTGCTGCACATGTGAATACACCTACCGTGTTTTCCCGAAAATAAGACCCTGTCTTATATTTTTTTGAACCCTGAAATAAATGCTTGACCTTATTGCTATGCGCTCAAAAGCCCAATTTGGCTTATTATCAGGGGATGTCTTATTTTCGAGGAAACAGGGTATTATATTACAGTATATAGTAGCATTAGTATGTTATAGAATATACTATAAAAGAGTATTAATATATAACAGTATAATATACATACAGTAGCATATATGATAGCACTATGATATATTGTAATTCCAGCAATATAATATTCAATTGAAATAAAGACTTCAAAGCACAAAAGGATGAATGTCATTAACCACTACAATCAGAAAACCTTACATGAAACAAACCGCAGCTTCTATTATTTTCGAGAATAATTTTCAAAATAAGCATTAATTCCTGTTTAAGAAAAGGTGATAGAAGCAGAAAGCAGGATACCCTCCACCCGTATCAGTTTCACAGACCCAGGCCAGACATCCAGATTTCAAGCACCCTGTTATTAACACAGCTGCCTGCAATTTACTGCTGGTTCGAATCTCTCCAAGGCTCAAGGTTGACTCAGCCTTCCATCCTTTCTAAGGTAGGTTAAATGAGGACCCAGTTTGTGGGGGCAATAAGCTGACTTTGTATAAATATACAAAAGTATGAAGGCTATTGCTTAATGCACTGTAAGCCGCCCTGAGTCTCCGGAGAAGGGCGGCATATAAATCAAATTAAAAAAAAAAAAAAAAAAAAAAAGACTGATAGCACTTGCAGAGATAATCCAAAAGATATTGTCATATGAACTCTCCATGCCGCCGGAAAAAATGCATTCCATGTTTTTCCACCATTTAAATTTCAGACTGATGAAAATACTTTGAACTCAATAGTCATCATGTATCCCCACTTTAATCTCAGTAGTTAACCATCACTTTAAAAAAAAAACCTGTGGCTTTGCAGAACATAAAGCTTTTCCTCTGGAATTTTAATGCAATTCCTCTTCAAGACAACCTGTTTACATAATAGCACATCACCTCGGCAGCTGTCACTATGGTAAAATTAGGTTCCCCACCCTGCTTCAGAATGGAAACTACTATTAGTGGCCACATTCCACTTCAGACAATATTATCTTTTTGACAGCAAGCAGGAAAATAAACGAAGAACAAAATCACAATATGGGAAAAAAGGACAATTTCTGAGACTCTTTGTTAAATGCGGATTTAACAAATTTCATGTTTATAAAAAATACCAAATGTGGGATATACATAAAATATTCAGGGTTTGTTCCATATAAATTATAAAATGCAACGATTCTCTGTCCCTTATCACTATCATTTGGACCAGCAATGCTTCCTCTCTGACTAAAATTAACCAAGATGTCATAAGCACACCAGGAAATTCATGTGCAGATAACTCTTGTGTAAGTGACACCTGGGACTGGCAACTTGGTCATTAAGTGAAGCAATTGTTAAATGACACCATGACTGTGCTTATAATTTTACTTCAGCTTTTTTTTGCTTTATAGACCTGCAAAAGTTGTAAATGCGAGGATTGGTCGCAAAATTACTTTTTTTATCATTGTCATAAACTGCAAACAGCCTTTAAACAAGGCAGTACTATACAAGGATTTATTTATTTTATTTATTTATTAGAATTTGTCAAACAAAAACGAAAACAAGAATAAAAGAATAAAAATACAATGACAGGGATGATAGGCATGTTACTGCACTTATACACGCCTCCTCTACTGACCACTTAAGTATGATGTAAGGTCCACGGAAGTCTATTTGTGATTGAAACTGTGAAAATTTGTAGCTGAAACAACTGAATCAGGTAGAATGTTCCAGACTTTGACAACTCTATTACAGAAATCATATTTTTTACAGTCAAGTTTAGAATGATTTACATTGAGTTTAAAGCAGTTGTAGCGCACATATTGTTGCGATTAAAACAAAAAAAGTCATTTACAGGTAAAACATTACTATCTATAATTTTGTATGCAATACCTAGGTCTGACCACAAACGACGCAATTCTAAGTTATCCAAACCGAGAATTTCCAGCCTAGTAGCATAGGGAATTATATTGTGTACAGAGGAGTGCAAGACTTTTCTCGTGAAATACTTCTGAACCCGCTCGATTGTACTGATGTCAGATATATGGTGGGGATTCCAAACAGTAGAACAATACTCTAAAATTGGTCTTAGATTATTGTAATATTTTTCATTTCGTTCTGCCCTCAATGATTCTGCAGGACTACTTCCCTCCGACTATATCTGCTTGACCATAAGACCTGACAGAAAAATGTGCTTCAGTCCTTTCTATGGAAGTATCACATAGTGGTATCCAGATGTGCTTTCTCTGTTACAACACATCCTTGTGCAACATCACCACTTCCCTTGACCCTTTCCTGACTCCCTAAGGCCCTGGAAACCCGGCTCTTCCACCAGGCATTGGACTTGAATGCAAGATGAGCTCATCCAGACAAAAAGACCCTGAATGAGATATGCATTGGCTAGCCTTGGTGAATTCTTATTTCTTTAATTACTCCATTGTTCTTTTTCCATTCTAGATGTTTATTGTATTATATTTTCTAGTTCCTTGTTTTTGTCCTCCTATCAACTGAAAGATTTTAAGATTGCTTTTTTTACAAAATTGGATGGCCCTACCTACCTGCACAAGGGCATACTAAATAGCAAGGTAAGGTATCCAGCATTTTTCTTCCACCATTTTACCAAAGTCTGCATTGACATGGACACAGGTTTCTGCCTTTCAAGGATATGAAAAAAAAATTCAGCCCACCACCCCAACTGCTGCCAAATCCTACCTGTGAGGATGGAGACACTGTGGAAGCAACTATCCAGCTTGCCCAGAAGAATAGATAGGAAACTGTCGGTTGCCAATCCATTTACATCCCTTGTACTCTGATCATAGACCACAACATCTTGGTGTTTCTCTGCCTCCACCTGCAAGAGTAGCATCAAAAGAAACATGTGAGAGGATGCAAATGGTACTCAAAACATACAAATGTTAGAGAGCTATCAAACACGTATGAAAAACAATTGAAAATGTCTTCACTATTCCTCTCCAGACATATAATATTCCTATGACATCTCATTATCTAAAAACGAACCCAGAAGTTTAAAAATACAATTATGACTTCCATAAAGGGGAAGCGGAGGGAAAGAAAGACAAATTTTGCTTCCTATCACAAAGGCAAAGTGAAACTGAATGCCATGAAAAACAATAGCATTGTTTGTTTATTGTTGTGTTCTTACTGCAGGGAAAGAATTATTTGTAGATTAAAAACAAAACAAAACAGAGTATTAGTTTAACTTGATTGATCTGGATATTATGCGAGGGCAGGGAGAATTAATTCATTTAAGGTAGAAAAATAAACCATAATTATTCTAATGCTTATATAGAACTTTGAATGTAAATTGAAACCTATGTAAGGAATGTATTTGTTGTGTTCCTTTGTGGACGGATTCTTCATCCAGATTGTTAAAAAGTGTTTTTCAGAGCCAAAGCAGAAACAAACCTTGCACATTCTAGATTGCAGGTCATTCCCCCATATTAGAATTAACTCTTCTTGTCCACCTGGCTGGGCATCAGTTACTTTCTCAATATGTTTTAGTAGTATAGGATCTTTTGGGTATGGCATATACTCAAAATGTAGTCCCCTGAGGACTGGGAACAGAGAAGAAGGTTAGCAGATTTCTTTAACACAAAATAACCAAGCCAGCCTCATTTGTGTCGATTGCACTGATCTCTACAGAAAAGCAGATAAAGGATTCACCAGCATTAAAATTGCATGAATACATCAGTGCTCCCCAGGTAGAGACAAAAGGGGATTCTTCATGATGTCAAGGCGCATGGCATACCCAGGCAATGAGATGAATAGTCTAGGCAGAGAGCAAGGCACAGGCAAGGGTTGCTGTGCCTAATGAAAGGTTAATGCATTAAAGGCTGATGAAATCCTCATAGTGCCATGGCTCAGTGCATCCACTGAATAGGCTGATCAGTGGCATACGCCGTCCTTCCGAGCTGGTGGCCTTCTGCCCTCTGGAGCAAAGCACATCTATCATTCCGCTGTCAGAGAAAGGCAGCTGCGATGAAGCAAGGTTACAGAAAGGCAGAGAGAGAAAGAAGCCAACTGCAGATAAGAGGGAGGGGGGGGGCACATAGCTCTTTCCAAGTTGTTCCATGACTACAACAATACTGGAAGGAATTTAAAATCAAGATAATTTTCATCATGCAGAAATGTTCAATGTATTATATCCCCCAAAAAAGAGAGAAAAAGTTATAGACTCAACAATGATTGAGTTATGCCCTCAACAATATTGAGTTGAAATTATTTGGAACATTTATTTATTTATAGTTGCACTCTGGAAACTCTAATGGGGCAGGGGTTTTTTATGATTCGAAAAGTGTACAAATCAACACCTAGTCCTGATCTCATGTACCTCATCACCCCATCAAAGGAGGGAAGGGAAGGAAGGAAAGGACACACCTGATTACAGAGCCCACTCAGTAATTTCTACAAAGGTTAGGGAAGACAATCAGAAATATCAATATAGCCCTTTCCCCCGACACTGAAGTGTTCACCTTACTCCTTTCCCGATCCAGGACAACTGATCCTACTATGAGTTGGAAAGTAGAGTTGCCATGTCTGCTTCCAAAAAATAGCGGACAAGCGGGGGGGAGGGGGGGTTAAGTAGTAAAAAAAAAAATACAATTAAATTATATATTTTCTTACAAACATTTTAACACGTATTAAAATAATCACTTCAAAACTTTACTTAAAATTCAAAACATCAAATATATTATAATAATATGTAAGATATTAAATTACATTTTACTTTGCTGTCGTGTGTATTTTTTATTTGACTGCGCAGCTTTGATCAATTCTTTGTGTTTAAGGAATAATTCTTTAATTTCAGTACAACGTTGAGAAATATTAAAAAATATACAAAGTTCACTTCGAACTGATGGTACAAGCAGTCGGTTACGTTCGTCAGTCCACAAATTTCCCATGACGCTGAAAATTCGTTCAACGTTTGCATTTGATACCGGAATTGATGCACTGTGCATCCTAAGATCCTTATTCTCTTAGACTGTACAGCTTTAGATTACGTACCATTTCATCATAAAGCTTTTGAATAAAAAAAATGTCCACTATTTTGTGAAAAAAAATAGTGAACATAATGTGAAAAAAGCGGACTGTCCGCTCAAATAGTGGACACCTGGCAACACTATTGGAAAGGCAGAGCCTCAGGCAAGCAGAAAAAGGCATTCTCTGCTTCCATGCAAAAGATTCTCAGGCTACAAGAATAGCTTACGCTACAATCTCATTTACCCAATGGCCATAAGAGTTGCTAGGTTGCAAGCAGAAGAAAACATGTTTACCTTCAAAAACTCCAACAAGCAGAACTAGAGACAGCTGCAACTTCTTGACTTCATCATCCCCCTCCTTTTGCATCTGTACTAGTACAGTACCCAATATATAGAAATAGGAGGTGGGGGGGAGCAGGGAATATTTAGTGTGGAATTCACAATTAACACGAGTATGGATAGGATAAATGATGGATTAATTATAGCCAGAGTTACAGCCTGCTGACTTACCATTTCAGATTTGGGGGGAAAGAGTGTATTCCATTAGTGTGCAGGTGCTACCAACACATTCCTCTTAAGACACAGGCATGCATTTCAGACAGCAAATCAGATGTGGCATCTTCACAGAATTAAATGGGCCAGTTGTGATAATGAAGCTTGATGAATGTATTGAAAATGAACAGCAAAATAAAGCTGATATGGGAACGTACTGTATACAATGGCAAATTCCTCTAATCAAGCTATTCACTAGAAAAGGAAATTTAGCACAGAGTTCACAGCATCCTAAATTGCGGAATAAATTAACAATGGCACTAGGAGCATCTTCACAGAGTTAAGAATACGATAATCCATTTGGAATAATTCCATTGGAACATATGTGACACAACCATTCCCAAGATGGTTTTCAAGTGCATTGTTATTAACTAAGGAGTGAGGAATGTATTTTTCTACAATTCCAAGCAACTAACGTTTGAAAAGGTCGTAGAAGCCCAAACAAATTCGACAACCAAGGTACCTTTCTCTGGACACAGAAGAATGGGCGAAACCCACTTGGAAATCCACACAGAAAACAGGTTCTGTTTTATTGTTTTGAATTCCCTGGACCTGTTTAAGTATGTGGAGTTGCCTGGCAACTTTCAACATATCCCTTCTGATTGACTCACGTCTGCCTGACAGCATGAAACTTCAGGGATGCTAATTTAACTCTCAATTATGACTGTCAAAACAAATCCCTATAAGAGAACTGCGGAAATAATTATCAGGCATGTCAGATTTCACTAAATATTTCCAGGGGAAAGGACTATTTGCTTTTGCTCATAATATCCAAAACTCAAGAGGAATCAAATCAAGAAGCAGAAGGATCATTGGGTATTGTCACTGGAAGGGAGAGAACTGCCCTCTAAAATACAGAGGTTTTCTAGCTGTTCCATCATTGCCAAACATGTATAATCATGCATGTATATACTTAAAATCTTGCTATCATTGCTGAAGGGATAAAATCAGAGTCCCAAAGATGCAGAGAGCATTGCTCTTATTTTATTTATTTCATTTATTTGATATGGCAACAGCACTCTCAGTCCGAAGTTATAGAACAAATATCCCTGCTGGAAAATTTTAACAAGATGGCAATATTGTAAATGTTTGTGGAGATTCTCAGTCATCCAGGTCATAGTTGTCTCAAAGATGGGGGTTTTTTTCTCCTTCCAAAGGCAACTGGATTATTTTTTCCTTAGGAAGAAGAAGAAAATGTTTCACTTCTCATCCAAAATGTTCATTTTGAACTTGAGAATCTGAGCTTTTCATCACATTAAAGAACATGATTGACTGTTTCATGTCTGTTTCCTGACATGCATGTAAGAACCTGTGTTACGTGAGAATCCTATGCAACAGGGCAGGAGTTACAGGTAGTCCTCCATTTACAACAGTTCATTTAGTGACTGTTCGAAATTACAACAACACTGAAAAAAAGTGACTTATGACCATTTTTCACACTTATGACCATTAAAGCAAAGTAAATGATCACATGATTAAAATTCAGATGCTTGGCAACTGGCTCATATTTATGACGGTTGCTGTGCCCCAGGGTCATGTGATCACCTTTTGCGACCTGCTGACAAGTCAGTGGGGAAACCAGATTCACTTAACAGCCGTGTTACTAACTTAACAACTGCAGTGATTCACTTAACAACTGTGACACGAAAAGTCGTAAAATGGGGCAAACTCACTTAACCAATGTCTCACTTAGCAACATAACTTTTGGGCTCAATTGTGGTCATAAGTTGAGGATTACCTGTAGAGTAGCATTTCAAGAGGGATGTATACAGATGATTGTTGTCATTATAAGTTTAGTTAAAAACCAGTACACATTTGGCCATGTAACATTATAAAAACACACTCAAAGGGGGCATAGAAATAATCCCTGTTTCTAGACTCAAATACGATTGTGAAAAAGGGCCATTTATGCACAGACTAGATACCCTGCTTGCTGCTACAGGTAAAAGAACACATTAACATGACAGGACTGCTCACTATGGAAGAAATTAGCAGCCTCGGAAGCAGAATTATCCTACACTTGGAATTAGGGTTGCTTGCACATGGCAAGTGCTTTGTTTGGGGCATTATTGAAGAGTTGCCGAGCAACGGCAGATAGATGCGACACAGTTTATATCTTATTAAAGTTATAGGGTTTCAGGCAACAGAAATGCCAGACAAGCTCTGGCAATGCAGAAGCAGCCTACGCTGAGTAAACACGGCGCTGCCTGGACAGAGTTCAGAAGGGCACAGGATAGCAAGAGAGGGCGGGCATGATTTGTTTCAGCTCAACAGGATCTTTTTTCCTTTAACCAGAAATGGGAGAAATGACGCCTGTTTTGGACCTTCGATTAAGAGTTAACAGTACCCTAATGCACAAGATGTCCAAGTATTTGAATACACTTGGAAGGAGAATATTTGTAGCTCAGGGTTGAAACGAGGGGTCCTTGGTGCTCTCTGAGCTTGCTTGTTTTCTTGTAGACGTTTCACTACCTAACTAGAACCTGGGAAGGGCAAAAATGCCCCCCCCCCACCGTACTGCAGGAGGCCAACTAGGCCATGGCCACGCCCACCCAGCAACCGGACAGAGAACCCCTTGCTAAAATTTTTGAAGCCCACCCCTGATGTCACCCATTCATGAAGTACAAACTCTTTTGGATTTTCCCCTCATATTCAAAAAGCCTCTTCCCTCAAGCCAAAAATATATCACCCAAATCATCCAGGTTTCAACTTCCCCACCAATTATGTTTTGCAGGTGGGGTAGAAACTAGTTTTATAAATTAGACTGAAACAAATTGATCAGATGATCTTCCTAAATGCTCTCATTCAGTGCCAAAAGTAAAAGTCAGTGAAATCTATAGGATAGCAGTATACTACCTCTCTATACCTGGTTATAATAAAGAATTTTACAAGAAACACACACACACATTGTGCTTATACCACAATGAATCAGGGTGTCATCTACCCAAGTCACTTCTGAATACTTTCTTATTTCTCAGGGCCTACAAAATGTTTTACCTCCTTTTCCCCTAGTTTCTTGCATATTTATATTAAGGCTATATTCCTTACTCTCTGCCCTCAGAGGGTTATGGCTCCGGGCATAATGAAGGAGATCCTTAATTAAGCCACTACGAGGCCTGGACCGCCTTTCAATTCTTTTCTTTTTTCTTTCTTAAAAATGCTTGCCTTTTCCCTCCAAGTACAATCTGCTACAATTTGCAGAAAGACTATTGTCTCTTCTGGGAATTTCTTCTTCTCCCAGGTTTCAATCAGGAAGGAAGATTACGTGAAGAAGCAGCCAGAGCAAGGAGAAGGAATACCGGATTCAGAAACATCCCTAAATTACACCCATGCAAAGATTTCAGTGTTAGCAACATTATAAAGCCAATTCCAAAGGCAGAGGCAACCAAGGATTTTATCAACTCAGCTTTCCTCATCAAACAGCCAAGAGAAGAGAAAAAGTGAAAAGAGGAGGAGAGAGGAGGGCTTTTCAATTAAAACAGAGGAAATTTGCAAATTAAAGAGCTACACCTTAATGTTTGCATTATGTAAAATATGTATAAGTCCGTGGTGAAATGTAAAATTTGTTACTACTGGTTCTGTGGGCGTGGCTTGGTGGGGGGGGGGGTAATGTGACTGGGTGGGCGTGGCCAACTTTTTTTTTTTTTTTTTTTTTTTTTACTGTTAAAAGCATTTTCTCTACCTCTTCGGCCGAAGAGGTTGCAGAAAAAAATGCTTTTAAAAGCCTCTGACCATCAAGCAACTCACCTGGGATCGTCAGAGGCTTTTAAAAGCATTTTTTTTCTACAACCTCTTCGGCCAAAGAGGTTGTAGAAAAAAATGCTTTTAAAAGTCTCTGATGATCCCAGCTGAGCCGCGCGATCATCAGAGGCTTTTTTTTTTTACTTTTACTTTTAAAAGCATTTTTTTTGGCCAAAGAGGTTGTAGAAAAAAATGCTTTTAAAAGTAAAAAAAAAAAAAAAAAGCCTCTGATGATCGCGCGGCTCAGCTGGGCATGGGGGGGAGCAGGGATTTTTGCTACCGGTTCTCTGAACCATCGGCCGCCATCGCTACTAGATTGGGCGATCCGGTCCAAACTGGGAGCATTTCACCCCTAGTATAAGTCATCTTCAAGGGTAATCTCCCCTTTAAGCAGTTTACATTTAATAAAGGAATAAAACTAGTGAATGAGTGAGTGAGTGTATGGCATTGGTACATGAAAGCCAGAAGTCTATAAGTTTAATACAGAATAGTAGTTTGGCTGTCTAAGATTGCTAGTTCGTTCAGTTCATGCTTGCTAGCTCACTATCTAGGGCAGTGAACTAGCTCCACATACAAAACAGCTAACGGCGTTCTGCAAGAAAGTCAGTGTCATCCAGGGCCTTTTTCTCAACCGGTTTTTGTCTCACATTCAGACTGGTCTGGTGCCAGTTGGTTTCTTGCTTCCACAAGAGTGGTACCTATTTATATACTCACATTTGCATGCTTTCGAACTACTACATTGGCAGAAGCTGAGGCAAGTGACGGGAGCTCACTCCATCCCATGGTGCTAGGGCTCGGACTGCTGGAATGCAGGAAGGTGACCTTCTCTGGTTGACAATCCCAGTATCCTTAAGCCCCTGAGCCACTGCACCTCTCAAATAATACATTAATAAAAGCTAATATGAAACCCAGAAATAAAGACAGTACAAAGCACTATACAAAATACAAACACCAGTTCCAACCAATCCCTGGACAAATTTGCTGAGGGAAAAAGTTCAGCAATTTACCATATTAATGGGGTCACAAGTAAAGATGGGATCCAACAAAGATAAACAGCAAGGCATTCAAAAAACGTGGGCCTCCAGAAGTCTCTCTCTTCTCTCCTGTTTTATCAACAGAAGCTGTTAAGTTTTGTATAGTGGTTAAGGCATCAGGCTAGAAACTGGGAGATTGTGAGTTCTAGTCCTGCCTTGGGCACAAAGGCATCTGGGTAGCCTTGGGCCAGTCATTTTCTCTCAACCCTAGTAAGGAGGCAATGGCAAACCAATTCTGAAATCTTGCATGGGATTTCCAGGCAGAAATAAAAACTGACTTGAAAGCACAAAAAAAAAAAAAAGCAGTAGCTTTCTGGAACTTCTGTTCCAGATTTTAAAGCATGGGCAAGTTGACTTGGGTGAACAATTTTCTTCAAGTTGCTTGGCTCCAAACAGTCTAAGAAATGCAAGCACTTCAAACAAGGCAGAGAAACACACTGGGAACTAATGCAACTATGTAGAATAGAGCCACAAAATCAGTCCGTCATCAAAAGCTTTCTTCTGCTTCAGTGAAATTTATGAGTCATCTTCAAAAGCAGCTCCACGAAGACTGTATTTAGCAGTGGAGCCTCTCCAGATATTCTGCATCTGGCATAAGCTGGTAAAAAGGACTCTTGGCTATCACAATCATCAATGCTTGCCAAGGAAATGCAGAGACAGTGCAGAGTCCAAGCAGCCTCTCAAACTGCCCTTTCAGGCCCTCAGGAGAAATGAAAAGCTATTCAAAATGGGTGATAAACCTCCATCAAGAACACTTAGTCTCATTACCTGTGAAATGTCAACCTTGTCAGAGATTAAATCGCCATCTATTTGTCTTCATCTACCTCAAACAAACAAACAAAAAATTCAAAGGTTTGGGTTCCATGATCTCTTCTAGACAGATAGACTGCAATGCCAGGTGGAATAGATCATCATCAGCAAACACTTCAAACCCACCTTCTGAGTTACTTTCCCTAGCAGTTTCATGCAGTGGCTGAAATGCTGAAGACAATTTTCCAGGCTCCTGCAAGTCCCCAGTGAACACCTGCTCTAGAATGGGTATCATTTGCAAAGCCCATTGACACACGTTTCTTCCCATTTTGCATTTCACAGAGTGTGCCTAACTTCTTCTCTCTCCTCTCCCTTTTCTTTAAAGTGCCGTTCTCTCAAATCACAAGTCAGAAGGCGGACTTGCTTCTTTCTGATCATTATCTACTTATACTGCTCTAGAAATAATCTGAATCTGACGACTACTAAGTAACAATTTACTCAAAAGGGAGGACTTTTTTAAGGAACTCTGGCAAGCTTTTCTTTCCCCTTCCCAAGCTTCCAATTATGTCCACAGGAAACAATAAAGGAGGGTAGGGGCCTGTCAGGAAGAATAATGGGGTAGGACAATTGTGCCTATGATGTCACCCTTCCTGCCATCTGCTATTCAGCAGCAGTTCCATTCACCTCCAACCCCTCCCCCATTATAACTACAAGACTTCATATAACAACTGAATTTGCCAGTGCCCCCCACATGTTCTTTCTCCTTCCAAGAGAAGCTGAAGGAGCATCACCGGTGACAAAAGAAAAGCTCAACCCTTATTTTCAATGTATTGGGGTTGTTTGCTAAATAGTCACAACAATGAAGGCCAAGACTGGTGGCAATACAATGTGACGATATTGTGTAATAAGAGAGCTGCTGCGTTCCTGAATTTTGTAGAGTCCGGAATATACAAAAGTATGAAGGCTATTGCTTAACGCATTGTAAGCCTCCCTGAGTCTCCGGAAAAGGGCGGCATGTAAATCGAACCAATAAATAAATAAATATCGGTGAAGTGACATGTCCCCCTGAATGCTTTTCAATGGCGCTGGCTTTACAAAAGCCCTCCCAACCAATATCATCCAAATGAAGCTGGCTCTAAAGGTAGCCAGGCATTCCATTCCTATGGACAATCCATAGGAAGAATATTTTGATATCTATGGCTGAAGACATGTTGCCTTCCATGTGCAGGAAGATGCAAGTGTTGATGGGAATGCAACAGACAATGTCAAAAATCATGGCCGATCCAACATACACAATTAATTTTCTTCTATCCTATGCACAACTACAATTCAAGGTAACTACAATTCAAGGTAACTTAAAGGACCTAAAAGAGGCAGAGTTCAACTTAAGTAAAATCTGGAGAGACCACCAGATTTTTGAATACCCAAGGCTCATGATTCCAACAAATGTGCTTCTTGAACTATCTCATGAAGTTCTCTCCCATCTCACCAGCATACAGAGAAATGACTCTGTAGCCACAAGTTTAAGAGAAGGGCAAAAACTAATGAACAGACTACAATTATTCCTTTCATACTTCAAATAGGGCATCCAACATACAGAGAGGCCTATTTATATTCTATGTATAAAGGTAAAGGTTCCCCTCACACATCTGTGCTACTTGTTCCCAACTCTAGGGGGCAGTGCTCATTTCCGTTTCAAAGCCGAAGAGCCAGCACTGTCCGAAGACGTCTCCGTGGTCATGTGTCCGGCATGACTAAATGCCAAAGGTGCATGGAACCCTGTTACCTTCCCACCAAAGGTTGTCCCTATTTTTCTACCTGCATTTTTTACGTGCTTTCGAACTGCTAGGTTGGCAGAAGCTGTGACAAGTAACGGGAGCTCACCCTGTTACCTGGCACTAGGGATGGGAATATATATGGGAAGCCTGATGCCCATGGTCATCCTGATTTTAATTCCGCCCTTGCCAATTACCTGCCCAAACTGACCTTATTTTTTATTCAATCATTTTAACTTTTAAAATGCAGAGACAGCTGACAAAGCAAAACAAGCCTCTGATACCATCTTCATTTATAACAGGCAGACAATCTATGACCCTGTATGCAATCTCCCAACCCCCATTCTTGTTGCTTCCGGGAAACAATCAGAATGCATCACTGAAATTCAGTATCAAAATGATACAAGACTCCATTTTTATAGTACTTACCTTGGACTGTAAAATTCAACAACACAGAGCAATAAATCCTTAAAGCCTCTAAGCCCTAAAGTAGTAGATTAAAAAATAGAATGGGTAATATGTGGCCACAAAAACAATGCTTACCCCTTAATCTAGAAGAATTTCTTTGGATATCACATAATTCCTTAAGATATTCTTATAAAATAAATGTGATAGGTGACCTACAACCTAGTATTTTGCTCAGAAGTATATCTACCTGTATAGAAGAAAGGGCCTGAAGTAATAAAGAGTGTCCTAGTAACTAGAGAGGATAACAAAGATCAATATTTTATTTTGCAATGTATCACATCTACTCTAGGAGAAATTTTGTGGGAATACCAATAACACTGTTGGAAGAAACATCCTAACTTCCTACAACACCTTGATAATTCCTAATATGCCCTCCAACCCAAGATTCTGAAAACCCCTCCATAAAGGTATGATAGAAGATTAGAATGCAGAAAGCAAGATTTGGGGAAAAAAAGTTTATTTTTTTTTATTTTGACCAAATAACATATTTATAAAGTAAAATAATACTATATCTTGTAAAATACCAATACATCAAATATCATTGACAATCTGAGGATTAGTCAAACTGTAGCTTCCGTGGTCCTTTGGCTTTCTCTACACTTGAGGAAATCTAAAGAAAAGCAGCATGATCTACCTATGAACTCCTTGTATGACTTAGAACACTGCACACACATCAACTTTTTCTCAACTTTCTCCTACAATACGCAAACAGCTGTACATAATCTTGGCTAGCAGCTGTACAATAAGTGCTAAAAAAAGTAAATCTTTATACAGCATGCACTAACTCCTGTCCCTGAATCTCTTTTGGTTCACTGTCCTCAGATGGATATTTTTCATTTTTTCATAAACACGTTACAATACATTTACTAACACTTAGACAGGCTTTTGTATGTACAATCAAGCTTACTAATTTTATTGATGCTGTATAGACATGGATCTCTGCATTTATGATTCTGGGTGTGAGGTTGCCTTCAGAATTCTTTTCCTTAAAAGAGATCAGAGGCAGAACTGAATTCAGGCCTTCTTGTTTGCTTGTAATCAAATGTAGGTGAATTATTTAAATAAGCTAATCATTCAGTGGTTCATAATTTTTCTTTTATATATACATCTTTACATTAGTACTGAAAACTATTAGGAAATGTCATAAGAAGCATTCAACAGTGTTGAGGGAAGGCCCCCTCTCCTAGAAAAATGAAATATTTTGAGAAATATTTTGAGAAATATTAAAAAGGCAGAATATTATATTTCTCTAAAGGAGAAACAAGTTTTAAAGGTAGAAAGCAGCTCCCTGCCCCCCACAGATATTTGGTGCCCATTAAGAAAGACTGGGCCAGCCTATCTACAAGACAAAAATCTTCAGCTCCAGGGTGATGGGATTAAAACATGACCCTTCAGGACATAATAGGACCATTTAGCAGAAGACACAGAGCTCACAGCTTCCTAAGGACATTGCATCACTCAGCAAACTTCAACTAAACCTGGGAGCTCAGGCAAACATGACAACAGCCAATATAATACATGTTCTTGCACAGGAACAGGAGGTTCAAGTTCAGAGCCCAAGAGAAAATATTAAAAAACCCCACTCTCAACTCCAGGTGGTCAGCTGCCCAGAACCACCCATGTGTTTCTGCTTCACCTTTAAACCATCTTTCCAATCAGCCTCCATGTTTCCAGTGTCTTTTTCCCAACTTGGAACTGTACCAGATGGATATTTCTCCCAATAGTGTGTATTGGGGTCGCAAAATTAAATAAAATGTTAACTTTAAAAAAATGTAAATAGCCAAAATCTTGAGAAATCCTATTTCAAAACAAATGGAAAATACTGCAGGAGTTAGCAATTTCCTAACATTTGGGGCATTTTTGAAATTATTTTTATTTTGGCAGCTGCATCAGGAGTGATTTCTAATACCTGTAGAGACCACACATAGGGAAGCTCTATATAAATAGAGCACACAGTCATGCTGTGCCTGACCTGCTACATAGATCATCTTCAAAACATGTGGGATGAAGTGATAAAATTACAGAAGCCAGAAATGAAGTCACAGCAGAGACTATTTTATTGTTCATATTTAACTTTTCAAGAGAGATGGTGCAATACATAAGATCTGTATGACTGGGATTCAAATCTCAAAATTGCAATATTCTCTGGTTGGTTTAGAGAATCTAGTTTATTTTTGCAGATAAATTATATCATTGGGCCCTATCTTACAAAATGAAATTCAATGGTGAGAAAAATAGGATTCTACATTTAGGCAAGGAAAACCCAATGCACAGGTACAGAATAGGTGGCACCTGGCTCAATAGTAGCAACTGTGAGAGGGATCTTGGAGTTCTAGTAGACAATCACTTAAATATGAGCCAGCAGTGGGCTGCAGCTGCCAAAAAAAGCCAATGCAGTCCTAAATTGCATTAACAGAGGCATAGAATCAAGATCATGTAAAGTGTTAATACCATTTTGTAATGCCTTGGTAAGACCACACTTGGAATATTGCATCCAGTTTTGGTCACCACAATATAGAAAAGATGTTGAGAGTCTAGAAAGTGTGCAGAGAAAAGGAACAAAGACGATCAGAGGCTAAAACAAAGGAAGAACGGTTGTTCGAATTGGGTATGTCCAGTTTAATGAAAAGAAGGACATATGATAGCAATGTTCCAATATCTAAGGGGCTGCCACAAAGAAGGTGTGGTGTCAATCTATTTTGTTATAAATTTCTAATTGCTTCAACAGAATATTCAATAATTTGATCTTTGGTTCCTTCATAGGAAGCAATGAACAGCTTTCACCTTTAAAATGGTAATGTGAAACCTGAGGGTAGATGGAGGCAGGAGGGGAGAGAGAAATAAAAAGTATTAAATCAAAATCTCCTGGTTTAACATCTCCTTCATAAACCTGATTTTTCAATCTTGGCTGCTAGCATCTACCAAAAAGAGATATAAAGTGATTCCCAGTAAAATAAAATGAATCTCAGAAAGCAAGTATGAAAATTACCAATAGAAACGAATATTAAGTTCTTTTATCTTTTGAAACAAACAGGCACTGTAAACCGGGAAGGACACCCATTTTCTGTCAATTGTGCAGTGTTTTGAAGAGCCTGCTGGGAGACTATTTAGAAATATATTTGCTTGTATGCTTAATTCCCTACTCAACTGACTTCAGTATTAATTATTTAACTGCACAACATGACATATTCATTATCTTTAGAGATTTTTATGGCCTTTTTCTTGTTTCACTCTGTTTTATGTAGGATAGAATTTTAAAATGTACAAATCAGGAGTATCAATTAAATGATTAAAAAGCCACATGGGGCTCAAAAGCAGCTGGAAGTTAAAATGAAAAGACATGGAGAAACAAAAAACAAAAACTATCCTAAGAGAAAGGGGATCATTAGGATTCCTTTTTGGCACAAGTATCACCAACTGGGTCTCAGCATGTGGCAGAACAGATCAGCTTTACCTGGATTCAGAAGCTAAGCAGCTTTGGATCCGATGAATAGATAGGAGAGATACAGGGCTTTAGGCTCAACCGGAAATCACAGAAGGAAATGCCAATGGCAAACCTGAAAGCCAATTTATGTAGTGGGTGAAAGCACCTGGCCAGAAACCAAGAGACTATGAATTTGTCCCTCCTTAGGTACAAAGACAAGTAAATTATACCTTGAGCCAGTCATTCTCTCTCAGCCCCACAAAGCAGGCAATAGCAAACCACTTTCAAAATCTTGTCAAGAAAACCTCAAGGAATTGTCCAGGTAGTTGTCACAAGTAAAAAAAAAAACCTGACTTGAAGACCCTTCCCCCTAAAAAAAGTTACACCACTGCCAAGAAAGTTACAGGGATTTGTGTACGAAGTGATCCAGAGTTGCGTTTGACTTGAAGGAGAATCTACTAATATCTGACAGGCATATCTAGCAAGGTATGAGCCCAGATAGGTACATCATTTTCCATAGAAGAGAATATACATACCAGTAGCTCAGAATTGAACTGTGGAGTCCTTGACGCTATCTAAACTTGGTTTTTGCTTGCAGACACTTCATTACCCAACTAGGTATCATCATCAATAGTGAGATGGGCAACATGTTAAATAAATAAATAGATAATAAGCAAATAAAATAAATCAGTGCTGATGAAATGACTAGTTGTGTAATGGTGATGTTACCTAGTTGGGCAATGAAACATCTGCAAGCAAATAAACAAACTCAGACAGCACCAAGGACTCCATTCATCCTTTTGCTAGATTGAGTGACTGCTTTGGAATCAAAAGTCTGAGAACACCTGCCACAAAACATTTTTTTTCTTATATTTTGTATCCGATGATTTGTAATACTCTTTACCATGTACTGGCAAGAGTACAGTACGACTTTAGCACAAAAGTACTTCTAGCTCAAATATAATTGTATAATCCCAGGAAAAGACAAAAGCGTCTTTAGCAATTTGCCAGGTGCAGCAGGTGTGCCCACAAGTGCTCTTTCATTTCAGATCTGGAGTGCTGCACAACTCTCCCATCTACCCTGTTTCCCCCAAAATAAGACATCCCCTGATAATAAGCCCAGTCGGGCTTTTGAGCACATGGCAATAAGGCCAAGTGCTTATTTTAGGGTTCAAAAAAATATAAGACAGGGTCTTATTTTCAGGGAAACACGGTATTTATCTAAAGCCCAATGTTACAACCAGAATGGTTGAAAATTTGAGGAGGGAGGGAGGGAGGGAGGGAGGGAGGGAGGAAGGAAGGAAGGAAGGAAGGAAGGAAGGAAGGTAAACTCAGGATGACTCTGCAATGTCCATTTAGAAGTGGCTCCTTACACATGTCTTGACTGTGCCTTACCACAAATTTGTCTAGCTACTTTCTATTTGGAAAATATTAATAAAGCACTCTAGACCAAAAAGCTCTCTGAGAATTCAACACTGACATATATCCATGCTCACCCAAAGAGACCTCTAAAAATGCACTGTGTTCCTCTGTTGGAACACAGAGCTAAAGAAAAACATTCAAGAATCATTCCTCATGGCCTTGAATATAGCAGACAGAAGGCCAAGGATATTTTTTTTTCCTCACACACAAAGATTCAGGCAGGGGTGATGTCATGCTAGCCAAATTCAATAAACCATATGCATACATTTAAGGGGAGGGGAAGAGGAAGACCCTACAGATGGTTCCAGCTGGGCCCAGCATTTGATTAATCGCTTGAATTACCCTCCTTTGCTACAAAATAATAAAAATTGGGGGAGGGAAAGGAAGAAGAAATGCTAAAAAACCCCCCAAAAACGCAGCTTCTGGGAAAAGATGGCTGCTGAACTTCAAAAAATAGCTGGCTTCTTTTAAAGAAAAGCCAGGTCTACCAAGTGGAACAAAAAAGGAACTCTATATAAGCACCTTGCTTTTTGCTAATTTAAACTGGGAGCGGCACAGGCAAAAATCTAAATCCTAGGCACTGAAAAAAGAAAAAGAAAAAAGAAAAAAAGAAAAGCATGCCCCACAAGGATGATTTCTGATACAGAAACAAGGGGAAAAAATGAAGCTTTTTCCTAGCATCTGGATAACATGGTGGGAACCTGCTTAAGTGCTGCAAATGGAACTGTGGTTAAAGGAAATGAGAACACGCAGTACCAAGGAGTGATAATTAAGCCTCTAGTCTATTACAGGCTTACCTTGTCATATAATCCAACTGAACTGAATGGGATCTACTGCCAAATGTGCAATGTGCTTATTTGAAGAAAAAAAAATCTAGGCAGAAATTTCCTTGGAACACAACCTCCCCCACCACACCACCTCCTGACTTCTTTTAAAACCACCTCCTGGGTCTTTTTCTTCTACCATGTAACCAACCATGTTATGAAATGTAGACAACCGAACATAATTTCACTATAGAACAGGGCTACGAAAATTTCACAGCTGTAGGAACTACTTTGCCTTCTACCTGAATAGAGTTCGATTTAAAAGAGCTAAAACCAACCTAATAAAGGCTACACTTCAGATCCAAACCAGAAAAGGTGATTTGAAGTAAGCACGGTCACATATACCATACTCGTGTTAATATCCTTATAGAAGGTCTTGGGCTCACACAGGGAAATATGTGTTTGTTGGCAAGGAAGCACCAAAGATACATCTCTGCTTACTTCAAAGCAACTTACAACACCTGTATCTCAAATGCAGATTTTCCTGGGTTCATGAGTCTCTCATGTAGACCTAGGAAAACAGGAATTGGTGTATGCCTACTCCAAAGGATTTTTCTTACTTTGGATTGAAAGTGGAGGTTATCCTACACCAAAAACATAGACACAGAATTGAGCAACACAGTGCCCCCAGGTTTCTAGCCCCCAAATTAATTTGTACTAGCAAGGCTGGGGTTTTCACAAATAAACCTATTTGCCTCCCTCCTCCATAACACCTTTTTCATTCCAGCATTTAATTTAGAATAAGGGAAAAGGAAGTCTGCTTATCATTATTTTTTAAATCCAGCAGTCAAAAGCCCAATGATTTTGATTCTGCCCCTTCATGTTATGAGACAATGCAAAGTATATTTGATTTGACTGGCTATAGGGGCTGTCTTTCTACATCCCTTTGAATGACCATGCAGCTTCAACCTCTGTGGGTTCCCCTTGTTAGACCACATGGCTGGCTCTCTTTGATAGTTTCTGGGAAATATCCCCCTTTCCTTGTTCCAAACTGTGAATTGCAATCTAAAAGAAGACCATAGAAATTAAAATGTATTTCTAGAAATCTACAATTCATTTCAAGACCCTGGAAATCCAAGACTGCTAAACCCAAGAGACTGAGACTGAGTTTGCTTTGGTAGTACTTTGCTAGAAATGTCTTAGGTGCACTGGACCTGTGCCATCTATCAAATAGAGTGTAGGGCAGGATAATAAGATAGGAAAAATGTTTAAAAAGATATGAACAGAAGCTAGTGGGGAGTTCTAAAAAGGCAGATGGAGAGAACAGCCAAATAAATCAAATGACAGATCTGCATTTAACATCTCATGGAAAACTCTGAATTGCCATTAGCAGTTTTAGCAGGGTGGCTATACTAATCATATAACACATTGTCAACAGCAATGGCATCTCTCCCTCATTTCCTAGTCATACCACAACCAATTGCAATGATCTAATCCACATTGATTTTACTGAAGATACCGTCAAAAGGGCACTACACAATCTAAAGCCATCTCTATCTATTGGTCCTGATGGAATATGTGCCTACTTTCTAAAAAAGCTCTCCTCCATCATAGCTGAACCTCTAAGCACTATCTATGAAGTATCTTTTAGAATGAGCTCCTTGCCTGACATATGGTCATTAGCAACAGTCATACCTATCTTCAAAAAAGGTGACCCCAGCTTTGTTGAGAATTATAGACCAATCTCCCTTTGCTGTATCACCTGTAAAGTCATGGAATCCATCATAAACCAATCCATCACCCTCCACTTAGTGACAAGTAACCTACTCTCTAATAAGCAATTTGGTTCCAAGAAAAATTTGCCATATAATCTGCAACTCATACCCTGCAAAAACATTTGGACTTCTCAATTCGACCAGGGTAAAGCAATAAATGCAATCTACATAGACTTCTGCAAAGCCTTTGATTCAGTGGTACATGACAAATTTATGTTAAAACTAAGTTCTTATAGCATTTCTGGATCTTTGCACAAGTGGATAGCTACATTCCTATCAGGCAACAAGTAGTTAACATTGGAAACGCTATATCAAACCCTGCAGCAGTTAACAGTGGTGTTCCCCAAGGCAGCGTTCTAGGACCAACACTCTTTCTGCTCTATATAAACGACCTTTGTGATCATATTTCAAGCAGCTGCGTCCTCTTTGCCGACAATGTAAAACTATTTAACACTACAGACAATTCTATTACCTTACAAAACAACCTAGATTATGTATCTGAATGGTCAAACAATTGGCAACTCCACATCTCTGCTAACAAATGCTCAGTCCTGCACATTGGCAATAAAAATCAGAACATCAAATACAAGCTGGGCGGAAATGATTTAAAAGATGACCCACACTCTGTCAAGGACCTAGGAGTACTCATTTCAAAAGATCTAAGCCCCAGAGCTTATTGTAACAACATTGCTAAAAAGGCACTAAGAGTTGTCAACCTTATTTTATGAAGTTTTCTCTCTGGTAATGCTATACTTTTAACTAGGGCATACAAAACCTTTGCCAGACCTATCCTTGAATACTGCTCACCTGCCTGGAAGCCACACTGTATTTCAGACATTAATACATTAGAGAGGGTCCAGAGGTATTTTACAAGAAGAGTACTCAACTCCTATGCTCGCAATAAAATTCCTTATACCACCAGGCATGAAATTTTAGGCCTCGATAACCTTGAACTACGCCATCTACGTTCTGACCTAAGCTTAGTACACAAGATTATCTACCATAACGTCCTACCTATAAATGAGTTCTTTAATTTCAACCGCAATAACACAAGGGCTATCAATAGATACAAACTAAATGTAATCCGCTCTAATCTTGATTGCAGAAAATACGACTTCAGCAATAGAGTAGTAAATGTCTGGAATACTGTACCTGATCCTGTTAGTTAGTTTCTCTAACCCCCATACCTTTTACCTTAAACTGTCTACCGTGGACCTTACACGATTTTTAAGAGGTCCCTAAGGGGGCGTGCATAAGTGCACCAGCGTGCCTACTTTCCCTGTCCTACTGTCCCCATTTATATGTACTCATTTTATGTGTTTATAGCTATGTTTTGCTTATTTATATCCATTTATTTGTGCCAATTTTCATGTGTCCATGTCTATGTCTATACTGATACTTGTTTCCATGTACTTGTTAACAAACAAACAAACAAACAAACAAACAAACAAACACCAGTCTGACCAGAGTGGATTTAAATCATGATTTAAATCACTAGTAAAAAGGCTTGATTTAAATCATAATTTTTAACTGTCATCTCTGTCCCGCAGCAGCTCCTCCTCTGACCTGCTGTTGACTCACCGACAGTCCCAATATTATTTTTTTTTTTTATTTATTAAATTTATTAAATTTTTATACCGCCCTTCTCCCGAAGGACTCAGGGCGGTGTACAGCCAAGATAAAAAACCAACAATATAAAAGTTAAAAACAATTTAAAATTATTAAATAGTTTGGCCAATAATCTAAAATAAAATAACCCATTAAAATAATATTTTAGGCCAGCACTGCTTGATGGAATAATAATGTTTTAAGGGCGCGAATCTGACGAATCTCCGAGGGCAGCTTGTTCCAGAGGGTAGGTGCCCCCACAGGGAAGGCTCTCCCCCTGGGGGTCGCCAGTCGACACTGTCTAACCGACAGCACCCTGAGGAGACCCTCTCTGTGGGAGCGTACTGGTTGATGGGAGGCTATCGGAGGCAGAAGGCGGTCTCGTAAGTACCCAATATTGCAGAATATACAGCCTCATGCTACATAACTAAGCTCCATTTCATGCTGAATAAACTGATTAATGTATCTTAAATAGAAAACTATCTTTAGATAGATTTTTACTCCAAAAGCATTTTATTAAAATAAATTTGATAAAAATAATTAAAAAATCCGATTTAAATAAAAAAAATCTGATTTAAATAAAAAAAATCAATTTTTCTTGATTTTTTTTTAAAAAATATCATCGATTTTTATCCATCCTGAGCCTGACAGATATCTCCCTCTAGGTATCTGGGTATAGCTGTACCTCAGTTGGAAGAATTCCACTCAGGATAAGCTAAGCAGCTACCACCTTTTGTGAGAAGATATTCCTCTCCTTTTCTGACAATATTCTGGAATCTGGGTAAAACAGAAGGGGAAATCCCCTTCTCCAGGATTATATTTTTAAACAAGCTGCTCCAGTGTCCCCCTTTTATCCAGAAAACAAGGCCCAAACAGTGCACGGTGCTTAGGTAAGCCACATACCAAAATAACAATAAATAAAGGATTTAAAAAATAATAAAAAGTACAAAGTACATATTTCAAAAAAAAAAAAAAAGAGCTAAACTAAGTTATGAGGCCACTAACTACGTATATGCAAGTTCAAGCAATCATTAACCACTACAACTCAAATTAAAAAAAAACTCAGAATGTGAACAAGGGTAAAAACTGCCAATGTTTCTGAACCTTAGCAAGTTTAAGATATGTGGACTTCAGTTCTCAGAATTCCTCAGCCAGCTATCCAATTAAGCACAGAAGCAATTGAAAAGAAATAAAACATTCCTGATGCTTTTGCCTGTGCTTCCCCTGTTGGCTTTACCTACAGATTCCAGTCCTTCTTCTTGAAAAGATCTGAGTCCCAGGCCCAAACAGGAAATCTATTGCTATAATCCTTGCTACAGGTAGTCCTCGACTTATGACCGCAATTGGAACCAGAATTTCCATTGCTAAGCAAGGTAATTATTAAGTGAGGCACAGTCAATTTTACAACCTTTTTACCAAGGTTGTTCAATGAATTACTCTGATTGTTAATCGAATCAGGTGGCCATTAAGAAAACCCGGGTTCCGCTATTAACTTGGTTTATCAGAAGCCAGTTAGAAAGGTTGCCAATGATAATTACACAGCCCTGGGATACTGCAACCATCATAAATACATATTGCCGAGCGCCCAAATTTTGATCAAGTGACTGTGGGGATGTTATGACTCTGGTAATTGCAAAGACTGGTCATAGGACCAGTGGTGTTGTAACTTTGAAGAGTTGGTAAATGAATGGTTGTTAAGTTGAGGACTTACCTGTACTGACTTGGGGGAAAAATACCCTTCAAATTGCCAATCCCATCTTAAACCCTACCCCTGACTTTATCACTGGAAGAGAGTAGTGGCTTTATACTGCTTTGGAATATCTACAATACTTCCATCCTGCCTGCAGACTCTCAAATCCATTACAATAGCCAGTCTGAGGGGTTTGTGGTGTTCTCCGAGCTTGGTTGTTTTCTTGTAGATGTTTCATTACCCAAATTAGGCAACATAATCAGAGCTAGTGATGTTAGTATTGAATCTGATGATGTTACCTAGTTTGAGTTATGAAATGACTACAAGAAAATAACCAATTTTAAATAGCACCAAGGACCCCTCATTTCAACCCTGAGCTACAAATATTCTCCTTTATTACGCTCTCCAATTTCAGAAAAAGTAGCACTCAGCACTTCCTCAGTTAAATGAACATATACAACTTTTCTGATATCCATGGACATCCAAGGCTGCCCTTAGTAAAGTAAAAAGGATTGCCCATGGTCTTCCTCTTTCAGCACACAACTGGCTCTGCCTACAGTAATTTTCACTGACATAAATCCCACTTCAAAGGATTATACTTCTGTTAACCCGAAATTCTTGAGAACAAAATATATGCATTTGGCCAGGAGTTCAGAGAGAAACAGAATTAGCCAGACGTAGAACTGCAATGGAAATTCCACATAGCATTTTACATAGTTTTATCTTAACCAGCTAATTCCGTTTGAGATAATTTATTCTATCCTTCCCCTTATTTTCCCATTTATAGATAAACAAGGATATTGATTTCCAGAGATGGGGAATGTGGAAGAAAACTAACATTATCAATAAAAGCAGAGTATATATTCCTTTCATAGTGTAATGCCTGATGTAATCATTCCTAATTCTTAAATGTATGTTTTCAAATCTGAATAAGTGACTAAAATTAACACTAAATTTGTTGTTATGTACAGTATTTTTGGGTACATATAATTTGGAACATTATACTATGAGAGATATGAGAGAGAGAGAGATACAAGAGAGAGAGGGGATATACATATACACAAGAGAGAGAGGGCAGGGATGTGTGTGTGTGTATGTGTGTGTGTGTACCATGTTTTCCCAAAAATAAGACCCTGCCTTGTATTTTTTTGAACCCCGAAATAAGCGCTTGGCCTTATTTTCGGAGAGGTCTTATTATTTTGGGGTGCTTGGAGGAAACCAGAGGAATGGCGGGGACTGGCTGCACATGTGTTTAAATATTTTCGGGCAGGCCTTATTTTCGGGGGGGGGGTTATTTTAGTGCATGCGCTCAAAAACCCGATTGGGCTTATTATCAAGGGACGTCTTATTTTAGGGGAAACAGGATATATACATACGTACATACATGTGTGTGAGAGAGAGTGGGGAGAGAGGTGGGGAGAGAGAGAGGGAAAAGAGAGAGAGAAAGAGAGGAGGGAGGAGAAAGGGAGAGGGGGAGGGGAGGGGGAGGGAGAGAGAAAGAGAGAGAGAGAGATGGATAGATGGATAAATCCATTAGTGATTTCTCTTTCACCCATCCTATCAGCAAGGATTCAATTCAATTTCATTTTGTGGTGCAGATTACATAGAACAAATAAATAGCATTACTGCTGCTGTAAATTATTGAATAGCTTCCATAGAATTTGTTCTATCCTTCCCTTCCTGTTTTAATCAATTGTTTGTCCATACAGGAACTGATTCATAGCCTAGGTCAGCCAAGTAGCTTCTGTTGAAAGACTATCAACAGTTTTTTGACTATTCAAGTAGAATTTACTGGATTTTTGCCATGTTCTTACTTGTTATCACCTCCAAATAGTTGGTGATACAAGATTTTTATGTTAAAGCTGTATGGATGCTTTCTTAACCAGGCTTATTCCTCTGAATATTTAAAATATATAAGCTACTTTCTACCATAACTAAAACACACAATAGTTAACCTTTGAATTATATTCCTGCTTGAAAAAAATCATCAGTGATACTTTAATGTCTTTCTTTATTCTCTTGGTTGACAGGATAATCTTTAAAATGTATATTTTGTATTAATTATATTTTTGGGTGAGAGTCATTCCCCTATCATAAACCATCTACCCATTCATTCTTGTTGTTTTTCATGTAGGGGGAGGATTTTCTGATAACACAAAAGAAAGCTCACTTTGAATTGGCTTCGTTTGTTCTCAGTAATGACATCACACATATCAAAATAGACATAAAGAGACAATACATGATTTCCATATTATAAAACCTACAGTATGTGACAAGTCCCAGAAATAAAGAGAAATAATAAATAAATCAGAAAGGAAGAAATAAAACACTGGCCCTAAACAGGGATAGAAAAGTGCAAGATCATGTAATCTATGAATTTGTAAAACTAAAACTCCAGATTCCTCAACAGATCTCCATCGCAAAGGAAACAGTACATTTTACCCAGCACCCATGCTATATTCACATTAGATAATGTTTGGCTCTCTTCTATCCATGTTTTGGTTTAAGATGGAACTACACATTACATGGAGTTCTTTGGAGTCCTTATTCTTTATAACCAAATAACGAAAATGTGGATATTACAGTACTCTACATACTGCTGAACTGAAACCCCAACCAGCGTTATCAATAAACAGGAAACTTAAGAGTTGAAGTTAGAGACATAGATACCCCACCACTGTTTTCTATCATGCAACAAATCTATCTATAATCAGGAATGAAAGACTGATGGAAGAAAGGCTTATCTCTCCCCCCTCCCCCATAGGATTAGATTTTATTTATTTATTTATTTATTTATTTATTAAATTTTTATACCGCCCCCTCTCCCGAAGGACTCGGGGCGGTGAACAGCCAAAATTAAAAACACACAATACAAATATTAAAATACATTAAAACAGAATTAAATTATCTTAGGCTTCTCCAATTTAAAACCCCATTACCCATAAAATTCACCAATTAAAAATTTTTTTAACCCAGCCCGGCTTGCTGAAATAAAAACGTCTTCAGGGCCCGGCGGAAGGTCCGGAGATCCGGGATTAGTCGTATCCCTGGGGGCAGCTCATTCCAGAGGGCGGGTGCCCCCACAGAGAAGGCTCTTCCCCGGGGGGTCGCCAGCCGACATTGCCTGACAGACGGCACCCTGAGGAGACCCTCTCTGTGGGAGCGTGTTGGCCGGTGGGAGGTTATCGGAGGCAGAAGGTGGTCTCGTAAATAACTGGGTCCTAAGCCATGGAGCGCTTTGAAGATGAGAACCAACACCTTGAAGCGCACTCGGAAGACCACCGGAAGCCAATGCAGCTCGCGCAGGAGAGGTGTCACGTGGGAGCGCCATGCCGCCCCCATAAGTACCCGCGCGGCCGCATTCTGCACCAGTTGGAGCCTCCGAGTGCTCCTCAAGGGGAGCCCCATGTAGAGAGCATTACAGTAGTCAAGGCGGGAAGTAACGAGGGCATGAGTGACCGTGCATAGGGAGTCCCGATCCAGAAAGGGGCGCAACTGGCGTATCAGGCGAACCTGATAGAAAGCCCCCCTGGCCACGGCCGTCAAATGCTCTTCTAAGGACAGCCGTGCGTCCAGGAGGACACCCAAGTTACGCACCCTCTCCGTGGGGGCCAATGTCTCGCCCCCAATAGTCAGCGATGGCACCAGCTGACTATATCGGGACGCCGGCAGCCACAGCCACTCAGTCTTGGAGGGATTGAGTCGGAGCCTGTTCCGCCCCATCCAGACCCGCACCGCCTCCAGGCACCGGGACATCACTTCAAGGGCATCGTTGGGGTGGTCTGGGGTGGAGATGTACAGCTGGGTGTCATCAGCGTACAGATGGCACTGCACCCCAAAACCACGGATGATCTCGCCCAGCGGCTTCACATAAATGTTGAACAGGAGAGGCGAGAGGACCGACCCTTGTGGCACCCCACAAACCAAGTGCCTTGAGGTCGACCTCTGCCCTCCAGCCAACACAGACTGCGACCTGTCGGAGAGATAGGAGGAGAACCACCGTAAAACAGTGCCTCCCACTCCCAACCCCTCCAACCGGCGCAGCATGATACCATGGTCGATGGTATCAAAAGCCGCTGAGAGATCTAATAGGACCAGAACAGAGGAGCAACCTCTGTCCCGAGCCCTCCAGAGATCATCAACCAACGCGACCAATGCCGTTTCCGTGCTGTACCCGGGCCTGAAGCCGGACTGGAACGCTGGTTGGGGTTTCCAACCCCAACCAGCGTTATCAATAAACAGGAAACTTAAGAGTTGAAGTTAGAGACATAGATACCCCACCACTGTTTTCTATCATGCAACAAATCTATCTATAATCAGGAATGAAAGACTGATGGAAGAAAGGCTTATCTCTCCCCCCTCCCCCATAGGATTAGATAAAATTAGAAAACTGCATAAAAGAAAAGGACTATAAAATCAAATGCAGGACTTGCATTTGAAACTCTAACCTTAAGGATTTTGTTGTTTTTTTAAACCTAACCCACCTTATTGCATTGCTACATATAATGGAGCATGTTCTTTAAAATTAGGACTTATGACAGGAACATTGAGTCACACTACGATTTAAATTTGGTGGATAACTAAGGCCTAAGGTTAAGTACCTTTATACTGGAGGCTGGCTGGATGAGCTCGGTGATGGATACCTTGTCTTGCTGAAGCCTTCTTTTGACCAGCTTGGAACAGCAGATGTTGACAGAGTTGAGAACATGCCAGGAGTTGTACTCCACAAAGGAGCGGCTATCAATGACCAACATTCCTTCTGTCCCACTCTTCAAGAGGCTGGCAAGCTTCTTGGGATCCATCACTTTGTGTGGAAGTTTGTCCCCGGCCATGGTAGACTGGTCCCTTCCGCAGCAAGTGGGAAAAGGAAAGGAACACCCAGGGAAGAGAAGCCAGCTCAGATATCCCAAAAGTGAAGGAGGAGGGGGAAGGGGAAAGGCAACTTGAAAACAGTCAACTTTTGCCACGCTGCTAAAGCCCTGTAGGCCAAGTCATTGTGCCAAACCTGAGAAAAAGAGAAAAAGAGGAGGAAAAAGTAGTCAGATATTGCAAGTATGCTATGTTGGTACTGATATATTTTGCCCTAGCTCAGATCTGGGAAAAACTATAGTCTTTAGATACTACTCAATTTCCAGAAGTCCACAACTCTTAAAGTTGCCAAGTTTGGAGACTCTTGGTCTAGAGCAGTGGTTCTCAACCTTCCTAATGCCGCGACCCTTTAATACAGTTCCTCATGTTGTGGTGACCCCCAACCATAAAATTATTCCTAAAACCATTGAAAATATGTGTTTTCCGATGGTCTTAGGCGACCCCTGTGAAAGGGTTGTTCGCCCCCCAAAGGGGTCGCGACCCACAGGTTGAGAACCACTGGTCTAGAGCAAGGCTGTCAAACTTGATTTCATTGAGAGCCATATTAGGGTTGTGTTTGACCTTGGGGGGCTGAGGTGGGCTTGGCCAGGGTGGGTGTGGCCAGCTTGACATCACTGGTGTCGGGGTGCCTGAGCTCCATTTTTGGCCGTAATGGCCTACTGCAACCCTCTGACCGCATGCAGTCCTCCCGAGCTCCATTTTCACTGGCAGAGGTACTGCAGACCGGTCCTTTGCTGTTTCCAGGTCAGCCCCACAGGCCAGATCTAAGCACCCCACGGGCCTTGAGTTTGACACCCCTGGTCTAGAGTCTAAAGAAAGCTCTACTTAATGCTACCATTTCAATCTCCAGAAGCATTCAACTTATTCCCCATGCAGCAGGCGCTAAAGTTCGATAAACAAATCAGCTAGAGGAAAAGGAAAAAGGTATCCTAAAGTTATAGCTTATATCATGTTTCACATCTGATTTTGATTTAATCCTAGATGCTTTATCTGTACTTCACATAATTTACTGATTACTGTCTTACTGCTCCCAAATAACAATCTTCTTTACAATAGAGTTCTTGATGTTTTGAAGAATCTAAGGCTTCTGCAAAATACAGAATTATTATTTTTATTAAAGCAATTTGCTTACTTCCATCCAACAGCCTTCAAAATCACATATTCCAGGTTGCATATACTTTTAATTCATCTGAGCCAAAACTCCGCTTTAATCGTGTAGGCCTCAGAGTACGTTGCAGCATTTTATCACTTTAAAATTTTTCATTACCCAAACCATTATGAGAGGAATATCCTGAATATTGAGCTGAAATCTACAAACCTAGCATTTGAAACTCCTGTCCTACATTGCAAAAATCACAGCACAGAGTATGCATAATTTAATTTTGCATATTAAGAAATGCATATGTATTTCTGTTCGATCACATGCTTGTTAAAGCATCAGGCAGGGATTAAGAAGAGCCAATTAAAATCTTTATGCAGACATGAAACTCACTGGATGATCAAACCAACCAATATTGCTTGAATCCAACTCACAGGTTTATTATTACGGGAATAAAATGAGGGGAGATTCCAAGTAAACCAACTTGAACTACTACAGGCAAGATGGTGTATATAACCATAATGTAGTAATATTTTTTTAAAAATAAAACACCACCTACTGCGTCTGGAGGACCAAACATCATCTAGGATATGCTTCATATTGCATCCATACACAGCTTCTTTGTAGTATTTATGTAAAAGATTCGTATAGCTGCCCACCTTAAAACAGAATTCTGGGCAGCTGGTTAAAAAAAAAATAGAAAGTCAAATTTAATAACAGCTTTTCATTTTTGGAAATTAATGGTTTCAACACAACCCAGGGTTGGAAACTACCATATTAAAAATTCTCACTTACTGAGATTCTCAGTAAAAGAATGGATATAAGAAACTAGCCTCATAGCTTTAATCTGTCAAACTGCACCTGTTCTCTTGAAAAACCTATCTGAAATAGGTTAGTTACTTATTGGTAATAAAACCATTATAAAACATAAATGATTTGCAGTACATTTGCAATTAAAAAAGAAAGACAACCTGTCTTTCTTATTATCAGAAAACCTTACACTGTTCTGGCTAGAAACAAGATTCATGAACTTCAATGGTACTTAAAACATACATATAGTTGTGTTTGAGTGAATCCCAATGCATTTCAATAGGCCTTATTTCCAAGTAGGGGATGGATTTGAGGGATCCTTGGTGGTCTCTGAGCTTGGTTGTTTTCTTGCAGATGTTTCATTACCCCAAACTAGATAACATCATCAGTGCTGAAAACAACCAAGATCAGAGAGCACCAAGGACCCCTCATTTCAACCCTGAGCTACAAATATTCTCCTTTATTGGTACCAAGTAGGTTTGAAAAGGAGTATGCTACCATATATTGTTTACTTACTGATACTAAACTGGAAAACTTGTGCACACACCTTGAATTGTATTGGGGGGGGGAATAAAAAATATAATCACATCTTCTGTCAGGCCCATTGCTAAGAGACCTGAATTATTATGGTCACCTGAAACATTTGGAGGGAGAAGGGTGTCCTTCTGACAGAAATCACAGTAGCCTATTTTTAAAATAAAAAATGGATTAGGTGGAGGATCCCTGATAACAATACCAAAAGTCCTCTTTTGCAATACATTATTTGCCCATTCCTTTCTCTCTCCAGTGTGGATTTTAATTTTTATTATTTGAGTCTTTGGTAAAAGATGAACTGCTCCTTTGGCAGTTGGCTGGAACAACCCTTTCTCTCCTAACTAACAGCTCCTAATTAAGAGAAGTTTGAAGGGGAAGATGGAGGCTCCTGCTACTCTTAAAGTATACTTCATTATGTGCTTTCAGCCACCCGGAGGATTCCCTGCTGTACCTATTGCTACAGAAAAGAAGATAGTCAGAAAGGATGCAAATTGATTGGCTTCTCATCTGCTCCCCACACTCCTTGCCTTCTTCAATCTTTTATCTATGGAGAGGGAGAGGAGAGGAAAAATGAGGAAAGGACCAGCTGAACATTTCTCCAAATTCCACTTTGGAGAAATATTAATTGAAACAGATGGACGGAATGTCCCTAAAGGGAGCTAGATTACACAGGCAAAAGCAAGAGAAGGAAACAGTAGAAAGAAAATGAGGATTGATCAAATAGCAAAGGTCAGCCAATGAACAAGAATTCCATCTTTATTTCCACTTTTAAGCTAAGAAGAAGGGCCAAGATCCAGGGTTTTCAAAAGACAGCTCAAGGAGATTCGGGAAAAATTAATATTTTTAGAAATCTCTCTCTCTCTCTCATTTATATCTATCTATCTATCTATCTATCTATCTATCTATCTATCTATCTATCTATCTATCTATCAATCAATCATCATCATCTATCTTTGTCTTGGCTTTTCTGTGGACAAAAATACAAAATACTTAAGTAACGAATAGGAAATACATAATGCAGAAGAGAAAATTAGCATTGATTGTTTAAAAATGTTATTCAAAGGAAGAGAGTGTGCATTTAATATAAACCTGTTTGTGCAGGATGGATTTCCAGCCTCTGCCCTCCTTTTGTTTTCAACAGTGAAAATGGTTTGTTTGGGATGACTTAGCTAACTAAAATGTTCTGCATTTCTTCATGTATTTGCCTTGGTAATGTCAACCAGCAACCCAGACAGGCTCAGATATTCACAATCTGCTTTCCAGAAATAGAACCAACAACTTTATGAGGGTGTGATGCCCTAGATCAGTGTTTCTCAACCTCAGTAACTTTAAGAGGTGTGAACTTCAACTCCCAGAATTCCCCAGCCAACATGTTTTAAGTTGTCAAGGTTAAGAAACACTGCCCTAGATGACACATACTGTGTAGGGAGGCAATCTTTCTTTAGTGGGAGATAGACATTTTGACAGTTTTTAAAACAAAGGAAGAACTTTGAGAGAACGGTGAGCAGTCTCTGATTACTATTGATATCCACGATGAGAAGTGGTCATCCTTCAGAATTAGCAGAACCAGGCTGCTAGGGAAGAATGTTACCTTCAACCAATATTTTATCACCATCCCTTTACTTATGTTTTAGGCAATAGTGTCTCAAGCCTATAATCTCTTTTCTACTTTTTTCTTTTTTTAAAAAAAATCCACAATTTTGATTTTATTCATCTCCCATGAGAATAGTCTTTCTCCCTGGATGGGCTGAAACCTGTAATCCTGTTCCTTGAAGTGACAACATTACATTACAGAATTTATTTATTTCTTTTTTCTTTTTTTTTTTGTTCCATGGTTATCTGTTCATTTTAGTAAGACATCATTACTATAGAAGCTTTTTTTCTCTCTCTCTCTCTCTCTGCCTCTCCCTCCCTCCCTCCCTCTCTCTCTCTCTCTCTCTCTTTCGAATACCACTCACCAGCTAAATGCTAGATGAGGCAAACCCTGAAAGATAAGACAGTATTTCCAAAGGCAGAAGGATGTAATCAGGATGAAAAGACACAAAGGATTGAGACTTCCCATCTTTTATCCTATAGGTTTAGCCATGCTCCTAACATTTGTTCATATTACTTTTGATGAACTCTTGCCTAACCTTTTTTTTTAAATGATCACTTTATTAAACTTATCAAAGTATAAAATACTAATGAAAACCCTTGCCTAATCTTTAAATGATTCCAGAATTTTTCTACAGTTAAAATCTTGCCTTCATTGGGAATCAATAAGATATCTCTTAAATCTGAAGGTTGACCTCCCCATTTCTAAAACTGAAGTTAGGACCTTTATGAAGATAGCTCTCTGTGGAGTGCCATTCTCTCAGGAGCCTGGGGAACTTCTAAAGGAATATTTTTCTGTTGCAAAAAGGGGATTGAGGGGTTTTTTAGGGAAACTTTTTGATAGATTTTTAAGGGATTTTAAGGGGCGGGAGGGTTGTGTGGATTTGGGGGTTAACCCGCGGGGTGAGGGGTCCGGCCCAGCTGTCAATGGGGCCATGGAGGGTGTGGATTCCAGGGGTAAGGGGGACATTAGAGTCCATTCTGTTGAGGGCTTTTCCATCAACGCGTTGAGTGGGAGGGGCAGATATGGCGGGAGCAGGGGGCCGTATCATGTGGTGGGAGCGTGCACTCGCTATCTTCGAGCGGTGGCGCGCCCCGGTCCCCATAGTCCTTCTCGCACCCCAGGCTGTTCAGTCTCTCAGGGCCCGAGCCTTCGGCTGCTGTTGTGCAATGCCAGGTCCGTGGTAAATAAAGCCCCCCTCATTTGTGATCTTATTCAAGAGGGGGGAGCGGACCTGGCAGGTATTACGGAGACCTGGTTGGGCCAAGAGGGGGGAGTCCCCCTCGTAGATATGTGCCCATCAGGCTTCCGTGCATTCCATCAGCCGAGAGCCCAGGGCAGGGGCGGGGGTGTGGTGGTTATTATAAAAGAAGGTCTTGATCCGAGGGAGACCACTGTTCCACAGATAGCCGGATGTGAATCCCTTTTTGTGAAGTGGGGCCGTGGAGTACAGATGGGCTTGTTGATCATGTACCTGGCTCCCTGCCACATGGCAACGGCCCTGCCCGAGCTGCTCAACGTCATAGCCGAGGTGGCGGTTGGTACCCCCAGACTTTTAGTCATGGGGGATTTCAACCTGCCATCTATCAGTGAAACGTCTCAGGTGGCTCGAGAGTTCATGGCTTCCATGACGGCCATGGACCTTACTCAGTTAATTCATGACCCTACTCACATAGGTGGACACACTCTGGACTTGATTTTTGTCTCTGGTCAGTGGTTGAGTGGCCTTGATATAGGGGATATAGTCATCGAACCCTTGTCATGGTCTGACCACTCCCTCCTTCGACTGGACTTTCTAACCGCTGCACCTCGCTGCAGGGAGGCGGGACCGACCAGGTGGTTCCGCCCCAGGCGCCTGATGGATCCTGATAGGTTCCAGACGGAGCTTGGGGCATTTCCTGAGACTCTGGCCCATGACTCGGCTGAAGACCTGGTGGCCGCCTGGGATAGTGCGGCCGCCGGGGCTTTGGACCGTGTCGTGCCTTTGCAGCCTCTGACCTGGCACCGAACTCACCTAGCTCCTTGGTTCTCTGAGGAGCTGAGGGAGATGAAGCGCCGGAAAAGACACCTAGAGAGTAGTTGGAGGACCAGCCGCTCCGAATCCGACCGAACACTGGTGAGGTCTCATATTAAGACCTACCTAGTGGCAATAAAAGCGGCGAAATCTAGCTATTTTGCCGCTCTTATCGCATCATCAGATAATCGCCCAGCCGCCCTGTTTAGGGTGACCCACTCCCTCCTCCATCTGGAAGCGCGGGATGATCCCTTGCAGGGTCGAGCTGAGGACTTTGTGCAGTATCTGTATGACAAGATCACTCAGATTCGGGAAGGCCTGGCCTCTTACTGGGTAAGTCCGGACGGGATGACTGAGGCAGGTCTTGAGAGTGTTATCTGGGAGGAGTTTGATCCTGTTGCTCCCGAGGACGTGGACAGGATCCTGGGATGGCTGAACGTGACCACATGTTTATTGGACCCGTGTCCCTCCTGGTTGGTACTGGCTTCCCGGGAGGTTACACGAGGCTGGCTCCAGGGGATTGTTAACGCTTCTCTGAGTGAGGGGGTCCTGCCGACCGCTTTGAAAGAAGCGGTGGTGAGGCCCCTCCTCAAGAAGCCCTCCCTGGATCCGGCTATTTTGGCTAACTATCGTCCAGTCTCCAACCTTCGCTTCGTTGCGAAGGTTGTTGAGAGTGTGGTAGTGCGGCAGCTTCCCCGGTACCTGGATGAAGCTGTCTATCTGGACCCGCTCCAGTCCGGTTTCCGGCCTGGGCACAGCACGGAAACGGCATTGGTCGCATTGGTGGATGATCTCTGGAGGGCTCGGGATAGGGGTTGTTCCTCTATCCTGGTCCTGTTAGACCTCTCAGCGGCTTTTGATACCATCGACCATGGTATCATGTTGCACCGGTTGAAGGGGCTGGGGGTGGGGGGCACCGTCCTGTGGTGGTTCTCCTCCTACCTCTTGGACCGGTCGCAATCTGTGTTGACAGGGGGGCAGCGGTCGACCCTGAGGCACTTTGTTTGTGGGGTGCCTTCTGTTCAACATTTATGTAAAGCGGCTGGGCAAGATCATCCGTGGCTTTGGGGTGGAGTTCCATCAGTATGCTGACGACACTCAGCTTTACATCTCCACCCCAGGCCACCCCAACGATGCCCTTGAAGTGATGTCCCAGTGCCTGGAGGCCGTGCGGGCCTGGATGGGGAGAAACAGGCTCCGACTCAACCCTTCCAAGACCGAGTGGCTATGGCTTCTGGCATCCCGATATAGCCAGCTGGTGCCATCGCTGGCTATTGGAGGTGAATCACTGGCCCCCACGGAGAGGGCTTGCAACTTAGGCGTCCTCCTGGATGCACGGCTGTCTTTAGAAGAGCATATGACGGCCGTGGCCAGGGGGGCTTTTTATCAGGTTCGCCTGATCCGCCAGTTGCGTCCCTTTCTGGATCCGGACTCCCTACGCACGGTCACTCAAGCACTCGTCACTTCCCGCCTGGACTACTGCAATGCTCTCTACATGGGGCTCCCCTTGGGGTGCACCCAGAGGCTGCAGTTGGTCCAGAACGCGGCCGCGTGGGGGATTATGGGAGCGATGGGGTGCTCACATATAACACCTCTCCTGCGCGAGCTGCACTGGCTTCCTGTGGTCTTCCGGGTGCGCTTTAAAGTGTTGGTGACCACCTTTAAAGCACTCCATGGCTTAGGGCCGGGGTATTTGCGAGACCGCCTTCTGCCGCCGATAGCTTCCCACCGACCGGTTTGCTCACACAGAGAGGGCCTCCTCAGGGTGCCGTTGGCCAGGCAGTGCCGGCTGGCAACCCCCAGGGGGAGAGACTTCTCTGTGGCAGCGCCTGCCCTCTGGAATGACCTGCCCCCTGAGATACGCACGATATCAGACTTCCGGACTTTTCGTCGGGCCCTGAAGACACACTTGTTCCATCTAGCTGGGCTGGCTTGATCCCATCCTCTTAGTTTTTTAATTAAATTTCGGTTTTAATTGGGTTGTTTTAAATTCGGGCCAAAATTATTTAATTGTTTTTTAAAATGTTTTTAAATTTTATATGCTATGTTTTATCCTGGCTGTACACCACCCTGAGTCCCGCAGGAGAAGGGCGGTATAGAAATATAATAAAATAAATAAAAATAAATAAATAAACCGCTGCCTGCAAAGAAGCGTCATCTAAAACAGAAGTCACGATGGATGAAAGGAATTGCTGCTGTCCACTGGCACTCCTATCCACTCAATCAATCGATCTTCCTCAGCAATTCCCCAGCAAAATGCTGAAAGGTTGCCTGCCCAACCTTTCAGCATTTTTTCCATTCTCTCTCTCTTGGCTCAGCCACTGCTGTGATCCCAGCATATCACCTGCCTGCTCTTCCCTCCTTACCCCAGGAACTTAAAATTGAAGCAAATACAGGACTGCAGGCAAGCTGATGGAGTGTAAAGAAAACAGAAACACAGGTCAGGGCATAGATAGCAGGGGGAAAAGGAAGGAAATGAAGGTGCTAAGAAGATCATAAGGTATGGGCAGACTTGTGGATCAGCTGCACTGGGACACTGGTGGTGGTAGCTGAAGAGAAGGAGGGAAGAGAAGGGATTAGGAAGATTAGGAATGGGCAAACTGGTGGGACATGTTGCGCTGGTAAATCAGCTGTTCAGGAGAGACAGGATGGAGAGATGACAGAAGGCACTGAAAAGATAAGAATGGACAAGCAAGTGGGATGTGCCATGCTGGCAGCTTTTGTGGGAAGGGAGGACATGTGCTATTTGTTTGTTTGTTTATTAAATTTTTATGCTGTGCATCTAAAAGGTGACACCCAATTACTCTAGAATCTGTCTGGATACGTTTTATCAAAATTCTGAAATAATCAAAATGTTCTGGGTTTTCTATTTGCTGAACTACAGCCCAGCTAAAATTATTCAGCAGAATATCTACAATGAACATATTTTTCCATTTACATATACATATACATATACATATACATATACATATACATATACATATACATATACATATACACATACACACACACACACACCCCACACACACACACACACACACATACATGCTCCGCTACAAAACTATTTGATCAGGCTTGATAAATTGACACTTAGAGTTTGAAAATTAATGAGTAGTTACCATCAGCCTCTCCTTTCCCTTTCTCTCCCTCAGGTTGGCCCCACAGAAGCCTCTCCTGTCCTCTCCTCTCCCCTTTTCTCCCTCAGGCTGGCCCCATAGATCCTCTCCTCTCCCCTTCTCTCCCTCAGGCTGGCCCCACAGATCCTCTCCTCTCCCTTTCTCTCCCTCAGGCTGGCCCCATAGATCCTGTGCACTCCCTTCTTTCCCTCAGGTTGGCCCCATAGATCCTCTCCTCTCCCCTTCTCTTCCTCAGGCTTGGCCCCATAGATCCTCTCCTATCCCCTTCTCTCCCTCAGGCTGGCCCCATAGATCCTCTCCTCTCCCCTTCTCTCCCTCAGGCTTGGCCCCACAAAAGCCTCTCCTCTCCCCTTCTCTCCCTCAGGCTTGGCCCCACAAAAGCCTCTCCTCTCCCCTTCTCTCCCTCAGCCTTGCCCCACAGAAACGTCTCCTATCCTATCCCCTTCTCTCCCTCAGGCTTTCTAGCCCCTTCTCTCCATGAGGCTTGCCCCACAGAAGCCTGTCCTATGCTATCCCATTCTCTCCAGAACTATTTTCAAGTTGGGAGGGGAGTAAAATATCGAACTAATTAGCATCAGAGCATGTTATAATAATATAGGAAATACTAATGCTCTGATGGTCATTTTGAAACATCCTTTCTTAGTGAGCACCTAGAAGCCAAGAGGAACATACATGGCAAATTTCAAGTTTGTAGGCTTTACGGTTCTGGATATTTCGTGATTAATGCGTGAGTGGTTTTAGCTTTTATATATATAGATTTGTATATGAAAAGCCGCTGCAAAACAAAGGCTTAGTTTATAATATCATCTTTTTCTCCCAAAGTAAATCTGAGCCAAACTTCATCTTCATGGCCATCCCCAGAAAATAAAACAATGGATGGCCGCAGCCACTTCCAAATCACAAAAGCAAACACCTTACCCGTTAGGAGTGATGGAATATACTTTCACTCTGTTGGCAAATAAGTGTTTTGTGACTGATGATGTTCATCCCAGCAACCATTTTGTGAAAGCATCACAATATTCCCTGAAAACTCTATAACGTCCTATGTTACATACTCATATTAAGCTTAATTTAATTAAGTCTACAGGAATAAAAACATTTATTAAACACCTGGTGAAGCCAACAGAAATCTGCCTTTCTGTGATGTGGTCATAAAAAAAATAAAAACCTACCGTGTTTTCCCAAAAATAAGCTCTCCCCGAAAATATTTAAACACATGCGCAGCTGGTCCCCGCCATTTCCTCTGGTTAGGGTTAGGGAGATAGGGCTGGAAATCAGGTAAGAAGGGAAGAGGATCCCCGTCTTGCTCCACGTGTCTCAAAATAATAAGACTTCCACGAAAATAAGGCCAAGCGCTTATTGTGGGATTCAAAAAAATATAAGACAGGGTCTTATTTTTGGGGAAACACGGTAAATACTGTAATCCAGGCTGAAAATCTTACTTTTTTGCACTCCTTGAAGCTACCTGACAAGCAATGGAAGGCTACTCCTTCAAACATTTTTTAAAAATAATTCTTAGATAAATAAACAACATGTTTTCAAGGGAAGAGTCTGAAATTTTTCCAGTCCTTTCTTGATCAGATTGCCAACTCAAGTAATGACACCGTCTTGGGAACCAGCAGAAAGAGAGTTTGACTTAAGCTGCACACAATAGATTTAAGATTACAATTTAGCCTAACTTGTTTAGTAACCTGGAGGAATGTACTATTTCTCAATCTCTGCAAAATGGAAGTAGCAATGTTCTCTCTCAGACTTAATTACTTTCAAAGTAAATGTGCTAAGAAGACCTCATGTGTTCCAACTTTTAAAAAAGAAAGGTTCTGAAAGTCCACCATCAGATATCAGAGAGACTTACACATAATTATGTAAGTTTCAGAGCGTGGCTGGTCACAAATGGAGCTTTACCAAATTACATCACAAGAATTACGAAGAAAATGTGTACTCTATCAACAAGGAGGCACCACAGACTTCCATGCCAACCCAGTGATAATCCTAAATAGTTCTGAAGTAATTAAAAAAATAAGGCATGAAATAAAACTAAGGGTTGACACATGTCTTACCATCCCAGGATAGTAAGAGCACACAGACACTTAAAAGAGAGAAAGGTTAACATGGGACCTAAATCAGAGTTTGGGGGACCTTTTTATCAGTTTATCAAAGCCACCATAATCCTCTTGAGTGCTTCTTAAGAACATTTCCATAATCCTTTAATCCCACACTTCCCTCTTGAATGTAATAATGAGCAGACAGACACAGGGCCTGAATAAAAGTAATAAATCTGGAGATCCTCTGGCACAAGCTTAGGACAAGGTGGGCATCTTATTAAGACAGGTAAGAATTGGGAAGTCATATAAATTGATTAATAAACAAGCTACCTATTTTAAGAACAGCATTTGATTCCCACGGTGAACCAGGATGGAGGAAGTCGAAACAGTCATGCCAAGAAAGCACTAAACTCCATGTATGTAAATGCTGAAGAGTAAAGATAGGCAATAAAACTGAGGGAAGAAAACAGCATCTAACTGTTAAGATTACATTGCCCATTTCCAATAATAGTACATGGGACTGAGATTTCAGATAGTTGAAAGTTCGCGCCTAAATTCTTTATTTCCCAGGCCAAGGACTTGCCTTTTCTTGCAGATGTTTCATTATCTAAACTAGATAATATGCTAATGACTGGTGCTGATGATCTCACCTAGTTTGGGTAATGAAACATCTGCAAGAAAACAACCAAGCTCAGAGGTTGCTCAGAGGGCACCAAGGACCCCGAGCTATTCACTTTTATTGATAAAGTAAAATATACTTCTGCATGTCAAACGTCAGAATAAAGTAGCTGTAGGAATGCCAAAGTGTAATGCTTGATTCAGCCTTCAAGAATGGCAGTTTATTATATGCAGGATGGATTACGTCCCCACCCCAAAAGGAGCTGTTGGTTTAGAATCCAAAATGGTGGCAGGTTGGCTTAAACTAAGCAGCTATCTATTCTTATTAGGATGCAAATTGGGCATTGCAGAGGAAATCCCTCAACCATCCCTGCTTCTTTCAAGAGCTTAACAACTTGCTTTCTTACCACCCACTCAGTGCCTTATGAAAAATCCCCTCAAATCACAGCGCTACTACAGAATTATTCATATTTTTGCAGCACTGCCAATCAAAAGGCGTAAGTCTTATCAAAGAATTAACACCTTGCGTTTCCACAGCAACTTCAGAAATGCCAGGCAACCGCTCTACCTCAGAGGCCAGGCAAAGTTAATCAGGATTTGCAGTGCAGATAGCCTGGCTCTCAGGTTTCTCAGTCACTGAAAGAAACCTCTTGCAGCTGGAACATCTAGCGATATGATCCAAAATGTAAATTGCCGCCCTGTTAGAGGTAGCACACTTTAAGCTAAAATGATCTGCTGCAAGAATTTAATATATCTGAGTCAGTATAAGCCGGGATTTGTATCTACTATATCAGAGGGATTTCCACTTGGCTTGTTCTGTTTTCTGACTGGTCCTTACAATATCTTTGGCTGGTTGTAAAATGAAACCAACCAATGTTCTAAACAAGCACCACTAAAGAAAGCACACTGCATATCATCTGCATATTTATAATGCTTATTACCATACTTGACAAGGAAACTTGGTATACTGGAGGATTGAATGCAAGCCGAAAAGCTTACATACGTTACATAATGATTTGCTGTGATGAAGTAGTAGGCTTCTAAATGGAAGAGAACTAAGGAGAAATTTCCTGACAGTGAGAACAATTAATCAATAAAATGACTTGCCTCCAGAAGTTGTAGATGCTACAACACTGGAAGTTTTTAGGAAGAGATTGGACTACCATTTGTCTGAAATGATATAGTGTTTCCTGCCTGAACAGTGGGTTGGACTAGAAGACCTCCAAGGTCCCTTCCAACTCTGTTATTCTGTTCTATTAAAATATAAATATAGATATTTGACCGTTGGAATTTTTAAACATGGCAGGCCACCATTGTAGTAAACAGTCACAGCGAGCTGAGGGACTTTTCAGAGAGTCAGGTCTACCTGTTCGCTACCTCATCATTGAACTGATGAGTAGATCAGTTCAACTGACCAAGCAAGATTTTACTGAGAGAGAAGTAGTATTGCTCTGTTCCCAGATTGTTTTGCCCAAACAGTCCTTCTTTTCATCCATCTCATTCTGCAGCAATTCATCAACATGGTTAACCTAGGAGTAGGTAAGAAGGCATTCCAAACATGATATCACACTGACTCCCCAAATTTCTTAAACCAATCCCAAAGAGTTACTGAAATGTTCCACAATTATATGGCAAACTAGGCGTATTTACCACTTAACTGTTAGGCACTGCTAATGATCTAACAGCTTCTTGTATACATATACTTGTTAGCACTATATTTTTTAAAAACAAGAATAAACTATCTAGGAATCTGGAGAGATTCTGCTTATGACACCATCTTTACACAAGCATAAAGGAGAAGGCATTCAGATATTGAGGCTAATATTATAAAAGACACAATTCTCATTTTTTACTTTAAAATTTAAAATTTTATAGTCCTTGGGGGATGAGAATGGGAAACCAACTAATAACTCTTGTTCCTCCACCCATATGTGAAACAATGCTCACCATACTGCAGAATTAATGAAAAATTTCTTATGTTGTTCCTACCTTCTATTAAACAACTGAGACCAAGATTAACAATTTCAGAGGGACTACAATATTCCAGCTGGCAAAAGGGACAGCTCTTAAGTCGATTTGATTGGGAAAAAGGAAACAGAAGATATCAGTGTGTTTTCAAAAATAATTTAGAAGTCTGTACTTTTCAGGCCATACTCCATTTTGACCAAGATTGTTCTCAATAGTGAAAGACTATTCTTCTACTGTGAATGATTTTAGGTATATAATTAAGGTATTTCTAGTATTTGTCTTCAAATCTGAGAACTTAAAAGTTGTTTCTGTTGGCCAAATCTTATATTACATATATTAGACAAGTATTCTCACATCTGAAATAAAGCAGGGCATCATTCTGATGAGTGAGGGGTGAGCATGCTTATTTCTCTGATGGAGAATAGAAAGCGAATTTTAACTTAATTTATTGGCCAATAGATAAAGACAAAGACAGCTCAGCCAATCAATAGCTTGTTCTTGGCCACAAACTGAGTGTATCGCTCACCTTCTTCAGTTTCGCATTAAAAAATAAACCCTACCATCCGAGTATAAAAAGCCAATAACAAGCCTCCCATTTATCTGCCCTTGTCATGTTTGAGGTATTAGGACCACACGTTAAGTGCCAGTTAAAATGATTTATTGATCATGCCTGTATACAATATCTTATCAACTAACTAGTCAGCACTAAATTGCCCTAGATAAAAGTCAACTGAATTCAAGGGGACTTGGACTTAAGACTGTTTATGGGAATATAATGATTCTGGGCTGATTACTTTCTTCACTCTGCCCCCAGGGTTTGCCTGTCCTTTTACAGCCATTCGTGTTTTGGTATTAGAACTCTTCCATTATAGCCATGCTATCTTTCCAGTGAGGTGGGATACAAATACTGAGTGAACAGTTAGTGAATCATGCAACGCTCACTGCTTGCAAACAAAATTTTGTAAAAAACTTGAATGGTAATCCTACACTTGCTCATGATAGCTTAGAAACTTGCAAGGGACATGCAGAGAAATCATGCACACTGTTCTGAGCTTCTGTTTGAAAGTCTGCCAGCAACACAATACGATCCTATTTTGTCAATGGCAAGGATTTAAGCTTATGTAATGGCCATTACATGATTGATCACTCAGCTATAGCATTTCTATCTGCTTTGAAGCAGACATGAGTTCATCTGAAGGCTTACAGTTGCCTTTGTTTATGTAACTATTGAGGGCCTTAATGGTCAATTGCTACTGTAGAGAATATAGCATGTTCAATCAGATTTAATTATGCAAGGTTTTAATCTTTCCACCTTATCTATACTTTGCTGTGGTATTCAATTATAGCATTTCAGTAGAATTATCATACGGTGGTTGCTAAGAAGTAAAAGTTATACCAAAATCGGGGAGGGGGAATCCCCACACCTTCTGTTTCAGTTCTTTCACTTGTTGTGGAAATAAGAACTGTGCTATTCTCAAAATCTATTCAGAAGAGGGGTTTTAGACTGCATTCAAGAGCACACATAGAGTCTTTAGATGACTCAGTTTTTTTAGGATTCCATATGAGCCTGGAAGAGACAACGCTGCTTTAAGCAGCTGTGTTCAAGATAGCTTCAGGCTTGCATGAAAGCCTGCAAAAAAAAAAAAGTGACTGTTTTAAAAAGAGTGTCTTTGCTCTTTAGCATTCCAAATCATTTTCAAAAAAATGTACAGCCCTGCGAAATAATTAACAACTTCAAGGCATAGCATTCTAAGCCATGATTTCCTTCACTTCACTTTGCTGAATCTACCTCAATTGCCAGGATCTAGGTAACAGATTACACCCAAACAATCAAAGCATATTTTCACTCATCAATATTATATCAGTCAGCATCAAGTAACTGGACTGTGTGATAGCGAATGTCAATTGAAAGCTAGTCTAATCGCTATGAGATGTTTCTAGTGAAAGAAAGGCAATTATATTTCTTGTTCCTCTAAACACAAATAATGGGGATGCTCTTATTGAAACACCACTTAGAAATAGGTCAGTCACCATTTTTGTTCTTATTTTGCGAACTTTGGTTGATGGCCAGGCATTGCCAATGTTGGCATCTCCTTTGAACCATACTTAAAGGACAGCTTGGTGCATTAAAGTCCTTCAAAATGTAGCCAACCAAATTCAAAGGAGGAATGATAGCAAGGCAGTGGACTATTCAAGTATCTCCTCAGAAGCCAACAAACAATAACCAAAATTACTGTAAAACAGATCAGTATTTCTAAGGTTCAGGTGATAAAGTCGCATACAAATATGCTATAAAATTAAGAATAAGCCAAAGTACCCAAATATTGCAACTGAATGCCTGCTCCTAATGTCACTTGAAAGGGATGGAGATGAAGCAGAGAATTCTTGCTCCTGTCTTATCTATTTCACAGGATTTGTAATGCTGACAAACACTTCTGAGAGCCCAGACGTTATAAAATTATGTTAATAAGAAGTGCAACATATCTTATTGCAAATGGCAGTAATACCTTACTGTGATAAGAAGAAATACCTGCACTGTCTATATCTTTATATTTCTGCTATTCTGCTACATATGCAATTGCTTTATTAACTATATTTTCTCCTCCTTTTCTCATTTCAGTTTGATGGCGATAGATGCAAAACTCTGGAATTTTATTCTCTCAACAGTCCATTAACATTACTGTAAGTAGCCGTTCTGTGTCTGTAGGAAAATTGCCAAAGGCTGCCTATTACATTTTCAAAAGCATTTTGTCTTTGCGAGGGCATCTGCTTTTAGTTTTCACTAACATGCCAGAAAAGTGAATAAACCAACAATAGCTAAATCAGCATAAATGCACCATGAAGGCTCCATTATATCGCTACAAAATAAAGTCTTGGTTCATCTAACCAAGTTGTAAAGAAACAAACACACTAAAACAAATCTTACAGCCCTGTAACTTTATTAGCTCAGCTGCAAAGTTTAAGATTTCAACAATGACTGAAAATCAAACCCTAATTATTTTGAATATACATTATGCAAATACCCATCAAGGTCTCCATGGGGGACAAGATGGCTGAAATCATGCAATCAAACTCCATCCCTTTTATGTACATAGCATGGGAACCCTGTGTTAAAAATTTAGCCATAGACCAAAAATATGTATAAGAGGGGTTGGACATCCGCTGTACATGTGTAATTGCCATTTTGTCCAGTACTATATGAAAACATGCTTAACAAGCTTTCCCTAACATGAACTTTTCCAAATGAGCTGAATTACAATTTCTACCATCCTGCAACAATATAATCAAAGATCTCCTCAAAAGTTGTACTTAGGCATATTAAAATATTAGCAGCAGGTTTACATATAAGAGAGTAAACGTAGTGTATGGTAGTCATTAAGGAATGAAGCTAGAAACTGGGAGTCTATCAGTTTTATTCTTGCCTTAGACAAGAAGTCAATTGAGTGAACTTGGGCCAGTCACTCTCTCTCAGTCTTGAGAAGGAAGCAATGGCAGGCCACCGCCAAGAAAATTCCTAGGCTTTGCCCAGGTAGCCATGACAAGTCAAAAAATGATTCAAAGGCACCAAAACAGTTGCTAATTAACAGAACAAATGCATTCACCATTTAAGAGCCCCCTTTGCCTTCTTAAACTCAACTCAACCCCCTGGAGATAGTTACCAATAAACTGAAATCAATAAACAAATAAATAATTCTCCATATTAAAATTGATGCACCTTTTTTTGCTGAACTATCAGTTATATTCATAACCATCAACAAACTCTAATTATACAATGAGTTCTTACCCAGGGATCCCCAAGCCCCGGTCCATGGCCCAATAGGAATCAGGCCACACAAGCAATGGGCGAGTGCACAAAGTTCCATTTGTGTAAGCAGCGAGCATGAGTGCAAAACCTTCCCCTCCCTCTGCCCCTGCTAGTCCGTAGTGCCAGAAAGGTTGGGGACTGCTGTTCCGACCAGTTATGTTACCTTGTCCTTTCTACTTCAACTTGAATGGCTCTTTAATAGAATTCACCTTCTCTTTCCAAAATTTAGAATCAGGCAAAGAAACAGGAAAGAAGTATGTCATGGAAACATCAGCTTCAGTTTTAACCTTCGCACATATTAGGATGCAAGACATTACAAATCTGCAATATGCAAAGATTATGTGCCGCCCATTATGTCAGCAATAGAACTAATGCATATTTTTCACAAATACTCAGAAACCTGAATGTAAATGTGAAAGAACTTATAAATATGATGCCTTACTTAAATATCAGGCACATTTTTTCACCACTTAAAAAGCCCAATGAAATTTCATCTTAAAATGGTACATGTATATGTTTTGTCTTCTCTGCTCTATCAGAATATACAGTATTCTATACAGTAGCTACTATTCTAAATATCTTAACCAGGGTGGATTTGATTTAAATCGAGTTGATTTAAATCACAATTTAAATCATGATTTAAATCACTAGTAAAAAGGCTTGATTTAAATCAACTCAATTTAAATCATAATTTTTAAAGAGCAACTGTCATCTCTGCTACTCCTTTGACCCACTGTTGACTCACCGATAGTCCCAGTGTTGCAGAATATATACAGCCTCATGCTACATATCTAAGCTCCATTTCATGCTGAATAAACTAAATTATTTATGTATCTTAAATAGAAAACTATCTTATGATAGATTTTTATCCCAAAAGTTTATTAAAATAAATTCGATAAAAATCAAAAAAATCCAATTTAAATAAAAAAAAATCTGATTTTTTTGATTTTTTAAAAAAAAATCATTGATTTTTATCCACCCTGATCTTAACCACATCAGATTGCAAAACATAAAATGAAAAGTCTAGGATATGAGATGTGTAAAGGGCCTGCCTAAAGGCGTGTTAGTACTGTTTTATAATGCCTTGGTAAGACCATACTTGGAATATTGCATCCAGTTTTGGTTGCCACAATATAAAAAAGATGTTGAGACTCTGGAAAGAGTGTAGAGAAGAGCAACAAAAATGATTAGGGCTGGAGCCTAAAACATATGAAGAATGATTGCAGGAATTCAGTATGTCTAGTCTAGTGAAAAGAAGAACTGGGCTGATATGATAGCAGTGTTCCAATATTTGAGGGACTACCATAAAGAAACGGGGATCAACCTATTTTCCCAAACACCAGGAGACAGAACAAGAAACAATGGATGAAAACTAATGAAGGAGAGAACCAACCTCGAACTAAGGAGAAATTTCCTGACAGTGAGAACAATTAATAAGTGAAATGGGTTGCCTTAAGAAGTTGAGGGTGCTCCATCACTATAGGTTTTAAGAAGAAATTTGTCCAGAAATGGAATCGGGTCTCCTGCTTGTGCAGGGGGTTGGAACAGAAGGCCTTCAATGTCCCTTCAACCTCTGTTATTCTGTTCTGTTCTATTCATTCATTTCACCATTCTCAGTCAGTAAACCTTTACTTAAATAATATTTTCTCAATCAATCCTGATTTAATTATCAGTTATTCCACAATTAAATGAATTAAGGAGCAAATTGTCTTTATACTTCCCTAAACCACCAACTTTATATAGTATATACATTCACACTGTCAGGGGCGAGTAACAGGAGTCACGATAGAGTTCAACAGCATTGTGAGTTTATTCCATGCAACCTATATACAAGAACCTGATCTACTAACAGTCAAGGCAAATTGGTGCCAGATAACAGTCATCAGACTTCGGGGAGGGAGGGGGAATTATGTCTCTTTCAGGGGTGCAGGGACTGTAGACTGATGATGTGTTTGACCCGACCCCCAAGCTCCACCTGGTCATCTCCTATACACATACTAAAAAGCAACAACAGAGTTACTTTTATGTGGGTACAATCTGAATTTCAAATTTCACATATTGCTGAACTTTAGGTCCAATCAGGCCCAACTACAATGGTCTAATAGTAAGTGATACTCTGAGTTATAGTTCAACACCAGGTGAAAGACTCACTCTGATGACTTGGAAATAAGTCCCATTCTACTTAATGCAATTCATTCCAAGTTATTTATACATAAAATTATAGCTTAGAAGAAAGTGCTATTTACAGAGATAGTATAAAATTTATAATTAGATTGTTGGATTCATAATGATAAGCTATGAGCTTAAATATCAGCTTAATTATGAAGTTCAGCCCACTGAATAATTTACTGTACAGCAAAATACAAATAAAACAAAGTGTCATCTTAATCATCTGACGTTATTGTTGTCACCCATATTAATCTCATTTGCAGAGCAGACAGCAATGAGGAAATAACTGCCAGAATAATCTAAAATCAGAGAATGTGTTTATGAAGATCCATCAAAATTCACAAGCTTTCTGAACTTTTAGAAATCTTTATTTGGCAAATTTAAGGAGGAAGGCTTAGGAGTTCTTGAAAACTTTCTACCCTACTGTGTGGGTCAGGCCTACATTCGGAGAACTATAAAACCATGCTTACACAATCTGAAATCTAAATCCAAAAGAGATTATTTGTGGTTTAAGTGACATGCAGGATGATAGCCAGTAAATTGGTCCAGAAATCAACCATCTTGACTTCTATTCAAAAGTTCCAAAGAATGAATAATGGAGAATGAGAATAGGGTCCAATCAAGAGTAATATGCTAGAGAATCTAAGACACAAAGTACTCAGTCTCACAAACTCACAAACAATACTTATAACAACAAGCCACTTCCAAAGAGCTTTCTAGTAAAGATCCTTTTAACCCCACCTTTACTCAACTTTTACTCATTAAGCCTGATCTGTTTGCAAGTTCATCTAAATATTCTGTAGATTTTTCATGCCCAAGATTGTCTTCATACATGTAAGAACTTGGATGTGTCTTCATCATCTGATATGGCAACCGTATCTCTTCATTTGGGCTAGATGACATCAGTGGATGAATCCAGGTCAGAGTCTTGACCAAAACAACTTGAACTAGTAGAAACTGATTCTGACCCAAATCCTGTGATAGTTTGGGTGTAACAGCCTCATTATGGTTATATTATACCATATATTATATGGTTATAATATTATTTGGTTATAATATTATATTATAATATTATATGGTTATATATGGTTATATGGTTATATTATATATTATACCATATATTATATGGTTATAATATAGGTATATTATATTATAATATACCTATATTATGGTTCATTGCACAGTTAACCAGATGTTCAGCTTGGATTTGGCATTTTTATCCAGCTATTGAGTCCTTACCAAGGGCCTGGGATAGGCTGATGTGGATGTTTGATGGTTATTATTACATGTATCGTCACAGATTGTAAACTGTTTTAAGTAAAGCTGCAACTGACTGATGTTGATTTTGTCAATGGCGATGGTGTTCAAGTGGTGGTCCAGGTGTTTTGATTCCATTCAAAGCACTTATTAGTATTGGTACGACGTTTGCTTTCCTTTGCCACAGTTATTCTATTTCTATTTTGCAGGTCTTTGCCTTTTGTTATTTTCTATTACTATTGTGGTGGTTATTGTTATTTTATATTCTGAAGAACTGAGAAGATACCACAACACTATCATGCTTGTGCTATTTTACTTAGTCCAAATAAAGATATATTACCCAACTGTGGAATCTGCATTTTTCTCATACCCAACATGGCTACAATTCCTTCTTTTGTCTGAGAATAAAGAGGTTTTATTTTAAATATGTTTGCTTGCTTGAGTCCTTGATTTTCTTCCAATTCTATATTGGTTCAAATATTTCTCAATAAAAAACCAAACTATTTGACTCTGCTTAACAAAAATTGAATTTTTGTTAAAAGAAAAAGAAACGATCAAAACTCAACCTCCTCATTTTATGTGTATGGCGTCATTCCGGATTACACTTTCTCTTGTATTGTGTCAAAGAAAATCCTCCACCTTTGTTCAGACTTATTTTAGTTAGAATCTAAATGCTGTAGGCCCCTTGCATTTGCTGTAAAATATGCTGTTCATTGCTACAAAAGAAATGCACACTAATAAAAATGCCTCTAGATTGTCCTTTGTCTAGCAACTGACTGGGCCTTTGACTGCCACAGACAGCATCAAACTGAAAGTTAGGAAATGTTTACCAGGAGAAGATATACTATCACAAAGGAAAATGGATTTCTTGCCTAGCCAGAATATTCTGCAGGGGAGGGAGGCAGCGAGACCTCTCGATTCCTCTTGTTTCTTATGGTTCAATTCCCCTGTACACATTCTAGGTCTGACTCTTTTTGGAATTGGGGTGATTTCTCTTGGTCAAGCCTTTCTTCATGACAGATACATTGCCACCCTGGTGACTGAGACTGCATGCAAATGAAGTGTAAATCACGACACACACACCCTCCCTGCAAATTATACCAATATTGTATTGCCTTTTGAATAACCGTACAGTAATCAAGGCTTTTTTCCAATGTACAGTTCTCCAGCCAACCAGCCATTTCTACCTGCCTGCCTGAGCAATCAGAGATCTTACACTCCTCTCGACAGATTATAAGGAAAGGTGGGGAGAAGGGAGGTGAGCATGCAGAGAATGGGAGGGATCAATGAAGCTGTGGGGTTTTTTTGCAAGCCATATCTGTAACTGGACTGAAAGAGAAGTGGGTTGCTCTCCTCTAAACCCTTTGGGACTTTATGAATGGAATAAAATAGGGCTACATGGTAGCCTTTGGCAAAATATATGACAGTGTGTAGCTGCATATAATCTTTAATAATGGTTGATTGCAAGCATTCAGAAAGACAAACAGAATGCAATTAGGCTAATGTGGCTAAAAGCTTCTTACTCCAACATACCTTTCACATACATGCATGCTCACTAGACAAATACGTAGAATTGCGCAGACACAAATACATAAATTCATTCAGGCTTGCACAGTTCACATGCAAAATGAGTCAGCTGACCCATCAAATTTTCTCACTGCTGCCTGCTCAGCACACTTCCCTGGTTTGGGTGTACACAAGCTCTTTAAGCTTCCTGACAAAGGGCTTTTTCATCAATAGCAGTAAAAGTGCTATCTGAAAGGTCCAAATATGAAATATATTAGTTAAACTACAGAGGTCAAAATGCATGTTGGGTTTAAAAATAATTTTCTTTCATTTACTCTTTCTCTCTTTCCTACGTCAAGACAATATATCAGGGTCAGACCTTAAATCATGTTTCAGAGTCACTTTGATTTAGCAGCTTGAATGATTACAGTCACATCCAGCCTTTCATTGAAGAACTCAAGGGACCCTCCACAGGGCTCCTTCCTCCTACTTTTCTGAACAATGAACTAGTAAGGTAGCCTTCACCAAGACAGACAGACAGAAATAGAGAATATGGCTGGCTTGAAATCATCCACTGAGCTTGTGTGACGAGTCTTTCTGGTGCCATTTCGACTCCTTAACCACCTGCCCACATAAACACTAAATCAAGATTCAAATCCCTATTCACCTTTACTACACCTTCTCCTGTAGGTTTGGAGATGTTTAAATTCTTTAGATGTTCTACAATTCTAACAAAATAAATCATGGTACTTTGAAGGCATGTTGCAGCCAAATCCAGTTAATGTGGGGCTTCCCCTCTACGATTTTTTCATAGTTCAGTGAGGTTTCTGCAAAAACTAATATTCAATTAAACAGTTGCAGAATTTTAGGCATTATTTGTTACAGTTCATTCTAAGATTACAAATTAATCAAAAACAGAACTTCAGTTTATAGACTATGAAGCTGAGAACGATGCTATGAAAGCTATGAAACAAACACAGATCACACTTTTGATAAAAGGAAAATAAAAACAGCTAAAACCTGGTTGTTTTAGGAAAAGGCCTGTTTGTTGTAGAACCACAATACAACAGCGGAGCCAGTATCTTTGTCTTTAAGTATCCCAATTTTCCACCACTATTACTCTTCCGTACAAGAACGATTTCAACCTGGCCCAGATACTATGTGCCAAATCTTCACAGACTTCAAGAACGCTTCTTTATCTTGGCCCATCATGAAAAAAAAGTTTCTCCCTGGGCTTTGTTAAACTAGGCGCAAGACAAATAGGGGTGCAGAGCCTTAGTAAGAACCTAAACAGGGCTACAAGTCTGTGTTTTGGAGTAGTCAAGCGCTGACTCACATTACAAACATGGTTGCTGGCAGAAGCCCAAACGCATTGTGGTCGGAACGGCTTTTAACTCTCTTTAATTCACTATGTATTGACTTAGCTGTTCTGCTAAAGGCACCAGCAAGTGGAACTTTGCACAGGCGCCCGTTCCCTATCGCCAAGGCTCTGGGGGCTGAGCAAACTCTTCCTAGCATCAGGAGCACAGCCAGTCCTATGAAACCACCCCCACCTCCCAAGAGCATCAGAGCCTTCAAATTTCAGCATCCCAAAAGAGCGTGTGAACCTCGTCTCCCTTTGGGTTTTCTTTCCAAGCCTGGCAACAGGAACGACAATAAAGGGGAGTAGAAGCTATATTATACATACATACATACATACATACATACATACATACATACATACATACATATATATATATATATATATATATATATATATATATATATATATATATCCCCTCCTCCCACACACACCACCAGCAACACCTTCAGATCTTTTTTTTTTTTAACTGACCCTGGGTATATAAATTGTATCTCTCACCCCCAACCCCCTTTAATCCTCCTTCTACTTCAACACACGTCATAAATATGCGATGGGTTGGTTGCAGGTCTGTTTTCTCCGCATCACCGCTATCGCTGCTGCGCCTTTGCGAATGCCCGCAAGAGCGTTCCTACTCGATCCTGCAGCAATTGTGCATTAAACGCGCACACGCAAACTCCGCCACCAAAGGACCTGCCCCCGCCCGAACAAACTTCCTCTTACAGGGGGAGAAGAAAAAAACAAAACAAAAACAAAAGCAGGCAGACCAAATTCACGCACCGTCGCAGATTAAACAAAACCCATTCTGCAGCCACATTTCATCCCCGTTTCCGTCTGCGGCACGCAGGAGGCGGCGTTTGGGTCCTGATGTGGAAGGCACTGCAGTACATGAAGGGGAAATCCTTGTCAGGTTCCCACAAGATTTCAGACCCGCAACGTACCTTTTGGTCCTGCAGTGCTGTGCGGGATGAGGAAGCCCCCGCTCTACTCTTCCCCAGCTCCCGTGCAAGGCAACCCCTTTAATACGTGGGAAAACTTACCCGCGCCTGGCACTTCCTCCGCAGCCCAAGATCAAAGCCCTTGCAGCGTTCCGACTAGTTGCAAAATGCTGCACATTCGCCAGGATGATTAAACCACAATTACGAGAGGATCTGATGGGAAAGGCTTGGGCAAGCGCTGAGAAGGCAAGTTCTTAGCCTTTTGCAAACACAACCACGCAGCCACACCGAACTGCGGTCATTATGCCAGCCGAGGAAACTAGGGAGCAGGCATATCCCCGCACCGGGGACGCGGGCGCGCGCGCGGGCGCTGTGTTATGTTGGGAGGAGTGGGGGTTGGGGGGGGGCGGAATAGCACAGATAAGCATTAAACAGGGCTGAAGGATCCAGGAAGACAGAAGGTTGCACTTTAGAACTAAAAATGAACTGAGGATTAGGTCATGCCTTGAAAAAAAGCACCTGACGTCATCCCCAGCCAATCAGAGAGGGAGGCTCAGGGGCAGGATGACGTCAGCCTCTGATCCTGGGCTTTGGGTGCAGATTGAAGAGAGACAGGCAGGCAGAATTGCAATTTAAAAGGGGCTAGATTTTTCTTTTTGTGCTTCATTCCTTTTCAGGTTCTTTGTGTGTGTGTGTGTGTGTGTGTTTTTGCGAGCTCTTAAAAAGGAAATGCTCCGGTGTTCGGGGGAGGAAGCCGGTGCAGAGGGATTGTAGCAACATAACACAAAACCTGTCGTTCTAAATCTACATGTCATTTATCGTTGCAGAAGGGAGGGTAGGCTGGCACAGAGATAAATCCTGCTGCTGGAAAGAAAAACCTGGCAATTGCTCCCTCTCTTCTTCCCACAGTGCTAAGAGCAAAGAGAAAGTGGATTGAGTAGTTGCAAAACGAATTAAGACCCCCCCCCCAATTCTGAATTGCAGAGATGGACTGAGTAACCTCCATTAGGAATACATAACCCTGGCACTCAAATTTCAGCCATACCTTTGATGTGGAAAATACCCACCAAATACTGGGGTAGATGACCACTTCTTAGGAGAAAAGGCTAGTGGTGTTATACTGTTACTACCGGTAGTTGTATTGCATAATTGTATAACCCTGTTGTGCTGCTGCTACTGCAATAAACAATAATGCAGGCAATAGTCTCACACAGTATTTGTTATTTTATTCATATCATATCCAAGATTGGCTTGAATTGAGCAAACTCCCTGTATTCAATCAGTACCCCCTTCCCATTTTAACTAGTATCCATTCTCTCCTTTGTCATTTCAGGTGTTGCTCTTTCTTTCCCTTCCTGGGTGATACATGTCAGAAATATATGCAGTCAGGAAAACTGTATCTGAGATTTGTACACTTAATCCTATAATACTCTTAATCCAAAAAGCAGATAAATAAAAGGGAATGAGTAGATGTGATCTCTCCCAAATTCCTGTCTTGTGTAGGCTACAGTTTAATACATGTTTTCCCCTCCTCATTATAGATGTATGGGCTTTTAATACGTGTAATTTCATAGGAGAGATGTCTTAATATTATACCACATCCAATCGGCTCCTTACATGCCCAAGACATGCCCAAGTGTTTCCCAGTTCTTTCTCAATCATCTACTTTTCCAAAAAAAATGTATTGTTTGTTTATTTATTTATTTATTTATTTATTTATTTATTTATTTATTTAGTCAGTCGCATTTCTATGCCACCCAACTCCCAAGGGAGTCTGGGCGGTTTACAACAGAAAATAAAACAGTGCAACAATATCCTATACAAAAGTTAAAAGAAGACATTAAAACATTAAAACATTAAAGCATATATTTTCAAGAAGATACGCTAGCAATTATGTAGAAATTGATGACAACATACTTTTCAAATTTCACTATAGAAATGTAGAACAAATTATCTACAGATCTACAGATTAGAGCTATCCTAGATTGAAGGGGCTGGATTGAAGCTGATTTTATTATATGTATTTATTAATCAAATTTATATAGCCATCCATTCACAAAAAGTAACTCTGAGAGCTATCTATCTATCTATCTATCTATCTATCTATCTATCTATCTATCTATCTACTTACCTACCTACCGTGTTTCCCCAAAAATAAGCCCTCGCCCAAAAATAAACCCTCCCCGAAAATTTCATCTGGTTATGGTTAGGGAGACAGAGCTGGAAATCAGGTAAATTAGGTCTTGCTCCATGCGCCCCAAAATAATAAGACACCCCCCCCAAATAAGACCAAGCGCTTATTTTGGAGGTCAAAAAAATATAAGACATGGTCTTATTTTTGGGGAAACACAGTACCTGCCATCTATCTATACACTCATATGGGACATTAAAAAAATTAAAAAGTAACATTAGGATAAAGAATAATTAAAACTAAAAGGTATGCAAACCCCATACTGAGAGACAACGAATGCATCCAGCCTCAAGGGTGGAGCCATCTAATCAAGCTTCAGGCTCCTTGGGTTGACCAGGCCTGATGACATAACCAAATCTTGAAGGACTTCTGAAATAACAAAAGCGATGGAGCTGATCTAATGTCAGGAGGGAAAATGTCTGATAAGGTGGGTGCTACGACAGAGAAGATTTACCGCCTGGAACCCACCAAATGTAGTCCCTGGCAGATGGTATCCTCAACATGCCCTCTCTGTCGAATCTAATAAGCCAGTTTATATAATCCTGATTGCTGGGATCAGAAAATAAATTAAATCATATACATTTAGGCTGTCAGTGGATGAGGGAAAGAAAGAAATTGTCATTTTACAAGGTCATAAAAGTTTGAATTACTGCTGTTGGAAAATAGACCTAAATAAATAAATGAATACAAGATACTCAAAAAGCCAGACAATATTTGATTTCAAGGCTGTGTTTGCCTGATTGAGAGATAAGGACAAAAAGGGGTGTGTTTTAGCCTTTTGCCTGACATTTAATAATCCTACTTAGGTAGGATTTAGGATATTGTATACAGGTAGTCCTTGACTTATGACGACAATTAAACCCAAATTTTCTGTAGCTAAGCAATGGAGTTGTTGAATGAGTTTTTCCCCATTTTACAACCTTTTTGCTATAATTGTTAAGTTATTAATTCTACAGTCAATAAGCGAATCTAGTTTCCACCATTGACTTGAGTTGTCAGAAGTTGACTGGGAAGGTTACAAATGGTGATCATATGACCCCAGGACAGTGCAACTGTCATAAATACATGCCAGTTGTCAAATGCTTGAATTTTGAATCACATGATCATAGTGATCCTGCAACGGTTGTAAGTATGAATACCGGTCATAGTCATTTTTTACAGTTCCATTGTAATTTTGAACGGTCGCTAAACAAATGGTTGTAAATGGAGGACTACCTGTATATGAATTTCAGCTTGACAGGTCTTACTAAACGGCCAAGCTCTGGAGTTTAACTACCCTATTGCATTAAAAGTTGGAAGAGGGGAGTTTGCTAGCTTATTCTTATATCACCTAAAACAGGGCTGTCAAACTTGTATCGTCAAGGTGGCATCATGTGACATATTGGGACTCCCCCCCCTTGCTGAACTGGGCATGGGTGTGGCCAGAGCATGACGTGTCCGGCCCATAGGCCGCGAGTTTAACAGCCCTGACCTAAAGCAAGGCTTCTCGAACTGATGATTGAAATTCCCAGAGGTATATGTGAGAATCATAAACTCAATCACTGAGCTGCGGTGGCCCAGTGGTTAGAGTGCAGTAATGCAGGCTACTTCTGCTGACTGCCGGCTGCCTGCAATTTGGCAGTTCAAATCTCACCAGGCTCAAGGTTGACTCAGCCTTCCATCCTTCCATCCTTCCAAGGTCGGTAAAATGAGGACCCAGATTGTTGGGGGCAATATGCTGACTCTGTAAAACCGCTTAAAGAGGGCTGTAAAGCACTCTGAAGTGGTATATCAGTCTAAAGTGCTATACGCAGTTGGGGAGGAACAATATTTAAAAGTCCCAATCAAGTTTTTTGGGCAAAGTGGGAGCTTGCTCTGGGATTTTGCTCCTTGCTTTGCTTGCACAAACCCACAGTGGACAGTTGCTGTACAGATTAATATACAGATTAACATTTAATTATTGCAAGTGATATATTTATTTGTCGTCCAGTCATAACCCCAATAAAATCATTCATTTTATGCAGAGTCACTTAATCATTTGGGAGACTGGTCCCACAAAGCTTGAGAATCACTAACATAAGTATCTTGGAATTGCACAGCTCTGAACTTTTTAGTGTTAAGATTACCCCCCTCAGTTTATACCAGAGGTGGGTTTCAGCAGGTTCTGATCAGTTCTGGAGAACCAGTAGTGGAAATTTTGAGTAGTTCAGAGAACCGGTAGTAAAAATTCTGACTGGCCCCACCCCCATCTATTCTCTGCCTCCCGAGTCCCAGCTGATTGGGAGGAAATGGGGATTTTGCAGTAACCTTCCCCTGGAGTGGGGAGGGAATGGAGATTTTACAGTAGCCTTCCCCTGCCACTCCCACCAAGCCACACCCACAGAACCAGTAGTCAAAAATTTTGAAACCCACCACTGGTTTATATCTACACTGAATAAAGAGCTTTCTTAAAGGGATGTAGTGGGCAAGAAAATGGAAGGATGGAGAAGTGTTCTCAACAATAAAACAAACATTAGGAAGCTTGATATCAGTCAAGTCGTAGGGACCACCCAGCAAGAGTCACTGAAGGGGTTATTCCTACAATCAAGGGAATAGGAACTGAATAATATTTCCAAGCTTTCACTAAATGAACAGAGTAGGGGTGGCCAAGCAGCACGTTCCTCCAATCCTGTGATTTGCAGATAGGCAGAAAAACTCTGCCATCATTTTGGAGAGCCAGGAGATGTGATTGGAAAGGCACTGAATAAGAAAGGGGATTCAGTACCTGCTTTTAATGATCTTGGCATGATAAAAGGGGCTTTTCACTGACAACCATGTAAATGGTTTCGGTTATCTTAAATGAAAGTCTTTTTTTTTTTTTAGCCAAACATACATGAAATTAAAGGACTTCCATGCATTCATATTTAAATCATTTTAAAGTTTATCCCAGCAATGGTTGTTATTAATAAGAAAAGGAGGAAGCATCTGCTTTTCAAATGGAGGCTACCAAATCCCATTATTAGGTTTTCTTTTTAACTTTCCCCAGTGAATGTGGCTGGGCTGAGGCCTGCTGAAATGGAAGTCTAAAATGTTGACTTGCATCTTCAGGTTTCAGATCCAAAAGGCTGTTTCTGCCCAATTTCTCCTAAGATTCCCTCTTGAACAATATAACTCCCCACCCACCCACCCAATATCAATAGTCTCTGTCCAAACTGCCAAACATGGGATTTTTTTTTTAAGCACTTCAGTTTTGTCATGTTGCTCGGTTTTCAGAGAGAGAAGGCTTTTTTGTTCAAAAAAAAGATGCAAAATGTTGTAGCTGCTTGATTTCAGGTTTCTAAATATTACTTTTATTGCATAATAGCTTTGCTTTATTTGACACTTTACACAGGATCTAAACAGCAGCATCCTCCATTTGTAGTCCTGCCTATTTTTCTTTTTCAATTTATATGTCAGCACTTCAACCTGCATTTACTCTAGTGCTGACATAAGAAGGAGAAGAGGGGGCAGCTGGCAAGAGGACACTTGACTTCTCACCTACTTATTTTCCCTGAAGATAATATCCCCTAGGAGATGAGATGGGAGGGGGGGACATTCCTGGGAGCTGAAGTAGTAGATATGGGGAGAGTGATTTGGGAAGAGGGCCAATGAGACGCAGAGAATTGGGGAATGGAAAGGGAAGGTTTTGGGTCAGGAAGTCAGTGTTGGCTACGCCACAATCGGGGACAGGTTGTCGTGCTTAATAAAATGAAAGATTTCTTCAAAGACTATTTGTTTGGAAATGCAATTTATTTTATTTGAGACGACATCGAAACTTGACATTATTTTCAGAGAAAATACATTAGGAAGGAAAAAATGGAGCTACTCCACACAGTACTTTTTGATAATTTATTCTTTCAGTTATTTAACTCAAAAAACCCAGGAATTCCATTTAAGGACATAATGGGATGTTATAAAACTAATAGAGTATTTGTTAAGGATATTGTTGTTGTGTTACCAACCAGCAGAGTAAATGCACAAGGAAACGTTGCTGAGAGCAATGAATAAGAGTTATGCAAACTGGTTTATCAAAAGCTTACTTTATAGTAGAAAAACAGTCTCATAGTCTTTAAACAAAGTCCAAGTCTTTGCCAGTAAATCAGTCCAGTAGTTACAGATATCTTCTTACCAAACAAACATTAGTTGGTTAGAATAACAAACTCACTCTGGTTCACAAACCACGATGGTAGCAGATCCATCAAACGATGATTAGCAGATAACAACTCCTCTCAATGGTAACTTTATCATCAAACTGAATACGTTACAGTACCTTGCATAAATACTCTCACAACCAGTCATTATCTAATTACAACATGACTCAGCATTAAAGTCACATAATACATTTACAGATTAAAGTTACAGTACACTTATATTGCCTGGACAACTTGTTAGGCTCAAACCATATCCTAACAGTATTTCTCAGATATCTGTATTTTTTTGGGACAACATAGCAATTCTATTTAATTTAACCAGCTAGATGTACTAAGATAGGCTTACAGGGGTTGAGGGAGGGAAGTCGATGTCACATACTTTGTGACATCACCCAAATAATGGCAATTATGTACTAGATGACATTTGCTTCATAATGCACATAACATCATTGTGGTTTCTTATAGGCCTATATAGATATTTTTAAAAAATATTTCCAGAAGCTATTTTGTGGTATAAAAGGAATGTTCCAAAAAATACAAACTTGTTATTTGGTCTTGCTATTGGCTATACAGTGATACCTGGGTAGTCAACTATTGTCATGGCCCTGTCACATTGCCCCTGAGTCCGCGGAGGAGGATGAGCTGGAGCTGGGGCCAACAGAGGTTGAGGGAGAGGCCTCGTTGACTTTGGAGGAACACGGGGAGGAGCTGGATGAGGCTACCTCGGGTCCCTCAACTTGGGACGGCTTGCCAGCAGGGCAGAATGGGGACAAGATGACCAAGAGAGGGGGGGAAGAGAGGGCAGGCAGTGGAAATGAGGGGCTACGGAGCTCAGGTGATGAGCTAGGACCGCCCCCTCCTGATCCCTGAGAATGGAGAGTGGAGAGGAGGCGGGAACAGCACAGACCAACCTGAGAACTTGGGAGGAGAGCACTCCACCCTCTTCACAAGGCACACCTGCAGACTGAGACTTAAGGAGACACTGTAGGGAGGGGCACTTGTTGGGAATAAATGCTGAATTCATGGAGTTGTGTGTGCCATTGCCGATGTATGGAGTTTGTGGATTCATTGCCTAAGTCCTTTGCTTCGTGGACTCATTGCCTTGTTCCCCTGCCCCACTGGATTTCTTGCCTGGAAGCCGTTGTGCTAACAGCATTTTGCTGGACTATTTGCAGCCAAAGGCTGCTGGAGGTGTGTGTGTGAGCGTTTTGCTCTGGGACTTGCCATAAACATGGGAGCGTTTGGGGGAAAGTTGGAGTAATAAAGGGGAGTTTGAACTATCAGCTGACTATATTGCCTCTGTGCCTTGCCTTGAGTCATCACAACTGCTTTGAAACTCATAGAATTTGGTATTCAATGCATTTTGACATGAAAATTCTGTCCCAGTACTCTTCCTTGGTTTGGTACACAATGCACAAGCTAGAACATGTTGGTGTCAGCTGCCTTATAACTCATTACATTATTCCTTATGGGAAAAAATTATTTGGTACTTATTATTTTTGGTATTTATCACACCTCCTGGAACCAATTAGCGATGAGTACCGAGGTACCACTGCATTCTGAAATCTGGATGGTTGATCCTGAGTAAGGGTTAGTCCTATAGAGCATCTTTAAGAGAGGGAGTTGATTCCCCCAATTAAAGATTTGGATAGTTCGTTCCATTGCTATGAAATACAAACCAGACCTACCATTATTTTTTAATACCTATAATTTAATATCTATTTCATAGCAGAAAATGTAATTTTAAATAGTTTATCTTTTTTAGCTTGCAGGATAAAACAACAAGGAACCCAACGTCTATGCAGTAGCACTTACGTGCCCATATACTTCAGCATTTTGTTTGTGAAAATATCCAGCCCAGTGCCCAAAGGAATATTGCAAACAGAAAAGAGACTGAATGCAATAATGACCTCTGAAAAATAGACAGTTAAATATTCTGTACAGTTCAGCTAATGTTTTTTCCTTTAAGACCAAAAATCCAATAGGTAACAACCTGAACAAGGCCTCAGTTGTGGTTATCACATAAAGAAGTGCAACTGAAACATTTTGATCGCTAACATCCATTTCTCATTACACAGGTAGTATAAAAATAATTATACATGTGGACTTTTTTAAAAAAAACTCCAATTGAGCAAATAGCAGAGACAATCCTATGATGATGAGCGTACAGCTATTAGTCAATTAAGTTTTTCAAAGTAAAGAAGATTAACGCTGGATTATCCTGAACATATATGGAATCCAATTTTATATGATTGTTGATAAATTCTAAAGTCCTAAGCATATTAATAAATAGTTGCCCCATAAACTTAATTGGTGCATATGTAAATTTGCCATGCTTACATGTACTGAGTTAGATCTTTCTGTTCAGTCATTTCATCCCTTGCACAATGAACAATGTTTACATCCAGCAATATTTCATTGCTGTGACACACAACCTGATATTTGTATTTTTTTTTCTCCAAAATACATACACAGATGACAAGTGGTAGGAAAAAAAATCAGTTCAATACTGATTGAATACACTTCAATAAAGAGTGTTGATTTTTTTTTTTTTGCCACCAGCATTTTTCACAGTGAGAAAGTGGAAAGAACTGGCCGATGTTGCAAATGGAGTGGTTGCATGATTTAGCATTCCAGTTAACTGGTTTAAATGGAATTTATTGCTACGTAGATATATGTGAGATTGCATGGATAATGGTAGGGTGGAGTAGACAATCCTTTAATTTCAAGAGTGAATAATGTGTGCTTCAGTGTGAGAAAGAGCATGCATATAGCAAGCAGGGTTCTTCAAATGCCATTTTTACTGGACATTTCCCAAGTAATCTGAAAAAAAAAATCCTAAAAGAAGGCAGAGCTGAACCATTTCAAGAAAACTGCATGACCTTAGTTCTCAAGATGAGCTTGACTTGAGAGTTTCTTTACCATTTTGAATCTGCCAGCTTCAGTGGGGATCAACCTAAGGTAAGGGAGTATGGGCGTTCTCTCATTTATTCTGCTGTAGAAGTGAAAAAGCCAGTGCTGCACTTAACATCTGCTATGGGCAGAGATGAAGGAACACAACTTCCAAAGGAAGAGTTTGTTCTCAGTGAAGACTATGGTAAAAGGGCAGATAATCATGCAGAACCTAAAAGTAAAGGTTTCCCCTGTCCAATCATTTCTGACTCTAGGGAGTGGTGCTCATCTTTGTTTCTTAGTTGAGGGAGTCAGCATTGTCCAAAGACTCTGTCAGATGTAAATGCCTTATTCTCTAATGTGTAAATAATGTATATATGGAACATCAGGGGTTAACTTATTCTTTGGACTTTAATGTATTCATAATTTACCACTCCCATTCCTGGCTCCACCCCTTGTATATATAAGGAGCCATCCTCCCCATTTTCCTTGCTTCTATCTTGAATATTCAGCGAATATAGAATGTCTATTATGATTAAAGAGAAATATATTTAAATCTCTAACTTCTATTATCTTTATTGAGTCTGATCCTGAAAATATTGCAACAAGCTGGTAGCAGAGGATGGTTAATTGACTCAATAAGTAATTAAAAATGTCCAAGAAAGATAGGCCCAACACCAGGGCCTACAGCAAAGAAATAGAAACTGATCAAGAGATGATCAACGAATCCACTAATGCGATTTCGAGAGAATCCGAAGAATACACCACTGAAGAAGAAGAACTGATGAGTGAAAACAACGACCAGGAAGAAATTGAGATAGAAAATAACGAACTCAGGTCAGAGATATTAAAGATACTAAAAAGCCAAAAGAATGATGAAAGCCTCATCGCGGACCTCCAGGAGATGCTGAGGAACAGCGGAGCAGCGAGAGAGAAAAACGTCATTAAAGAAAAACCCAAAGATCAAAAAACTGTGAGTGAAATGACTACTGAGAAAATAGTTGTAAAAAAGAAAAGATGTGACCTCGCGCGAAATTTTGAATGGCAGCCATCTTGGTTTCAACGAACTTCAAAAGAGAGTGAAGCAGAGCCAATCAAAACGCTCAGTTCAAAATTTCTGGCGCGAAAAACGCTATCAGACGAAGAAAGTGAAAAAGAAGTCTCAAACTCTTCAGATGAACCAAAATCAGAAAGTGAAGACGATTTAACAAAGTCTCAAGTAAAGTCAGCAATGAAAACGCTTTTTGCTGCTTTTGGGCCAAGATTGAAAATCTCCAAGACATCAACGAAGAAGCAAGAAATCAAACCGACAACTCAAGACCTGCACGCTCCCATCCTGACTTCGAAAACGACGACACCCGAGCCCAGAGAGCCATGCCGATTCCGTCCTACACTGCAGACAGAATCGAGTGCCAGCGCACACAAGAGAAAGAGAAGAACCGTCGCCATCACCAAAGCCCCAAAAACCGAGCCAGAGACCGACTCATCTGAAGAGGAGCGGATCGAGAGAGCTGAAATGGAGAGAACCTTCCACAACGGCGCCAAAGAAGAAATGAGCAACGCGCATGTGCAAAACTACGTAGACGGCCCCGAAAGACTTGAACTGGCCAGAGAACCGCGCAGACTCGTTACAAGCATCCCAATGCCGTTCTGTAATTTCCTGCACTTGAGAGACCACGGACTGCCTCAGGTTGTAAGTAATGGACAAAATAATGTGGGGAACTTACCCAGTGACTTCCCAAAACTTAGAGTTGATGGCATTAATTTACAAGAGTGGTACCAACAGCTTCAGGTTATTTTCATGAAAGAAAATTTACTATTCTTTATAACTAGTCCTCCAAGAAGACCTTGGACTTTAAAAATAGATTGTTTACATCATAGAGCATTTTTCATAATAATTTCTAGCGTGTCTCCTGCAATGTATCATAGCATCAAACCAAACCTAACTGTATCAGAAATAATTCAATGCATGTTTAATCTATTTCACAGCGATAGCGTAGCCACAACCACAAGAATGTCTAAGGATTTCTTTTCTTCTAGAGTGAAACCAGGGGTTTCTATAAGTGAGCATTTGATAAATCTAAACAAAATAAGAGCTGAGCTGCAATTGAGGGGGGAAGTGATTTCAGATCAAACAATGAAAAGTGTTATTATCAATTCACTTGATCCATCATGGGATAGCTTTATGTCACACTTAGATACCATTAATTTGGGATATTTATCAATAGAAAGTCTATCTAACAAATTGATAGCAGAAGACAATTCAAGAAAAAATCGTTCCAGTAACCAAACAGAACACAAATCTTTTAGGAAAGTAGTCTTTCAAGATAAATATAATGAGGCCTTTAGATGCCACAATTGTGGATCCAGGGAACACAGTAGAAGAGACTGTCCCAAAGTCCCAAGGGAGAGACATAGGCCAGAATATAGGAGCAAATACAATTACAGACAATCTTCCACAGATAGACACAAATATAGAAGTCCACCAAATTACAGAGAAAGTAGAGGGGGTAGAGAAAATTCAAAAGAGAGAAAATCTGGGTCACTAAATGGGCTAAATAAACAAGACAGCACCAGAACACAACAAGATGAGAACAATAATTGGCTTATTGATTCTGGTGCAACAAATCACACCACTAACAACAAAAGTATATTAACTTCATTTACAGAAGATAAGTTTGTGATAAAGGTAGCTAATCAAGAAAAGGTTCAAGTATTAGGCAGAGGAAATGTGACCTTGCCTGGTTTAGGGAAAATAGAGGGGGTATTATTAATCCCAGAAATACCTCACAACATACTGAGTGCTATAAAACTAAGCAGAGAATCTGACATCAATATAGTTTTCTCAAAGGGGAAAGCAACTATAGAAAAGAACAAAACAAATGTAGGTACTGTGATGATAAAAGGGGGTCTACCCTATCTGATAACCAAAGAAAGATGGTTACATAACATTGATTCAAATATGGAAGATTGTATTGAAGCAGATGATGAAAATGTCAGTAACAGTGACAATGATGAATGTAAAATAACTCATGATAACAAAAATACACACAATGAGAAGAAACCAAAAATAGGTAAACCAATTCATGATGAGTGTGCTCACATCTTACATAGGAAGTTAGGACATGCAAGCTTTCCCGTAGTACAAAAAATGACTGAACACGCAGAAGGTGTCAAAATAAAAAATTGTGAAAATTATTTGGAATGCTCAGTATGTAAATCCACCAAACTAAAAACCAGTCCCAGACCAAAAAAATCTAACAGATCAACTAACAATATTTTTGATTTGGTACATATGGACTTAGTTGGTCCATTAACTCCATCAATTACCTATAGAAAACGTTACTTCCTAACAATAGTGGATGATTACAGTCGCTATGGTTTTGTTTACACATTAAAGCACAAGGATGAAACCTTTCAGAAATTTAAGGAATTCTACAAACGCATAGAAACACAGCATAATATCAGAATAAAACAAATTATGACAGATAGGGGATGTGAATTCATGTCTAAAGAATTCTCCCAATGGTTAAAGGATAGAGGGATGCTACATTTCACGTCCAATCCATTTTCTGCATTTCAAAATGGGATTGCAGAGAGAAAGAATTCCACACTACAAACCATGATTAGATGCACATTAGAGGATGCTGGTTTAGGCAAACAATTTTGGTCAGAAGCCTTACATTATTCAAATTACACTCAAAATAGAACATGGTCCAGTATTGTGAATAAGACACCATATGAGGTGATGTACAATAGAAAACCCAAATTAGCACACATGCACATATTTGGAGTTACTGCAGACGTACACATACCTAAACAATTGAGAAGAAAGGGAGAAAACGTATCCAGGAGATTAAGATTCATGGGATACGAAACTGGAACCAAAGGGTACAGATTCATTGATAATAATAACAAATTTATAGTATCCAGAACAGCTGTGTTCCATGAGCAGGCCAATTGGTCTAAATTGCACCTTAATGAAATATTTCCTAATAAAAGCAAAGATAATATATCTTGCGAGGAAGGAACAACAGAAAATCAAAATATTAACAAAAGTAAGAACAAAACCAAAACTTGGACAAATAGTCAGCATAAAATAAAGACAGACACATTAACAAAAAAGGAAGCCAGATATTTGCATGACAACCATAGCAAACCTGAAAGAAATATTAGAAACAATAGAAACCAAATACCAAATAAATACAAAGATTACATAATGCATATGGATGGAGAACAAATAACACCTAATACATATGAGGAAGTATTGAAACTTCCCCGTGAAGAAAGAGAAAAATGGGAACTAGCTATGGAAAAAGAGATGGAAAGTTTACAAGAATTAAATGTATTCACACCTGCGATCGCACCTAAGGATAAAACAATTATAGGTACCAGGTGGATTTATAAAATTAAGAATTTGGAAGGAGGTAATACCTTATACAAGGCCAGACTAGTTGCACAAGGTTATGCACAAAAATATCCAGAAGACTATACTGACACTTATTCACCAACAGTGAGAACAGAGAGTGTCAAAACAGCTCTTGTAGTAGCATCTGCACTCAATCTGGACGTGTTTCAATATGACATACAGACTGCATACTTACACGCAAAATTAGATAAGGAAATATATGTAAGAGCACCACACAGTCAATACACTAATAAGAACGAAATTTGGTTATTAAATAAGAGTCTGTACGGATTGAAGCAATCTGGCAAAAGATGGTACGATTGTTTGGTAAAAGTACTTAAGACCATGGATTTCAACGCCACCACTGCTGATAACTGTTTCTTTGTAAAAAAGAGTAATGATCATATTGAATTTGTATTAATTTATGTGGATGATATTTTATATATTGGAAAGCATAAAGAGAGCAGGGAAATCTTTGTAAATAAGTTAAACGAACATTTCTCATTGAAATCACTAGGTAGAGTGAATAAATACCTTGGTGTACAAATTAACAAAACTAAAAGGGGATTCAAACTTACTCAGAAAGATAAAATTATTGAACTCCTAAACAAATGTAACTTAAATAATGCCAAAACATGTGACACACCTATGCAAACTGATTTTCTTAGAAACACTGATGAATCTTCCCCTGAGTTTAAAGACAACACATTTTACAGATCAGTTATAGGTTCGCTCCTTTATATATCTAATTGGACTAGGCCAGATATTGCATTACCTCTCAATTTATTGTCAAGATATGTTAGCAAACCAACCTTGTATCATTGGGAAGCTGTCAAAAGAATTTTAAGATATCTGAAAAGTACATTAGATTTTTGTTTAATATTGGAACCAAATAATGACAAAGAACCAAAAATTACTTGTTATGCTGATGCAGATTGGGCTGGTGATACATCATGCAGAAAGAGTACCTCTGGTTATGTTTTTCTATTGAACGATTGTCCAGTTTACTGGTATACTGGTAAACAAGAACTGGTAGCCACTTCTACCACAGAAGCGGAATATGTTTGCTTGTCTAAAGCTGCAAATAACCTTGTATGGTTCAATGATTTGATCACAGATGTTTGGAAGAAACCTACTTTACCATTTATTATGCATGAAGACAATAAAGCGGCCATTGAAATATCTAGATCCGATGCAATTGGACAAAGGTCCAGGCATATTGATATAAAATTTAAGCACGTGAGACAACTATCTCAAGACGGATTCATCAAAGCAATACATTGTGATACTTCTGAACAATTAGCTGATATATTAACAAAACCCTTACCTTCTAAACAACACAAATATTTAACTTCTAAATTATATGTATTATATTGTCCTGAATCTGAATGTAACTGGTGTTGTATAACGAACCGGCATTTAGAGGGGGATTTGTCAGATGTAAATGCCTTATTCTCTAATGTGTAAATAATGTATATATGGAACATCAGGGGTTAACTTATTCTTTGGACTTTAATGTATTCATAATTTACCACTCCCATTCCTGGCTCCACCCCTTGTATATATAAGGAGCCATCCTCCCCATTTTCCTTGCTTCTATCTTGAATATTCAGCGAATATAGAATGCCTATTATGATTAAAGAGAAATATATTTAAATCTCTAACTTCTATTATCTTTATTGAGTCTGATCCTGAAAATATTGCAACAGACTCTTTCCATGTCATGGCTACCATGATTATACACAGAGGTGCACAGAATCCAGCTGCCTTCCCACCGAAGTGGTACCTATTTATCTACTTGCATTTGCATGCTTTCAAACTGCTAGGTTGGCAGGAGCTGTGATATGTAAGAGGAGCTCACCCCGTCACCTGTTGCTTGTGTCTCAAACCCGGGCTGTCAGCTCTCCAGCTGATAAGCACAGGGTCTTTAACCATAGAGCCATCGTACCTCCTACACATTAAGATATGAATCATTGTAAACAAGGTCCAGGAATGGGCACCACCTCTAAGAGAGGAAATACATCCTGCCCTTGCAGACTGGGGTTCAGTCTTATCCAGGGTTGAGCCAAAGACTTCTCCCCCAACCCCAACCAGACTCTTACAGCCTCCAAGCACTGGGAAAAGACCAGTGTTGGTGGCATATGGTCAGTTCAGGGTGGAGATATATAACTGGGTATCATCAACATACTGATGAGATTGCATCCTATGTTTTTAAATGATCTTCCCCAGCAATTTGATGTAGATAGGAGGTTGTTAAATAGGAGGAGGGACAGGGTAGACCCTGAAGTATTCCACAAACCAGTGACCTCAGACTTAGTTAATCTCTACTCCCTATCCTGGAATCATAGGGCTGGAAGGGATCTTGGAGGTCTTTTAGTCCTTGAAGGCAGGAAACCTTATACCTTCCAGGACAAATGGTTGTCCAGTCTATTCTTGAAAACCTCCAGCAATGGAGCACCCACAACTCAAGGAGGCAAGCTGTTCCATTGATTAATGTTTCTTCTCACTGTCAGTTGGACACTGTCTGGCCCATACAAAAGAGGAGAATCACCACAATATTGTGCCTCTCATTCCCAACCCTCTGAGTCACCCGGAAAGTTACCATGATTGATGGTATTGAAAGCCACTGAGAGATCAAGAAGGGAAAGAATGGATGCACTAACCTCCATCCTAGGCCTGCCAGAGGGCATCCACAAGCAAGATTAATGCTGTCACAGTACTGTAATTGGGCCTGAATCCTCACTAAAAAAAAGGGGGGGGGCAGAAAAATCTAGTTCTTGCAGGATCTTTTGGAGCTGTGAGCTTCACCACCTTCCCTAAAAAGCTGCATAAGCTGCACTGGCTTTCAAGAGGTTTCCAGGTACAGTTCAAAGTACAAAGTACTACAGTTCAAAGAAAGGGCCTGGTGGCTCAGCAGACTGATAGCATTGTGATTAACACCAGCTGTCTGCAATTATTGTAAGTTCGAATCTCACCAGGCTCAAGGTTGACTCAGCCTTCCATCCTTTCTAAGGTAGGTAAATTGAGGACCCAGTTTGTGGGGGCAATAAGCTGACTTTGTATAAATATACAAAAGGATGAAGGCTATTGCTTAACGCATTGTAAGCCGCCCTGAGTCTCCGGAGAAGGGCGGCATATAAATCAATTTTCTTTTTTAAAAAAAGTGTTGTATAATACCTATAAAATGCTTCATGGCACAGGACTGGTTTATTTGTAGGATGGTCTGTCTCCCATTTGAGCATGTGCATCAACCGGATATGGCCTGGGGTACCTACAGTCAAGGGTATAATTTCAGTGTTGTAAATACAAGATTTAGTGCTTTTAGCTTTTGAGAAAGTGAACTATGAGGAACTATGGGAGGAAATAAGAGACTAAGCAATGAAAAGTCCCTAAAATTTCAAAAAGAACAAGATCTAAGTGGCTTTCAGAAGAAACTATTCAGATGGCCAGATATAAACAGAGAATAGCCCCTGGGCAATAAAAATAGCATATGGCAACTGAACACAGGCTGTTAACATTAAGTAAGAGAGGACAAGAAAGGATATCTCAGATCAGAATGTCAACTAACTAAAATATAACAAGAGAAGGAAAAGATCATTCTTTTTTTTTTTTAAGAAGATCAAATAAATCACAGGATTTTTTTTCCCAACCGATCTAGAAATGCTGAAGTATAATCATGAAAGAAATATGATAAAAGCAAATGAGGTTAAAAGAAGATGGAAAAACCACACTGAAACCCTTTACAAACAGGACTCTAAATGACAGAAGCATTTGTGGAGAGAGAATATATTCAGGAACTAATTCCAGTAGAAAGTGAGGTCAATAGACCAGCTGTCAGACAGGAAAGCATCAGGTGCAGATGAAATACCCAGTGAACTATTTAAAACCTCAGGAAAAGAGACTCAGAGCTCTTTGATAATAAATAAGGAACAAGCCTGTGTGACCTAGAACAGTGATGGCTAACCTTTTTGCCATCATGTGCCAAAAGTGGGGGCAGCGGGGGGAGGGGTGTTGGGCACACACGGGCCCACACCCATAATTCTATGCGCCCCGTCCCCACATGTGTGTGCGACCACCCCCGTGCTTCCCCCGCTTTTGGCATGTGATGTCACAATGGGCCAGGTAGGCCCATTTTTCGCCCTCCCCAGGCTCCAGAGCCTTTCTAGGAGCCTGGGGAGGGCGAAAACTGCCCCCCCCCGAGGCTCTCTGGAGGCCAACTTCCAGTGGGCCCAGATGGCTCGAAAATCAGCTGACTGGTATGTGCATGTGCACCAGAGCTGAGATTGCATGCTCACCGATATGGTTCTGCATGCCACCTGTGGCACGCATGCCGTAGGTTCGCCATCACGGACCTAGAAATCGAAAAGATTGACGTATCTGCTTTTATTGAAAAATGGAGATGCAAGAGATTGCCCAAAACACTGAACAACTGCACTAATCCATCAGATCAGTAGAGTTGGATTTAAGAGTTAAAGACCTAGAAAGAAGAAGATAGCCATCGATGGAGAGAAAAATGCCAAATGAATGAGCAAGTTTTAGAAAAGGTAGAGGGGCACAAGATCCATCAGCTACTGTAAAGTGGATAAGGGAAAGAGCAAGAAAAGACATAGCTCGTGGCATTTGCAAGAAGTCAAGAGGAGGCAAATGACAAAACGACAGTCCATTCCTTTTGTACCTTCATTGTGATGTCAAACACACAAAACGGGTGGAACTTGCATGGGAAGGGTGCAATGCTACTTTCAACACTATTATGGAATCTATAGACCCTCCCCCCCCCACACACCCCTGGATTTACCTTTGCTTCATTTATTATAACATGAGTTTTGACTGCATAGGTTAGAGTATGAATGTATTAAGGCTGCTAAATGTATTTGAATAACTGGCTATAGTAGTCTTATGAGGAATCTTGACAATCAATGGGAAATTCCCATTACTATCAATGGGAATTTGGAGAAACGGAATGGTTCAAAATAGAAAAGGAGCTTAGACAAGAATGCATATAGTATTGCTCCTTTTCCTGTTTAATGCAAATTGCCAAATGTGGCCATTTTAAGATGTGTGGACTTCAACTCTTAGAATTCCCCAGCCAGCATGATGGTTGAGGAATTTTGGGAACTGAAGTCCATAAATCTTGTGTCTTTGAAAAAAATCCTGGTTTAATGTTTTCAGCACAAATATTACACGTTTGGCAAGGAGATGACACCTTTCACCTGGAGATCAAAGTACTAGCAGTTTGAGACAGGCAGAGAAAACTATTTCATTAGCTAAATGTAATGATGTGCGGTGTTTTGACTGCAACGTGAAAAAAGTTGCTGAGTCAGGCATGGGTGCTAATAATGCCTTCTGAAAGAAGCTGGGTCTTTTCCTGAACTCAGGAGACAATATCCCAGACAGTATTCACATGTCTTAAAGAGATGCCTGGCAGAATGTGACAAGGTACCTCAGAATGGAGGTGGGCACTGTTGGCACCTCCTTAAATCATACACCTATTTTCTGGGATTGCATGGTTATGGTCCACCAACGTAAAGAATGCCTGAGAAATGTGACAGAGAAAGAATACTTTACAGTAGTGGCCAAAATTGTGGAAATCTTTTGGGAAAAGTGTATTTTTGAGGTTTGATGGCTAATAACACCTCTTTTTTTTTTTTTTTTTTGAGTTTCAAGATTATATTCCACTGCTGGAATGGCCTGGGAATAGCCCAGATCTTAACCCAATTGAAAAATCTATGGAGCCGACTAAAGAAACTTGTTAGTCAGAAGCGACCCAGCAATAAAACCCAGTTAATAGAAGCAATCATTCAATCTTGGTTTCACATTATAACAGCTGCAGAACTAAAAGACTTGATTCACTCCATGGGAAGACATTGTAAGGCCAGAATTCATGCTAAAGGTTAACTAAGTATTAACTGACGTGCTAATTTTTGTATATCTCATTTTTTCTATGGTAATAATTTTTGAATATCCCATTTTTTCTACGTGTTTCACTTTTCTTCTTTATACTGTAAGTGCTATTCTAATAGCAAATCCTTCATAAAAGTTATTGCATTACATTCTTGATTAAATTATATTTCCATTGATATATAATTTTATGGTACTACTCAAAAAAAAAAAAGTGGTGTTATTAGCTAGTTTTAGAAAATACACTTTTCCCAAAAGATTTCCACAATTCTGGCCACTACTGTAATATATGTTGAAGTTGTTGTTAATTGAGGATGTCCAATAGATTGCCCACATAAAAATGTTACATAGCAGACCACTAGTTGACTAACATAAACTACTTAGATCTTCTGATTGTTAAAACCCTGTTCCATGCACAGCACAGCTTCTTGCTGAAGATCATGGGTGTCAAACTCGCGGCCCATGGGCCAGATGTATCACGCACTGGCCACGCCCACACCCAGTTTAACGAAGGGGGAAAAAGTTGCAATACATCACATGACGACAACATGACGCCACGAGTTTGACACCCCTGCTCTAGATTCTTGATTGCAGAGCAAGAAATCCTTGTTCTTGCAACATACTGTATATATTCAATGCATGTGCATAGTGCCTAGTTTATTCTTTTTCTTTTATTTATTTATTTTTTTTGTTGCTCTGCTTAATCTTAAAGAGTATAAAACAGTAAAGAATAAAGATGCAAAAGGCAAAGTGAAAAACAAAATATAAGTAAAACATTGTGAAGGAAATTTTTGGTGACACACTTTCCCCTTCACTTCTATTTTTTTTTTCTCCCACCACTAACCACTCCTTAAATATTTGTGCTATACTTTACAAAGCATTGGAGGTTTTTCCTTATATCTATTTAAGTCATTTCACCCATCTGTTGTTTTTAGTCTCTTGACTCTTTTCTTAGAAACCATATTCCAAATGCCTCAATCTGCCTTGCTGCAAGGAGCCATTGCTGCTTAAATTTGGTTAAACTTCTGTTATAACTATAGATGGTCAGTTTTGCTATTGCTTCCTATTCAGCAATTTTAATCCCCTAATCTTCTATCAACAGCAGAATTTCTTTTTCAGTATTGTGTTAGGTTTGTTCCTGCTGCTGTCAACATATATCTTCAAAAGTTTGATACTTTTCATTTGAGCTTTCTGGAATTATTCCCAAAGTATTTGTGGTTTCAATTCAAATTCAGCTTCAGTTTACAGGCTATTTTGAACACGGCTGCTAAAACTGCTTGCAGACTGTTACTGCTACCGGAGGATCTTCAGGGATGATTCTGAGACTCTCCCTAACTCAGGAAAAATAAACGAAAGGAAGCCTATTCCTTCTGTTGCTGAGTTGAAAAAACGAGAATCCAAAGAGTTCTGGCCATGCCTTCACCAGACTTATGCTGGCTTCAAGTAATCACTCTGTTCATTTCTAGGTACTCATAAATCCACTGTTTGATTATCTTTTCCAGTTTTTCCCAGGTATTGATATCAAACTGAATGGCATCAATTGTTCACTCACCTGTGTCTGCATTAGAGTGAATTCTAGTATATCATGATTGCTCTCCCACAAAGTTCCTATAACTTCCACTCCCTCTATCATTTTATCCCTATTAGTTAGAATTTAATCCAGTAGAACATAGAATAATAGAGTTGGAAGGGACCTTGGAGATCTTCTAATCCAACCCCCTGCTTGAACAGGAGACCCTATACCAGTGGTGAAATCCAAATTTTTTTTACTACCGGTTCTGTGGGCGTAGCTTGGTGGGCGTGGCTTGGTGTGGCAGTGGAAGGATACTGCAAAATCTCCATTCCCACCCCACTCCAGGGGAAGGATATTGCAAAATCTCCATTCCCACCCCACTCTGGGGTCAGCAGAGGTGGTATTTACCGGTTCTCCGAACTGCTCAAAATTTCCGCTACCGGTTCTCCAGAACTGTCAGAATCTGCTGGATTTCACCCCTGCCCTATACCATTTCAGATAAATGGTTGTCCAGTCTCTTTTTGAAAGCCTCCAGTGATGGAGCACCCACAACTTCTGAAGGCAAGCCGTATTACTGGTTAATTGTTCTCACTGTCAGGAAATTTCCTTGGTTAGTTTTCATCCATTGTTTCTCTTCTTGCCTTTTGGTGCTTTGGAAAACAGTTTGACCCTCCTCGTCTTTGTAGGAGCCCTTCAAATATTGGAACACTGTTATCATGTCACCCCTAGTCCTTCTTGTCATTAGACTAGACATACCCAGTTCCTGTAACCCTTCTTCATATGTTTTAGCCTCCAGTCCCCTAATCATCTTTGTTGCTCTTCTCTGCAGACTTTCCAGAGTCTCAACATTTTTTTAATATTGTGGTATAGCTGACCCTTTAGTTCCTGCCTCCATTTTTTGGATGATAAACTTGTCAGTTAAGCACCTCAGAAACCTGTTCAATCTCCTACTCGTTGCAGTTTGTTCATCAGTTGGTGTTAAGATAATTAAAGTCCCCCATTACTATATTATTAAGAAAACAGGCAGAGCATGGTTCCCTTGATGCCAGCACTCCAATCCTACCTGGGACATTAAAGGAGTATTTCCCTTCCTGCCTCTCTTCATTTTTGTGCTGTTGCGTGGAAGAGCCCTTAGAAAGAGCCGAAGATTGTTACACCTGTTGGAAACTGGCAACATTTCCTTCTCTTGGTGCAACACAAAAACTGCAGGATTCCAATAACTGCCTTATTATACAAGCTTTTCATCCGGCTTAACAAGTTTCCCCTGTTCATCTTTTGCTCAGCATGACAGGGAAGAAGATGAATCTTCTTTGCACAGAGAATGTTGCAGAGCAAAGGCTGCTTTCTTAAACATACTTGGGCAGTAAAAAAGTTAGGTTCTTTTTCACTTGTCCCTGAAGAAGTGGGAATTCTTAGTCAATCATTTTCCCCCACCAAATCTAGAACAGCTTCAGCTTTTTTCTATAAGATTAGATAGTCTGAGGGGGCCCTCTGTCTGCCACATCAATAATGCTGCTTAAATAACACTTTCTTCCTGTAGTGGAAGTCCCCGTATGTGCAGTTCAACTCATAAATAATCTTGGCATACTAAAGGCTAAATGTTGAGTAAATTTATAATAATTTTGCAAGCATCAGTAGGATTGAGAATTTTATAGAACAGAAATAAAATTATATTAAAATTAAATTTATCTTGGATCCCATAGGTAGACACATTAAAAATTATTTGGGAGATTATATATTAGGGAATACCAGAAAATTCTGAAAGGCCAATTAAAAATATCATCACAGTCAACGAGAGGCATGGACCCAGAAAGGAGCCTCAGGCTGTTGGTCTAATACAGGGGTGTCAAACTGGTGGCCTGTGGGCCGGATGTGTCACACACACAGGCCACGCCCACCCCAGCTCCGCGAAGGGGAAAATATGTCATGATATGTCACGTGACAGCAACGTGACGTGGCAAATTTGACCCCCGTGGTCTAATATATTCTAGGTATACTATGAAGGTTCTCCAAGTTAGGAGTCCCCAACCCTCAGGCTGCAGCCCACTACCAGGCCGCAGCCTGTTCAGAACCAGGCCACAGAAGCAGTGGATGAATGGGCATGCAGTTCCACTTGCGCTTGCATATACTTCCACTTGTGCAAGCAGAGGGCGCATGTGCCCGCTGCTTGTGGTAATGGAGCTGCGTATAGTCGCCCACCACCCACACAAAACCATCCTCTCCCTCTCCCCACCCCCTCAGTCTACAAAGCCGGAAAGTTTGGAGTCCGCTGCTGCAAAGTGATGGGTAAAGGCCTATGTTGAGCTCAGAGTTTTATGCAAAACGTGGTCCTCCCTAAATCTTTTTCTCATTATTTTACAAGGCAGGCTTCATTTCTCCCATTGCCTTTCTAGGCAGGACGAAAGCTGACTCCTCTTGAAAAAAAAAAAGAAAAAGAAAGCTACTGTTTCAAGGTGACCCTAGCAACTGAAATAGTCATTTCCTAAGGATCTTTCCTCTCACTGCTGTGTTCTTCTGGAGCTATTTTAGCCCTTATCACAACAGGGAGCCATTTTGTGTGCAGAATAAACACTGCTAGGAAATTATCTTCCTACTTGCCTCTTGCATTTGATTCAAAGCTCAGTCCCAAATCTATTTTTCCTCCCAGAGTTCAGATGAGAGACGATTTGAATAGTATTCCCCCATACCTTGCATGACAATTCTTTAAATTATTTGTTGTTGATGACAATGAAGTAGTAGTAAAAACATAATCCTTATTAATAATAAAAAAAAGGCTACCAGACCTAGCCTATAAGCATCCAGATGGCCACTAGATAGCAGCAAAGAACTATAGAAAAGACTTTGGTGTCATTCAACGGTCATCCAGATTTTGCAATCCATCTCAAGGTGATGTTTAATTAGGTGTTCAGAATTATATATTCCCTCATGCAGTGTAAATTGGCTCTTTTGATCCCAGTAGCCCTGTGAAAGTATTGATCCTCGTATAACAAAATAATTACTCAGTTATAGAGGGAAAAAAAACAAATCCAAAAGATGGCATCCTGTTAGATGCCTGCCAATCCTTCATCTTGGATTTCCTGATCCTGGCAGAGAGATCTCAAGGTGACACCAAAGCCTGAAACAAGACAGCATTCCGATAAAGCAGTGTTTCTCAACTTTAGCAACTTTAAGGTATGTGGATTCCAACTCCCAGAATTTCCCAACTAGCATCCTGGTTGGAGAATTCTGGCAGTTGATGTTTATGTATCTTAAAAGTCGCCAAAGTTGAGAAATACTGCTAGATGTCAGGATGAATGCTGCTTTGAATTTGAAGCCTGGCTGAAATAAAATAAAATTATCCCTGAAATGATTTATAATATGAAATAAGGTTAGAGTATAGGTTAGATACTCTTCCATTGTACGAGCTCTCTTCTATCTTCTAACATCCCATTCTCACAACATTGCTTGAAGAGAAAACACAAGGTTAGTCTGTTTCCATTTCTCTGAACTTCAAGCTAGCCATGATGCAGGGCATTGTAAGAGGACCATTCTTTTTAACCTTTTCTAAAGCTGCGGTTATATGAACTTGTTCTTTGGCTTTGGGGCCCACTAATACCCGTTCTGTGCAACCATTTACTCACTTCCATATTGCTAACTACTTGCTGCTTCTTTTCTCGCTTTTGTTTTCTTTTTTCACCGCAATTAGGATCTGTGCAAAATAATTGTTTTCAGATATATTTCAGAAGATGAAAGCAGTTTTCCACCCTTCTCATCATTTAAGCTATATGCGATTCTGTTTCAATAACGCTAATCTTTATTATTGACTTGAATAGCCTTATTATTGGCTAATATATTGTCTGGCTTCACAATGAACACATGAAACTTTTTTTTTTGTTGAACCATTTGTGATTAATGCAGTTCATACCAAGTCGATGTGTGATGGCATTGTAAATGATAAGCAAACAAATGTATGTAAAATTAGCCACTGGCTGCAATTTTATATAGCTACACACACACATTATTTCTTTCTCACACATACATGCACATATATTACAAAGTCAACTCTTACTAACAGCTTCAAATATGCTTATTTCTAATAGCTGTTGATATAAATAGATTGGGCTAGGTCAGGGGTGAAATGCTCTCAGATCGGACTGGATCGCCCGATCCGGGAGCGATCTTGGCCGATGGTTCGGTGATCCAGTAGCGACGGCAGAGCATAGCTCCGCCCACCCGGCTAGGTGTCATTACTTCCTGGTTGTAACCAGGAAGTAATGTGTTTTTTATCTTCTGTGCATGCACAGGTTTTGCGCATGTGCAAAAAGTTTGTGCATGCCTGTGACGCACGTGCACATGCTTCCGAACCGGTAATGAAGGTAAGTAGATTTTACCCCTGGGCTAGGTATGTGTTATTTTCAATGTTTTCATAATATATTGTTGTTTTGTAAATTAATCTTATAGATTATTTTCAAAAGTTAACCATTGAAATTTGTTATGAAGCACTTCCTGCACCTAAAATTACTTTGCTTCTTCTTTATCTCCCAAAACTGGAAACACAATCTTAACCCCCCCCCCACACACACACACTCTCTCCACTTCTAATCTAAAATGGGTAAGGCTGGATTGCAAGCATCTCTGAGAAAAATGTGTTTACTCATTCTCATCCCCTTATTTTCATGTCCAGCTTGTAAATATATGTAGATGAACCATTTCTCTCAAAAATGCTGTTATATATCTCCCAAAAAAGAGGGGGCATTTTGGATCAATACTCTGTGTGCCTCATGTTATAATGGACTTGCGTGGACCTGTGTTTATGTGTATATTATAGGTCTCTCAGCAGATGGCATAATTTGGTTGAACATGGAAGCTAAGCAAGGTTAGGCATTATTAGTATCTGGATGCAAGATCAGTAGAAAGTCCTAGAGCTATAGTTTTCAACTTTCCTAGAGTGGAAAGTTGAAAAACATCCCAAAATTTTACAGTGGCAAACTTCTTCAGTACTTTCCCAAGAAAACTGCTTGGTTATGTAGCCCGTGAAAGCCATCAAGAATTGAGCTCATCTTGAGTGCTTTTTCTGTCAAAAGACCAAAAACCAATTTATATAACATACAGTACTTCAGCCATGGCATTTCCATATCATCACCATTTCTGCCTCCCTTCCCCCTGGGCAGTCTTTGACACTAACAATCATCTTCATGGGTACCACTAACCTTGCAACGCTGACCATTGTTATTGCTCCCTCTAGTGACCATAAGAGTGAATTCAATCAAGATCTCCTTTCCTCAACCACCATTTCGGCTCATTAAGTCCCTCTTTCTTTGGCGCTATCTTTCTGCTGACATTAAAAGTCCAGTGAGACATGGCAATCAAACCTCTGCAGGGAGGAAGGAGAGGCTGGCTTGAACCCAACAGGCAACAATTTCCAGAGATGGGGAAATAGATCCCTTTAAGGCCTGCTTAGCACTTTCAATTTTGAAAAAAAGGCTTCAGCACGATTCCAGATGTGCAGTAGCCACTTTATATATATGATTAATTGTCAAACTGCTGGCAGTGGTGCCAATGCAGAACTCTCTTTGGAAAAGTGCAGTGAGAGTGAAGGTCCCTGTGTTCAGCTACTATCCTTACAGCTTTTTATTGATAGTTCTGGCAGCATCCAATCATTCACAATGGGTCAGAAGTTTCATTTGAGGGGAATGCTTATTTCTTTAGCCTATGCTTATTTTTTTTAAAAAAATAAACACTTGTCAATAAAGGAGAATATTTGTAGCTCAGGGTTGAAATGAGGGATCCTTGGTGCTCTCTGAGCTTGGTTGTTTTCTTGAAGACTAGCACTGATGATGTTACCTGGTTTGGGAGAAGTCTACAAGAAAGCAACCAAACTCAGAGAGCACCAAGAATCCCTCTATAGACACTTAATTCTGGTCCCAGGAAAACTACTGGCAGGATTTCACAGCTCTTCTTCACTGTCAGGCAGTGGGCATGACTTGGTGCTGCACCCACTCAGTGCTTTGAAGGCAGGTTCTGTGGTTCAGGGTCTTTTCAGCTGCTCTCTATGTTCTTCCTGCTCTAAACAGGGCTTTGGATCTGCCCCAGGCAGAGATAAGTCAACTCCAGATGTTGCTGAACTGCAGTTCCTCAATATTAGCCAAGCTTCCTGGGGAATTCTGGGAGTTGTAGTTCAGCAATACTTGACAGGGCATCAGTTACTTACCCCTTAACTATTAGAAATAGTTACCACCTAAAGCAAATGGAGATGCGTTTGAATGGGTAGGTACTGTAGGTGAGTTATAACAAGCCCTTTCCTGCTCAACTACTCACTGTGTTGTTTGCACGGTACTGTATGTTTATCACACTTAAGCAAACCCATTCTCCATCGGTTTCCTTCCAAACAGATGGAAACTTGGACAGATGTTGAACATTCATACCATTTAAAATGTTGTTCCTTTATGACTCCATACTACATCATTCCAGTAGAGCATAAAACAGCTATGTTACGTAAGAGAAAGGTTCCCACGAGTGTTTGGATTAATGTACGGGACTGCAATATCTAGGCTGCAGAAATCTTTAGGATCATTGGATGCAGCAATAGAACATGATGATATCTAGCAGCAATATCCAGTAGCCCTATTAAAAGGAACATCTAATCCTATCTCTACAATTACAGTTTCACAATTTTAGATGTTGCCAAAGTAATAGTGTCATGCAACCACAAAAAAAGTGGCTTCTTTGGATAAGGTATACACTCAGGGCTATTTGCAGTGGAATAAAATAAAAAAAATAAAAACTTTGGACATGTAGGAATCCCAGGTAAGTATTTAATCTATTTGATATGCCATACCATCAACCATTTAATTGATGGAACCTTTCTGAAGATAATATGCTGAATCATTTAGGTTTTTAAAGATATTTTTAATCCTACTTTTATCATTTTTATAAATAACTCAAGGTGGCAAACATGTTTCCTCACAACAATCCTGTGAGGTGGGTTGGACTGAGAAAAAGTGACTCATGCTGGCTTTGAAGCCTAAGGCAGGACTAGAACTCACTTCCAGCCGAGTGCCTTAATCACTTGACCAAATTGGCTCTTTTTTGTTATCAAACAAAGCACTACACTCATCCAATCCTGGAATGAAAAAGAATAAACAATATAGTTTTCTAAGGTGTGGAATTGCATTGCTACATTATGCAACTTTAAAGGGGGAACGGAAACCACTTCCCCTTTTAATATTAGTGTGATATTAACATAATATTCAGATAGTATAAAAGCAATGAGTGTGTGGTAAATAAAATCCAACAACTTCAAAAGGGTTTCAGACGTATACTATAGCTTTCTCCTATTAGAGAGCAAAAGATGAGGCAGAAACATGAAATTTGTAGTAATTCATTATTTGATGGTTAGAGGCTTTTTTTTTCTTTATTGAAAGTTGGCATCAATACAAGAACTATGTAAATTTTTAGGGTCTCCATGAGGTTCCAAAGAAAACTTTTTTTCCTTCTGTTATTTACTTTGGAAAACTCCAGAACTGATCAGGAGAAGTTGAGAATAAATTCTGAGGAATCCAAATTTCCTGATGGTTGTTCTTTTGCTTTTGTTCATTTGTTGGCAATCTATTTTGGGCTTCAGTCAAATGTAAAAACCAATAAAACATACATAGCAAAGGATGTGTGTTGGGGGATACAGAACAGGGAGGCAGTAGGCAAAGACAAAGCAGCAGTCTGGATGCAATGGATTAAGTTCCACAAAGTCATGCCTGTTCCTTAGCTCGTTCTGTCCTCTGCAATGGAATGGAAGTTGTATACAGACTTGGTTGTAGAGCCCAAAAATTCTTCTGGATTCCTCAACAGAATTATCCACCCCTAATTTTCAATTTCAATTTGTACTCAGCCTGGTTCTGCAACATTTACTTGAAGCTCTGATATTTTCTCCCCTTGGACCAGGAAAAAAAAAAAAAAACACCATTCCACCATCAAATCCTACTTCTTTTTCAAGAAAATAAATATTTTGTGTACAAAATGTAAAACTAAAAGTTTCTGCTAGTTAAGTTTGCATTCCAGCCAGGCTGGGTGCAGACCGGGGGGGGGGTGAGGTGGGGGGTGGAGAGGAGGCAGAGGGTGAGTATATGTTGAAGCTTGCAGCATACTTTTAGTATTGAGGAGAGGGGGCATCTGCCATTAAGAGGGGGCTATTGTTGTTTGTGTCCCTTAGGTGAGAAACTCCATGGCAGCTACTTCTGGCACGGAGGACTTTGAGCAGCAATGGCTGAGCCATGCTCTAGTAGTCAGTGAGTGGGTATCGTAGGAAGATAAAGACAAGGATGATGCAAAAGGTGGCAAGTGCCGAGCTGGTAATGTTAAAAAGGCGGGCAGTCTTGGCATCTTCCACAGCACCATTCAAATCGTTGAGGAGTTTTTTATCTCGCACCTGGAAAGAACAAGAACAAAGAAACAAATTTGGGGACACAGGTTAAAAAAAAGGAAGCTAAGAAATAAGGATGAGTTTAAAACTCCAAAACAAGGCCAGTTGTCCAGGACCATTTCTATTTTTGCAATTTTAAGCAAAGTTCTGACTTGAACCTGGCGAACCGAAAGACCTTGAAATTTGCTGTTAGCGTCTCACGTTCAGCAATAATATTTCCTCTGGCTGGAAACCCTAGCTACGTCTTTCAGTTTCAAGCAGTGAGGGCAGGATTGCTGTATTTGTTTTCTGTAAAGGAAAATGTCCCTCTCAGTGAGAAGGTGGAAGGGGATGAATTGGGAACAGTGGGAGCAACGACAGAGGTGAATGGTACTAATTAAGCTTTGCTTAGAAGAAACAAACGGTAAGGGTACTACAATTCTCAGCAATCCAGGGGTTTCAAAATCTACTGTTTCGGATGTAGATCATGGGGTGAAAATGAGATGTGTGGGTGAATGTGCCAGTAAGACCTTGACATGGACTGAGGTGTCATGTGGGAGAAGAAACCCACTGTACACAGTGAAAAGTTGTTTTATTTTCATGAGATCTGCACAGTGGTGAAATCCAATTTTTTTTACTACGGTTCTGTGGGCATGGCTTGGTGGACATGGTGTGGCATGGCTTGGTGGGCATGGTATGGCTTGATGGGTGTGGCAGGGGAATACTGCAAAATCTCCATTCCCACCCCACTCCAGGGGAAGGGTATTGCAAAATCCCCATTCCCACCCCACTCTGGGCCAGCCAGAGGTGGTATTTGCTGGTTCTCTGAACTACTCAAAATTTCCTCTACCTGTTCTCCAGAACCTGTCATAACCTGCTGGATTTCACCCCTGGATCTGCCACTTCATGGTCTTGAAATGTCTCCTCTCAAACCTGAAATCTGCATATATTTGTGTGCGTGCATATTCTGTTCCTACTAGTTAGGCAACTGCAGTCCTTTTCAAAGAGAAGGTAAAACGTGTCACAAGTTTTCCTTGCAATAAGAAGCTATTGATGGGACTAACAGGCTATTTAAGAGAATTGAGCTAACAGGATCTTCTGCGGAATATCTACAGTTTAATAGGGATAGAGAAAGTTAGAATTGTTTCTTAGGATGGATTTATATATTATCCTGCATATCACAATTATGTTAAAGCAACATATTTTGGAGTGATTCTACTGAAATCTATACATACATACATACATACATACATACATACATACATACATACATGGCTTACAATGCGTTAAGCAATAGCCTTCATACTTTTGTATATTTATACAAAGTCAGTTTATTGCCCCCATAATCTGGGTTCTCATTTTACCTACCTTAGAAAGGATGGAAGGCTGAGTCAACCTTGAGCCTGGTGAGATTTGAACTTGCAGTAATTGCAGGCAGCAGATGTAAGTGGATATTAATTAGTCTGCTGAGCCACCAGAGCTCCTTATTTTAGAATAAGAGCTTGAAAATGAATAGAGTGAGAATCCAAAGTTGCATCATTGAGAATTGTTCCAGGTGCCCATACTCTATGGGCATGTGGATTTAAATTAAGGCGGGTGTGATTTCAAGTATGCCTAAGAATTCTGTGCATTATACAATTCTGCTGTAGTGCTTGGTCGAAGTTTTCATTAGCTACAATCCACTTCATCAGCCATAAAAAGCATTTGTCATGATTGGCAGATATATATGTGTACAGGTGTAAGTAGGGAACAGTAATAAATGAGGTCAAGTGGCAATACAGTAGCAAAGGTACAGTTTGGGACAACACATTTAAATCAATGCAGAAGAAACATAGTGATCATTTATGACAGCAGGAATAAACCATTCTAGCTTTATTACATTAATCAAAATTTGTGATGGAGATTAAAGTAATTATTGTTGTACTTCATGGTCAGATTTATATAACCGGACCTTTTAAAAAAATATTTTAATTCAGTAGCGTCCTATTGGAATTTCAAGTAACTAGTGATTTGGAGACCAATTTTTGTCATAATGTCCTTGTTTATCTTGAATTCTCACAAGGTTCTATGGCTGCAACAAATTAATATGGTAATCTGATTTTTTTTAATTTATTTTTTTGCTCAATGTGAATCCAATGAAGAACTAACCTGGCTCTTAGCATGACTGGCCAGTTGCCATAAATCAATTCACAGGGTCAAGAGGGAAAGTAGTATATTCTGGAAAGGCCAGAAAGAAGCTAATTGATCCCAAGGGTTTTCTCTTACTCCAAATACCCCAATGACCCTTGCCCCACAATATAAATGACTGAGCCATTCCCTTTCCTATTCAGTGGATGCAAAAATGCCAGCAGCATATTGCTGGGAATGGCAGGGTTTGTGTTGCAACCATCATCCACGCCACACAATTTTAGACAATATAATTAGCTATCTGCTCCAGTCCATTAAAGATACAGTAATAGATTCCAGCTGCAAAAAAAAAAAAAAAAAGCAAAATGTTGCAGCAAAGTATATTACTCTATAGTGCCTGTCAGCAAATAAATAATCAATACAAAATGTGATCTGGGAAATTAGCTTCAGTGGAGAGTCAGCCTGAAGTTTGCAGCATAAAAGAATGTTTGCACCTCCCTCACTTTGCTGAGGCAAAATCTCTGAGAGATGGCAATAGTATTTTATCTATTCCCAAAGAATGCAGAATGGAGGACATTAAAGCAAGTCCTGAAGAAAGCTCATCAATATTCATGTAATTGAAAATGGATAAGTTGCAGGGAGGCTCTCTGGAACTCCCTGAGAGGGTGATACATTCCTGAAGGTTGAATTAAATCATTTTGTCACTCTGTATCTTGAATCTGCTGCTCGATTATTATTTCTTTGGCTTTATCTAACTCTAACAATAACAAATATTCTGGAGAGGGACATATGATCGCAATTGATTCATAAGACTCCTCCACCCGTGTGACCTAAGATTGTCAGATATTAGAAAGGAAAGCAGTCTGGCTGGAGCCAGATGAATCTTTAGCAATGTTAATAAAACAGCTTCCCAGATTTTAGCTCTGATTCTAAACCACTTGACCTCTAATCTCAGGCCCATATTTAGAACACATGTAGGAGTCAAAAAGCAGGGTTTCTGATACCGTAACAGGGTTTTGGATGGAGGTCCAAAATTAGAATATAAGCCCAATTGCACTCTGTATAAGAATCTGTTATAAATAATTAAACGGGGGCTGTGATGAAGTACAAGCAAGCCTCTACTTATGACCATAATGGAGCCCATAATTTATGTTGCTAAATGAGACATTGGTTGTGAATTTTGTCCCATTTTACGACTTTCTTGCCAAAGTTGTTGAGAATCACTGCAGTTGTTAAATTAGTAAATAGCAATAGCACTTAGACTTATATACTGCTTCACAGTACTTTACAGCCCTCTCTAAGCAGTTTTATAGAGTCAGCATATTGCCCTCAACAATCTGGGTCCTCAGTTTACCAACCTTGGAAGGATGGAAGGCTGAGTCAACTTGGAGCCAGTGAGAATCGAACTGCAGGCAACTGGCAGTCAGCAGAAGTAGTCATTAATACTGCATTCTAATCACTGCACCACCACGGCTCAGTTAGTAAAATGGTTGTTAAGTGAATCTGGCTTCCCCATGGACTTTGCTTGTCAGAAGGCTGCAAAAATGACCCTGAGACACTGCAACTGTCATAAATATGAACCAGTTGCCAAGCGTCTGAATTTTTGCCGTTGTAACTTTGAACAGTCACTAAATGAACTGTTGTAAGTTGAGGACTACCTGTACCTTCTCTACGTATGATGAAATTTTGAAATGGCTGAAAGGCTCTTTTGGGCCACAGAGGAGGCATGATTGGCCTGGAAGCTTGGGAAACAAGATCTAAGCATTTAACTTACTCCATAAGATGGTTATTAAAACTTTGGAGAAATCCATTTTATTTGCAATTTAGGACAAAATTGCCAACATCTGATGAAGTAAACTCTAAAATATGGGAAAATATGTCATAGTAACTTGGTTTAGTCTAGAAAATGACTTGTACTTACTTCTTCTACCTTTATGCTATGTACATATTAACCTTCTACCATCACCTATTTTTTCTAGCTAAAAGCAAATGCTTAGCACACAATGCTGAGGATGGAATTACTATTACTGCTATAGAATACTGTACTAAATAATTACTATTTCTATGATCTGCGATTACTATCAATTACTATGATCTGCACGGGCAGATCAACTTTGATGATATCTGGGTCAGTGGGCAGAGCTTCCCGCCAGTTTTACTACCGGTTCTTGCGAACTGGTCCGAACCAGGGGCAACCCACCACTGCCTTTTGTACTATGGGGAAAACCCATCCAAAATGACTTAGATCTGTAGGTTAGACTGAGATGTTGAAAAAATACCCCAGAAAGAGGTATTGACAACTTATTCATTTTTGTGCCCCTCCCTGCAGGCCAAAAATGTCCAGGAATATTTCCCTTAAGTCACCAGGAATTTAGCTCAACTTTAAGAACATTCCATGAACTTCTTTTCAACAAAAACAAGAAGGTAGTTTCCTTTACCTTAGATTAGTGTGATACAATATATAAAGCTAAGGTGACCAGACGTCCCACTTTTGGCGGGACAGTCCCGCTTTTGAGCAATTTGTCCCGCGTCCCGCGGCGTTTCAAAAAAGTCCCGATTTTTCTTGAGCCCCAGCTGATGGCTAGAAGAAAAAAAAACTGTTTAAACTCTTGCCCGGGGCTTCAAAGGGCCGCCCTACAGGCAATCAGTGTAAAGCAGTTTTTTTTCCCCCTAGCTAAGCTTCAGAAACGAAACCGAAACCAGGGTCTTTGGTGCAGCGTGACAAAATGAGGCAGAGAGAGATTTATTTTTATTTTTATTTTTCCTCCCCAAAAAAGGTAGGTGAAAAACTGCAAACAATGGGAAATTTAGGAGGAGAGTTCAAGATTTTAAAACACAAAGGAAAAAAAGCTGTATTTAACTAGGGAATTGTAATAATTGAGATACTATTAATTGTATATTGTGTTGAAAGCAGAAATGGTTAAGTTGTGGTTCGGAGGAATATATGGGAGAAATTATTTGGTTTATTATTATTGGTAAATATAATTAATTGATTTGTAAGAAATTGGATTGCATGGAAATAATTGGAATATTCATGTTCATATTGATTAATATACAAAAAAGATAGTTTTATAACTAATTGATTTATATTAAAATGTTGAATTTGTATTAAACAACTGTATTACATAATTACATAATTAAACAATGTGAGGATGGATATAAAAATAGATGACAATGGGAAGGGGTATAATATAGAATAGAAGGGAAAAATTGAATTTGATTAAGATTAGAGATGAGGATGAAGGGTAATATTGGTTTTTTTAAAAATAGATGAGGAATAAATATGGCAAAAAGGAAATATAGAAATTGTAAATTTAATTGAAATGACTAAACGCTGTTTAAATTTGTGAACCAGCCAAATATTCTGTTCAAAGAAAATACATTGTATGTTTGTATGTGTGTTTCTAATTATTGCTATTTATTCATATTTGTTCTCTTTTATTCTTTAAAGTTTAACAATTCATTCTTTATCTTAATATCTTTATATTTGCTTGGGGTTGGCTTTCTTCCCTTTCATCTTTTTTATTGTACAGCAATCTTTCTCCTCAAACCTACCACCTCTCTCTTTTCTTTCCTTCTTACTTTCTCTTCCCCCCACCCTCTTTTTCTCCTCCCTACTTCCTCTTTCTTTCTCCTTCTCCTCCTCTCTTCCTCCCTCTCTTACCCTCACTCCTACTCTAATTTCCATTCCTTCATCCCTCTCTATTGCTGTAATCCTTTAATGCATATGGACTACTCAGAGGGCTGAAAAAGTTATTTTTGACTGGTCCTCACACTTTTGACCAGTCCTCGAACTTATGACTGTCCTCACATTTTACATTTTTGCCCTATCTTGTCATCATGGTGAAGAGAAGCAGTTGTGAAATGAGTGACATGGTTGTTAAGAATGCTGCATGGGCATAAATGTGAGGATGGTCATAAGTGAGGACCAGTCAAAAGTGCGAGGACCTGTCAGAAATGACTTTTTTCAGCTCTCTGGTTAGTCCTTTTGTGCATATGGACTACTCAGAGGGCTGAAAAAGTTATTTTTGACTGGTCCTCACACTTTTGACCAGTCCTCGAACTTACGACTGTCCTCACATTTTACATTTTTGCCCTATCTTGTCACCATGTTGAAGAGAAGCAGTTGTGAAATGAGTGACATGGTTGTTAAGAATGCTGCACGGGCATAAATGTGAGGATGGTCATAAGTGTGAGGACCAGTCAAAAGTGCGAGGACTTGTCAGAAATGACTTTTTTCAGCCCTCTAGTTAGTCCTTTTGTGCATATGGACTACTCAGAGGGCTGAAAAAGTTATTTTTGACTGGTCCTCACACTTTTGACCAGTCCTCGAACTTACGACTGTCCTCACATTTTACATTTTTGCCCTATCTTGTCACCTTGTTGAAGAGAAGCAGTTGTGAAATGAGTGACATGGTTGTTAAGAATGCTGCACGGGCATAAATGTGAGGATGGTCATAAGTGTGAGGACCAGTCAAAAGTGTGAGGACCTGTCAGAAATGACTTTTCAGCCCTCTGAGTAGTCCCTATACACATAGCCATGGCCACCCGGTCACATGACCAGGTAGCCACGCCCACCCAGTCACATGGCCTCCAAGCCACGCCCACACAATAAGCCACACCCACAATGGTGTCCTTCTTACCAATGTTAAAATCTGTTCACCTTACCCTATAGACATAGCCATGGCCACCCGGTCACATGACCAGCTAGCCACGCCCACCCAGTCACATGACCAGCTAGCCACGCCCACAAAATAAGCCACGCCCACAATGTCCCTCTTTACCAATGTTAAAATCTGGTCACCTTATGTAAAGCAGGCCGTTGTGTTAGCTTAACCATTTTTTATTGTAGTTAAAATCTTGCCTTAACATTAATGTGTGAATTAAACCTGCTTATTGGCACGCTCAGCACAGCTGTAACTAAATACCAATAGAGAAGAGTATCCAATCTTTTTTGGCTAGTGGGCACATCTGGAAATTTGGGAGTACATTGTCAGTACTGTGGCTGCGGGGAGTGAGGGTGAGAGCTTGCCCATTCATGCTAGCTGGGCCATTCTCTCTCTCTCTCTCTCTCTCTCTCTCTCTCTCCCCCCCCCTCCCTCCCTCCCTCTCTCTCCCCTCTCCCTCCTTCCTTTCCTCCCTCTCTCTCTGGTCTGCAGAAACATTGGTGACCAGCAGGGCCGGATTTTCCTATAGGCTAACTAGGCTTCAGCCTAGGGCCTCAAGATCAAGAGGGGCCTACATTCAAATTGTTAGCAAAATTAAAATTACACTTTCACTATAGGTGAAAGGGCCTCATAAGTGGAATAGCCTAGGGCCTCTTTTCATCTAAATCCGGCCCTGGTGACCAGGGTCATTGTTGGGGGATCCCAGAATTAGTACTGTAAACCATTACCTTAAAACATTCTTTCAGATTGAAACATATATACTGAAAGATTATAGATAGTTGGATTTTATGGCTAGAGGCCTTTTGTTATGGACAAGGAACTGACTTTGTTATTTTGCTTAGTGTCTTCCACTGGATGAATAGCCCTTGCACTGAACAAGGCTAAACACAAGGTGTCAGTGGTGGAGCATGTATAGAAAACTCTTTGTTCTGTAATGCAGCAGAACTGCATAGATCAAATGATTATTTTTTATGAACTCCAAAAATAATTCCACAAATTCGTACACATTAGTTGTTTAACCTTATCACTGCATACACAAACATTTACCATTTAAGAACAGCCTCCAATATATTTTGTGAATTGGGAATTCTGATTCTCCTCTAAAGCTTTATTGTTATTTATCCCTGCTATCCAGGAAGGAAATTTTCCTAGAATTAAATTAGCATTTGACTTTCCCTGCTGGCAGCACCAACATTAGAGGTTCTTCTTCCCGTAAGAGTTCATGTCAGCCCTTTGAGGTAGGCCAGATCAGGAAGACTAGACTACACAGGAAGGCTAGAAACAGAATCTGGCAATGCGGGACAAGAAGTAATGGGTAAAAGATCATTAAAGAGAGATCCAGACTAGAATGAAGGAGAAATTTCCTGACAGTGAGAACAAAAAATAACCAGTGGGATGACTTGCCTCCAGAAGTTGTGGGTGCTCCATCACTGGAGGTTTTCAAGAAGACAATGGACAACCATTTGTCTGGAACGGTACAGATAGTCTTTGAGTTACGAATGTAATGGAGCCTACTGATTACATTCGTAACTTGAGGATTCGTTGAAGTGAATCATATAAAATGAATGTGAAAACTCCCTTTTTCGCTCATGCATTCACTAATTAAATATGCAGGATGTTAAGTACACATAAGGTATCTCAGGGTGGGGAAGACAATTGGGGAGGGGGCTACTGATAGAACAGGACACCTGCTTAAAACCACCCAAGGCCTTCCCCCATCCCACTGGGATACCTCATGCTCCCCACAATTGCTCCCCCCCCCCCACATCTTGTCATGCTGGGTCACTTACCTTGCAAAGATCTAGCGAGCTGTCTCCTCTCCAGCCTGTCTGCCATGCAAATTCACAGCCCCCAGAAGCTTCCAGACTCAGCGCACAAAACATTTGCACGCCAATGGGAGGCTTTGGGGCTGCCTCAAAGTGTCCTATCGGCTTGCAAACTCTTAAGCAAGCCTTTGCGAAAACGTGCTGGCCCTTCCCGAGCTCCATTCTTGCTAGCAAAGGCTTTTTGCAAAGACAACCAGAGCCTGCAGACTTCGGCAAGGAAATGAAAAATGGAGGGAAGGCCTGAAGTACTGAAGTCTTCCCTCCATTTGCAAAGCCTTTTGCCACAGATCTCATCCAGGCCTCAATTCGCCGCAAACAGACACCTAAAGTAGTGCCAGATCACGCAAGATCAGTAGCATGAGATCTCACGTTACTAATCTTGCATAATCTTGTGGTACTTTACACCCCTGTTATCTGCGAATGCACCGAAGGCCTGAAGCAACGAAGCGGGCAAAGAAACCGCAGAGAGGAGACAACTTGCTAGAGCTTCGCAAGGTAAGTGAGTCTCCACAAGCCCAGTGCCTGTGGAGACCTGGCCAGGGAGGGGGGAGTAGGCAGGGTGAATGTTGCAGTGTCTCTGCGGTTGTTCGAACCAGTGAACGACTGCCGTGATGCTGCAACATTCGTAACCTCGGGACTGTTCATAAATACTTGGGGGAGTTATGTTGCGACTTCGAATAGTTGCTAAGTGAACTTTCGTAACTGAAGGATTACCTGTATAGGCAAGGGGGTTCGACTAGAAGACCTCTAAGATCCTTTCCAACTCTGTTTTTCTGTATCTGCATCTTCTCTTATACTCCCTCTTATATCCCAGTGAGGGACCTGGATCTCTTTTTCAGACAATCTCCTTTCTGTCTCCTTTCTGAATTTTGACTATTCACTTATAAGCTATTTCCATGGCACTTTTTATTCTGATTTTTTTTTTTAAAAAAAGGTTAGTCTTATTTATTATATCCAAGCCTTCCCCTTCCCCTCCCCACAGTCAAAATCATACTATTTTAAAATTGGCTATTTTAATTTTCGGGCTGTGGATTTTATTTTCTGGACATCATTGTTTTATAAGGTTATTATATTTTAAAAGTATCTGATTTCTATTAGAAGGCATATGCATTTTTTTGTGATTATTGTTATGGATTTATATTGGGAGCTGTCATGGCTTGGCTAGTTTTAGAGAAAGCAGGCTAGAAATCTGTTAAATAAATAAGAAAATAAATCACTGGTGAATTTAGTGCTGTTTGGCAAACATTCACCTCTAACTCTTGCTGCACGTCCAAGGATGCAGTTTGTGTTTTCAGCTCACCAATTTCTAAAGCCTGAAGTTTATTTCAGGCCATAGAGCAACATCTTGTGCATCCTAAATATGTGGGAATCTTCCACTTCGTTCTTCTGTAAGGATAGTGCTTACTATGAGCAAGCAGACTATATTAAAAATATAGTCTGCTTGCTCATAGAAGAAAAAACAGCTCATGAATGTTTATACAAATGCAAACACAAAATTCTTAATAAAAAAAATTTCTTGCATGGGAAAAGCATATCTGAGGAGGGGTGATTTTTCTTGCAGAAAATAAAGCAAGTTGACTTTCGTTTTGCCTTATCCAATGTCCTTTCGCTGCATCTGGCTGCTCACAATCCAGGACTGTTACAATAAATGGGAATCAAACTATCAAGGAGCATGGAATTGGAAAATACATTGATGAAGGGGTTCAAGGCTCATTGGGGAGAGGAAGAGGGAGAGAGAGAGAGAGAGAATTAAGAGAAAAGCAGAGAAAAGGATACAAGCATCCTCGGTTTCCTTTCATAGGGAGAGCTGCTATTTTCTGATGAACTGGCTCCCTTAAAATTGGGGAAACAACAGATACGTCTAAGCCTTGGAAAACCAGCAATTCCCACTGAGCCGATTAGTTGACTTTGAAAATGTGGCTAATCTGCTTATTTCTCTTTGTAGATTAAAATATCATAACTGATGGTAAGAAAAAGCAAAACCTGAATTTGGAATACATTAATAACTAATTTGCAATGAGATTTTGAAAGAGGGATAATTAATAGGCAGTGACTCAGATTGTACAAGAAAATAATTTTAACGTGCTAGCAGACCTAATGTTAAAGCCAGAGTCACCTATGCAAAAGATTAAAAAAGTAGTTCTTCTACATAATATACCAACCAAAACAAAACAAAACAAAACAAAACAATGTATCCCACTTTTTCCATAAGAGAAAAAGACAGATCAAAGTAGGGAGAGAGAAAAAGTATAAAAAAGTGACTGGAAAGAAAGGAAAGATTTGGGATGGAATGGCTACTGGCTTCCAAATGGTGAGTGTGATTGTATGAGGAAACTCCATTCTTTTATAATGCATGCAATATACCCAATGCATCTTGATTAAGGATGGAGCTCCTGATGTCCAGTTATGAATGCCATTTTAAAACCAGTGACAGTCACTGTGGACATCCCTGATAATGACAAGAGGCACTTGACCCTTTCTCTATTAAAGTGCTGGATGCAGAATAATGTATTAATGTTATGGGAAGAGCAATTTTGCTTGAATTTTTTTTAAGCTAGAAGAGTCCTTCAACAGAGAGTACTTTTTGGCTTGCCAGGTATTAAAGATCCTAGCTTCCACAGAATAGCATGAGGCTGCTTGGGATGAAACTGGACTTTGGTTGTGCTCCTTTCATATTGTCAAAATGTGGAAAAACTAACAACGTTATCTTTAGATTTAGTGAAGAATGCTGCGGTATGCATGGGTAAGAGATAGGTTGGTAATGTAGTCTTAATTTTTCTGTACTACTAAAACTGAAAGGCTCAATTCACCAAGGGCTGTAGATGATTTTCTCATTGAGAGATAATATCAGTATCTTCCTAAGAGGCATTTCTTCTTGCTCTTGGGAGCCATTGTGTGTATTCTCCTAATGAGTTCCTGGGCAATGGAGGTTGCTTCTTTGGAACTTGCAACTTTTTTAAAAAAAAAAATTTGATTTATATGCCGCCCTTCTCCGGAGACTCAGGGCGGCTTACAATGCATTAAGCAATAGCCTTCATACTTTTGTATATTTATACAAAGTCAGCTTATTGCCCCCACAACTGGATCCTCAATTTACCTACCTTAGAAAGGATGGAAGGCTGAGTCAACCTTGAGCCTTGGCGAGATTCGAACCTGCAGTAATTGCAGGCAGCTGGTCTTAATAAGCAGCTTAATAACAGGGTGCCTTAGACCACTGTACTACCAAGGCACTTTTCAGTTGCATTCAAGTTCCCAGATTCCGTTATCAGCAATTCCAGCTAATGATAACAGATTCTGGGAATTGTAGTTCAGTATCACCAAAAGACCTTTGATTTCCTACAGCTGGTTCCTTTTCTGCTGAGATTGCAGTGAGTTCTTCTATCCATCTTTGCAAATGAGTTTGTCATTTGATTTTTCCCCTTACATCAAAGGCAAGGCAAGCTTATGAACATAATGACACATTCAACAGAAGCTGCTTTGTGGAGTTGTTTTAAGTATTCTTAGAGAAGGGTTTATTCTTCGGTCTGCCTATGTACATATGCATTGCAATCTTTACTGTCATTGCAAGAGCCTGTGTTCTGTAAATATCTGTTGGTTGGGCAATAGAAGGAGCAGAATTACAAATGTTTCCTCCAGCTTGGAATCAAGTTCTTTGAAGCTTCAGACTCAAGCTTCTGCTGTGGTTGAATCTGTATAAACGTTCAGCATGTGGATGGACACTTCCAATATAGAAAAGAACTGCATTCTTGTAATCTTTTGGTTTGTCCTTTGCACTGAGATTACAGTAAGAAAGAAAGAAACAGATAGAAGATAGTTCCTTTTTTCTTCAATACTTTCCCCCAAATGAGGAAAGACTTGAAGGCTTGCACAAATCATCTTTCAGTAAGAAATTCCAAAGTTTGCAGGCTATTTTTAACATGACTTCTATGAGAACTCACAGGTGAACATTTTAACTCAGTGGATAACTCAAGTTGCCTATAGCAGGGGTGGGCAAATATGGCCCCTTTATGACCTGTGGACTTCAACTCCCAGAATTCCTGAGCCAGCTTGTAAAACGGCCACAGGTTGTAAAAGGGCCACAGTTGCCCACCCCTGGCCTATAGGATAACCTTCCAGTTTGATGATCGTAAGTCCAAGAAGGAATAGGAGTCAATGCATCAATAACCAACGCAGCAGCATCAACGCAATACTAATAGTTGCTACTGAACCCAAGTTATATCAGATTTTTAAAAGCATGGGAGATACTTTTAGCTCTATCTATACTATCACTATGCTAGCTTTTGCTTTGATTTATTCCGATCAGATTTTTCTCACTAAATTGTTGTTTTAATTAATTCCTAACCACAACCTCATATTTTTAAAACACATAGAGATTAGAATAATACAAGTCACAAGGTTGCACAATGGAAGTTCTGAATTGTATATTATACCAACCACCAAGGCATAAAACAATGTAATTTAAAAGCAGCACTTTTATGTCCATTGCCTCTATAAATTCCATATATTACCACATTCCCAAGAAGATAGATTAGATAGTGAATGTGAACTAAAATGGTATGAATGCTCACTGATTCAGGTTAACCTTCCCCAATATAAAACTTGTAGGAATTCCCATAATTCTTAGCCAGCACATTCAGGATCCCTGAGAATATTTGGACATGTAGCCCTAAGATATTTAGTAGGCCTCATCTTGGAGCAGGCCAGTCAAGTAAAACCAATTGATAGTTATCAACATTAGGATTCTACCCTAGCCCTTTGAATTCATGCTAAACTGTTGATGGATATCAGGCACCAAGGATTAGGACCATACATTGAATTGTAGCACTGAAGATTTATTCAAGCCTATACACAAGAATCTAATCAACTAACGGTCAGCACTAAATTGGCACTAGATAAGAGTTAACGGAATTCAAGGAGGGTCTTACATCATTTGTGGTAATGTAAGGACTCCAAGCTTATGACATATTTAACTCCTCATTCAGCTCTGCCTGCTCTTATTCTACAGTGAGACTAAAAATGTCTATAGATTTTAATATAATTTTATGCTTCATAGAATTTACCTGAAGTAATTTCAAATTGTCTGATACTTACTGTATGTAGAACTACTACCAAACTTTAGAAGATCTCCACTATATTTATTCTTTTCATGGTTCAATAAGACAGATGAGATGACATGCATAGCTGAAACACAGATTCTGTAGATCAGGAGTGTCAAACTTATGTCGGCAGCATCACGTGACATATCGGGACTTTTTCCCCCTTCACTAAACCAGGTGGGAGTGGGGCAAGCAGGTGACGCATCTGGCCCATGGGCTGCAAGTTTGACACTGCTGCTGCAGACCAAAAACATGTGTATACCAAAAGCTTCTCAACAGTTTTTAGAGGGGATTGCAAAGGCCCACAACAATCACTGGAAGACTCAGATTTCATGAAAATGTGTTATATATTATATAAATTAAAGAAAAATCTCTGTGGATCTAGTTTCCCTTCTGTAGCTTTTAGTGTCATTTAAAAGAAATCTGCATGCTGTATAAAGCTTGTCTTGTGTGAATTTATTTAAAACATAAAGGTCTTGCTCACTTCCAATTCAATGCTTTGATGCCAAATCAGAAGTTCCTATCTCCTGGGGAAAAAAAGAAACCAGTGGATAACCCACTCTAGGATTTTAAACATCCAATCAATTAGCTTCTCTTTAGAAATACCTTGATTTGACTTCAATTAGGATTACCACCAGGTAAACAAGTAAGCAACAGAAGACACTAGAGGAACAATTTGGCCATGACAGTTGGAAGGGAAAGGAAAAGAAAATATTGGAATTGGGATATAGAATACTTTTTTTGTGAAAAGAGGAAAGTGAATATACGTGGACTTGTGGGGAAAAGGCATTTCTGCTCCGAAGCCATTTCAAATATGTATAAGTCTTTAGAAGAAGCAAAATCGTTTTTTGCTTTTCCTAGAGATTTAAAAATAAAAGCTACTGCAGCCATAGCAAAAAAGCATTGATTACTTAGAGCTATGAAAAAACTTAATTTTGGGATGGAAATTCAGGCAATTCTGAAAAGCTTGCAAGCCTTTCATTAGAAAAAATCAGGTGGATTAATATAAATGTGCATGAGTTTAACCATTTAAAAAAAAATTGAAGCAGCGGGGCTTATCTTACAATTATCTCTGAAATTACTATACAGCAGCATGCTAGAAAAATTACATTGTATAAAGTGATAACATTCCACTTATTTTTCCTGAAAATGTCATGATTTCTCTCACAGTTGTAGCACTGTATGTTGATGTATAACATAGAAATACATTTTCAAATCCATGGATTCACTGAAATGCACCCAGAAAAAACATTTACATCAGCATAGCAGTGTTTAATGTAGTAGGTAACTACATTAAAAATCCCTCCCTCCCATTGTCTCAATGAAGAGTCATGGGAGATTACAAGAGTCAGCAAGAAACATCTATCTGCAGACAAAAATATTTATCTATGATAAATATACAAAAATTAAAATTACTAATTAAAAATTACAAAATACAAAGGTAATAGTAATAGTAAAGTAAGTAAAAGCATAATAAAACCAAGAATCAAGATAACATAAGCAAATTAAATTAAAATAAATTCAAGATCAAGTAAAGTAATAATAAACTAGTCAACAAAATGCTCTTCCATCTTCAGAAGCTTCCAGAACATCAGAAGGCGTTGAACATGCCTGAATTCTAAGGGGATGCTAATCCATAAGACTAGAGCAGAAACAGCATTTCCTGACTTTCTTTTCTTTTCTTTGTTGAGGACATCATCTTATAGTACTAAAGAGTCCCCCACCTTGAAGGCAGCCTACTGCTATGAAGATTGAGACCACCAAGCTGTTCCAATAAGAACATAGTGTTTTCTTTGGGAAAACAGAAGAGGACCTTCCAAGAGGATCATGAATTGGCTTAAGTGATACAGTTGGGGTACTTGGTCTGCTGAACTACAACTGCCCCTTTCATTTTACCCCTGGGTTGGCACTTGCTCAGCATTACTATTTTGGCTATGAGGTAGACTGGAATCCTGCTTCTCTAGCCACTTTTTTCTTTTTTTTAAATGATCTCTGACCCGGACTGGCACCATCCGGGTAGATACCTAAAAAAGGTATCTAAGAAACCAATGCCACGTAGATCAGGATGACTTTTATTGTAGCAGCTATAGATGCATCTCTTTGGTGTCACCTGGTGGTTGATGGATTAATCATGTACCTACTATGAGCATCCTTCAAGTCCAACACTTCTTTCTCACATACTAAAGACCCTTTCTTAAATTCTGGCTCCAAGGACACTTATGCACCAGGTATATGTTGGCTGCACAAATCCAGGTTCCTGCTGCCTTTCAGTTAAGGGAGACAAGCTCTTGCCTGCTATGAAGTGGTCAATAGATTGACAGCCTTTTGATTAAAAAAATGATTATAAAAGAATAGATTGGCTTAAACCTTACAATAACCATCTGACATGCAGAAGGCATGGTAACTGATGTTTTCCATGGCTTGGAATGGTCAAGTGTTAGCCAGGGGAATATGCCAATCATTGCCCTAACAAGGTTGCATGGAAGAACTATATGGACATCAGCACAGCATGTTAAAGGTGTAAGCATGATTCATGCTAACATGACTTCTTCCCACCTCTTAGATGGGAGAAAAGCAGTCCAGAAATGAGTGTGGATGAGTCCACAGATCTGCTGTTCACAGATCTGAAGATCTCTTTCAATGCTCTCATCTCAGGATTTTGGTTAGAAGCCAGAGGCACTATGTGCTCTTTTTAATCTCTCTGATCGGTCTGACTGGTGTGAATGGTTCCTTCTCCCTGTCTCTAACGATGGCATTATTAGACAGGCTCTTTATCAGTTTCTCTTCTTAACTCCAGATCTCAGGAGCTTACTGAAATTATAGTACTTTGCAATTATGAACACTATCCCTGCCCCACCTGTCTATATTTACTTTGCTAGCTGCAGGGCAAGCTTGAAGTTTCTTAATTTCTATAAATCTTTGTTCTTCAAAGAAATATGATAAAATTATGAGAATTTGCTGACTAGGTTTCTTCATTAAGAACTTGCTGCCAGCTGGCCAACTCAAGAGCTGCAAACTCTTTTATTTCTCAGAGTGAAAACTGGAAAGTCAACATTCACTAAAACTGTAATTAAAAGTACCCACTCATTAAAGAAATAATCTCATTGGACTAAGTAAGCAGCTGGCTTGGCTTACCCTGCATGTTCCTGTTTGCACTGGGTGTCCTAAGCTATAATTCCAAGAAATCTAAAAATCTAGGTTTATATGTCTTGGTTCCTACCTGTAAAAGAATGTAATAGCTGGTTCATATATGCATATTTATTACTAAAGGACTGCATGATGAAATGACATATGACCAAAAAAAAAAAAAAAAAAAAACCCATCAAAAGAAAAAAAGAGAAAATTGTCTCTTAGACATATTCCCTTTTAATGGAGACAGTTCACACATTCAGATGTAAATAATTCATATGATGAAGCTTGAATTCATCTTTATGTTTAATACAAAACACAAACACAATTACAGGAGTCAGTAAGAATCAGCAGGGAAGATGAATTTTTAAGATATAATCCTGAAGAAAATTATTCTTTGAAGCTGCTAGCTGCCCTGAAAAGGAATCCTTCATTGGCATAATTTGGAAATGGAATGGAATGGAATTTTATATACAAACATTTCCTATGATTGTAGGAATGGGTTCTTCAATAGGGGCTGGATATCAGGAATTTGCAGCATGGAATTCTAGAAGTTGGAGTCCAGCATGTTCAAAATGTATACTGCTAAAGAGGTGGCTATATATTAGTTGGGGTGCAATTATAATAATGTCAGCTTTGGTATGGTTTTAAATTTGATAAAATGACCAAAAGGTCATTTGGCCTGACCTTTTGCTCAAAGGTAAGAACCGATTCTTTAAGTATTGAAACTATACAATCTAAACATATATACAACTGATTTCTTCCTTTTTCAGGCACTGGAAGAAAAATTATCTTTAAGGTAGCCATGAACAGATTCTAAACGCACATACTGTACATCCTTAGATTTGAAATATAGGATTAGCAGCAATCCCAGAGTGAAGAATGGTACCACTTTGAGCACAGTACAAGACCGGATCCACAGAGCATACAGAGGTTACTTATTTTTATACTAGGATTCTGTGTCAGTCTGAAAGCGGCCCCCACAACCTCAAGTTTCAGTTGACGGCAGCACTAGTGGACAATTGAGCTAATTTATCTCAGGCTCGATTGCAGCACAGCTGAAGTTGCTGACATGCTGCAATTCCTTTTCATTTTAGGAGATAAACTTTAATTTACCCTTCCTTTTGGCTACCGTGAATGACTTGGTCTCTTATTGGTTGGATTCACTCTTAATGTTTAGTGAATACAAGTAAAAATATGGCCATTGAAATGTCATGGTCCAAACTAAAATCAGCGAAATGAACAACGTATCTATAATTGTCAAACTATAACTACTTGGTTAACAAATCATTCGGTTACTACCTGACACTCTAACTAGATAACTGCTACTGATATCTAAATTAGACTTAAGATAATAATTAAAATAATATTATATTTTAAAAATTGGTTTATTTTATTTATTTATTAGATTTATTTATTACCTATCCAGCCTTGCAGAGACTGGACAGTTTACAACATTTCATTGTTGGTATTTGCTAAAAAAAAAAAGCAGCACATACTTTTAAGTCAATTTCTTACTGTCTAAATTGACATTTGCTACGTTTTGAAGGGCATGACAAAAATCAATCAAGATATCCCTGGACCCATAGTTGCATTTACAGAATGTACAAACATGCTTTAGCCATGCCAATTCCAGCTGTTGAGAAAACTGAAACTTTATTAGGTAGAAATAAATATGTTATAAACAATCTATCCTTTCTCTCTCTCAATAGGTATTATGGGCAACTTTAGTATGCTTACTGTAGAGTTGTCCTGGATGATTACCTTTGAAGCATCAACTGTCAGGGTTCCAAGTAACACCCCCAATGAAAGAAAACTCCGAGGCTTGAGTTTCCTCAAAGTTACATTTTATTAGAGATGTCATATTGGCATATCTGGGAAAACCCAAATCTGAAAGTTTCCAGGTTTTCCCCACCCAAAGGAAAGTTCAAGTCCCTGCCCCAGCACCCACATGTCCATCACATGATCCAATCAAAGCACCATCCTAACTGGAGAGGCCTCCCAGTTCCGCCTTCCAGGTGCAGGGCGAGATGGCCTTGATTCTCTGAGAAAGGAATGTTATTATGACTATATATCACCCATGCTCCAGGCCTGCCACCTTTAAGTAGTATAAATGTGGCAGGCCTGAAGGCCCAATGCAAAAGATGGCTTCCAGGTCTGACATCAACTAGAAAACAACATACAGGAGAGGATACAAAAGGAACATGTTCCATTTCTCCTTTGCTTTCTTTACTGTTTTCCTGTTGAATCTACCACACAGTTCAAAATATAGCTTTTGATTGATACAATTATTCCATATCTTCCAAGGAACTAAAATGAAAGTGCACCACCTCTGCCCTGTCATCAGGATGCACTGCCTAAATTATTTCTCTATACCGGGGTCTCCAACTTTGGCCACTTTAAGCCTGGCAGACTTCAACTCCCAGAATTCCCCAGCCAGTTTTGCTGGCTCAGGAATTCTGGGAGTTGAAGTCCGCCACGCTTAAAGTGGCCAAGGTTGGAGACACCTGCTCTATACCATTTAATCAATATATTTAAATGAAGGTGATGCTGAGACATAGCACCATTTTTTGCAATTTTGTCTCTATAACCTCAAGTATTTTGGAATAAAAAGGTTTTCCCCCCCAAAAAAACTGATACAATGCCTCCTATAGGATACTTGTCATGTCATTCTATTTCTTATGCTCCTTTCTCTATCTTGAAGATTTTTATGCCTTCAACCTTTGTCACACAGTTTCTTTCTGTATTTTTGAAGATATGTTTGCATTTTTCCCTTTCTCCCCAGTTTTTCCTCTCTTATAAAATCAGAGCCTAAAGATAGAAGAGCCCTAAAGGCTTTCTGCAGAAATTACTGATAAAAAAAATCCTCCAATTTTATGCCATGTAGAATGTCATAATAATGGATCTTAACAATCCATCACAGTGACAGCTATAAAGATGCAAAAGTTGTCTAGTCTAGCACATGTCCTTGCTAACATTTCTTATATTGTGTTTAAATGCAAATAGCTATATTTTTCTGGTTTGGTGGACCTGACTTAATGACCCATTTATCTTTGACAACTTTGAAAACTTGAAATGTTTTTCAGAGCTGTTATGATGGCAAAAGTTTTGGTCACTATTTTTCTCAGGAGGATTCCTAACATTATTTTCCCAATTGGTTTTACAACTGAATTATATTTAACTTTGGGACACAGTGGTTCAGTGGCTAAGACGCTGAGCTTGTCGATTGAAAGTTCAGCAGTTCAGTGGTTCGAATCCCTAGTGGCGCATAATGGGGTGGGCTCCTGTTACTTGTCCCAGCTTCTGCCAATCTAGCAGTTCGAAAGCACGTAAAAAATGCAAGTAGAAAAATAGGGACCACCTTTGGTGGGAAGGTAACAGCGTTCCGTGTGCCTTTGGCATTTAGTCATACTGGCCACATGATCATGGAGACGTCTTTGGACAGCACTGGCTCTTTGGCTTTGAAACAGAGATGAGCACCGCCCCCTAGAGTCGGGAATGACTAGCACTTATGTGCGAGGGGAACCTTTACCTTTACCTTTAAACCAAAATGGCAAGGTATTCAATCTTTCTAACTTTATGAAAATTGGAGTCAAAAACTACTTCATTCCTCTGCCTCGAAATGTAATGGACCTTTGATATTTTCTTAAAAATAAGTTTTTCTTCTAAATTTTCTTTATGTTCATAATGGTTTTCGTTAGGATGAAAAAAATTATCACTGCATTTTTTTTCTTTTCTTTTTCAAAGTTCCATTTGAAAGTTTGCATCCCTTCTTGAGTTTTGGATAACGTCTTTGTAAATTTGTAAAAGAAGAAGCTTTGGGGCTTCTTCTACATATATCCAAATTTGCCTTCTATAGTGACTCCATTTTCAATTCCTTTCTGATTATGCACGTGTAAAGTTTTCTTTCGGCTTCACTTTTAAATTGTTTAAGCAGTGTTAATGCCATGCTTTCATGGCATTAACTTCCCAAGTTCCCCAAGCCTCCTGCTTTCAAAAATTATTTATGTCCAAACTTGGTACTAGGATGACATTCAGGCCATCCATCAAATTTTAGGGGATGTCAAAATTGAAAAGACTTCCAAAATACACAATATGAGTATAAAATCGTATAATCTTTCCTCATTCCTTTAGGACTTTTTCTTTCTATGATTTTCAAACACGTCCACCCATTAAGTTGGATGTGACGTATGACAACATTTGGGCACTGATTTCAAACCCCTTCCCCCGTAAAGTTGGATATGACATATGACAACATTTGGGCACTGGTGTAATTAAAATTATTTACTGTGATTCATACTATAAAAGTTGAAAATTTTTGAGAAAGATAAAAATTTGTCCAGGGCTGAAAATTATAAGTATAATGCTCAAACACTCAATGAAAAAAATAGAAGATACAAGTTGGCACCTCTTTGAAATTCCTTACAAAAAAAAAGGGGGAAGATAAACCAAACCATGTGCTAAAATATGACTTTGGCTATTGTGTCAAAATGTCATGGCTGCCCCTGTTTGTGCATGTTTTGAGCACAAGAAGATGTGTCCCAAAACAGATGAGAAATGGTAGTGTTCAAACCAGGATTTAATTTGTAGCAGAATTCTTCAGCCCTAGAACTTCATTGCTATTCCTGAGGTGTTTCAGAATACCTCAGTTTCTACAAAATCCCTTTGCTCTACTATAAAAGAACTAGACTTTATTAAGAGCCATCTAGAGACTTAGGGGAAAAAAGCTTGCAGAACATATAGGATGACTATCAGATACTTCCTCCCCTCCATCATAGCACATTATCATTCAGTCTCCTCAAACATAAACATTTGTTTTTCTATTTGCTACATGTTTGGCAAACTCCTCCTCACAACGGGATTTATTTATTTAAAAAACTCTGATTTTCTATTTTACACTGTCAAATATTCCATGTCTCCCAATTGTTACATTTCTGGTAGAACACCATTCATGGCAGAATCAATTCCAGTTTGATGAGATCCTCAATTAAGGATTCTCTGATGGGTCTTGGTAGAACCTGTAATGGTAGATATGTAACTGGCAACAGCGTTCTCTGACGAACAGCACCAGTACATTCTGAATGGCGACATTAACTTCTACTTGCTTGTGCTCTACCTTGTAGGAAATCAACAGTGCCAATTCAGAGCCACACAGTATTGATCAAGATGCTGCAATTTTTTTTAAAAGCAACTGAGGGCAGGGTACAGCATCTTCTACTCTTCTTACAAAAAAAAAAAAAAAAAAAAAATCCACCTGAAATCCCATTTTTCCATCCTTTTCAATGAGGGGCAGGATTTCCTCCCTCCCCGAAATAACAACTTCTGAGTGAAAATAAATGGCAGCATTTTTATCTATAAATTGGAAAGGGATTAGGGAAACGGCAGAATTAATCTCACCTTCGCCACATCATTTCACCTTTCTTCATGCAGCAGATGCCACACTTGAGAAAACTTAACCAAATATAAAAGGGATATTGGTCCTGTTTTCAGTAGGTCATGCTGGTACTAAATTGTTAGTATTCATTTGCTTATCCATTGAAAAATAATGGAAGAATTAAAGAGATACTGTGAAGGACAGGATTATAGGACATATACTCTATGCCTTGGGAAAAAAATGACACTGAATACAAAAAAAAAAACAAAGGATCAAATTCTAGAATATTTCGATCATATTTTGAAATATGGATGAACACATTTAAGGCTTATGGAATCTATTTTGCCATTTCCCAGAAGTTTATCATTGAAAGCCTGATGTAATAGTAATATAATCAGAACTCAGGTATTCAGCATCTGCAAATTTGTTTTGATGTAATTGAATGGAACTCAAAAGCCTGCACACCAAATATATTTCTTGTTGCCCTTCTCTTTGGCTTCTTATATTCATCGTATATTTTGTCGTATATTTTGGGACAAGAGAGATTATTATCGTTGTTAAATAACAGGAAGCCAAATAGTATTGAACGACTGCAAATCCCTAGAAATCTACCAATAAGTATTAAATTATCTTCTACTGCTTAGATTGTTTTTTTTAATCTAACCTTTCTTTTGGGGTACAATTGTTCAGGTGTCTATGCTGATAAGCTTTAGATTATAGCAAAATGCTTTCCCACCATTCTACGTGATTCAAAAATTCTGTAACTAAATAACCTAGCCAACTCAACATAAAGTCAACTTTTATAAAGACACCGAACACAAATGCCATAGCTCTTCCTAGTCTCACAGTCCCTTTGCTAACAGTATTGTAATGTGAATGAAACTATTTTCACTCAATGTTTTTACAAGCCCTTTGGGCAGAGACATTTGTCAGACTTTAAATCTTCACTTTTACCAATCAGACTTCTTACCCTGGAAAAGATATTAGAAACAGCCACCAGTACAGTATGTTGCATAGCCTTAGCAAAGGTCACAAAGGCGAACTATCAATTAGCTTCCCTCCTGCCTACCGCAATGTCCTGGGGATGAGCTGTTGATCACATCAATATATCCATATTGTTTTCCTAATAACAGTATAGAAGTTGTTTAATTTCTTTTCCAACTTTCCAATCTGATCTATACTTTTCAGGGTGTTTCTAATAGTCACCCATCCATCTACAAACCAGATCCATGCCTATTTAAATTTTCAAGCTCAGTCAGGGCTACCCAGATTCTTGGTATAACTTGGGATGGTACTTGAAAAAAAGAAATAAACCTGATGTGGTTGGAGAAAGAGAAATTTATCCAATACCCTTAACACAGTTCCCTGTTGTGATGTACTCTTATATACTCAATAAAGATTCTGCTCCCAACCTTTGTTTTAAAATTTTAAGTTTTGCATAGAAAGTATTATAAATGCAGAGTATTTTACATCTGAATTTGCTTCAAAGGTTGTACAGTCCCTTATTGCCCCCATTTCTCCTTCAACCAATAAGTTGGCTTAGAACCAGGAGAATAAAAAATAATTTATGAAGAGCAAAGAAATGCCATAAGTAGAACATTTACTACCTGTCAGGCAAGAACTATAGGGCCTAAACCTCAGGTGCAAACTCTGCCTGTGTTTGGTGCCTAGGACTGTGTGTGTGTCCATGGCTTTAGAAGGAAGTAAACATGAATAATATACAGGCAGCCGTAGGTTAAGAACATTTGACTTAAGAATAACCCCTAGATATGATAGGCTGCCTATTACAAAAAATGGTGGATAGCATTCTCCTTCCTCAAACTGATGAAGCACTGAAGCCATGAAATGCTTGTAGGAACCGCTGAAAACAGGCCGTATATTAAAAACATGCAGCTTCAGCACTTTGTCAGCTCAAGGAAGGAGAATGCCATCTGCCATTTTTATTAATAGACAACCCGTTTATAAGTGAGTTCTGATTTAAATACAAATTTGAGTTTGAAGGTTAGATTTAGGGAAGAGAACTCATTCTTAACCCATGGACAGCCTGCATGAACTTGTAATTGACCCAGGATAATTATTGCATGCCCTTAGATAATACAACAGTACTTTGTTTGCTGCATTTCAGTTTCAAATGCAGCCATTATAAACTGAGATCTCTATGCTCCGAGACTGAACTTGGTTCAGTTGAGACCCTAATAAGTTCTCCAAAACATTAGAACCAAGGCATGAGCACAGGCGTAAAACTAGTGAGGACTGAAAAAATGTCCAGCATGAAACACAGGAATGTAACCTGAAATAGTTTGATAAGAAAACATGACCTGGAACCATGGTGGGTTATGAGACCAAGAGCAATAACTTAATAGCCAACACCCTGCACGGCCCAGAAGATGGATTTGCATGGAAATTCAACTCTGTCCTCAATGCTCACAGATGCAAATTCAATACAACATACTATTTGCAACTGTTCTCTATTGCATTGATCCATTGATCCACAGAGGACTGCCAGTCACACAAGGAACATGAGTTAGGGCATGTAATAATACAAAAACAGGAGCTGCAATATTACACTGGGAGCAAGGGACCTTATGATCAAAATGACTTTCCTGCATTTTTTCAAAGGCCATACAAGTCTTAAACTGAATGCAAAGCCAGTTTTCAAAGGATGCCAATTGTAATCCATGTATCTTGGGGTTACCTGCAAAAGAATGCTAAGCCTGAACACTACAGCTGTTGGTTCAGCACATTAAACACACTCAACCTCCTGAAATCTCTTTTTCAAGAGACTACAGTAAAGCAGACTAATCGTACATAATGCAACTAAGGAATGTAGGCCAATCATTGAGCTTCCCTCTCTCCACCCCACCCCACCCCACCGCAAAAAAATTGAGGAGCATAGGAACCCATTAGTCTAAGTCAAGTTTGGGGTAACTAGCTTGTACTACTAAAGAGAGAGAGTGCTAACTTGGAAATGATCCCACTGCCCTCTTGCACAATTTACAGTTGTTGGACACAGGCAATTAATTGATCTGTTTCGGGGATGAAATAAATAAATCCTGGGTTACACCAAAATAGTATACATGCGGCCTGTGAAACATATTATACATTCCTCTCTAAGGCCACTGTCAACTCATTCCAGTTTATTAAAAAGGACCAAAAAGTGGAGGGGGGAAGTATGTGGAGGGGAGAGAGCTACCATTCTGTGATCACTGACAGATGATAACAATTTGCTTTTTGGCTGCACTCAGCAGTGAAATTCCTGGAGTCCAGCTGTCTCATATTCCCCCTGCAGTTATGAGAAATAATTACAGCAGGTTTGCTGTGTTTAGAGGGTTATATTACATTAAAAAATATTATACAAGATAGAGATACTCTGTGGCCAGATCAGCCCCTCTTAATGAAACCATCTTTAATTTTGTAATGGCCAAATAAGCCAGAGTTTTCATAACTATGTAGTAGTCTGCAGGTTCTCTTTAAATGAACTCTTTAAATGAGCACATGCTGCTGATTTCCCATTTTTAAACAAAACTGTTCCAGATCTACTTTTCTGATCCGTAATACATGTCACATCCATGCCTCTTCCCTTTTCCATTATAGCTTCCATTATTCTAGGTAGGAGTTCTGCTAGAAGGTCTCTGCTTCTGACCTTGTCGTTTATGAGTCCCAGGGGAACATTACCTGCTTCTTCTTTGCCTGGGTGATATGAGTAGCAGCTGTGTCTTTTGTCCCTTCCTATTCTTATTTTCTCAGGGAAGAAGGTAGTATATGGAGGGAACAGCATGGTCTTGTAAGAGGTTTAGAGGTCCTCCAAAAGGCAGGCTTAGAAGCTGACAAATACAAATCTTTGCTCATGATTTGCAGCTGCTCGTTCTCCTCAAAGGACCCTTCCATCCGTAGCCACTCAAATTCTAGAAACAAAAAGCTTTCTTCCTAAAGATTAGGATCCAATGATTGATTCTATAGGACTATCAGATCTGTACTGCAGAACTCTGGATGACCACTAGACAATAGCAATGGGCTGGCGTTTTCTGGATTTGTCTGCTGCCATCTAATAGTCTTCCAGGTGTTTTTAAACACAAGGTGGCAACCCTAATCTTAAACTCCTTTTCCCATTAGAACATTAAATACAAACCATTTTATTAGATTACCAAAATCAATATGATAGATTTGATGACCAGCAAAAATGTATAGAACCTGCAATATTCTTGCCTTTTAAGATGAGAATTATTTTGTCTACATACGCAGTGAAAGTTTAGAAGTACTGAAGAGGAATTGTGGCAGAGCATGAAATATTTTACAAGCAGAAGATCTATGTTCGGTTCCTGAATTCTTGAGAGATGTCCCAGGCAGTTGCTACCAATTAAGATGGATCAATTGCTAGATGGGGCATTGTCTAATTATATGAAGCAACTTCTCCAATGGTTCATAAACAAGGAGAGTTAATGAGAATCCCTATCCCTAAAACAAAATCTCTCTACTAATGTGGATTCTCTTGAAAGCTATAGTTTTGTAATGAAAATATTGATCTCTCTACATGTTTAGTATAAAGATAAAGAATGCAAACTGATGAAAGGATTGCTATTAGAAAATATGCAAAGGCTTCTGATGGTGGTAGCATGATGACAATGGCACGAAGAAACTGTACTCCACTAGGTAGGAGATATATTCTTAAATCCCACCCACCGAATTTGTTCTTATCATTACAACCCACCCATTATAAAATTAATTCATCTTCCTGGTTTGTCATGAAACTGAAAGAAGTAATTAAATTGCAATGAGTGATTTAATTTCTTATTGTCGCTATCTAAATGGTATATTATTTCATTTATAAGGATGCTTCCAGGTTATCTCCTGCCCCCCTCCCCCCCCAAAAAAAATCAACAGCACTCCTTTTCATAGTATTTTTGTATCACAGACCTGAATTCACAAATAAAATTTTCCTATTAGAGAATGTCCATCTTAAGATATTATATACTTCCTCTTCCTTGGAACAAGGATCAGTTCTAATTTCCAAACTGGAGCAAATTAGCAACAATTAGTTGGGTCTTGTTAAATGAAGTAGACTTGACTCCAACTATGGGCCTGAACCCAACAAGTTTAGTCATGCAGGACTGAGATTCATACTTACTTTCAGAGAATATGCCAAGGCAATGAAGCCCAAACAGCAGAAATTGAGGTATACAAAGTTGAAGATGGACCAGAGATAATAATCATTCACTTCAGTGGTGTCTGGGTAGATTTCAATTACAGCAGTGGGATTAGTCATCGTTTTCTTCTCTACGGAGTGTTTGCATTGCACCGGTGGTCTCAGGCTGTCCCCTTTGCAGGTCTTGTTCTCCATCAGGCACACAGCAGAAGAAGGAGTCAGCACAGGGGACCCTTGCTGTATGGGGGGCGTCTTGGAGATGCAGGCGAAGCACCCCTGCTGGGGTACATGAGGGGGTCTTCGAGTCCAGAAAGCCCCATCAAGGGGACATGGAGGGCCCAAGGGGGGTTCCTGTGGCCTCTCCGTGATGGCAACCCCCAGTTTACACAACTATATCCAAGGAAAGTATGTTCCCCTGAGAAAAATAGGGATGGAGAAAGTGGGGAGGGTCAGGAAGGGAAAAGATGTGAAAAACGAAATAGCGGGATGCAGGAAATCAGAAATAGAAAAGAGGTAGTGGAAAAGGCAAGAGGAAGAAGGAAGAAAAAGAGGGATTTCCAGGCAAGGAGAAAAGAGAAAAGAGAGGAGCCTGTTTTAAACACATGTACCACAAAGGGAGTATTCTCTAGCAGACAGAGCAGTCATTAATGTATGCAGCAGTGTAACAGTTCCTGGATTCCCTGCAGCTGGGTGTCCCAGCTCCGCAGTAGGCTTGGCTTGCCCTCCCCTGCTTCCCACACAAAACAGCCTCGGAGTTCATTAATTCCCTGGGAAAGGCAAGGAGCTTGACACATCGTCACATGCCTTCTCTTTCTCTCCCCCCTCTGCTTGCTTGCTTTGGTTTCCCGTTCCAGTTCCCCCCTGCTAAAGTCCTTTGCAGTCGGATCGGACAAAAACAACAGCAATTCTCACCTCGGTCACTCGTGTAAACATAACCCGAGGGTTTTGATTCATCCTCCTCCCCATCTAGAAACCGGACAAGGGAAGACTTCCAAAGAGGAGAGAGCGAGCGAGAGAGCGATCGTGGACTCCGGGTGAAAAGGACTCTCTCCCTGCCACGAGACTCTGGTCCTCCTCACCCGCTCCCCCTCCCACGCCCCGCATCTCTCCCTCCAACCCTTCTCATTCCACTCTTTGCCCATCTCTTCCGCGGGGCTCTCCTGTCCCGCGTCGGCATCAGGATCGAAGCAGCCCCCGCGGCCGGATGGGGCGATGAAAAAACCCAGGCTGTTCCTGGAACCGACTGCACAAGCTGCGACAGAAAAGCCCGGCCTCCAAGGCTTTCCACCGCTCGGTCTCTGCCCATTTTGCTGAGCGTTTCATCTCGGGCTACATTTCTGCTTGACTTTTCCCTTCCTCCCCCTTCCTTCTTCACCTGTCAGCAGTTTTCCCTTTTGGACGGCGTCGGCGCGCGGTCGGGGGTGGCGAGGAAGAAAAGAGAGGAAGAGGAGGAGGAGGAGAGGAGAGGAGAAGAGGAAAAAAAAAATAGCCCGGGGAAAGGGGGGGGGAATGTGTGTAAGAGTGAAAGAAGCGCGCCTTCTCTCGCCGGCTCCTCTCCCCTATCCCATCGGCTTTGCAATTACGAAACGGAGCCTGCCCGTAGATCCACCGGCACCGGAGCCCGTCCCTCCGTCCTTCCGTAGAGCAGGGCGAGAGGATACTTACGGGGAGGGAGGGAGGTGGGCAGTTGTGCTGCATCTCCAGCTCAACACTGCCGCGGTCTCTTCTTTAGCAACTGGAGTTCGCGGAGGCGCTGAGGGAGGGAAAGGAGGAGCGGGCGGGGAAAGAGGTCAAACGGTCCCACTCGGCCTCCAGCCCAAGCCGGGCAAGGCGTGCGCGCACCCGTTCCCAAAGACCCCGCGGGCACTCAGTTTTGCGCCTCGCCAAGCCCGCTATTTCCACGAGTGCGCGGGGTTGTTGGTTTTTTTTCCCCCTTCCCGCTGCTCTCGGCTCCAAGCGCGCAATACGTGCGTGCTCTCTCTCACACACACAAGCTTTTTTTTTTGGGGGGGGGGGAAGAAGATTCCATAGTTGTCAAGTCCTCCCCCCCCAAACTACCAGATGGAAACGCAACCCTCCCGCACCTGCCATGTGACAGCGCAGGCTTTTTTGGCGTCGATTTTAAGAGGGCTTTGAAAAGCTGACGAAAGGCGATGGAGGTCATCCCGAGGGTTGCCCTCATCGCATACGCCACGCGTGGCTTAGTAACACTGAAAAAGGATTAGCCGCTCCAGACCGTCATTCGGGACCTCTTTAGTGAGGGGTTTGGGGAGGAGCGTGGGAAGAAGAAACTCGAAGTGAGGTCGGGAGAGAACAACAGGGCGCCGAAGGGAAAGAACTAGAAACGCTCGTCGTGCTCTGGTCAGGGGCCCCGGATAGGAATCGGATCAATATTGGCTCCAGGCTGTGTCAGCGCGCACGCATATGCAGCCATAAGCTTGACTATCGACAGCTCCCCTCCATTGTTTACATTTTTATTGTGTTGTCTTCTTTATTGCCTTGGATGAAAATAAGTTCTGAAGAACTTGAAAGTTTAGGCAAAGGTGACCTCCATGAGTTCTCTAATAAATGTTGCCAGATACATTGGATTCAACAGGCTGTCTTTGCACTCCACTCTGTTGATAAATAATGAAACACGGCAAAAAGTGCTCTGATCAGCAGGACTAGGAAAACAAGTAGTAGGTAGGCCCTGCAGATGATTTCAGCAGATGTGTATTACTATAGCAAGGGGAGTCTCTAGTTGGCATATGAAAAGGTATCTACAACAAAACCAAAGAGCTCTTCCCTCAATATTTTAAGTCTGGCTGCCCAGAGGGCATAATCTTATTTCAGTTCCTAAATTGTTAGATTGTAGCTTTTACAAAAGTTTGTAGAAAAAAAATGTTATAATAAGTAGGGAGGTAGCTACCACTATACATAAGTAGAATAATCTAGACATATTTAAATTGCATTTTATTTTCTCATCACAATACACTAATAATATATAGTTTCTTAAACAGTAAAATATATTCACCAGGTGATGAAACAAAAATGTTCTTGCTCATAAAGGTAATTTTGAATCTGTTCAATTCGCTTTTCATCTAATATTCATAAAAAAAATTATTTGACTTTTGAACAATTGGAGTTTGTCAGTTTCAAAATACTGTTATTTGTAATAGAAGTACAATATCATATTGCATTTTAATAAGCCATCAATTTGATATTTTTGTAATCTAAGTAGAAAATGAAATGGCCGAAATAGTGTTTCTGGAATGCAATAGGAGATTCATAGATGTGGATAGGAAGAAAAATCTGCAGTCAAAGCAGAATCACTTATTTTCTTAAATCCTGCTCGGTTTATATTATTTTCCTGATATGAACTGCCAGGAGTCTTGCAGATTTTGGTGACACATAAAGTGGTTGGGATCACACAAGACACTAAATCACAAAGACATTAATGAAAGTTTATTGTAATCAGACTTCCCATGTTGGGCAAATGTCTTAACTGGTTAAGAATGAATTTTGCTCCTTTCATTTCTCCACATCCAAATTACCTATTTAACCTTCCTTTTATTAGTAGGACTTTCATTTAAAAATGCTTAAGATTACGTTTATGCTTAGGACTCAGCTGCACAATCCAATCATGGTTTGAGAAAGTCAATAGTCTGTAATAAAAGTAATTGTGGCTTGTTCAGTCAATTCATCGTTTTTTTACCTTTGTTTCTCCCAGTATCCAAAAAAAAAAAAAAAAAAAAAAGGTCAAATCAGGGAAAAAAAAATTAAATCAGAATTCTGAGTTCACTGCAATAAAACGAGTTTAGCATAAACAGGTTTCATAAAACAAATCTTTGTTTCAATTTTTTTTCTGGGAAAGGGTTCATATGTCATGATAAAACAACAACAGAGTATATACAATATTACTTTGGTATGACATATAGTATCAATCAGGTCAGTGTTCCCACCAAATCATGTATTCCCTTTAAAGTTTCTTCAGACTACTTTTTAAAGAATGACATGATAGTATGTGGCAATGGAAACTTTATTTTTAATTTATTTGATTACTAGTTGAAAAGAGAACAGCTATGAAACAGATTGTATCTTTTGAACAGTCAAGAACATAATAGCATTTCACAAATTAGAGAAAACAAGCAAGAGAATGCTCCAAGCCACCAGGGGAATGACAGCGAACTACTAATTCAGCAGTGCGATCTGCATGTCAAATTTACTAAGACGATTTCCAGTAAGATGTGGTGGACTTTATTCTTCTCGAGAATGTGGGATCTGCTATACAACAGCTTTCTTCTACTTGAGATAATGGCTTAGACTTCCAATATCATAATCTGTATGGTCCAAATTTTGGTAATGGCAGTGGAGAGACTTTTACACATCCAACATTAAGATGCAATGTGTAACACTGCCAGTCTCTCAATCAGTGCTGATCAGTTTTGAGTGTCTGATATATTTTACTACGGAGGTATCACTCAATCCCATATTTGCACAAATCTTTAAGACTTTTTAAGACCCTTATACAAAATCAGGGTGCCATTGGCTTTACCTGAAACAAACCTGTTTTAATCTTAATCTCTTGTTCCATTGTCCATAGTTTCTCATAGCCTTGGGATTGGGCTCAAGTATTATGAAACATTTCAAATGAACTAGCCTAGCATTAACAACGGCCCAACTCTGTAATCTATCAAGTCTCATTCACTCTACAATAGTTGATCATATGACTTCTTAGGCTCAAAACAAAACCCAGTGGAGAAACTACTCCTTTTCTGAAACACCTGATATAGAAATCTATGCAAAAAGAATTTAGATATATAGAGGTATTCACAGAATTTCAATCCCCAGATTAAATTCATCAGAGTCAAACATATTTTTCTGAGTTGCTTACAATATTTTTCTTCACAACAGAATGCAATGGTAGAGTCAACCTCTCTAAATAAAACTTGTACTGCATACTTTAATAATAAAGATTAAAAACTTCTTCAAAACTAACGAGTCAAAATGTCTCATAAATTGAGCCAAAATGTCTCAAACTTTTATGTGAAATACTTTTTGGGAAAAGTCAGATAACTCTGTTCTCATATCTCAAAAAGAAACCAGGAATTACAAAAGGTTTGGAAAACTGAAGAGCAAAATATTCATAAACAGGTCATACTACCTGAGTTGGGGAAACTTAGGCTAAATGGCCATTTAACATTTATCTTTACTTTCACTTTACCTTTTACCTTTCCCATTACAATGGCTATTTCCAAAGTATTCATTACTAACCATAACCATGTTATATAAAATGTGTTAATTCAGAACCGCTCTGCCATATTCCACACTTCGTTGATGACAGAGATGCAACTGGTATATATATATATTTATATTCAACTGTGCAAATAGAGAATCACATGCAATTTTAGTGGTGACCTCAACTATTAAGAATTTTTCAATTTTTCAACTGCAATATACATACATATAAATTCTATATATGCATATATACATATATGAAGGGAGAGTTGCTAGGAAATTGTATCCAAAAGCATAGATAATTTGGGGGGGAGTGAGCAAAAAACAAAGTTGCTTACACAAACAACTTATGCTCAAAAACATATGAAAGGATCATGCTTCAAAGAACCAGAAATCTGAAGGGTGCATATAATATTAGGACTTCCCAAAATTGGTAATTTTATTAGAGCCTTTATATGGTATGCTATCAGAAAGATGACAAATAAATTTGGGAAGATCAGTAGTCATTTTTTTAATTTAAAAACATTTCCTCTCATTTCTACTTTCTTGATTTTGTTCTGAATGCAATCAGTCACAATATAAAAGCGAAGCATGATGTGCTTGGGAGTGCCTTTGTATTGAGACTGTGGAAGGCAATGACTAATTGCTTTTACACCTTGCCAGTACACTTTGCAAAACCAACAGAGTCATTATCTCGATCAAATACTGTGTAATAGGGTCCAATGAAAACATCACCAAGAATCCAAAGAGGCCCACCAGGTGGTGGGACATCCAAGCCTGAAAATCCACTCAAACAAAGAGTTTCTCCTTGAACAGTAACCTATAGAAGGAGAGGAAAAAGTAAAACAAGTAATAAGGTAATTTGTTTTATAACATTATTCTTTTGTATAGAATTAATTCAAATTTAAACAATTTGAATTTAAAGCTTTACAATGTCCAAATATATATATATAACAGTGATTAAATATTCTTAATGTCTATGGAGATTCTCAATCATCCAAGTCATGGTTGTTTCAAATTTGCTTTTTCCAAAAGGCAACTGGACTTTCTTGTTTTTTCCCTTTGAAAATGTTTCGCTTCTTATCCAAGAATCTTTTTCAGTTCAGAACTGAAGAAGCTTTTCAGATGAAAAGTGAAACATTCTCAAAGGAAAAAACCAAAAAGGTCCAATTGCTTTTTGTAAAAAGCAACTTTGGGACATCATTTTTTTCTCAATAACTGTGTCAAGAGTTTTTAAGGAAAAGTCGTATTTTTGTTCCTCTATTTCAAGGACTGAAAATGCTATTTTAATTTTGCAATTCATAATGTTTTCTTACTGCTTACTACAGATTCCTCAACTAACTCAAGATAACATGCAGTTAACATTCTTCTAGATTTTTCTACAAACTCACATGTAATATTTGTTCAACATTACTCCTGACTTATCTCAGTGTTGGGATTAGTCCACTGTACTTTCTAGAGCCCTACTATCTTCTTAAATATGCAGAAGCAATTCAGTACATGTCCAAAAGAACTATCAGTAGGTACATAGGGCAGAACATATGCCTAAAATAAGCTAGTAAGCATTAAGAAAAAAAAATATCAGAGTGTCATGGAACTTACTTTTAATGCATACTGATCTGGAGTAAGAGCATAAGACTGCCCTCCCAGCACTAGAGACACAGTGGGAAGTGTAGATAGCTTATCACATGGGAGCATGTACTGCAAACAAATCAACAGAGAAGAGTCAGAACCTGCTATGGACAAACACTGGGCTATTAAGAGTGGAGAAAAATCCTCTCCTTTCCTGAGAGGTGATAGAAGCCAGTAGTTAAGATGGCCTTCTCCAAAATGGTCATCCTTAGATGTACATAAAACCTACATTGTAATGCTGCTGAGAATGGTGGGAATTATAATCAAATTAATTTGGGAACCACCAGGTTGAGGAAGGCTGCCTAAGAAATAAATGACTAGAGGTTCACAAATACTTGTTTAATGTATCTTGTTTTCACTTAAGATCTAGTACACCTTAGACAGAATTAACATTAAAGAAGAAACAATTATCGAAAAACAATAAAAAAACAATCCTATGCACCTGGACAATGCATCCTCACAAACAAAAAAGCATAACCAGCAGGGCTTCCCAAACATCTTAACCCAGAATCTGGAGAAACAGCCATATTTTTAAAGACTTCTAGAACATCATCAGGGTGGCATCAGCTACATACATCTTGGGGTTGGGAGCAGCATTTTAGAGTGCAGGAGTCACAGAAGAGAAGGAACACTTCCTGGATCCTGACACTGTTTGACTGAAGGCACTCTAATTCTGCCTAGACTTATTGGTGGGCCATCATGGGAGATAGGTTTCCTCAGATAATAAGGCCCTAAGCCATGAAGGACTTTATAGTTAATAACAGCACCTTGAAGTGCATCTGGAAGCTCACTAGCAAATAGTGCAGCTTGCGGAGCAATGGGTATACTGAAACAACCTATCATTGCCAATGCCATTGCATTCTGGACTACTTGAATCCTCCAAGTCTTCTCCAAGGGCAGCCCCATGTACAGCATGAATTTCCACTTGTATTTCTTCAGTCTTCGCATATCCATTAACTCTTATCACTCATAACTGGCATTCATAAGATTAGCAGCTACTTCCCAGAGGTGGAATCAATAAATCTGTCTCAAGCAGAATTTTTCTTATTATGGCATAGAGTTTAGTATATAGCCAAAGTAGTCCCCTCTAATTCCTCCCCTTCTGAAAGAGAGATGATTTGTTTTCTAACATCCACTGAAAAACTGGATATGAACAGGAAAAGGAGCTGAAGTAATAAAGGTTCCTGAGCCTTTGATTAAAGGTTGCAACGCTTCAAGAATCTGTGAAATCTAGAGGAAGCAAAGATAAATCTTTGCTTCAGGAAATCCATTTGTTTCGAAGGAGCAAGTGAGCCAGATTAGTTAGAAATCTAAATTAAGAGTTTATGCTTTATTTTACTGCATGGTTAACTCTATTGCCTCTGACATATACTGTCCCTGATATTTATGTTCTCTGTAGTCGCTCAAGTAAATTATGTGTTTTATGCAGCTTGGCACCTCTTTACTCAATACAGAGTAACTTCTGTATTAGGAGATCTATCATCTTGTATCTGCCAAGAATCTTCTATTGTTATTTATAATTTTTCTATGGCAGGTCTTTTTCAGATGCGGTTTTTGGACAGTTCTGTATTTTCATCTTCTTTACCATTAAAGGTTTTACCTGTGAATACTTAAATGAACAAAAGGAAATTTTAATTCCTTTTTTCTTTTTTTAAATAATTTTATCTATTGCTTGTAAGATTGATCTCCAAAGAAGGAAAAACTGATTTCCCTAATCACATGAATCACACTAGAGGCTGAGAAGGCGGCATTACAGAATGTTTCTTTTTTATTATTTTTCTTCAGGGTTCTTGCATAGTCTATGGAGATCCTCCCTCCCTCATGTGCCAGAGTTGAAAGGGACATCTGTGCTCATGCAGGATCCAGGAATGCACGGAACCACGCCCACCTGGCCTGTGGAAAAACCACCCTCCATGGAATCGATCCTTGGCGCCTGAAAGGTTGGGGGTTGGGTTCTTTTTACCTTTACTACCGGTTTGCAAATGCGCAGAAGCATTTTGATGATGTCAGGATCAGTGGGCGGAGCCTCCTGCCAGTTTTACTACTGGGTTAAAGCACTCCTATACACTATTAAGATATGGGAAGATATCTTGTCTTCCCAGCTAGAAGACATCTTGAGGGATAATATATCAGACTCAGAGTAGATAACTTAGCCATTGAGGAGACCAGCTCACCCACTCAAATTAAAGAAATCCAATTCTGGTTAAAAAGAATGCGGTTCCAAAGGACATTCATTTCATTACTTCCTGTAACGTGAGTTGATTTATTCTGAATGCCTTTTTCTACATTTTTAAATCTCTGTGAACCATTTCATGGAGGGTAGATCACAAGTATTCTCAATATTCAAATGTGTCTTACAATTTGTGTGTAAGGTTATGATACTAGTAGTTTTATTTTGTTTATTTTTAATTCCTAAAATGAAATCTGGCTTTTTTGTTGTCATTATGAGGGACTGAAGGTTGATGATTTCACTACATCTAAAAATTTTTATTCAGTATTTATTATTTCTACTTGAAGGTTAATTAACATCTCAGCAAAGAAGCCTTTTGATCCAGAAAATAAGGAATTATATTTCTATGTCTTCAAATATTATGCAGAACAGAAACATTGAGCAGGATTATATTCTGACCTGAAGAATTGCACTAGTTCTAGTTTCTTTCTAAAACATTAGAAACATAGAGGAGAATTTATTATGGCTAGGACTCCATATTTTGGCATGGGAGGCAAATTACCAAACTGTCAAATAAATTATTCAAGATAACAGAATTTTGAACTAGAAAGAAAGCTATCTTTTGATGGCAAGTCAACACCAGTAGATGTATTTGAACCTGACCTAAATTTAAACCAATGTATAAATAACATTTGATTAATTGAAGATGAATGTTTAGCATCAAGTTCAGACTGAAGTGAGATTAGAGTCAAATAAATAAACAAACAAACACACAAATTAATAAATCTAACATCTGCAGTACCACAATACCCTAATTCCTGTCTGAATTTACCTGTCCTTTAATGATTGGCTTAGCTCCAATGGCTTTCTGCAACTCTTTAATTTCCTTAGTTGGTCCTGTAATAAGTGACGTTCCTGTGTCTACAATAGCTTCACAGCCACTCTGGCATACAGTTAGGCCATTGCCAACATCAACCCTGGAAGGAAAGATAGATCTCTGTTTTTTTCCCCTTAAGAGTCCAGGAACATAAAATCAAATCCTTGCACAGTTACATTGAATACAATTACTGGAAATTTACTAGTTATATGCAGGGGACAAGCTTTCACACACGTTCCAACATAATATATGTAGCTCAGGGTTAAACCATGGAGTCTTTGGTTCTCTGTGATTGTTTGCTTGCAAATGTTTCATTATCCAACTATGTGACAACATTAGTGTGAGTAGGTGTGTAATTTGCTCCCTTGTTGTTTATATACAATTTGCCACTGTTGGTGGGTGTTTTATTTTGGTAGTTTCTTTGGTAGTTTCAAAAACCAAGTTTTTGGTTTCTGCTTGATTGTCTGGTGATAATTCCTGCTTATCTAGGTGTTGGTGGCTGGAGAGGATGTGTTCTGGTATTTTCTTTTTCTTCTTAGCTTTTTTATTATCTTTTGAATGGTGTGTAAATATGGTTTAACTCTATGTATCTACTGATTTGTCTGAATGCCAGGCTTCTAGGAATTCCCTAGTATTTTTGGATTTGGCTTGGTCTAAGATGCTAAAAGTTTTCCAGTTGGAAACACTAGAAGTTTTCCAGTGTTTGAGTCTTTGATGTGAAATAAACAAGTTTTCATTGTGTTTTCTGACTGCTAGTTGGTGTTCATGAATCCATGCTGCTAATGTTCAGCTTGCCTGTCATACATAGTAGTTGTTATACCGTATTTCCCCAAAAATAAGACCCTGTCTTATATTTTTTTTGAACCCCGAAATAAGCGCTTGGCCTTATTTTTGGGGAGGTCTTATTATTTTGGGGCGCGTGGAGCACAACGGGGCTCCTCTTGCTGTCTTACCTGATTTCCAGCTCTGTCTCCCTAACCCTAACCAGAGGAAATGGCAGGGAAAGGCTGCGCATGCATTTAAATATTTTTGGGGAGGGCTTATTTTAGCGCATGCGCTCAAAAGCCCGATTGGTCTTATTATCACCGGATGTCTTATTTTCGGGAAAACACGGTAGTACTTACACTGTATGTTGTAAATGACTTTTTTTGTTGTTCTTGGGCCACTGGGTCTTTTGGCTTGCTTAAAATGTTTAGGAGGGCTTTAATTGGTTTGGGTGCTACAGATATGTAGTATGGTTGTAACAATATGTTAGTTGTTTGTGAGATGTTTTTCATGTCTGGTATTATCCTTTTCACAGTTTATCCTAGTTGTGCTATAGGAATGGTAAGGCACTTTTCGATAAAAGTTTTGTGGGTAACCATTCTGTTGGAAGGTATTATATAGGCAGTCCTTTTCCTGATGTTCCAGGTTGTTGCAGTGTGTTTGTGTCCATCTGAATAATGTTCTTACACAGCAACTCTTGTGGGAAATTGGGCTCTTAATTTTGGTAATGGAACCCTTGGTTAGTGTGGGTTGTTTTTGGATAGATTTGCATTTCTAGTTTGTTGTTGGTTATTTTCTTTTTCCCCTGTGAATTTTACTTCTTTGAAGATATTGTTGATTGTCTCATGCACCTTTTAAATTATGATCGTGTTATCTATATACCAGATTTTGGTTTCTGTGTGGGAGTGCTTCTAGACAATGCATTAAAATCTCTGCTATGAGTCTTGATCACCAGAGTTAGGTTTCATCTCAGGACTTAGTTGCGAGTCCTGAGAAATCACCGCACTCTCCCAACCAAATGCAAATTCAACTCAGTCTCTGGCCAACCAGGCTAAACTTGAACCCATTGCTTGGACTCTTCAAGCAGCGCACAGCAGATCCACTAGGGAATTCCTAGAAACTTGGCATTCAGACAAAGCAGCCATCAATCAATACACTAAGAGATCAAAATATTTATCTTCATTTCTTCTTTCTAATAGTATAGGGGTGGGGGTAGGAATAATAAACAGGATGACAGAAACAAATTTAACACAGATTCTTCCCTGTATGTAACAAGCACAATATGCAGCAATAAACTGAAGTCTGTGGTAGTTATACTATTATACCACAGTGAAGACACCTTTTAGGAGGGTGAGACATTTAAAACCATTCTTCCTCCTTTCCACCCCAATTCTCCTTCTGCAGCAAGTTAGGTCTAAAAAGGACCACACTTTTTAGACATTGTCATTTATGTTACTAAATGTTATATGCCATAAGGCAACATTCTGCTATAGATTTTGGACTTATCTAAACCTATATGCTAGTAAGCTACAGACTGACTGAGAGATGCCCAGAATTAGTTATAACATGGGTGGCTCTATCAATATTTTAAATAAATAAAAAAACTAGGTATACAGGATAACCAAAGCAAAGAGAACTTACTTATCCATATGGACTTGCCAATAAGCTTTACGAGTTACGTTCACCCAACTGAAGTCTCCAGAATAATACTGGGAATCTGTTCCTCCCAAAAGCAATTCCCCTCCAGTTTGGCCTTTTGGATCCCTTGAAGAGACAATACAGAAGTTCAGAAAGAAAGAAAAGTCAGTACAAACAAGGAGGTAGACTCCGAGCCACTATACTGAATTTACAGAAACAATGAACAATAAAGAACACAAACAGACCAAAAGGTTTGCAGATCATGTAGGATCTGACATACTTTCATAGAATCTTAGTAAAGCAACATAATATAACTTGAATGTTCCTTCAAGGATATCAACAACTTTGAAATCCTAATAACTCTCACTAGTAAATCCAACTGAATTCAGCAGAACTTGCTTCAAAGACAAGAGATATCTGTTTGGGCATTTATTATTTATATAATTGGGGGTGTGCTCTGATAGTTCAAGCAGCTTCAAAAAGTTCCAAATCTGCATCTCTGTAGAAATATCACTTTGTTTAAAACTGTACATAAAATGGGCATGGTCTCCTAAGAATATCTTGATTCATATCTATTGACAATGAGACTATTGCTTCGAAAACGGATGGGTCTCCACTATTATGCTCTAAAAACTGGATATATAGCAAGGGTGGACATAAAATTAGACAAGACTTCACTCTACCAGTCTGAGGCTCACCTGTTTAGATAAAAGGAAAATATGTTCTTTTCCAGTAATCCTTGTTCTATTACATTATCAAAGAAAGGTGCTACTTTATCGACAGAAATCTTGGGGTATCCCATGCCGAGAATGCCATCAAATTTTGCAGCAATAAAAGTGATGCCAGGCTGCTTGGTAGCTTCACCAAATAATTGGTCCTTGACACACAGGTCGCCAATCTAATAGGAAAACCAACAGGAAAGAAGTCAAAATACACGCTTAAATCACATCTGGAAATGGCAACATTCAGTTGATACACCTCAATGAACGCTGTATGATATAGAGCAATCAAGACACAAATATCTAGAAATTCCTAAATGGATTGCTTAGTGCTTTGCACTCTATGTAGGATGACAGTATCATCCTAACTTAGCCACTTCCTTTGAATGAACTGGATGGCTATGCTGCTAAATCTATTGTTGAGAATTGTAGTTCAGCCAAATCTAATAATAATAATAACTTTATTGTCATTGTACGTGTATACACAGTATACCCATACAAGGAAATTCACTTAACACCCAAAGACCAGGTCCAACACACATAACAATCCCCAAACACACTCCCACCCACCACAAATTCCCCATCCCTAAACCACCCAAACATCCACACAACAGACCAAGTAATGCTGTCCAACAGCTCACTGATGGTGGCCCTTTAGTTCATTGTTGAGTACAATTATAGCTCTGGGATAAAAACTATTCAGAAAACGTGTGGTCCGAGTTTTAATTGTTCTGTATCTTCTTCCGGAAGGCAACAGCCCAAAAAGATCTAGAAATTGCATATTCATCATCAACCGTATAAACTCATATTACGGTACTTCATTCGAGACTTAAAAAGTTTGAAATAAGCAAATTTTTTTGCCCACAAGGAATCAAACAACTAAATAACCTGCTAAAAAGGTTATTGATTATGGATGAAAAGAGAGCTTCACATTTTGACAAAACTAAAATCCAATGAAGGTAAAGAAAGATTATGCAGAAAAAAACCCCATGAAGAATATTACCTGGATTAGGAAACAGCACAAGCAAGGAAATGTACAGGACAGAAGAAGCTAATGATTTAATCCATTAAATAAATAGTAGGGGGAGGACATATCTAAAGACATATCCATTTTTTAATTCTAAGAATTGGGACTTTTAATTTTTTAAGTGAAAACTCCTGCTACCTTTTCCAAAGGAAGGTAAAACAAGATGACCCCATATTAGATTATTAAAAGTGAAGAAAAAGCAGGATGTATACATAATAAAATTATGAGTAAGGCAATAGCTTGGATTCATATTACTATGGCTGTGAGATAAATGATCCATGCTTTGCATGGGAGAGCTACACATTTATTTGAAAAGCGTTCTTTTAATCCAATGTTTCCCCATCATGAGTCTTCATCCCTTTATTTGCTTTTCTGTTATAGATGACTAAAAGTGCAGTGGCAGTATTTGGAGAAAAATAAACCAAGCTTGTAAGGAAGCTTGACCTCATTTCTTATGAAATGACAAAATGGAAAAACTTCTTTTCCAAAAGGTCTGAATAGCCTCTTATATTTGTTTGTTTGGGATGGTTTCTTTTTTCTGAATAAGTAAGATGTTCAGTAAACATTTGCCTTTTAAAATAAGAAGATAGAATCATGTGATATTTACACTCTTTCCAATATTTCTCAGAACCACAATGAAGTAAAGCTAATACAGTGGGGAGGGGGGGTAGTTTTTTGGATAAGGAATTGGAGCCTTTTATGACTTAAATAATGAAATGCTATCATTGTACTAACCGTTACAGTATCCTGGCTGAGATATCCTGAAAGGCTTCCAGTACCATAATGGATGGCAAAATCTGTACCATTTTTCACATATGTGCTAGATTTTGAAGAATCATACTTATGATGTATCACTGCAGAAAAAACATAAGGATTGTAAGATGACCACATGCATGAAACTAATGTACACAATTTAATTATGCTCTAAATAAAAATCATTGAAACTCAAATATATCTGTGGAAGGCAAGACAGTAGCTAAATTAATAGTACAGATAGTCCTCATTTAATGACCACAAGTTCAGCAACCATTCAAAGTTACAAGGGCGCTGAACGAGTGGCACTTATGGCCAGTACTTGTAGTGGCTATTGTAGTATCTGTAGTACTTTATGAATTCTATCTATAATTCTGAATTCTAATTCAATCTTAATGATGAAAAAAAGCAGACATGAATATTTTTTCCCTAACAACAACATCATCACACACACACACATACACCCAAATAGACAGACATCTCTATCACTTATTTTATTTACTTTTCAGAACTTAATCTGAAGGATTGAACTTTGGTTTAAAACACTGGAGAAAGGCATACAAAATGCTTTATTTCAGCTACATGAAACTAAGGAGCAGTTTAAATTATATAATTTTAAAATATTCCATCCCAGTTATTAATCTGCATTGTTATACCTGTTCTGCAACATCTTAAGTAGGGGAAAATAACTAGAACAAGTATTATTTGTCTTAAAAATATGGACCAAAGCCATATTCCTTTACTCAATTCATGCACTGCTTTATTCATGCCCTCATAAAGAAAATCAATTAAATAGAATTAAGAAACCAGAGGAGAAAAGTGGCTTTTAGAGTCTTTTATACTCCTTGTGAGATTCAACATTTATAACCTTAAACCTGAAGTAGCTCTGTCCTTTTCAAGTGCCATCTGCTGATAAATGTCCTCTGCTGACAAGTGTCCTCTTGAATTAAGGAGATTTTTTTTTTTTTGAATAGGGCAAATAACTACCAGAATGCAACTTTTTATTTGGAGTCATTAACAAAGGCTACTTTTTAAAAGCTTTCCTAAGAATTCAGAAATTCTGCCAGGAATGAAACCGTCTGGCCTTCAGCGGTATCAAGCTAGCAGCCTTTCTCGCTGGAAAAGCGTGAGTGGTGGCTTGCTCTGCAGAGTGGCACGCAGCGCAGTGGCTCAAACCACTTCCCAGCTGATAAGCGCCAATTAACTGTCCGGGGAGGGGGGGCGGGGCGGCAGCATTTCCAGCCGAAGTTGAACTGGCCAGCTCACAATGAGAAGCAACTAACACAGAATGAATTAATGAAAATAAAGGAAATAAATAAAACCTGAAGTCCAGAATCCAGATGGTCAGGAATGAGTTGTATGAGAGAAACTGCCAATATGTCTCATCAGATTGACTGAGTCAAATAAACTGGAGTTGATGGAGGCATATGGAGGCATGGCCATCAAAATTATGACTCAGTCTCCAGGCAGATCCACTGTATCAACCTATTCCTGACCCACTCCGCAGCCTATTGGGAGAACCACAACTGTCTTCGACCAGACTGAGTCAAAAGCTGGAGACCGTTGGCAGAGGGCATATCCTCACAGCTTTGACAGACTCAGTCTCATTGGCCAATAGACGAGACAACCCATTCCTGGATGCTGCCTCCACTATGACGGAGAATGGAGAAATCCCATTTTGGTTCTTAAATTAGGTTCTAAAAGAGTAGTGTGAGAATTGGCTAACCTGGCATATATTTTTTCAAGAATCTCCATATTTGAGAAAGTAGAATATGTATACAGCACTTGCATTATTTTAAAGAGAATCGGAAATAATTTGAAACAGTTTACCTCCCAGATTGTTCACTTTTTTCAGCCCTATTCAACTCTGACCAAAATTATTTAATTATGCTTATCACAAATTGAACCTTTTCCTTCAAACGATCGTTAGCTATCTTTAGCCCAGTACAATGGAAGTAGAGTTGTATTAGTTTCATCAAGTTGAGTAATTTCAAAAGAGAATGCTTAAGTCTGAAGCTACAAATATGAAAGATAATCTCTCTTTAGCCTACATTTTAAATCACCTAGTTAATTTGGAAGGGTGCATTGGCTTCATTTTGTGTGTTGTAACTCTCATCTTTTTAATCCAACAGGGTTGGGGGATGGGAGAAGCTGCACAGAACAGTTTGGAAGATGTGTTCATTATGATTTCTAGTGGGGTATGGATTTGCTTCAGAAGTTCATCACAAACAGAAAGTGCTCCATTTATTTCAGGAATTAGGAAACACACTTCAGTGAATTTAAGAGACATAAGATACTTATCACAACTATCAGTATTCAGAGAAAAACAAAACAGAATAATCAAATCAGGCATCACACATTGCTGAAAAGCTGTGGAAACTCTAGAAAATGAAGTAAAAATCAGTACATATACACAATGACAACAGCTAAAACATCCACAATACATTAAAATAATGACTTCATAAACCTCCAACAAAAGAGGTACAGAGTAACAAACATAAAAATACAAAAGAAACAATGATATAGTGCTTGTTAAGAGAATGTCTTCCAAAATAATTCTATCTTCAACAGCTTCCTAAAATACAGCAGAAAAATACAGGGAGGAGTTGATCTTCATAGATAATTATTCCAGAGTATTATCACTACTACAAAAAAGTAATGCCTTCTAGCCTTGGGCTCTTTTTGGAAGCTTGGGACTACAATTACTTCTCTCTCAAGGGGTGGGTTGAGTCATTTCGGGTTGGAGCATATATATGGGATTTATCTAAATGTCATTCTGCCAGAAGTTAAAATTTCTCCTCCTTATAATATCCTCCTCCAAATCTCTTCCACTGAGTTGACCAACAACCTGGAATAGAACTGGAGGACACTTAAGAGTTCAGCTGAAAGGAACGGAAGAACTTCAGATTGATATATACAAATCCACTGTATAAGTTGGATATAGCCCGAGAAAGCATTTGAGGGAGTCTACAGAAGAAATGAATTTCTTATATAGTTTCTGTATAAGAAACTCATTTCTTCTGAAGACTCCCTCAATTTTATAAACTGGATGGGCTCTTTAGGTACGTACCAGCAAAAGTTCAGTAGCTGGGCTGAGAAACAGTATATAGACAACCATGGTTTTCATATATTTTGCTGAACAATAGAGGAGTAATTTTCTTAGAATGTCATCCTATATCGATAGAACATACAGGTAAATTTATAATCATATGAGATGGTCTTGTACAAATCAGCCAACTATGAGGTTTTATGTAAGCAAGAACGGATACTTACAGCAGGCAATATCCAGCAAGCCACAGTGAATAGATGGCACCCAGAGGTTTGATGAGCCAGTATCAAAGACTACAGTAAACTTCTGTGCTGGAGTCCCAATACCTATCTCCCCATAATACTGTGCCTGAAAAAGAAAATAACATGCAAGGACAATAAATAACTAAGAATTTCTCAAGTGAGAGACAGAAAGAGAAGAGGACCATTCTAAGCTGTTATATAACTCTATATACCGTATTTTTCGGAGTATAAGACGCACCTTAGTTTTTGGGGAGGAAAATAAGAAAAAAGATGACTGGCAGGTGGATCAGTCTCCTGGAATACCTCCAATATGGTAGATCCAAAATATGCTTCATCCAGCTATACTGCTAACTACATTGTTCATTATTTTAGAGAACATATGAATGTCAGGACACTCCAACAATAATCAGTCTCGGAAATGAAGAGTAAAACAAAAAATCTTTCTCACTTCTATTATTAAGGTTTATAGGAAAAAGGGCAGCAATACGAAAGGATACCATCATTATGATGCCACAATAGGGAGGTCTTAAGACAATGTCAAACAAGAGAATTTTTGACATCCAAAGTCAAAAAACTTCACAGTTTTCTTCTAATATTTTATGAACAAAAAGCATTATGTATGCACCTTGAGTTGTATAAAATAAATATGGGATATGATAATAACAGCAGCAACAATCTATTCTCTCTAACCTGGAATGAATTGTTAACATCCATTACGTGGAAGAAAAGACAAGTAAATCTTCTGCCAAAAATTCCAGCCACTATGAAATAATCATTTATAAAAACTTCAGCTTGTTCTGCTTCTTGGTCACCAAGAGCATACAAGAGAATGTAGGAAAAGCAATATATAGAATATGATACTAACAATGTTTGTAAAAAAACAACAGACTAAAGGAAGAAGCCTTAATTCACTGCTTCAACAGGCTTCACTTCAAAACCTATTTTGCAATGGTTTTTTTCCCCCAGGAAAGAATAAGATCTTGAGCTTCTTCCTTTGTTGAATTCCCCCCCCCTTTTCTCAGCTCTCTCATTCTTCAAATTAGATACTGTTTTATAATGCATTTTTCATTCTGTTTTAAGACCTTTGCTGTTTATCCCAACATTTCTGTATTCAGAACTATCACATAATAAACTTCCATGCAAAACTGTGCTACTTTCAACAGCCTTCAACTATTACTTAGCAAACATATATTTCCTACTAACTGTCTGGAATAGAACTGGCACAGCCAAAAAGAAACCTAGTCTGTTTGGCCAACGTTCAATATGGAAAGGTCTCGTTCCCATGTGAAAATGAGTCATTACGAGCTACACCTGTCTGTATATTGTTATACAAAATAAAAGAAAGCTGTTTGCAAGGACTACTCAATAAGAGTGGCCAAGTGTTGCTAGTCACAACTGTTGAACTGTTTCTACATTCATTCATATCTACTTTTGTTTTTAGAAAGTTTGCAAAAAAGAACTACAGTATACAGATTTATGCACACTGTAAATGTTGGCCCATATGGAGCATAGGTTTCTACTAATTTAGAAATGTTTGTGCAGATTTCTCCAGCATAATTGATCAAAGAACTATAACAAAAGGACAATACGTAACCTTCAGTAGCTAATACAATGACAGTTTGGAATTGATTATACTCTAGTTAGGCAATTCCCAAACTGTCTATTTTGTAGTCACTACCATTGAAAATGAACATAGAAACATTGGACCAATTGTATAAATATAGTTCATAGCTGCTAATTTACACATGGTGTTTTATTCTCGAACTTCCCATTCTAGCAACACAGCTGGCACATCATCTGTCCTCTACAGGCAGTCCTCAAATTATGACCATTTGTTTAATGTTGGCTCAAAGTTATGATGGCACTGAAAACAGTGACATGATGGTTTTTGCAGTTATGACCATTGGAATGTCTCCACAGGCACAAAATCAAAATTTGGGCACTTGGCAATTAGCCAGTATTTATGATGGTTGCACTGTCCCAGGGTTACATAATTGCTATTTAGGACCTTCTCAGAGGACTTCCAACAAGCAAATTCAATAAGGAAAATCTGATTCACTTAAAGACTGTGGTGACTTATTTAAATGATCATAAAATCGGGCACGACTCATTTAACCATTGCGTAGCTTAACAAATGTAAGTCCCAATTCAGTCCCAATTATGGTCCATAAAATACATAAGTAAAATTAATACTAGCAATTTTAAAACTATGAATAGAAGTAAAAATATGTCTAAAAAAATACCCTAAGAAGGAACAGAAGTAAACCAAATGATAGATTTTGGATTTAGATGGCTTCCTTGAACCTCATATTTTGAGGCAAGAAATTCACTCACCTACATTCTTTCTTAATAAGATAGCTGCCTTTCTCCCCTGAACTAAAGTCTTTCAATTATGTTGGACTCCTATTTCCATAATTCCCATCCAAACAGATTAGATCCAAACAGCATTGCTGTGAATAAGACAAAGGTTTGTCATTCTCAGCTGACATAAGCCAGATAATGGAGAGAAAGACACTATAAGGAGATGGATATCATCTGACCATATGGATCATGCCAGAATACAAAAAATATTAAGGCCAATGCCTGTGCTGGATTATCTGATGATTTTCTATACAATAAAAAGATATAGTAAGAACTAGATGTGGGGAAGCAAATGATGGAGAATTCAAGAGACTGAAACAAGGAACCAAATTGTTCCTTTATCCATTTAAATCGTAATAGCAAAATCAAAAGAGATGTTAACTAGTATAGTGGCTGAAAGACTAGAAAATTTAGATATGCTTCTTTGTTAGTCAAAAGTAAGATCTAGAAGATAAAAATAAAAATGGGAAATAAAAAACCTAGTTTTTAGAACTGATATAAGAGAATAAAGATAGAATTAATCTGCATTATTTGATGAAATTACAGTTGAAACTAAAACTGAGACGTAGTTTTTGTGGTTTCTGTAAAAATGAGATTAATCCAAGGAAGGAAGGCAATTATAAATATGGAACTAAATCATGAATGGGAAGTTTATTTCAATGGCAACCATTAAAATACTTAAAAGTAATGGAATTTTCAGTGACAATAAACAGTTATGAAAACTGAACAATGATAAAGGTGAGAGGAAGGAGGTAGACTTCTTAAATTACAGTTTTTAAAAAACTTTTATTATAGTTACCACTGATTACAAGAAGAACCAATTAGTGCTGGATCAAGTAAAATTGACTATTCTCATAAAGCAGTGGTTCTCAACCTGTGGGTCGTGACCCCTTTGGGGGTCGAATGACCCTTTCACAGGGGTCGCCTAAGACCATCGGAAAACACATATTTTCAATGGTTTTAGGAATAATTTTATGTTTGGGGGTCACCACAACATGAAGAACTGTATTAAAGGGTCGCGGCATTAGGAAGGTTGAGAACCACTGTCATAAAGCAATGCTTGGCCATGTTTTGGCCATGTGAGATGAAGGGAGATGAGAGAACTAGAGAAAACTATTATGTTTGGTAAGATTGTGAGAAATAGACAGAGAGGGACGCAATGGATAAAGTGGATAGATGAGATTAAATACATTACTGGAATGTCCTTGGAAGAGCTACAAGTTATTATTAGACACAAGGCAAGATAATAAGCATTTGTACATGCAGTCACCAGATTTGATAGCCTCTAATCAACTATTATAATCTATTGCATAACCAAAAAAAGCAAAAAACAAAACAAAACCCCAACCCAGAAACAAAAACCCCAGGGCTTCACAACACTTCAAATTCAAAGGGAAAAAGGTTCTTTGGCTTATACTAGGGCACTAATGCCAGAGTTGCAGAACGATCCCAGGGAAAGATGCAAATTTGGTTTAAAGAATTATTAATTGCTATGTGTGCACCTACGTGTATCCCGAAGTGGTACTTATTTTTCTTTCGCATCTACAGCTCTGCCCATCCCTATGGTACAAAACCGTGTTATCAAGCTGTTAAATGTATGAAGAAATAAAATGAAATTGAGAGTTTTTTGTCCTTCTGTTTTGATTCAGCACTATTACTTAAGTTCCTTTGAATATGCACCATTTCAGAAAAGCACCAGATAAGAAAGCATTTCAAATACATTTGAAAACCATTTTCCCAAATATGACTATCAGCTTCATCTTTCCCAGATGACATTTCTAATATGTTCTAGCACTGCAAAGTCAAATGTTGACTAAGCATGGTTGATTGTGAAAGCCTCATTATAGTATTTTTACCCATGTGAACAACTGTGGAGGTGGGCTGGGTGTGGCTGAGATGAGACTTTCAAACAGCTTCAGCAAGATTGCTAAAGTTAGTTTATTTAGCAACTACAGTGGTTTTTCAACAGCTTCAAAGGAAAGATTTGCTAAGAAATCACCTGTAATTCCATGTTTTATACTTTTTATACTTTTGACAATTTTGTATCACAAAAATTTTAATTTAAGAGAAAGATGGGTCATGGTGGATCATTAACTGATGTTGGCACCACTAATGCTTTATAGAAGGCTGATCTCTCACTGAAAGGTTGCTGAAGCAGATGTTCTTCAAAACTTCTCTCTGAAATAGTCATTGTGGTTTAAGAAAGAATTGGATGGCATTATAGTACATCTCACCCATCCCTGGTCTGATAAAGATCTTTGGTCTCTGCTAAATGCAAATTAAATAAGTTTCTTGGGCTTCTAAACTGAGTTTTGATTACTTTGCACAAAGCAGTGAGATATGGAACATGGAGCAAGTTAGTTGGATATTAAATGAGTTAAGCAATGTAATGTTGTACCATTTATTTGGGATACAAGTGGGAGAAGAGCAGATTCCAGATTCATTATGCAACACATTTTAATGTAATTCTAAATTATATAATATTAATTCTCCATCAACCGAAGGAGCGATGGATTCTTTTTAAACAGAAGGTGGATATACCACATTTCCCACATGCTCAGAACTTGCTTCAAGGATTATCATTACAATTAAATTTATGGAAATGTAGAAGATCATTTGGTCAATGATCGGTATAAAACATATAGCAGGTTTTTGTCTCTTATTTTATTAGCAGCTTATAGCACAGCTTTCTCAAATCAATCCACTGCATTTAGTTTTAATGAAGCAATCACTGTTATTCCCAGATCAGGCAAACATTCTACTATGTATTCAAACTATAAATCTATTTCCTTGATAAATTTGGAGACTGATTTTTAACAGCTACTTTGGCATACAGTATTCTTCTAGTTATAGTGCATCCGTCTTAGTCTAGGTTTATACAGGGCACTCAAGCTTTTGAGTTACATTTTTAATAAACATCCAGGTAGATAAAGATGTCCTTATTTTAATTCAAAATCTAACATACATGTTTTTGATTATATCCCTATTATTTGGAATTTATTGAATATCAAGAAGACATGGGAGTTGGCTAAAATTATATAGCATTATTAAGGTTCTCAGCCTTCTGAAGTGGGTAAAATGAGGACCCAAATAAATGAGAGAAATATGCTGACTCTGTAAACCGCTGAGAGGGCTGTAAGCACTGTAAAGCGGTATATAAGTCTAAGTGCTATTGCTATTGGAAGGATAAATCTACACCTCAATTTGCAACAATGTGTTGCCAATCTGTGTAAAAACTGCATTCTTCTACAAGGGGACAAATACTTTGACAAATACAGTCAAAGGTTTTGAAATTGTTCATTTTACAATAATTTCCAGGACCACCATTTTAAAATCCTGTGCTTCTCAACTCAATCCAGAGTTCTGAGGAATCTTGAATGCTATTACATATATTTGTATTTTTCTTTGCTGATTAGCTTAAAATTGTGTAAATGAAAAATTAAGTATATACCCCCACCCATACAACAGAGAAGAAAAAGCAGATATAGTAAATACAAAGAAGATTGTTTCAATAGTTTACACTTTTCCATTCAATTCAAAAGTGTAGATTTTTTTAAACTAGAAAATTGAAACCACCTCAGCAAAGGAAAAGGAACTGTGCCAGTAATGTTAAAGAAAACTGATAGTACATATATCGTTTAGTTTTATTCATATTTCAAATGATAGCCTGTCAGCTAATCGGGTGTGGCAAACAGAGAAAAAAAAATGCTTTTTTGGAGAAGGGTTAGTTTGTTGTACTTGTATTTAAACTTCACGTGATTGTTTAGTGCACTTCAGATTATGTTTGCCATTCTTCTGAAAAGCAAAGGTACAGAGAGCAATTTAGCAAGCTCTCCTTGTCTTGACTTCCAAAGTTGCTTTCCTATGTGTAATAAGAATAAAGCCAGCTTGTTCTGCAATTCCCATGCTTGAACAATAGGTATTTTCAGCGGATGCTGTGTGTTCATTCACCAAAGAATTGCCATGGGGAAAGAGAAAGCTTTTACAACATGATGTCAGAATAGGTGTGGCTAATTCAGAGGTGAACTAATAATGCTTAAAAGCAACTTCTCCTGTAGCCTAGGTACAAAGCATTCTTTTTTTTTTTTTTTAACTTGATTTATATGCCGCCCTTCTCCGGAGACTCAGGGCGGCTTCCAATGCGTTAAGCAATAGCCTTCATTCTTTTGTATATTTTATACAAAGTCAGCTTATTGCCCCCACAAACTGGGTCCTCATTTCACCTACCTTAGAAAGGATGGAAGGCTGAGTCAACCTTGAGCCTTGGAGAGATTCGAACCAGCAGAAATTGCAGGCAGCTGTGTTAATAACAGGGTGCATTAAACCACTGTACTATCAAGGCTCTTTTGAACCTCAGTAGTGATCTGAAGAGACTCAAGAGGCAGATAGAGATTACAGCATGTGCATGTAGACCAAAAGACCACATCAAAGCAAAGATGAATATGGAGACTCAAACATCATGCATTTGCTTCAATGCATAAGATATTCATTATGTAAAAAGCAATGTTTGCTATGCATGGATGAAACACATGCGGACAAAAATAAAAATAAAATTAATTAAGCATGGGAGATAATTTATTTTTTAAAATTTATTATGAAATTTATTTGCCGCCCATCTCGTTTCAAAGCAATTTATAGAGATAATACTTATAGTCACCCCATAATACTCTCAAACATCATCCCCCATTACAAATATTTCACTATAGGTTTTTAAAGATACAGAACTGTAGATTACCTTTCAACCGAAATACTTCCTTGAGAAAAATGCAACACAAAGCAAAAATGTCAGCATCAAATCCACTTCTCCTAATTACCTGACAAGTTCCTGAAATACAATGGTGTCAAGATTTTCAGCATCCTTACAACAATTTTAAAACCAGGCAAGTATTGGAACAGCAATTATAAAAAAATATATAATTTTGTTCACAGCAAGTTGACTTGAACTCTTGTATTTTTAACTGCCGTTTACTGCATTATCTTTTGTTTGGTTTTTTTGTTTAAAACAAAAGTCATAAGACTTTCAAGATACTTGAAGAGCAATTTAAACTTTAAATTGCTCTTCAAGTATCTTGAAAGTCTTATGACTTGAATGGCAGATAACAAATAAAAAAAGAAAAGTAGAAAAGCAACCAGAATACTGCCTGATCAGCCCTCTATCTTATTCTCTTTAGAATCTCCACCCATTGGATGCATGAATAAGCAGAGGTTTTAGCAATGGGGCATAAAGATACCCAGAAATCTATTTGCACTATAAAGTACATGTGGATTTTGACAGCCTTCAGATCCTGTCAGTTGGGAAGACAAATTGCCTTAGATCCTATGCAGATTCAAATGTGTCTGAAGAAGAGCCAATTCCATTCTTGTAAATGAAGTATGACTACCAGTTGAAGAACAAGTTGGTACTTGTTTTATATAAACATAATTGACAGTATGAGAAAGAAAGGAGCGTGAACAGGTAATTTGTTCAGAACCGTAAGGTTAAGAGAAGTTTTAACATGACTTTGGAATACCATGACTAAGCTACCTTGTTTTATGCAAATAAGAGCAGCATGAAATAGTTAGCATTCAGCTTTGAGACACTTTTTATTTCTACCTATATGTCACAGAAAGAGTGCCAGAGTTTAGGCCGATGTTCCCTTTTTTCCCTATAATGACATTCATCCCAATTAACTTCACTGCTGTTAACTCAATTATCTCAAAGCATTATGGGTTGGCCTATAAATTTACAAAAACAGATTGTGAAGATACGCTTCAAAACACTTGATATAGGTATATTTATGTCTGAATATCATCTAAATCACTGTAGGTCTACCCTGGAAAGGTATCACCTCAACAAGAAGGTCTTCAATAAAGACTTGGACTGTATATAATTGCTAAATGTGATTTAATATGCTACCTCCTTCTCTTCATCCGAGCCAAAGAACAATTAAGTTTTTCCAAAAAAAAAAAAAATAGAGCAAGAATATATTGAGCAATTTTACTTAGTACATTTCAACATCACACGTAAAGCTTGATTAAACAATTCCATACCATTCTTGCAGAGCTCACTTGGAATTGGCAAACAAAACAACAAACCACTAGAGAAGAAATATGTCTGATAAAATACAGGCAGTCCTTGACTTCATTAACCAACTGTTGAAAGTTACAACACCGTTGAAAAAGGTGGCTTGCAACTGCTCCTTGCACTGATGACCATCGTACCATTCCCATAGTTCTGGGAGAAAAATTCATGCACTTGGCAACCAGCATGTAATTTACAGTGGTTGGAGGATCTCAGGATCATGTAATTGCCATTTGCGATCTTCCCAGCTAGATGCAACAAGCAACGTCAATGGGGGAAGCTGGATTTGCTTAACAACTACATGATTCACAACAACCATGGCAAAAAAAAGTTTTAAAATTGGGCGGGACTCACTTAACCTCTTCGTTTAGGAACAGAAATGCTGGTCCCAATTGTAGCTCTAAGTCAGGTGTCAGCAACCTGCGGCTCCAGAGCCACATGAGACTCTTTGGGCCCTCTGCTGTGGCTCCCTGTTGGGTGATCCCACCACTGGCTGGCCCTGCCCCCTGCCCTCCCAGTCACTCCTCGCCTGGCCTGAGAAGGTAAGGGTGATGGCGGGTGATGGAGAAGTGGCCGGGGCAGAGACAGAGAGATAGAGAGAGAGGTGGGGAGGGAGGGGGGAGGGAGAGAGAGATGTCAAAAGGGTTCTGTGGTTCCTGGTGTTTTTAACAACCGGTTCTCTGCCCTAATGACCGGCTGGGTAGGCGTAGCTAGGGGGGATGTCATGTGACTGGTGGAAGTGAGTGACATCGAATTGGCCACGCCCACCCAGGATTTGTGGCTCCCGGTGTTTTCTTTTCTGTGGGAAACGGGTCCAAATGGCTCTTTGAGTGTTTAAGGTTGCAGACCCCTGCTCTAAGTCAAGGATTACCTGTACTCAACTTTTCCAAATTGGAGGTACAGACCATTTAGATCCATAACAGATAATTGGGGGGGGGGGGGGGAGGAGAGACGTGCTTCATTTTTTCCCTAGGTTCCAGCTACTCATCTCTTTTCCCTCCCATATGCCTCATAGGAATATTTAATGCTTTCAAAAGGAAGAGGAACCTCATCAACTTCACTGCAGTACATATCCCTTTCCTTCCCAGATCAAATAAGTGGCTATTTCTATTTAACAGTTTATTGGAAGCCAGATAGGCATCTCAGAAGCATAAGCAAAATCACCAGGAAAATGGCAACAACTTAAAATTTAAGATATATTTACAGAAGGGCAAAGGATAAGCTGAACAAGCATAGTGGAAATGGGAACATTTTAGACTTCAAATTTTGTTTATGAAAGACGACATCAGCCAAGTTACCAGACCCTGTGACAGATATAGACAGACTTTGACAGATTCACATGAGGAAACATGCAGAATATGAGTTTAGAAATAAACTCTCTCAACACCCAACCCTGAGCTTCAGGGCATTATTAGCTCAAGAATAATAAAGAATAGTCTTCACTTGTAGCCATCAATTTTGTGCCTTAGTCTCCCAGATCAAAAATGACTGAATTTCTTTAAATGCTATGATGTTGAACCCATAACAGCACCTATCCGTACCACTAGAGTTTAATGGAAAGAATTTCCAATACAACATTTTCTCATATTAGGAGATACTAGCTTGGAACAGTATCTGATTTCAACAGACAACCTGGCTGTTCCAGCATAACTACAGTTTCTTAAGGACTCTCTCTGTAGCAGCTCCCCCTCCAGCAAAATAATATTAAGAGAGAACAATGATTTGCATTACATAGGAATTGAAAACTGGGAGAGCAGGCATGGGAACCGGATGATGGAAAACCAAGAATTACTATGTGGAAATGACAGATTGAAAGAGCCAAGTTCAATTAAACCAATCCCTAGTGAATACAGAACTTCAATGCTGAAAAGACAGACCTACCGGATATAAATCTAGACCTATTATATCCTGACTGCAAAAATCTGGATGACTACTAGATGGCAGTCAAGTGTTATCAGTTTTCTGAATTTCTATGCTGCCATCTAGATTTTTGAAGAATAGATATGACTGGCCTGGATACATCAACAATTTGACTCTAATCATGTTTCCTCCCAATAAACCCTGCTGACTTCATGGGGACTTGGTCCAAGAAGGTGCACTATTTGTAGCAATCTGGGATACCTAAAGTTGCAGACTGAGATTCACTCATTGAATCTCATTCACCCAACACATTGACCTCGTTATAATGAAACAACAGATGTGCCTGAAATTGCTACCCTTGCCAATCATATAATTATTACATGCTACAATTGGAAGTTTTTTTTAAAAAACAACTCAAAACTATAAAGATACCATTTGCTGCTTGAAGCAGTGCAGCAGTCACTTTTGTTTAAAGTTGTTTATTTCAAAGCAAAACAATGCAGCCCATCATTTATTTCAAATGATGGCCTGCATTGTTAATTGCATTTTGCAAAACATAAATGTCTATCCTGAATTATTATAAATATATATTCTGATTACTTTCTCCACTGGTTGCTATTTTTTTTTTATCAGACACAAACCTGTTTATGGTTTGATACAATGCCGCATTTATAATATACATCTGATTTTATTTATGCAGAAAAGTTAGAAACCTGCTCTTCTGAAAAAGCTTGATAGACTTGCTCCATAATGGAATTAATTGCTGAAGTTTCCTGATACTAACTAGCCAAGTTTTCAGTATATTCCAATTCTGAACTTCCTGCATGAAGCAGAGTGCTGGCCTGTATGGTATTATTCAATTTGGTAGCTTGGCTTGCAACTTCTTCTAAACCATGATTTAACTGCTTTGCTGAATAAACTACAATTGACGGGCTTCCATAGTAAGCTATAAACCATAAATGACTATTTGCATAGCACATTAAGCCAAAACCAAAGAAACCAATTAGTTTAGTGTATTCTGTAAAACAAGCCACTGATTCTACCCAACTCATAGGATGGATTCCCATAAATTGCAAGCCATAATGTGATTTCTTTGGAAGTGTCTGCAGTTTAAACCCAACCACTATGGTTTATTCTACAAATGTTAGTTTAAGTATGGCTTAATGTGATATTTAAACAGTCACACAAGAAAAATATATTTTAAAGAATATTAGTTGTCACATGTATTTATATGTCCAACAGTTCACTGTGGCTTATAGTTGCAGTCTCTAATCAAAGTGTTTATGAACAAATTCCAATTACCATAATGAATAAAAATTCACTTATGGGGTGTTGAAAATGGTTTGTAGCAAAGTTTTATACCAGGACTTAGTGCAACCAGGTTGCACAAAGAAGATTCCCTATCTTAACCTAATTTAGAAGACTGCCGGGTCTTATCCATATATCTATTTTTTTTTTCCACTGACAAGGAGTTAAAGAATCACAAGACTCAAAAGCATTCATAAAGCATCTGAGATCTAATTAGTCCTAAGAAAAAAATTCTCATTAACACAGAGCCTGAATACAGTTTTTCTTTAACTATTCTTTAACTTGCTGGTAAATTTTGAGAGTTACATCTTTTGCTCAACAGATATGAGGAAACTGTACAAATAAGCATAGAACAAAGAATACAGAAATTAAATCAATAAAATAAAAAATAAAATATGCAGTTATTTAATATTGCCTTGCAAAGAATATTTAAAAAGAAATTAAAGCAGAAACAGGGAGACACTGTTTACTGCAGCTACACTTCTTTTCATCTTGAGAAACAAGCATCATTAGTGCGACTTTTTTTGAACCTGGAAGAAATTACCAAGGAGTTATATTCCAGGTACAATATCCAAATGCCAATAATTGTCTGCCTATTTTCCATCAGGAACAAAATTAGAATTCCAGCTGTAAATCTGTATTAAGAAGAACACACATACTTTATAACCTCATGCTTTTCTAATCAAGTGGAAATCACAGCAGTGGTGCCAAAAAATGTATTTTACACAGGAAATTTGCACTAGGTGTTCTACTTCGGGCCCAGGTTTCTCTCATTCTTAACTTCAGCCATTTCATTGCATCAGTTCTCTTTTCAATTGAAGCATCTTTTGAGTGAATGGATTTTGATTCCCGAATGTCAGAAACACAAGAGTTCATATCCGTTCTGATGACTTTCACCAATTACTTCATACCTCTCCTATACACATTCTCCTTTATTTCAATAGCATCTTTGGCCCAAAGCAAATCATGAACTTGTCTCCCAAGTAGATGCGAGGTTTTTTCCCCATAAAATTAACCTGTAAAATATTCCCACAAAATCTTTCTGTGGGAATATTTTTCACAAGGAAGTGACACATTTTGGGTTTATGAGACAGTAGGGTGGATGGCCCACATTTGCCTAAAGGAATGAAGCTGAGCATGCGTAGCATGAGCTATGAAACATTAGCTGCTGGCTGCTCTCAAACTGAAGCACAGATCACCTAACCATTACAGATAGTTGGGCAATAGAAGGACATTAACTGGCCTACATAGGCATTAAGACTCATTAATTCAGCATTCTATGTCACACAGTAGTCAATCAGATGCATCCAGGAAGCTCAAGAAGTTGATAAACCTCTTCTACTGCTGCTCTTTAGCCACGGGTATTTATTAAATTTATATGCCGCCCATCTCACTATGCAAAGTATGGATAGTATTTGAAGTATGCTGTCCGTGAGGCAGGAGTCAGAGTACAGTTCTTAATACTGGCAGCTGTTGATATATTCATACAGATCATTAATTTGCCTAGCCTCATTTACTGCAATATCACATTGATTCTTCTCATAGCTAAAAGACCAAAACCAATAAAGCTGATAAAAGATGAGGAAACTACCACCCTACTTACATCCATGTAATTCTTCAGAGCCTCTGGGGTAGGTATTTGTGCACCCGGACCCCCAAATTTATACTTCAGCATTTGTCCCAACTCGATCAAGTCTTGGATATTGGTCCCATATTCATTGTAGATGCTACGCATGGAAGGGAATTTCTTCAGAGGGATTCTGTTCAGGAGAAATTATCAAACAACAAAAAGAAAACATGCATTAGCCACAGCAATTTTCCTTGATATCCTCTTTTTCCTGAAATTCTTCAGGGAGAATCAGTATAGTGTAACAATCACAGCAGAAAATATATTTTTAAGTACAAGTAGCAATTCGATTTACAATTCAACAGCAGTTACAACAGCATCAAAAAAAGTGATTAAGAACCGGTCATCACACAACGGTCACAGCATCCCCACAGTCACATGATCAAATGTGAGAGCTTGGCAACTGGCATGTATTTCCAATGGTTGCCACATCCCATTAAGCCGGAGTTGTCATTCACTTAACAACTGCAGCAATTTGCTTAACCACCGTGGCACAAAAGGACATAAAATTGGGCATGACTCACTTAATGACCTTACTTAGCAATGGAAATTCTGATCCCGATTGTGCTGGTAAGCCAAGGACTACCCACAGCCTAGAAGCAATAGTTTTCGTTTTTTATCTAAACTTACCCATCAAGCTCAGTTTGTCTAGTTGGCACATTCTCCACCAAGATTTACTGGCATGGGCCTTGTGAAGTTAATGGAGCCTTGCTAGTTTACCCTGCAGTAATTATGGGAACCTCCCTACAGATCAGGGTTTCAAAGCTTCATTACTCCCTTTTATTAACCTGTATTTGCTAAAAGACCAACCTCTGAAAGCTTATGTTAGCTCTAATTACTTTGAACTGACATCTTTAATCTGTTAAATGTCACTTTAAAGTTAATACATTACTTGGAAGGATAAAATTCCTGAAACATCAAAAATATGAATTATCTAAAGACCAAAAGGCATCCTCCTGACCTACAATCTGTTTCAAGTTATGCTTAAAACTCATATCAAAATCAGCGCTATATATGATGTTATACTACGTATACAATATCAAACCAGAAAGAATTACCAACAAGTTTAACAGGAACCAACAAGTTTAAAAGACAGAGAAATCAAGTTGTCTTTATGGTGGGAAAATAGGGGGAAGAAGGGAAGAGTTTTAGTTAATTCTAATATTATTCACATTTTAAAATGCAGGCACACTCCTCAATGAAAGAAGCCCAAACCTAACTGGAAGTAACTTTAGTCAGTCATTCTGTTCAGTTGTCAGTATATGTTCAGACATAAGTAAGTTCAATGGTGCTTAATCTCATAAATGAGAATCAGGCTGCAGCTTTAATTACATTTACTCCTACTGGGTTTTCATTAGTGTCAGCAAGTTCCAATGGCACTGCCTTCTGAAATCGGGTCCAAAAACTTTATGTGATATTGGAAGCCAGCCATAGTTGCCTTCAATTTGGGCCCTGTATCCAGACTATCCCTTCTCTAACAAGTAGCAGAAGGTTTTGAAAAGCGGATGCTATCATCATCATAATCTCACTATGCTTCTTTTTGAAAGCAGCCAATTGTCCAGGCCTATCGGAGACTTTGGAGAAAGAAGAATAGGACTTTCTTTTTCCCCAACCAGTACTAATGCTAACTATTTGACTGGTAATAATAAAAAAAACCCCTCAGTTATTTAAACTAAGAATTCTGGGTTCCTTATTAGAAGAAAGAAAACACTTGCACCAAATACTGGATGCTTGTGCTAATCACAGAATACATTAATTTTCAATTTTAGTATTTCACTCAAATTACATTATGTTTAAGCAAAATGCCAGTTGTTAAGGTTTTAAAAACAGATCTCACAAACGAGCATGGTTATCTCATTGCTGGAATGCCACATCAGCCTATGATGATGTATTAGGCTGAAAAGTAAAACTGAATTAGATATAAAAGAAATAAAACAGTATCATATCAGTGACAGTATTTTCCTAATTCCTGCAGACAGCAAGGAAGAATTATAGACTCTACTCAGGGTGACCTTTCTCGCCAAAGGAGATGCCTAAATATAACTTAACTGTGCTGTTAACTTTTCAATTCACATCTGCAGAATTAGAGCAAAACAGTGCTGTCTCCTATATTCTAAGAAATAACTCTGCACTTAAAAAAATATAAACTGAAGTAATACCTTTATGGAATATCTGAGCATAGTTGTATTATTCATCTGACCAGCATGGATCTCAACACTACCAGACACATAGGTGGTACTTTCTACCATTAAAATACATCACCACTAAAGTAATAAGATTGTGTTAATTTTTAGGGTAGTGCTATCTTTGACAGGGGGTTGTCTGATGCATATATAAAAGTGAGAAGGTATGTGACACCAAAGGGGGGGAACTATTCTGTGGCAGTTGGGGTTAGAAATGTGTTTTTAAGATGAAATTTATCTTTACAGATCCAATCAGTAGGCAGCTACAGAGAATTTGTACTATTCACTTGGACTGTTCCTCTTGCCATTTTTCAAATGAACTAAATCTTTGCTCAAAAATTAAATTCTCTTCCCCCCCCTTCCCCAAATGAAAGACAAGAGTCTTTTAACATTTATGCAATTCAAGTTTGCATCCTTTTTCATCCTTAAACTACCAACTAGAGAAACAATGTCGATCAGATTACAACAACTTGAAAATTACTGAACAAATGCACATAAAAATATACCGGGCAAATGTTTCCCTTCCCATCCACAAGTGTCTAATGGGGGGGAAAAATCAATGTATTAGATGATGGCTGACTTTTGGAAAATTTCAGAAGCATATTATCAAGAAAAGTGCATGGGTGAATGAATCAGAAGGTGAGAAACAAGTGTTCAAAGGCCACAAAGTGGAACAACACACACACACACACACACAGAGAGAAAGTAGAAAAAATATCTTGCATGCTGTGGTCATCAACAGCCTGCTTACAATATTAACATAACCAAGGGTTTTGCTTGTGATTTTTAAATTAGAGCCAACTTCTGCAACCTGGTGCCCTCTAGACAGGCTGGTCTTTAACTTACTATCACAAGACTATCGGGGAAGGTTTTAACTTATAGTTAAGAGAGGGTGATGTGTTCCTCAATATCTTTAGCTTAGATCAAGCATACTGATAGTTGATCAGAATTTTCAGAAGCAGGAGTGCAGTTTTGAAAGAAGTCGGCAGCAAGGAAGATCGGCCACCAATTCCAGAGGATATTCTTCTGCACCCCAGTTTCCTTTCAAACAAATTGTCCACATTCAAGTCCGCTCAGAAAAAAAAAAATATATATTTTGTACTTCAACAGAGCATCCAATCCAGAGGATGCGATCAGGCTCTTCCAATCAATCGATGCCTAAGGGTCGGCAAAAATTAAAACACGATGGCTGCTTTTAGGCACATCTTCCCAGAGGAATGAAAGAGAATCCAGAAGAGACTAAACGCTGCTCACAGCAACAGAGGCCACAACAATGGGATCCATGCCTTGCAAAATGCAGCCTCGGTTTCTTTAAGCTCCCAAGTCTGTTTGCAAAACCACCACCCCACACTCAGGAATCCTTTAGCGCCAAGGAAAAACCGATCCTCACCTGATCAGCGCCGAACAAGCAGCCACCAGAGAGGCGAGCAATATTAAATCGCGAAGCCCCATCATAGCAAGATCGAGCTAGATCAGGCGAACAACACCACGACCCGGGATCTGCTGAAGATGACTGAGCAGCCTAACCGCGTGACTGCTTTATCAGCTGACCGAGCCTCACTTTGCAACACAGGAGCATGTGATCGGGAAGGAGGCGGGGTTGGATTTAACCCTCTAGTTAGCCGGTCTCAGACCCGGGAAGGGATATAGAGTAATTCCACCGCCGTCGGGAAAGGTTGATGTTTCTGAATGCTGAGCGTGCCCGCATATCTCCTTTGGGCAACCGGCTGGGTGGGTGCTGAGAAGGGCATTCTGTGTGGAGCACGCCCACGCTGAAAACTAGTCCCGTATGACTCAGGGACTGGCAGCAACCCGTTTAGCGAGAAATTAATCCTTTAAAAGTGGCTTCTTCGGGGTTATCGTTTTTGCCACTCGAGTGCCCTTCATTCACACGTGCTATTACACGCTGCCCTACACGTATATTTGCCCATATTGTTGCTGGTTGACTTCTTCATCTAGCCAAGGTGTCGGGGGAAGGAAGGAATTCCGTCACCATTAGCCGTGAGATACGGACAGGAGCCCTAAAGCCTGTTCAGTGGGATTAGATCACTGGGTTCAAGCAGTAGCCAAGAAGCTAGGATGAGATACAACTAGGCATATGACGAGTTTTCCTCAAAAGACTTTGTAGGAAGTTAGCACCCACCCCTTTCCTGGAAGAGTGAAATATTTTAGGAAATATGAAAAGGCAGAATATTATATTTCCCTGGATGAGAAATATGAGAAGCATATTTTACAGACAAAGCAGCTCCCACCTTCCTGCCCCCCACCCTTTGTCAATGGGCCATTAAGGCCTGGGCCAGTCTATTCTACATAACAAAGATCTGCCTCCTTCAGGCAGAGCCATAGTAGGAATTGTCAAAGATAGGATTAGCCCTCTACACAATAGCAGCAGAAACTCACCACATGTGACCTGGGAAGCACATGTGACCATCAGCCAGCAAGGCCCCCACCCCCTGGGAGTCTGACAACCAATCAGGATACTCTTTTGGGGCCCCAAGAAATGCAGAGCCAGAGAGAGCATAAAAACCCGAGGATTTACTGTATCTGCCCTTTTTCTGTTCAGGAACTCAAGCCATGTGATCCTGTCCACCATTAAACCATCTTTCCAAGCAGTCTCCATGTTTCCAGTGTCTGTTTTCCCCACTTGGAGCAGAACCTAGAGGGATGTTTCTTCCAACAACTTCTTGAAGCTTCAGCGGTCTCCTCAGTTCTTTTGTTAACTTTGCTCACTTGTTGTTAAGCTCACTGTTTTCAAGCTTGGCAATTTTAAAGTGTGTGAACTTCAACCCCCGGAATACTCCAGCCAGCATACTAGCTGAAGAATGCTGGGGGTTGAAGTCCACACATCTTAAAAGTTGCCAAGTTTGAAAAGCATTAGTTTAGCTCACAGGATTAATTAGAAGCAAATTAACAATAATAATACTGAGTGGGGACAACTCCAGATATTAGGGGAGCCTGATAAACACGTCATCTGGCCTGGCCTAACTCTCCTCTTTTAAATTTTTTAATTGTGATTTTATAAATTGGGTGTTTTAATTTGTGTTTCGGCCAAAATATTTAATAATTTTAAGGGATTTTTAATATTTGTATTATCTGTATTTTATCTTGGCTGTTCACCGCCCTGAGTCCTTCGGGAGTAGGGCGGTATAGAAATTTAATAATAAATAAATAATAAATAAATAAATAAATAAATAAATAATAAATAATCTGTCTGGTGTCTTTCTCTTTTGGAGAACTCACTTGCTTATACTAGGTTGGGTGAAGACTACCACAAAGGGTATTTACTCTACATCTGGAATTTTACAGGCCTGGTATGAAAACCCATTAGTGATTAGCTCAATTGGAGTCGAAGGAGCTCAGCTGGAGTTTTTTTTTTTAATTTGATTTATATGCCGCCCTTCTCCGGAGACTCAGGGCGGCTTACAATGTGTTAAGCAATAACCTTCATACTTTTGTATATTTATACAAAATCAGCTTATTGCCCCCACAAACTAGGTCCTCATTTTACCTACCTTAGAAAGGATGGAAGGCTGAGTCAACCTTGAGCCTGGTGAGATTCGAACTTACAATAATTGCAGACAGTTGGTGTTAATCACAATGCTTTTAGTCTACTGAGCCACCAGGCCCTTTAAAGGAGTTAAAGGAGCTTCAATTGATTGACACACCGCTTTATAATTTTCCTTAATTATTTTCATCAATGTAGGAAAACGTAAGCAGAATCCCAAGATGAATCCAACAGCTGTAGAATCATACAGGACTCCTAAAAATGAGTTTTTCTCAAACTTGTGAATTATAATTAATAGGAAGGTCAAATTATTTTCATCTGACTTTCAGCCCTGGCTTTAGTAACATTATTTGCACTTATCATAACTTCAAGTAGAAGTATTTGACAACGATAATGCTAACATGCCACTTCCGAGTGAAATAAGTGAAATAACTACTTGTCTCAATTCAGTGACAATGCTGTCACAGCAAACTGCATTCAAGTAGTTACTATCCCATAGTCCTTTGAAACAATTTAGGGAGGGTTCGGCATTTTTCCTTTCAAAAGAGCTTTCTGCTCAATTCTATCTGCTTAGAGTTATGTTTTATTGAATACCCTAAATAATTGTGATCATTATTTGAGGCATATGATCTATTTCAGTCTCTTTTTTAAAAACTGTGTTTATCTTGTTCCCAGCCCATGACTGAGATCATGTTAAGTTGTTATGACTTGCTCAAGAATTATAGTAGTATTTTTCTTCCTATTGTGATACTGCCCAAGCTTAAGGTGAGGTGGCCAGTACTGCAAGTCCATTTTGCTGTCATTCTAAAGTTCCTCCTAATGAGAGACTGGAAAGAATTAATTGAATGTGAATGTTCAAAAAAGAATCTGAAGTAATTTGGGAAATTACAAGATGGTTAACAGTATCTGTTCTAAGTAAATTAATGAAAACACTTCATGAAGTGTTTTGGAAAATGTACAGGCATTTTGGAAAATGTACAGATATTACAGAATGTGAGGAGAAAGAGTATCTTGTAGATTCATTGTGAAATATACCATTTTCACTTAAGGTTTCCAAAAAATTTTAGTAGGACATACTCATGTCCAGAATCCATGAAAGCAGATTGGGTTGTTCTCTTTTGTTTTATGGGAAAATAATCACAAATGATTAAAAATTAGGAGACTTCCGTAAAAGTATTGCATAACATCAGGATTTCATGATCATTCCTAATAATAGTGTTCGACTGAATGTATTGTTCATCATATGATAATAGATTAAAAGTGTATTAGTCAGTCCAAGGATGAAACAGCATGGATGCCTAAGGGGCATTCTGTGAATATCAGAACTATAATTTGGATATTGTGGGTTCCAAAATAAGCAATACCATTCAAATATTGCAACAAATGTGACAAGAATTTCTGGGGAGCCAACCAGATATGTTGCATATACTCAAATTATACTCCAAGATGTTGAATTCTTGGGAAATGAGCATAGAATTATGAGAGGTTTTATATCAAAATGTATTTTATTCTTTATACTGCTTCCATCTTCCTTTAAAACATTAACAGAATCCACAATGGACTGAGACTCCGTGTTTCCATTAGATAATTGACAGTCAAGCTGAAACTCAGTTAATCAAGTAAAAATAGTAATTGGGAAAATGGTTTACTCAGACTTTCTCAAACCCCCAAATGAGTTACCCAGATCTAATCCACGTATCAAAGGATAAGGTCTATAAATACTAATAAGAGTTAATTAAATTTGGCCTCCCAGCGGAAATGTATGTTCACAAGATGACACACATACATGCCCCTCAAGTATCACCTTAGAATCAGCACATAGACACATTTCTATACCCAGGACAAACTCCCCTATAAAACTGTGTCACTGTACCCCATTTCTCAGCAGCTGCCCCAAAGGCACTCTTTGCTTTTAGGAATAAATATTATTTCCTCACAGCTGTCTGGATTTCATTTTTATTTATGCTTGGCCAACCCTGGCTCGAGTTGGAACCCCAAATTATTATTCTGACAGAATTCTGGGAAACTAGAATTTCTTACAGCCCTGAACCTAGGGTGCTACTGCTGCAATATTCTTGGGCAAAAGTGAGCCCCCAACTTTATTCTTTCTGTCAGCACTGCCAAGATAGTTGGCATGTAAAAGAGAAAAGCTAGGGTTCAAAAATGAGAAAGGCTAGTCCTAATTTATTATAAATTAAATCTAAAATTCACAAGGAGATTGCATTTAGCATTCAGTGAGTTCAAGTAGTCAACGTTTTTTGACTAGTTTTTACTAACTTCTGAGGTTCACTATTATTACAGGTTAGAATGCCTGTAAATATTTTATTTGTCATATGTCTCATAATGACTAGCATAAATATACAGATTACTTCTGAATCATATCAAGGGCCTATCTAATTAGGCATGTGCTTCCCGCAGCTGACAACCAGATGCACATGGAAAGCTGTCAAGTAGGACATGAATGCAGCAACACCCTCTCATTTATGATACCAGCAACTGCTACTGAGAAACATTCTCCTTCCCACACTGAAAGAAATCTACTCTAACCCACCCTTCTAATTTGCTGGAATAATCCCTGCTAAACTCATAGCCAGGCACGAAGCCAGACAGCCTGGAGGTGCTAAAGCACCTGTACCATAAACTGCATTTATGCCATAGCCATGCTGCTCTCAGAATTGTCCCCAGTTAAACATTTTATTCCAGACTAGCTGATAACCCGGCATTGCCCTAGTATTCATTTATCCCAATTCTGTATTTATTATTATTATTATTATTATTATTATTATTATTATTATTATTATTATTATTATTATTATTGATTTGATTTATATGCCGCCCTTCTCCGGAGACTCAGGGCGGCTTACAATGCGTTAAGCAATAGCCTTCATACTTTTGTATATTTTTTATACAAAGTCAGCTTATTGCCCCCACAATCTGGGTCCTCAATTTACCTATCTTAGAAAGGATGGAAGGCTGAGTCAACCTTGAGCCTGGTGAGATTTGAACTTGCAGTAACTGCAGGCAGCTGATGTTAATAACAGTGCTTTAGTCTGCTGTGCTACCAGGGCTCCTCTTATTAGACAGGAAGAGCAACTTCACCCTGAGCCCTGATTTCAGCGAGAATTAAATTAGTTAAAAATGTTTTCCCTGTGCCCCCAGAAGCGTCAAGTAAAATGATACCACCTTGTTGTTTTGCTAACTGATCCATGATCATTCGGTATGCTTTTTTCTGATCTTGATTTAGAAGTGGCTTCTTGTCCACGATATATGCCCTACGCTGTTTGATGTTGTAGTTCTTTTCTTGTATGTAGTCTATGTGAAGTACATCTTGTCGGTCTCGTAGTGGTGCAGGCTGGCCAAGTTGCAGTAATGTTTTATTGATCATGGCCATACATTTGTCCTCAAGAATAATCAAAGCCTTGTTGAAAATGTCCAGATCAAACATAATTTCTAATGTTGGATTTTCCCCCTTACCAGAGGGAGCCTCCTTGTGGAGTACTGTGAAACCGTTACCATGGCAAATCCACTGTGCTGTACAGTAGAAGCCATTTTAAGGCACAACAGGCTGTATCTTAACAGAACACACACCCCGAGGGGTGTTAGGGGTATCTTACCCCCACAGTATTTCTTTCCAGAGAGTAAGTCATCATCTGTGTACCAAGAAATTGCTTGAGGTGTTCCAGAGTTATGCTGGAACACACACATGCAAACATCCATTATTTATATATAGATGTAAAGATAAAGGGAAGTAAAATGAAATCAAAGTTTTATTTTTGTGGATTGTTTAACAATGAATACGTACTTGCACTTTAGAATTTGAAGACTTAGATCTGCTACAAGCACAAAAAAATCTGGATTGGTCTCAGATTTTGACATCCCCAATGTATCTGAGGAGCAGACCTTGAAATAAAGCCCATCATCCATCTTTTCTGGATCTTGAGTAGTCCAGATCTTGCTTCTACCCATGCACAAATTCTAAATTATTCATGTAATTAGTAGTCACCTGGACACAATTGGCATGTAGCAACTGAGAGTAAATAATAATGTAATCTGTAGGATTTAATTACAAGGCAGCTTTGATTCTTCCATATACAAATGTCTAAATAGTTCTCGTGGCCTAGTTCAGCAAATAATAGTGAGCCAGCTTTGTTCCAATGATACAAGAAAAGTGCTGAGGAGTTTATTGAGCTGTTTCTGGGACAGCTGGTTTAAGAGGACAGAAAGTTTCATGTGATGAAGGCAGGGGTGAAATGCTACCGGTTCGGGCAAACAGACCCTTTATCTTTGTTGCTCTTCTCTGCATTCTTTCTAAGATCTCAGCATCCTTTTTGTATTGTGTTGACCAGAACTGTACATAGCGGTGGTGAAATGTAAAATTTGTTACTACTGGTTCTGTGGGCGTGGCTTGGTGGTGGTGGGGTAATATGACTGAGTGGACGTGGCCAACTTTTTTTTTTTACTTTTAAAACCATTTTTTCTACAACCTCTTCGGCTGAAGAGGTTGTAAAAAAAATGCTTTTAAAAGCCTCTGACGATCCCAGCTGAGCCGCGCGATCATCAGAGGCTTTTTTTTTTTACTTTTAAAAGCATTTTTTCAGCCAAAGAGGTTGTAGAAAAAATGCTTTTAAAAATAAAAAAAAAATGATGATTGCGTGGTTCAGCTGGGCAATGGTGGGGGGGGGGGGGCAGGGATTTTTGCTACCGGTTCTCCAAACCACCCGCCTCCTTCGCAACTGGATCGGGTGATCCGGTCCGAACCAGGAGCATTTCACCCCTGGTACAAAGTATTCCAAGTGTAGTCTCAGTAGTGCAATACAGCACTACTATACTATACTATACTATACTATACTATACTATACTATACTATACTATACTATACTATACTATACTATACTATACTATACTATACTATACTATACTATACTATAGTACTACCACCCCAACGATGCCCTTGAAGTGATGTCCCGGTGCCTGGAGGCCGTACGAAACTGGATGGGGAGAAACAGGCTCAGGCTCAATCCATCCAAGACTGAGTGGCTGTGGTTTCCGACGTCCCGATGTAGTCAGCTGGTGCCATCGCTGACTATTGGGGGTGAATCATTGGCCCCCACGGAAAGGGCTCGCAACTTGGGTGTCCTCCTGGATTCACGGCTGTCTTTAGAAGAGCACTTGATGGCTGTGACCAGGAGGATTTTTCATCAGGTTCGCCTGATCCATCAGTTGCGTCCCTTTCTAGATCGGGACTCCCTACGCATGGTCACTCATGCCCTTGTGACCTCCCGTCTGGACTATTGTAATGCTCTCTACATGGGGCTCCCCTTGAGGAGCACTCGGAGGCTCCAACTGGCGCAGAGTGCGGCCGTGCGGGTAGTAATGGGAGCGACGTGGCGCTCCCATGTAACACCTCTCCTGCGCGAGCTGCACTGGCTCCCGGTGGTCTTCCAAGTGCGCTTCAAGGTCTTGGTTATCACTTTTAGAGCGCTCCATGGCTTAGGACCTGGTTACTTACGGGACCGCCTGCTACCACCAATAGCCTCCCACCGACCAGTACGCTCCCATAGAGAGAGGCTTCTCCGGGTGCCGTCGGCCAAACAATGTCGACTGGCGGCCCCCAGGGGGAGAGCCTTCTCTTTGGGGGCACTTACTATCTGGAACGAGCTCCCCCCAGAAATACGGAGGATTCTGGATCTGCGTACCTTCCGTCGCGCGCTCAAGACGTTCTTATTTCATCAAGCTGGCCTGACCTAAGTTTTTTCCCCTTTTTAAATGGAAATTTTAAATTTGGTTTTAAATTATTGGGGTTTTAAATTTTCAGCCAAATTATTTAATTCGTTTTACTCTATTTTAAATTTTGTATTTATATGTTTTATTCTATGGCTGTTCACCGCCCTGAGTCCTTCGGGAGTAGGGCGGTATACAAATTCAATAAATAAATAAATAATAAATAATAAATAAATAAATAATAAATAATAAATAAATAAATAAATAAATAAATAAATAAATAAATAAATAAATTGCAGCATTCCAATCCCAGGGTAGCCAATTTACATTTAAGCCAAACATCTGGTTTATTCTGTAGTTCCCCAGCCCATGAGTGAGACAGGTTTAGGCATCCTTTACTATGCCAGGGTTAAAATAGCATTTTCCCCTTTAAGGTGACAGCATCCAGAGACATTTCACTGGCCATCTGAGCAATGCTTATATGATCTCTGGTCTTGGTTAGCTTTGTTTCCCACCATTCTGCTCTTATCACTTTAAAGAGTGAGACATATGAATTGCATGGAAAGATATTTTTCTGGATTTTGAAATATTGTGACAGTAAAGTGGTGTAACAGTTAACCAAGAAAACACTTTTAAAAATGTAAGAGAGAAGTAACTCTGAAATTTTAAGAACCTGGCAGGAAAGGAAGGAAAGAGAAATCCAAAATACATTTTATAATTCAGTTCCCTATGTAATTTTATTTAGACATTCTATTCAGGCTGAGTTACAACAGAACAGGGTGTAGGAGAAAATACAGAATGGACACTAATCATGCTGGGCAGAATTCCATGGCTACACCTGCCCAGTTCCTGTGGTAGTGCTATGATTGATGGATGTTTTCCTGCCAGATGGTGTCAGGCTGAAAAGGGAGGGCAGAAAAGGCAGAGAAATCAACCAATCAATTGGCCTGCTATGAGCAGCACACACATTACACTGGATAACAAAGATTTTGCTTCAGAGATTTCTTTCTTTCTTTCTTTCTTTCTTTCTTTCTTTCTTTCTTTCTTTCTTTCTTTCTTTCTTTCTTTCTTTCTTTCTTTCTTTCTTTCTTTCTTCCTTCCTTCCTTCCTTCCTTCCTTCCTTTCTTTCTTTCTTTCTTTCTTCAAATTTCTATACCGCCCTTCCCCTTTCGGACTCAGGGTGGTGAACAGCCAGAAATAAAACATTTTATATACAAAAGTTAGAATAAATTTAAAATAATTAAATAAATTTGGCCCATTAATTTAAAACATTCCAATTAAAAGCCATATCAAAATTTATTAAAACCAATCATAAAATCAGGACAGCCCGGCTAACTGAAAAAAATAGGTTTTGAGGGCCCGACGAAAAGTCCGGAGGTCTGGGATCACTCGTATCTCTGGGGATAGAATGTTCCAGAGGGTGGGTGCTACCACAGAGAAGGCTCTCCTCCTGGGGGTCGCCAGCCGACATTGCCTGGCCGACGGCACCCTGAGGAGGCCCTCTCCGTCGCTCCCATAATTCCCCGCGCGGCCGCATTCTGCACCAGTTGGAGCCTCCGGGTGCACCCCAAGGGGAGCCCCATGTAGAGAGTGTTACAATAATCCAGATGAGAGGTGACGAGCGCTTTAGCTGTAACTTACAGATTTTTGGCTGCTAATCACAAAGATACCTTTAATTTAACTTATCACGGACAGTTTTATATAAATCTTCTATTTTTATACAATGGCAACTGTGTAGTACCTGTTGGCTATGCAATAACATACAAAAACATGGAACATACAAAGAAACATATAAAAACATGAAAATACAAAGAAACATACAAAAACATGGAACTGTTGTTGAAGCACATCCAGTACACCAAGTACAACTGGAATATCTGTGGAGATCTAAAAATAGTGTGGCTCTGCTCCTGGGAATGCAGGTATACCAAGTATTGCTTGTTACATATGTAAATGGGACAGCCATGCAAGAGAATCACATTACATTAAAAAGAAATGGCCACTCTGAACGAATTTGATTCCAGAACAGAAAAAAATGGCACATGAACCATTGTTGACTTGACAAAGATATCTTTGCCTCCGCTTCACGTAAAAACTCAGACTGATGAAATGTTTTATGAAAGCAATGAACATGGAAGGTGAACATTTTCGTTCTTTGGGACATACGTTTCCAAGAATTAAGGAAGACATTTTTGTTAGTCCACAGATCAGATACACCATCAACGATGAGCAATTCAAAGAACTGTTAGTGGGGCCATAGAAAATCACCTGGAAAACATTCAAGGATGTCAATGAGAATTTTCTTGGCAACTACAGAGCACCAAATTCAGTTAGTTAATAAACTTATAAGACCATGCAAGACCGTGAAATGCAACATGTCACTGAAGAATCAGTTTTCTGCATTCACACTTGGACTTCTTTCCCAAAAATCTAACTGCAGTAAGTAACAAACATGGTTAAAGGTTTCACTAGGACATTGCCACAATGGAAAAACAGTATCAAGGCAACTGGAATCCATCAGTGCTGGCTATTTTGGACATGGTCATAAGATGCATCAGACACTGAATACAAATGAAAATCAGTAGCAAAACTCTTTTAGCCTTGTTGAACTCATGTAGCATGTTGGAAATATGTGATTAAATATAGTTGTTAAAAGTGTCTCAAGATTTCTACATGATACAATCATTCTGAAATTATATTTGTTTTCAGTTTGAAGGGGTCTATCATAATCACTAAAGGTTTTCATGAAGCAAAACTTTTGAAAAAAATTGTTATGCAGTGTTATCAGGAAACACCATCTCGGGTGATGGGGAAATCAAATTCCACATGGTGTAGTTGTCTGCCGGCTTTCAGGTAGATGGACAGCAGAGAGGAAAATCTCTATGTTCAGATTGGGAATACATCAATGAACCTATGTGTCTTCAGCTTCTCCTATATTGCTTTCTTATTTATGATAATACAATACAGTGATCACAGAACCTTCTGTCAATCGGACACTTTGGTTTAGGGAAAGGTCATAGTTTTTAGCCTTAGATGGCTTTGGGCATTCTCAACAATAAAAAAGGTTTAAGAAAAAAGCAGATGCATCTTTTTCAGATCTGCACATAGCAAGAATGAGATCATCTCCTCTCAAATATTGCAAAGATCTGGGTGATGCTAGCTGGCAGCAAAAGGCTAAAAGTTATTATCCCTAGGCCATTATCTTGTATTATCCATATTTCTGCAACTCAAATAAGGTGGCCTTGCTCTCTTCAGTTCTTCGCTTAACTACAAGCAGGAAGATGTGGTTAGTAACATAATTTCCTCTGTCTTGAGACCACAGAGCACAACCCAATTTTGAAAGAGTCTCACAGAATCAACAAATGACTTTAAAATTTATTTAAAATTTAGCCAATACAGTCCTAGTCTGCACCAACAGTTATTCTGAACAGTGTTAAGATCATATGCAGTGTTAATACCGCTTTATACCGCTTTGGTAAGGCCGCCCTTGGAATACTGCATCCTGTTTTGTTCACCACGATACGAAAACCGTTGAGACTCTGGTAAGAGTGCAGAGGAGAACAACAAAGATGATTAAGGGACTGGAGGCTAAACCTTAACGATGAATTGTCTAGTCTAATGAAGAGAAGGATTAGGGTGACATGATAGCAATCTTCCAATACTTGAGGGGTTGCCACACAGAAGAGAGGGTCAACCTATTCTCCAAAGCACCTGAGGGCAGGACAAGAAGTAACGGTTGGAGATTTACCATGAAGAGATTTACCCTAGAACTAAGGAGAAATTTCTTGACAGTGAAAACAATCAGCAACTTGCCTCCAGAAATTGTGGGTGGTTCAGAAGTTGTGAGTGCCCCAGAGGTTATGGGTACTCCATCACTGGATGCTACCGTCTCCTGCTTGAGCAGGGGTTGGACTAGAAGACCTCCAAGGTCTCTTCCAACTTTGTTATATTCTGTTAAATTCAGGGCTTGTTTAGTGGTGTCTTACAGTTCCCCTGGAGGCCACAGTGGGTCATGTGGTAAGACGCTGGGCCTGCACACCACTGAGGTCAGTGGCTCGATTCCTGTACGCAAATAAACTGTGTAGGGACAAGAAAGGAGCCTCCCCCGATTGCCTACTGGCATTCAGGGCATCCCGCTGGTAAAAGATAACACCACCCGAAGAAATTCTTTTCACAGAGGTAGCCAGCCATCTCGGTCAGTGGTGAAATGTAAAATTTGTTACTACCGGTTCTGTGGGCGTGGCTTGGTGGAGAGGGTAATATGACTGAGTGGGCGTGGCCAACTTTTTTTTTTTAACTTTTAAAATCATTTTTTCTACAACCTCTTTCTTTTTTTTTTAAGCCTCTGACGATCCCAGCTGACTTGCCTGATCGGCAGAAGCTTTTTTTTTTTTAAAGCCTCGGACGATCCAGCTGACTTGCCTGATCGGCAGAAGCTTTTTTTTTTAAAGCCTCGGATGATCCAGCTGACTTGCCTGATCGGCAGAAGCTTTTTTTTTTTAAAGCCTCGGACGATCCCAGCTGACTTGCCTGATCGGCAGAGGCTTTTTTTCTTTTTAAAAACATTTTTTTTCTATAACCTCTTCGGCTGAAGAGGTTGTAGAAAAATGCTTTTAAAAGCTTCTGATGATCCCATGCTTTTTACTTTTAAAAGCATTTTTTCGACCAAAGAGCTTGTAGAAAAAATGCTTTTAAAAATAAAAAAAAAAGCCTCTGATGATTGCACGGCTCAGCTGGGCATGGGGGAGGGGTAGGGATTTTTGCTACCGGTTCTCCGAACAACCTGCCTCCATTGCTACCGGATCAGGCGATCCGGTCCAAACCGGGAGCATTTCACCCCTGACCTCGGTGATCCCTGGCTAACACGTGCCATACGCTTAAAACAAAACAAAACCAAACCATCAGTTCTCCTACTCCATTCCATGTAAAAGTTGCACTCTAGCATTCAGCGATTTCTGGAGACATAAAGGTTACCAATCTCTTTGCTAGCAGCATGGTATAATAATCAAGCTGTTTTTCTCTTTAAAAGCTTATATTTTTACATAATCATTGTTTTCACCCATTTAAGAGGAGGAAAAAAATATATCATCCAATGCATATCATCCCTATCGAAAAGCCCCTTTCCTCTGATTTCAGTTATAATAGAATTAACATAGTTTCCATTCTTTTCTTAGATAAATGGTAAGCATTCATCCATGTGCACTGCTTCATCATAATCTTACATGCTACTAATATAATCTTTCATGTGTTCCTTCTTAGAGGCGTCTTAACAGATTTCAGGGTATAATGGGGCATTCTTCTGCACTCTGCATTCTAATTAATAGATGAGGAAGCTTTCCTATAGCACTGTGAACAATGTACTATGACCTAAGAATAATTATGATAGGAAACTGAAACTGAAATTAAGCGTCAAAAATCTTCTTTGCTCCTTGGTTGGAAAATGTTATGTACCAAATAAGGAGTGAGCTATAGGCTTCACTCAGGTCCTCCAAAACGGCGGGAAAATACTTAAAACTCATTGGTTAAGCTATGTGGCAGCCCTCTATAAAAGGGGACACTGCCAGACAAGCGGGTTGTTGGGTTGTACTAGTCTACTAATAAAGAGCTGTTGTTACTGAAAGAGCTGTGTCCGTCTCTTCCATCATCCGATCTAACAGAAAAAATACATTTTTGACCAAAAAGAGATACCAAACATCCACTGTTACAATTATTTTAGCCAGATCAATGCCTGAAAAATTGACAGTTTTTAATATCCATTTATTCAGCTTGTCCTCCCACCCATCTTGCCTGGAAGTGACTCTAGGCTGCTTACAATGATTAAAAACCAACATAAGAAGAACATATGTTTCTTTGATGCATAGTGATTGATATAGAATTGAGCCAGTGGTCTAGTGATTAAGGCTAGAAATTGTGAGTTTAATCCTGCCTGAGGCATGAAAGCTGACTGCATGATTTTGAGCCTGTCACTCTCTCGCAGCCCAACCCACCTCACAAGATGTTGTTGTGGGGAAAATAGGAGGGAGAAGAAGTATGTTTGTTGTCTTATTATAAAAATAATAAAGGCAGGATAAAAATCTAATAAATAAACAATATTCTTGATTTCCGTCCAAAATGTAGCAATAACAGGATCAAGCCATATGATTTAATGTTCCAAATCCTAAACTGTGTCTCCAGCAGCATGAATTTTGAAACGTTAACTCATATAATTCGAGTTAATTTTCCCTGAGATGTTGAATGTTTACTGCACTAACCTCATTTTAAAATTTCAGGAAACTAATTTCAAGTTATCTAAATCAACCTTGCATTTGTTTACCAGATCAAGATATTCCAGCTTCTTATTTTGGGTGTGTGTGTGTGTGTGTGTGTGTGTGTGTGTGTCACATAAATAACTAGTATCAATTGCGTTTACAGGTAGTCCTCTTACAACCCCATTTGGGACTGGAATTTTGGTCATAAGTCTTGATGGATGTAAGGCTACCACATGGTCACACCTGATTTTACGAACAGTTTTATGGTGGCTGTTAAGCAAATCACCGTGATCCTAAGTCTGAATCCATTCTTACAAATTAGCGTTTTTTGCAGGAAACTGGCAAAAAATCATTGCAAATATTGGTCACACGCAGACTAGTGCAACCAGTCATAAATGTGAACTAGTTGCCAAATACCCAAAATTCAGTCATGTGATTGCAAGGTGGGGCGTAGTGCAATATTTTACAATTGACCGTAAAGCACACTTTACCAGGCCATCGTAACTCTAAATAGTCATTAAATAACCAGTTGTATGTCAAGGACTACATGTAATATTTTTCAACTGCCTATAGAAAAAACTTACTGTGACACAATTCATTCCTCCATAATTCCTGATCTCTGCAGTTATTGTCAATTGTCCACAATTAGGGCTTTGGTAAATCATTGTAACTCAAAATATAAACTTTATGAAATTAGATTGTTCTTAAAGATTGTCAGATCGACTATATTGTTGTCAAAAGTGTACTTTGTTAAATAAAAAGCATCTATATTTGTCTTGCCATACATCTTTTTCCTTTAATAAAAATACATTTGTAATTTTAAAACCAAAGCAATAGCTATAATAATATCACCTTGACCTTTATACCGCCCCATAGTACTTTACAGCACTCTCTGGGAAGTTTATAAAGCCAGCATATTACCCTCAACAATCTGGGTCCTCAGTTTACCAACCTTGGAAGAATGGAAGGCTGAGTCAACCTTGAGCCGGTGAGGATCGAACCTCTGGCAATGAGCAGAGTTAGCCTGCAATACTGCCTTGTAATAATAGCCTGTGGTTATTCTTTTTTTTTTGAAAAAGTTTTTTATTTTTAAACAAAACTTAAAACATAAAACAATTATCATCCATTACAATTACAGAAAGTGTATTGATCGGTTACAAATCTTTTGTGCTTAATCCTCTATCCAACATTTTCTTATTTAACAGTTTATTACATTATTATTCTCATTTACCAATTATTTGACAGTAGCTTATCCTCCATAAGGGAAATAAACCCCTCTTTATATGTTTTATTATTTTATCCATTTCATGATTCATATTTCATTTCCATGCTTTCTTGTCTAACCATTGATAAAATAAATCCCATATCAAATAATAACATCTTCTTGTTCCCTAATTTCAAATGTCAATTTACTCATTTCAGCACACTCCAAAATTTTCTTAATAACATCACCATCCGTAGGTATCTTCTTTCCTTTCCAGTTTTTAGCAAATACAGTTCTAGCTGCTGTTAAAACATTCATCATTAAATATCTCAATTCTCTATTGTATGTTTCTGGTAAGATCCCTAATAAAAATATCTCTGATTTAAAGTCAATGTGTTTCTTCATCATTTTTTTCAGCCATGTGTGGATTTTAGTCCAATATCTTTTGGCATCTGCACATGTCCACTACATATGGTAATATGAACCCCGAGTCTGATGACACTTCCAACATTTCTCCAATTTATTCTTGTACATTCTGGCTATTCTCGCCGGGGGTAAATGCCACCTGTAAAACATCTTATACAAGTTCTCCTTATATGCTGTTGACATTGTCATTTTATAATTCTGCAACCACAGTTTTTCCCATTTCTCTAAACCAAACCCATGACCAACATTTTTCCCCCATGCAATCATTGTTTCCTTAACTTGTTGTTCTGCCAATTTTACTTCTAATAAGTAACCGTACAGTTTTTTAATTACATAGTCATCAGAACCTGTTAAAATTTTATCTAAATTCATCAAATTACTATAAAAACCCTCCATTTTGGAATCTTTATCATATCTAGACTCTATTTGCAATGCTGCCTTGTAATAATTGCCTGTGGTTATTCTTTCTGTTTAGGTAAGGACATATCCCTGAAAAGATGATTCAATGATTCCTGGGTTGTCTAATAACTAAGAAAAATAGATTCAGAGGGCATGGAGCATGAGGGGCAATTTGTCTGAACATATGAATGCAATAGGTACCATATTGCTCACCTATGGCATACCGTAGATGTTGTTTTTAAAAACTCTAGGTTAGAGTGACCCAGTGGTGAAATGTAAAATTTGTTACTACCAGTTCTGTGGGCGTGACTTGGTGGGAGGTAATGTGACCGGGTGGGCATGGCCAATTTCTTTTTTTTTTTTACTTTTAAAAGCATTTTTTCTACAACCTCTTTGGCTGAAGAGGTTGTTAAAAAATGCTTTTAAAAGCCTCTGATGATCAGGCAACTCAGCTGGGATCGTCAGAGCCTTTTAAAAGCATTTTTTTTACAACCTCTTCGGCCGAAGAGGTTGTAAAAAAAATGCTTTTAAAAGTAAAAAAAAAAAGCCTCTGATGATTGCGCAGCTCAGCTGGGTAAGGGGGGTGGGCAGGGATTTTTGCTACCAGTTCTCCAAACCATGCGCCACCATCTTATCGGATCGGGTGATCCTGTCCGAACTGGAAGCATTTCACCCCGGGAGTGACCCAGATATTTTTAATTCTGAGGAACTAGGTTCCAAGCATAAATACATTGGAAGCTGATTCAAATGTTTATCTGATAACCTGACTAATTCCCAATTCAAAGATTACCTGGAAGTTAGAAGACTAACAATGGTAACTAGTATTGCAAAAAAAGAAGAAGCTGAGAATAGTGTTATTATTTGATTCATATTAGATTATGGAAGATGTTGTAATTTCTAGGCTTTTCTCTATAACAAGAAAAGGCTAGAAACATTACTATCAAGGAAAAATGAGATTATTATGTGTTTACTTAGGGTTGCGGCTATATAAATTGTTTGAATACTTAACATCTAATAATATATAATGAACGGTTTAGTCATTTCCAATGATTCAGGCTTCCTAGAATCATCTCCTTTGTGTGGCTTATCGGTCAGTTGAAATATATTTACTGTGAACTTAATACTTTTAGATTAATATTCTAATACTAAAAGAGGCTAAATAATATTGCTATACCTTATTTCCAGAATCTAAGGCTGTGGTTGGATTGGATACTAACATTCTCTGTACTTCCTACAATATTCTGATAACATTTCGTATCAACTTTATTACTTTAGAACCCAGAAATGCTTTGTGTTTTATTTAATCAGAGAGTACCTATTTAGCATTGGTTGAGAACGTGCTCAGGAAAGGTTCTTTTTCCAATAAGATTAACCTTTGGCAGTACTTGGGAAAGTACTGAGAACAAACTGCCTCATAACAGTAACAAACAAACAAACAAACAAACAAGGGGCTGAGAACAAACTGCCTCATAACAGTAACAGAGTTGGAATCTAGTCCAACCCCCTGCTCACGCAGGAGACCTATACTAGGGATTCAAACTGCCGAACTGCCGACCTTTCTGATCGACAAGCTCAGTGTCTTAGCCACTGAGCCACCTAGCCAGGCTGGTTTGGAAGATTGTAGGAAATCAGTGGATGTAACAGTATGTAAGAAAGACCTTGAGAGACAGGCAAAGAAATGCTGCCTTGGGAATGGTCAGATAAGAGAGGACATAGACTGGTAGAGAAAGAGTCTCAGAAAGGACCCTCCTTAACTTCTCAGACTATAAAGGAGACAGTGAGAGGTTTGTATTTTCAGACTTGATTCTGTTAAGGTAGCCTTACAATAAAATAAAATCAGCTCTTCTGGTCGTGTATCCTGTCTGGTCTACTTGGGAAGACCAACAATGGAATTATCTGTAGTAGATCAACTAAAGCTATTAAGTTTATTCAGAACAAAATAATATCTCTAAGATTCTCATTATGACTGAGCCAATTTAATACGGTAATAATTGTATTGCTTTGTTATAATTGTATATGTATTGTAATTGTATATGCATGCATGCATGCATGCATGTGTGTGAAATGTTTTATGCATCCCATTAATCTTCTTACCGGTACAGATTGTTATCTGTTAAATATGAATTTAACGAGATCTGCGCTTCCATATGTTTTTTCTCAAATGGTAAAACATATCAATATTGAGAAACAGAAAAAAAGTCTCATAATTTATTGGCTTTCAAAATAAGCACATTACACAACTTACCATTGTACCAGCTATCCAAAATATAAATGGGAAAGTATATACAGATTTTTGGGTAGCTTCTTTAATAGATTGTGGGTATGCTGAAGCCATATTGTATCTTGATTATAATAAAATATTCTGTTTTATTTTGCATTGGTCATATCCCACCTCAATCATATCCAGTTCTGGGCAACAGCCTTCAGGGAAAATGTAACAGGTTCACAGAGGAATATTGAGGAGGAATAGGTGACTGAAAACTAAGTTGCGTTAAAAAAGATTGAAGGGCATGTTGAGAAGAAAAGATTGAGAGGGAGTTTCAACTCACTGATAACACTCTTCAAATATCTGAAAAGTTGTCACATTAAGAAGGTCAAGATCCATTCTCTGTCCTTTGTTCCAGGGCACTGGACACAGAATGAGTTTAAATTGTGGGAAAGCAAATCCAATTCAATGTTAGAAGAAACTTGATTTAAGTATGGGCAATTCAACAGTGAAACCGAATATCAAGAGAAGTAATATCTAGCTACCTTTATGTGAGAGCCAGATCATCATTTATCAGGGATGCTTTAATTTAGATTTTGGACTGAGTTAGGACTTTGTGGTCTAAATTGTGCTCCAACTCTAAGTGATACAATGAACAATAAGTTCATCTGAAAGTTCTTTGAAAATATACCTAAGTAAATGCTTCAAGAATAAGAAATAAAGGAAAAACTCAATGAGGGATTCTGATTGTGAAAAAATAGCAATCGAAGTGTCTCTTTATTTGTATCTGAAAGGCTGAAGGCTGTAAGAACATTTATTTTATTTATTTATTTTATTATTCATATTTCTATGCTGCCCACTCTCCAAGGACTCTGGGCGGCTTACACCAAAGACAGTATACTAAATAGCATATTGCCCCCAACAGTCTGGGTCCTCATTTTACCCACCTCGGAAGGATGGAAGGCTGAGTCAACCTTGAGCCGGTGAGATTTGATCCGCTGATCTGCTGAACTAGCAGTCAGCTGAAGTAGCTGCAGTACTGCACCCTAACCACTGTGCCACCTCGGCTCATTGGTTCTGGGTTATAGAAACTTTCAATGAAAAAGATTTTTTTGGAAAAAAGTGCAATAAATGTGAAAGAACTAGTTTTAGAAGCTATCTGAATAGAATACAGTTTAATGTCAGCAGTGGTAGTTTCAAATTTTTTTACTACCGGTTCTGTGGGTGTGGATTGGTGGGTTTGGCAGGGGAAGGATACTGTAAAATCTCCATTCCCTCCCCACTCCAGGGGAAGGTTATGCAAAATCCCCATTTCCTCCCAATCAGTTGGGACTTGGGAGGCAGAAAATAGATGGGGGCGGGGCCAGTCAGAATTTTTACTACCGGTTCTCCGAACTACTCAAAATTTCCACTACCGGTTCTCCAGAACTGGTCAGAACCTGCTGAAACCCACCTCTGAATGTCAGGCTTTAGAAAGTTAGGCTAGAGCAAGAAAGCAAGACTGCATGGATTTCAGTACGGTATTTTTGATACCAGTCTTAAGTAAATACAGACTCTTGGAAGCTGTAATCGGAAAACCCCAGCTCATTTATAATGAATTAATTGTATTTATTTACACAATTTAAAACCATTTTACTGCAAAGGGACTCTGGATTGCTTATATTAAAAATAAACAGAATACAGAATAACAGAGTTGAAAGAGATCTTGGAGGTCTTCTAGTCTTCTAGTCCAACCCCCTGATCAAGCAGGAGACATTATGCCATTCTGAACACTTGGGTGTCCAATCTCTTCTTCCAATTAAATAAACTAATAAGAAAAATCCCATGCATCTGAACAAACCCATTCCCTCAAAAGGGACGTACAAGTAATTCTCAATTTGCGATTACAATTAGGATCGAAATTTTGGTTGCTAAGCAATGTCATTAAGTGAGTCATCACATGCCTGGACCCAATTTTGCAACCAATTTATCATGACTGAAAGTGAATATTGCAATATTTTCAGGATCAGACTCAATAAAGATGATAGAAGTTAGAGATTTAAATATATTTCTCTTTAATCATAATAGGCATTCTATATTCGCTGAATATTCAAGATAGAAGCAAGGAAAATGGGGAGGATGGCTCCTTATATATACAAGGGGTGGAGCCAGGAATGGGAGTGGTAAATCATGAATACATCAAAGTCCAAAGAACAAGTTAACCCCTGATGTTCCATATATACATTATTTACACATTAGAGAATAAGGCATTTACATCTGACAAATCCCCCTCTAAATGCCGGTTCGTTATACAACACCAGTTACATTCAGATTCAGGACAATATAATACATATAATTTAGAAGTTAAATATTTGTGTTGTTTAGAAGGTAAGGGTTTTGTTAATATATCAGCTAATTGTTCAGAAGTATCACAATGTATTGCTTTGATGAATCCGTCTTGAGATAGTTGTCTCACGTGCTTAAATTTTATATCAATATGCCTGGACCTTTGTCCAATTGCATCGGATCTAGATATTTCAATGGCCGCTTTATTGTCTTCATGCATAATAAATGGTAAAGTAGGTTTCTTCCAAACATCTGTGATCAAATCATTGAACCATACAAGGTTATTTGCAGCTTTAGACAAGCAAACATATTCCGCTTCTGTGGTAGAAGTGGCTACCAGTTCTTGTTTACCAGTATACCAGTAAACTGGACAATCGTTCAATAGAAAAACATAACCAGAGGTACTCTTTCTGCATGATGTATCACCAGCCCAATCTGCATCAGCATAACAAGTAATTTTTGGTTCTTTGTCATTATTTGGTTCCAATATTAAACAAAAATCTAATGTACTTTTCAGATATCTTAAAATTCTTTTGACAGCTTCCCAATGATACAAGGTTGGTTTGCTAACATATCTTGACAATAAATTGAGAGGTAATGCAATATCTGGCCTAGTCCAATTAGATATATAAAGGAGTGAACCTATAACTGATCTGTAAAATGTGTTGTCTTTAAACTCAGGGGAAGATTCATCAGTGTTTCTAAGAAAATCAGTTTGCATAGGTGTGTCACATGTTTTGGCATTATTTAAGTTACATTTGTTTAGGAGTTCAATAATTTTATCTTTCTGAGTAAGTTTGAATCCCCTTTTAGTTTTGTTAATTTGTACACCAAGGTATTTATTCACTCTACCTAGTGATTTCAATGAGAAATGTTCGTTTAACTTATTTACAAAGATTTCCCTGCTCTCTTTATGCTTTCCAATATATAAAATATCATCCACATAAATTAATACAAATTCAATATGATCATTACTCTTTTTTACAAAGAAACAGTTATCAGCAGTGGTGGCGTTGAAATCCATGGTCTTAAGTACTTTTACCAAGCAATCGTACCATCTTTTGCCAGATTGCTTCAATCCGTACAGACTCTTATTTAATAACCAAATTTCGTTCTTATTAGTGTATTGACTGTGTGGTGCTCTTACATATATTTCCTTATCTAATTTTGCGTGTAAGTATGCAGTCTGTATGTCATATTGAAACACGTCCAGATTGAGTGCAGATGCTACTACAAGAGCTGTTTTGACACTCTCTGTTCTCACTGTTGGTGAATAAGTGTCAGTATAGTCTTCTGGATATTTTTGTGCATAACCTTGTGCAACTAGTCTGGCCTTGTATAAGGTATTACCTCCTTCCAAATTCTTAATTTTATAAATCCACCTGGTACCTATAATTGTTTTATCCTTAGGTGCGATCGCAGGTGTGAATACATTTAATTCTTGTAAACTTTCCATCTCTTTTTCCATAGCTAGTTCCCATTTTTCTCTTTCTTCACGGGGAAGTTTCAATACTTCCTCATATGTATTAGGTGTTATTTGTTCTCCATCCATATGCATTATGTAATCTTTGTATTTATTTGGTATTTGGTTTCTATTGTTTCTAATATTTCTTTCAGGTTTGCTATGGTTGTCATGCAAATATCTGGCTTCCTTTTTTGTTAATGTGTCTGTCTTTATTTTATGCTGACTATTTGTCCAAGTTTTGGTTTTGTTCTTACTTTTGTTAATATTTTGATTTTCTGTTGTTCCTTCCTCGCAAGATATATTATCTTTGCTTTTATTAGGAAATATTTCATTAAGGTGCAATTTAGACCAATTGGCCTGCTCATGGAACACAGCTGTTCTGGATACTATAAATTTGTTATTATTATCAATGAATCTGTACCCTTTGGTTCCAGTTTCGTATCCCATGAATCTTAATCTCCTGGATACGTTTTCTCCCTTTCTTCTCAATTGTTTAGGTATGTGTACGTCTGCAGTAACTCCAAATATGTGCATGTGTGCTAATTTGGGTTTTCTATTGTACATCACCTCATATGGTGTCTTATTCACAATACTGGACCATGTTCTATTTTGAGTGTAATTTGAATAATGTAAGGCTTCTGACCAAAATTGTTTGCCTAAACCAGCATCCTCTAATGTGCATCTAATCATGGTTTGTAGTGTGGAATTCTTTCTCTCTGCAATCCCATTTTGAAATGCAGAAAATGGATTGGACGTGAAATGTAGCATCCCTCTATCCTTTAACCATTGGGAGAATTCTTTAGACATGAATTCACATCCCCTATCTGTCATAATTTGTTTTATTCTGATATTATGCTGTGTTTCTATGCGTTTGTAGAATTCCTTAAATTTCTGAAAGGTTTCATCCTTGTGCTTTAATGTGTAAACAAAACCATAGCGACTGTAATCATCCACTATTGTTAGGAAGTAACGTTTTCTATAGGTAATTGATGGAGTTAATGGACCAACTAAGTCCATATGTACCAAATCAAAAATATTGTTAGTTGATCTGTTAGATTTTTTTGGTCTGGGACTGGTTTTTAGTTTGGTGGATTTACATACTGAGCATTCCAAATAATTTTCACAATTTTTTATTTTGACACCTTCTGCGTGTTCAGTCATTTTTTGTACTACGGGAAAGCTTGCATGTCCTAACTTCCTATGTAAGATGTGAGCACACTCATCATGAATTGGTTTACCTATTTTTGGTTTCTTCTCATTGTGTGTATTTTTGTTATCATGAGTTGTTTTACATTCATCATTGTCACTGTTACTGACATTTTCATCATCTGCTTCAATACAATCTTCCATATTTGAATCAATGTTATGTAACCATCTTTCTTTGGTTATCAGATAGGGTAGACCCCCTTTTATCATCACAGTACCTACATTTGTTTTGTTCTTTTCTATAGTTGCTTTCCCCTTTGAGAAAACTATATTGATGTCAGATTCTCTGCTTAGTTTTATAGCACTCAGTATGTTGTGAGGTATTTCTGGGATTAATAATACCCCCTCTATTTTCCCTAAACCAGGCAAGGTCACATTTCCTCTGCCTAATACTTGAACCTTTTCTTGATTAGCTACCTTTATCACAAACTTATCTTCTGTAAATGAAGTTAATATACTTTTGTTGTTAGTGGTGTGATTTGTTGCACCAGAATCAATAAGCCAATTATTGTTCTCATCTTGTTGTGTTCTGGTGCTGTCTTGTTTATTTAGCCCATTTAGTGACCCAGGTTTTCTCTCTTTTGAATTTTCTCTACCCCCTCTACTTTCTCTGTAATTTGGTGGACTTCTATATTTGTGTCTATCTGTGGAAGATTGTCTGTAATTGTATTTGCTCCTATATTCTGGCCTATGTCTCTCCCTTGGGACTTTGGGACAGTCTCTTCTACTGTGTTCCCTGGATCCACAATTGTGGCATCTAAAGGCCTCATTATATTTATCTTGAAAGACTACTTTCCTAAAAGATTTGTGTTCTGTTTGGTTACTGGAACGATTTTTTCTTGAATTGTCTTCTGCTATCAATTTGTTAGATAGACTTTCTATTGATAAATATCCCAAATTAATGGTATCTAAGTGTGACATAAAGCTATCCCATGATGGATCAAGTGAATTGATAATAACACTTTTCATTGTTTGATCTGAAATCACTTCCCCCCTCAATTGCAGCTCAGCTCTTATTTTGTTTAGATTTATCAAATGCTCACTTATAGAAACCCCTGGTTTCACTCTAGAAGAAAAGAAATCCTTAGACATTCTTGTGGTTGTGGCTACGCTATCGCTGTGAAATAGATTAAACATGCATTGAATTATTTCTGATACAGTTAGGTTTGGTTTGATGCTATGATACATTGCAGGAGACACGCTAGAAATTATTATGAAAAATGCTCTATGATGTAAACAATCTATTTTTAAAGTCCAAGGTCTTCTTGGAGGACTAGTTATAAAGAATAGTAAATTTTCTTTCATGAAAATAACCTGAAGCTGTTGGTACCACTCTTGTAAATTAATGCCATCAACTCTAAGTTTTGGGAAGTCACTGGGTAAGTTCCCCACATTATTTTGTCCATTACTTACAACCTGAGGCAGTCCGTGGTCTCTCAAGTGCAGGAAATTACAGAACGGCATTGGGATGCTTGTAACGAGTCTGCGCGGTTCTCTGGCCAGTTCAAGTCTTTCGGGGCCGTCTACGTAGTTTTGCACATGCGCGTTGCTCATTTCTTCTTTGGCGCCGTTGTGGAAGGTTCTCTCCATTTCAGCTCTCTCGATCCGCTCCTCTTCAGATGAGTCGGTCTCTGGCTCGGTTTTTGGGGCTTTGGTGATGGCGACGGTTCTTCTCTTTCTCTTGTGTGCGCTGGCACTCGATTCTGTCTGCGGTGTAGGACGGAATCGGCATGGCTCTCTGGGCTCGGGTGTCGTCGTTTTCGAAGTCAGGATGGGAGCGTGCAGGTCTTGAGTTGTCGGTTTGATTTCTTGCTTCTTCGTTGATGTCTTGGAGATTTTCAATCTTGGCCCAAAAGCAGCAAAAAGCGTTTTCATTGCTGACTTTACTTGAGACTTTGTTAAATCGTCTTCACTTTCTGATTTTGGTTCATCTGAAGAGTTTGAGACTTCTTCTTCACTTTCTTCGTCTGATAGCGTTTTTCGCGCCAGAAATTTTGAACTGAGCGTTTTGATTGGCTCTGCTTCACTCTCTTTTGAAGTTCGTTGAAACCAAGATGGCTGCCATTCAAAATTTCGCGCGAGGTCACATCTTTTCTTTTTTACAACTATTTTCTCAGTAGTCATTTCACTCACAGTTTTTTGATCTTTGGGTTTTTCTTTAATGACGTTTTTCTCTCTCGCTGCTCCGCTGTTCCTCAGCATCTCCTGGAGGTCCGCGATGAGGCTTTCATCATTCTTTTGGCTTTTTAGTATCTTTAATATCTCTGACCTGAGTTCGTTATTTTCTATCTCAATTTCTTCCTGGTCGTTGTTTTCACTCATCAGTTCTTCTTCTTCAGTGGTGTATTCTTCGGATTCTCTCGAAATCGCATTAGTGGATTCGTTGATCATCTCTTGATCAGTTTCTATTTCTTTGCTGTAGGCCCTGGTGTTGGGCCTATCTTTCTTGGACATTTTTAATTACTTATTGAGTCAATTAACCATCCTCTGCTACCAGCTTATTGCAATATTTTCAGGATCAGACTCAATAAAGATGATAGAAGTTAGAGATTTAAATATATTTCTCTTTAATCATAATAGGCATTCTATATTCGCTGAATATTCAAGATAGAAGCAAGGAAAATGGGGAGGATGGCTCCTTATATATACAAGGGGTGGAGCCAGGAATGGGAGTGGTAAATCATGAATACATCAAAGTCCAAAGAACAAGTTAACCCCTGATGTTCCATATATACATTATTTACACATTAGAGAATAAGGCATTTACATCTGACAGTGAATTACTGCAATTGTTAAGCGAATCTGTGAGAAGAAAATCCTCTCAGCATATTGCTGCAGTCATTGATTGGTTTCCGGTCTGAACATTTGAATAAACCAATCAGAGCGCAGCCTCAGGCTCTGAGCTTTCCCAGGCTTTTCAACGGACAATGAGTCAGCATATAAGCAGCTGCCGAGACAGGCACACACAGACGATGAGAAGCTGAAGCTGAACAGAGAGGGAGAAGAAAAAAGCTGAGTCACTGCCTTGCTTCTGAGGAAGCAGACAAAGGACTGAGAACTTCCCATGCTGTGGGATGACTCCAGGAAGAGCTGATGGACTTTGCTGAGAGGAGAGCTTTTTCTTGCAGGCTTTGTTTTTATGTGTTCTTTTATTAAACCAAATAGTTTCTTAAGACTCCTCTCTCAACTTGCATGCTTTGGTGCGTTTGTGTGTGTAATCGGATCACGGTCCATTGAGTACAGAACCTCCCTTCACAGAATCACATGGTCATTCAGCAAATCCAGCTTCCCCAATTGACTTTGCTTGTCAGAAGCCACCTGGGAAGATCACAAATCATGATCACATGGCCACAAAACACAATCATAAATATCAGCCAGTTGCCCAGTATCTGAATTGTGATCATGTGTCCACAGAAGCAGTGAGACAATTGGAATTTGGAGGATGTCATAAGTCATTTTTTACCAAGGTCATCATAACTTCGAACCAATATTAAATGAATGGTTATAAGTTGTAACCTGTATAACCAATCGGGCTCCACAAATACTTGCTCAAATTCTGGGAGAACAGTTAAATTTTTAAAGACTTCTGGAATGTTATCTGGTTGGGATTAACGTTGAGTTTCTTTGAGTACTTTCCAAAGCCTCTTTCCAGATTTCTTTCCATATGGGCTATGTTGCTATTTATGAGAAAAATTGTAAATTAACATGCTTGGTATCTCTTCAATTTCCTTCTCAACCTTGATGTTAAAAGTACTACAGTATCTTCTTTGAACATTCAGTGCATCTTGACATTTAATGTACTGAATTAAAAAAGATGAACTCTGTGTTGGGTTTATTATAATGAGCATAAGGCACACCTCTTGTACCTGTAGGCAAATTAGAATGTACTAAAAAGTGCATTCTAGTGATTGAAGGCAAATTAAAATGTATTAGATTTGTATAGATTTGAACATACTAGAATAAAGAACTTGTTTTTAGCAACAAAGTACTAAGTGTACTTAGTTTATAAATTACTGTGAATCTGAAATAATTTAAAGAAAAAAAATGACATGAAAAAATAAAAAGGTCACCAAGTCCAAATTTCTGGTTTTGAACAGTGATACCTGAGGATGATATCTGATTATGCTAACCTTATTAACCTTATCCTATTATGTTAATTGCATTGGTTATTTTAAAAAAAACCCTCTATGATTCAACATTATATGTCATCATTAGAGATCAGATGCAGACAAAGCACCATTTGTAAAATTTTTGGTAAACAGTAATTGTTGGATGTTGCAAGCAACTAAGCCAAGCTCCACTTTACAGAATGAATCTTATATATTATTTAGAGCAAAACATGTAGCATATTTTGGAGTAGAACTATATGCAATAAATTCTAGTAACGATCAATATTAATGTACATTGCAATAGATGTCACTGAAAGGTCTGAGATGCGATGTAAATAAAAATTCATACACATGCTTCCATTGATTTCAATGGGATTTACTCTCAGATAAGTACATGTAAGCTTCCAACCACAATGTCTCAGATCGATTATGTGGTAGCCTAGACATCAGTGTGGCTGTGTCACAAATTATACAGGATAAACTAATAATTGGAATAGTAGCAGTATCAGTAATACATTAATAGAAATTAAAAAGATATGAATCAGTGCTTTGTCAAAGCTTGCAGACTCAGAAATTATAAGTGATTATGTTTGCATTTATCTATCAAAGGGATATTTAACTCAGCCTGAACCTGAAGTGCAGTAAGGAAAAAAAAATTAGTAAGAATCAATTTTATGAATATATTGTTTAGTCTTCATGAAGTTTTCCATGAACTTGAAAATGGTGGCTGACATACATTACAAACTGAAAAAGTTACAATTATTCTAATGTTCTTTGAAATCATTGCATTTTCCTCAAATTTGGTTAGAAGAATACTGATGGACGAGTAGCTCTGGTTTAACAACTGCAATTAGGACTAGTGACTCAGTTGATAAGTGGTTGCTAGGTGGAAAAATCACATGACTTTGCTTACAATTTTACTTCAGCTTTTCCTTGCTTTACAGGTCACTTTAAGACTTGTGGACTTCAATTCCTAGAAATCCCCAGCTAGCCATGAATCGAACTCCACAACTCTTAAGGTGGCTGTAAACCTCTGCTTTACAGCCTCAGAAGGATATGACTCCAAAGCCAGGTGAGCTCAAACAGCAGGGAAGATTTCTGGAACTCAACTCGGGAAGCTGGGTAAAAAAAGAGAGCAAATCTTACTGCCTTTTTTCTCCACTCCCCTGTCCTTTGGAATGCTCGTCCCAGCGCTAGGATAATGATCAAGAAGAGAATTTATATTTATATTTACATTCACTGGAGAGGAAGGGAATACAAGAGAATAAGCAGGCACACAATGGGAAATACACATCAAAAGGAATATGTTAGCACCAGCTGTTTGCCTACTGTACTTGTGAGCCACAGTGAACAAAAAGGCAACAAAAAGGCAAACAAAAGCCTCTACTAGGAAACTGATTAAGGTCTTATCAATTTCAGGCAGTAGTGCCAACTGGAAAGAGGTATCTGATCAGCTAATTAAGGTCACAGAACTGAGTTTAGCACTTTTTGAGACGCCCCGACTGGTACAGAAAAGCAGCTCAGGAAAAAAGATTTTTGTTTATCTGAGGAAGAGAAAGGGGGGGGGGGAAATGGATCAGGCACAAGACAAGGCTGCACACATGACAGAGAGAGTTGAATATCATAAATTCAGGCACTGGTTGCAAAGTTACTTTTTCATCTCCATGGTAACTGCAAACAAATGGTTTTCAAGGCGGTTGGTAAATGAGACTGCCAGTAAATAATCCAGACTGTCATGAAAGGCAATGCCATAAGGCTATATAAGAGGACTAAGATATATGAAAACTTTTTTGGAGTCTTCCAGAGGCTCTATCCTTCCTGTCTAGATTTGGCTATGAAAGATAAATGTTAAAAAAAAACACTCTATGATAATCATGGTATTCTGAGTAATGGGATTGAGTGAAAAAACAATTTGGTAACTGAGGTTATGTTTTCAAGCCCTGCTTTTTTACATGTGTGAGAGAATAGGACAATAATTGTACAATGCATGCATATAAGCATACATTTGCACATGTCATCAGAAGTCAAGAATGATTTAAGACTTATTTAATATCCTGTCTGTACATGCACACAAGCAAACATTTGTACATTGTAGACACCAGAAGTCAATAATGATTCAAAGACTATTACTTTAACATTCTGCCTGTATTTTGTACAACTCCAGGCAACATACCTAAAGTGTATTTTCCTCACAACAATTATATGAGGTGGGTTGAACTGAGGGAGTAACTGCTCCAAACTCACCCCACCATCTTATGTGCCAAACATGATTAAAGCTCATATTCAATGGTTTCTAGTCCAGCCCCTTGACCACAATTACAAGTTGGCTCCAATATTATTGTGTGTATGATTCAAGTTCTCTAAACACAGAAACTGGGTGGAATTTGACTAGTGGAATTTGAAAAATATGTATCAACCAACCCATGCTATAACCAACCCATGTGGTAAGCCATAACTTCATGAAAGTGTGTGTGTGTGTATGTGTATTCTGTCTCCATATCTGTTGATTGATTGGTGCCATCAAATTGTTGTTGAGTCTTAGCAACCATATAACAGATTTTCCTTGATGATGATTTGTCCTTAACCATGTCTTTTAGGTCTTTCAATGGTGTATCCATCACTGTGAGTATCTGCTGTGCAGCTGGTTGTCATCTCTTTCTCAAACATTAGAAAAGGTAGGTCAGAACGTGTCTGAAGTAGTTCTTATTTCTTTATATTTTTTTCTGAGTTATTTTATATTGCTTAAGAGATGAAAGGGAGAGGAGAGCTGGCTGAGGAATAAATTGAATTGTTTGTTTTTCTGTCTTCTTAGGTCACAACTTGAAAAAAGTAAGAGGATATTATGTCTCTGGAATTCCACTGTAGAATATTTGTTAGATAATCTCTCTAGATGTTGAAACATGTCTTATTACATTACTGTTAAAAGAAGTGGTTTGTATAATCCTAATAACCTTGGATGAAAAGATAATAATTTGTTTTAGTGAGTAATCTTTTCTTATAGTCTCAGGTATTCCTAAGACTTCTGATGTTACAGTTCAAAGACAGCAATTCGATAAATAATTTTCTTTGTTCACTCTTTCTGATGATCCTGCATGCAGTCATGTACTGTATTACAAATTATAGCCTTGACAATTCATCACCATCAGCATTAATTTTGATATCCTTTTGTTAATAATAATGGCTACTGAATTTCTCAATGTTTTTCTTTTTTGCATTAGAAGATCTGATGCTCTTCTGATGTGAATTGACCCAGTCCAGTCCAATTGACTGATTCCTTGAATAACAATATTCACTTTTGACATTTCTTTTCTGACAACATCAAATTTGCCTTGGTTTATGGTTCTAGAATTCAATGTATCAATAGTATTAATATCTTTCTAAGACTGAACTTTCCTATGGCCAGCAGGTGGACATCCTTTTAATTTTAATTCAGCCATTTCATAATTGTTATTGTTGTTCATATTTACTCTCTGACATTTCCCAGTAGCGCTCTGGATATCTTCTGATCTAGGAATGAGGGATGGGGCTGATGGGATCATCATTGGGATGCACGTGTACTTTTACCACTACAAGAGAACAATCCATGTAGAGGATTGTTATATGTCTTATGCTGTAAAAAAAATCTTCAATTTTAATATTGTAAACCACCTACAGTAGCCCTATGGCAAGTTAGGTGAAAAATAAATTTAACAAACGATATCTTTCAATGAGTAAATAACACCAATGAGAAGAAACATTACAATAAAACAGTGGTTTTACTATTGTTATTGTATTGGTATTATATCCAAGCACCATGAACTGAACAAGTTATAAATTTGGACACTGTAATTCTTTTCCATTTTGAAGTTGTTCTGGATTGGAGAATAGTCTTTGAGTTTGGAAGGAGACCAACTTCTTCACAGACTCAAGTCTGACTTTGAAAAGTTTTATTTATTAAAATCTCTCCTTGATCTTCAATTGATGAAAAACATCATAATGTACAGTAGATCATATGAAATAGAAGGAATAGAAGCAAAAAATTAAGAAAACACAGGTTTGGCATGATCTCCCTTTTTCCTGTAGGTTGCAAGGAAATTGACATTATGTATTTGCTGCTACTCCCAAAATTATTTAAATTTGGTTGAAAGGATTCAATTGGAACAGTTGAAGTGACTTTAACTCAGAACACTATAGTCCTGTTCAAAGATCAGCATCATTTGAGAAGAGAGACTGATACAGTGCTCTGGTCAAGGGTAAGATACATATACTCATTCTTGTTAAATCGTAGGTGCAAGAATGGACAGGACACGCAGTAGAATCAACACTTTTATTAGCTCCGTAAATCGCAATGGGGAATCCTAGCCGCGACAGCTCCTTTTATAGCTAGGAGCTGTCCGCGGCTTCAGCCACTGACGTTACTCTGAATTTCCCGCTCTCGTCCCTGATTGGTCCGTTCAAATCTGCCATTCAATACTCAACAATTCTCATATGTCTTTATGGCTCCATTTATAGTCTTATTTAGAACAGATGCAGAACCATTTCCTAACAGCCCAAATTAAGGCTATTATTTGCAGAATTGTGATGTGTTTTTTTTTCTTCAGAGCACTGAGGTCTGAAAGATCTATTATGTAGAGGGAAATGGGAAGGCTATGTTGATAAGAAACTAATGGTATATTAGACAGAATGATGAAGGGCTGGGAAAAGTTGAATTGTTGACCAGAGTAGCTTTCAAACAAGAGGATTAGGGTACTTGCAGCTGATGTTAAGACTTTCTGTTGCATATTGGTGCATATGTCACAGGATAAGCCATAACCATTATGAAAAGAGAAACTCATTCTATAATCAGGATTTAGCAATACCATAAGGATGGATAATATATGGTTTTCCAGATCTCAGAGAATTCCAACTTGCCTGAATCAGACAGAATAGTTAGGAGTCAGAAATATGGGAGTTGTTATCCTACACCTGGAGGATCATTAACTGGAGGGTGTAGGAAATTACCATCAACAGTTTCCTTTACAGTTTGTGAATTTGGAATCTCAGAATAAATGCTTTATTTTCTTCAGGAACAGAAGGCAGGTTTGAAAACAGGCGTACTTACTTTGCCTAGCTGAAATGCAATTAAACTACTGTCATCTAAGTACAAGATGCAATCAAACTACTGTCATCTAACAAATTTACGTGCTTTTCTTTTTATTGACCATGACCTGACAATCTCTTTTTTTCTTGTATGTCCCCATGACATTGCCTTCATTTGCTATCCAGTCTGAATCTGTGACAGCTTTCAATGGATCTTAGCTATATCAGTATTAAAGTAGTGTTTCTCTCTTATTCCTGTGCATATGTTATCATGGATGTAATCTGACAAATTCAATGATCATTCTTTCGGCAGTTTGCTCAGCTGATCCCCAAAGATGGGCTTAACCCATGTCCTATTTTAGGACCCCTTAAGTCTGGTATGGTCAAACCTCCTCCACTCTGGTCAGGGGTGAAATCTACTTACCATCCCAACCGGTTTGGAAGTGCATGTGTGCGTCACATGTGCTCACGGACCCTCTGCACATGTGCAAACCCTTCTGCGCGTGCTCAGAGCATAAAAAAAAGGTTACTTCCTGGTTAAAACCAGGAAGTAATGACTACCGGGTAGGTGGGTGGAGCCTCGTGCCACCATCGCTACCAGTTCTCCAAACCACCAGCCGCCACTGCTACCGGTTCAGCTGAACCAGTCCAAACCGGGAGCATTTCACCCCTGATTCTGATCCCTGGCATGGTTCTCCAAGACATTTTAATTTGGACAGTAGAGAGTTTGTTTCCTTCAGACTTCTATTTCTGCCAGGCTTCTGAGCTGATGTAGCTTTGGCAACCTGGTTTTGAAAGAAAGATGAGAACAACAGCTGAAGACAGAAGGGTGGAGGAGCTGCAAAATATAGGAGAAGGGACACTCACATCTACAGTCCCATCACCCTGTCAGCAATTTGGCAGCTATTCTAGAGTTTTTGAACTCTTCTGTGCTATAGGTGGGAGGCTCCCTTCTGTTGCAATATGCAACACTTCCATTGCTCCCTCCTCCACTCCACAGCATACACTGGTAAGGTATTAAGAGACAGTGTTGAGAGAGGTTTTATGGTGCAGTGGGAGGGGGCTCTCACTGCATCATGCAACCAGATTGTTCAGTGTTGCACTTGGAGTCTTTCTCCAATTACACAATTTAGTCCAGGGGTGCTATTCAGTAGGTTCTGACAGGTTCTGGAGAACTGGTAGCGGAAATTTTGAGTAGTTCGGAGAATGAGCAAATGCAGTTGTGCTCATAAGTTTACATACCCTGGCAGAATTTATGATTTCTTGGTCATTTTTCAAAGAATACGAATGATAACATGAAAACTTTTCTTTCACTCATTGTTAGTGTTTGTCTGAAGCCATTTATTATCAATCAACTGTGTTTACTCTTTTTCAATCATAATGACAACAGAAACTACCCAAATGACCCTGATCACAAGTTTACATACCCCAGTTCTTAATACGGTGTATTGCCCCCTTTAACATCAATAACAGCTTGAAGTTTTTGTGGTATGTGCTCTTTATCTTCTCAGATGGTAAAGCTGCCCATTCTTCCTGGCAAAAAACCTCCAGGTCCTGTAAATTCTTGGGCTGTCTTGCCCAAGAATTGCACGTTTGAGATCTCCCCAGAGTGGCTCAATGATATTGAGGTCAGGAGACTGAGATGGCCACTGCAGAACCTTCACCTTATTCTGATGTAGCCAATGACAGGTTGACTTGGCCTTGTGTTTAGGATTATTGCCATGTTGGAATATCCAAGTACGTCCCATGTGCAGCTTCCGGGCTGATGAATGCAAATTATCCTCCAATATCTTTTGATAACATACTGCATTCATCGTGCCATCAATTCTGACCAAATTTCCTGTGCCTTGGTAGCTCACACATCCCCAAAACATCAGCAATCCACCTCCGTGTTTCACAGTAGGAATGGTGTACTTTTCATCATAGGCCTTGTTGACTCCTCTCCAAATGTAGCGTTTATGGTTGTGGCCAAAAAGCTCAATTTTGGTCTCATCACTCCAAATGACTTTGTGCCAGAAGGTTTGAGGCTTGTCTCTGCGCTGTTTGGCGTATTGCAAGCGGGATACTTTGTGGCATTTGCATAGTCATGGCTTTCTTCTGGCGACTCGACCATGCAGCCCAACTTTCTTCCAGTACCTCCTTATTGTGCATCTTGCAACAGCCACATCACATGTTTTCAGAGAGTCCTGTATTTCACCTGAAGTTATTTGTGGGATTTTCTTTGCATCCTGAACAATTTTCCTGGCAGTTGTGGCTGAAAGTTTAGTTGGTCTACCTGACCGTGGTTTGGTTTCAACAGAACCCCTCATTTTCCACTTCTTGATTAGTGTTTGAACACTGCTGATTGGCATTCTCAATTCCTTGGATATCTTTTTATATCACTTTCCTGTTTTATACAGTTCAACTACCTTTTCCCGCAGATCCTTTGACAATTCTTTTGCTTTCCCCATGACTCAGAATCCAGAAACGTCAGTGCAGCACTGGATGAAGGATGCAAGGGTCTGTCAGGAGGCCAGAAACTCATTGACCTTTTATACACACACATTAATTACATGCAAACAGATCACAGGTGAGGATGGTTACCTTTAATAGCCATTCATACCTCTTTGTGTCAACCTGTGAGCATGTTATCAGGCCACAATCACCAGGGTATATAAACCTTTGATCAGGGTCATTTGGGTAGTTTCCATTGTCATTATGATTAAAAAAGAGTAAACACAGTTGATTGATAATAAATGGCTTCAAGCAAACACTAACCATGAGTGAAAGAAAGGTTTCCGTGTTATCATTCATATTCTCTGAAAAATGGCCAGGAAATCATAAATTCTGGGTTTGTAAACTTATGAGCACAACTGTACCACCTCTGGCTGGCCCCAGAATGGGGTGGGAATGGAGATTTTACAATATCCTTCCCCTAGGAGTGGGGAGGGAATGGAGATTTTGCAGTATCCTTCCCCTGCCACGCCCATCAAGCCACGCTCACAGAACTGGTAGTAAGAAAATTTGAATTCCACCACTGATTTAGTCCCTTTCACTTTATCCTGGCTGACATAGTGAATTCGGTGATGCCATAAAAGTCTCCCTTCATCTGTATTGTAGAGCTCTCTCCTCTCCACATGCCCCCATCAGCCAAGATATAGACCAGGTTTTAACATTTTGAATTTCTGCTTCAGACTTGAGAAGTGGAACTGTAGTTAAAGATCAAGAGACCGCAAATGTGGCTTTCTTTTTATCAAAACCTGAGTTGATCTAGCAAAGTATTATGCAAATTAGCAACTTTGAAGCAAGAACATGTCTCAGAGTCTGTTCTAGTTCAGTTTTTCCAAACTGAGAAGTCTTTTTATGAAAAAAAAATCCATGCCTAACAACCTAATATCAAATATTAGCAATAGATTTTGCTATGTTTTAGCTTATAGAGTATCAGAAAGTCTTGCTGATTTCCTAGTTACAGGTTAATCCACCTATTTTTTAATAGGTCAGGTAGTGGGAAGTAGACAGTAGACTACAAATTCAGAACTCTTCCATCAAGTGTATCGAATAGGATTTACTGAACTGATATTTCCCCTCCCCCTCCTTAAGACCGTTATATATTGCAGATGAGTTCTGCCATGTTGGAAAATGGAACTTTCTCATTTCAAGTAAAACAAAACCTGAGTACATTATACATGTTTAAGTCAGATGGCTGTGTCATTTATAAATATCACATAATGCATAGCAAAGTAGAGAGAGCATCCAAGGACTGGATGAAGATCAGAGCACACAAGATTTGGGGTCAGTGAGGCCCTAGTAGTAACCAGGCTTGAGCAGTGGTGGGATTCATTTTTTTTTACTACCGGTTCTCTGGGCGTGGCATGGTGGGTGTGGCATGACTTGGTGGGCATTGCTTGGTGGGCATGGGGAAGGATACTGTAAAATCTCCATTCCCTCCCCACTCCAGGGGAAGGTTACTGCAAAATCCCCATTTCCTCCTTATCAGCTGGGACTTGGGAGGCAGAGAATAGATGGGGGCTGGGCCAGTCAAAGTTGGCATTTACCAGTTCTCCGAACTACTCAAAATTTCCACTACCGGTTCTCCAGAACTGATCAGAACCTGCTGAATACTACCTCTGGGCTTGAGTAATGTCTTTGGATCTCACAACACTTACCTATCAGGATCAAAGTGATCTGAATCAATGACCTCGGTCAGGATCCCATTGTTGTACCACAAATAACTGAATTAAGCAGACATTAAATAGGTAAATAAGACATTATTATCTGCTAATGCAGATAATGCAGAGCATTATTAACTGCTAATGCAGTTATATTTTGAGGTTAGGGAGAGAGATGGACAATAATTTCTCATATCTGCCTCATAATAATCAAGAGGAATGAAAAAATAAACGTAATCCGATATTAGCCCATAGTTAAAGAGCAAGCAAACAAGCTGTACAGGTTTTTATTCCTGTTAGCAAAGATCCGGTACTTAAATTTTGTCCTCTGTTCATAGATTTATGTAAGAAAGCTGTCATTAATCAGGGCAAAGTGTCAACAGTGCATTAAGAGTTTAAAGAATAAACTGTAGCATATGCGGGAATTATGATAGGACTCTGTACAGTATAACTGTAAGCATGAAGTTGTAAGTATGACATATTTTCATGGTAAATTTAAGAAAGAATTAAATCTGAACTGTATTCAGATGATGCTCAATGATTTAACCTCCCCTGGAAAAAAATGGCAACATATAAAACTCATGCTGTATATAGCTAACATGATTTGGAGTCTACATGATTAACATCAACCTTGCTTTAATGTATTAGTATAAGCTGTTTTTCCCCCCCACTGATTTGGCAAATAGAAATCTATAAAGAAAGAGAGACTGCAGGATTTGAATAGCCAACTGCTGATGAGTGAAGGTTAACATAACAACCAGTAGAGATTGGAAAGGTTATGAAAAAGTTACACTATTTTCACTAGAAGTTTCACTAAGGAACAGCACATTGAAAACCAAATAACTTACACAATTTCATAAGTTCTTGACTTAAAATTGTAATCCAGCCCAAGGGATAAAGCTTTGGGATTGACTGTGGAAAGTCAGAGTTCACAGTATAGACTGAATAGCTTTGAGTAGATTGATATGTTTTGAGTACCTTCTCTTTCTCACAGTGAATGAATGACTTAGGCATTTGCAGCAGAAATGCATACATTCCAAGGAATGCTTTATGCTACCTGGCTGATAAGAAAATCTGGGATTTGGGATAGTTTAATTTCCCATAAGGAAATGTTTCCTTAGAAGGAAAGATTATTGGGTTGGCACCGATGGAGGAATCATATAACACAAGAGAGAGATAAGAAAGAAGCAAAAAATTGGAATAAAAGTATGTATAAAGCTAGCAAATAAACTGGTTTTTCGCAAAGCTTTAAAAAACTTGACTATGTACCCAGGCCAGGGACTCAGAATATGTGAAGGGCTCTATTACTTGGCTTTACTATCACTTAATTAATCCTCACTGCTGCTATTTTGTGGATGTTTTTATTGTTCTGATGTCTTTTACATAGTTTTAGAATTGTAAGCCATCCAGAGTCATTTGATTGAGTTTGGGGGAGAGGGGGCTATAGAAACTGAGTAAATAAATAAAATAAGTACATAAATACAATATATTTAGAGAGCTCTAGCTTTGAAGATTTATGGTTTAATCAAGAAAAATATGGACTGGTAAACTCAATTTGGGTTGGACCAGGTTTACATTGCTGAAGACTTGTTAGTTTCAGGGCAAATCCAGATAAGAGTCCTGAAGACCCCACAACAGAAGATGCATTAAGGGACAAAGTCTCTGTTGCATAAATAATCTCCAGGGATTAAAGAGAATTGAAGAGCAAAGGTTTACCAATCAAAGAAAAGCCAGTTGACAGTCTGAGTCACAGAGGAAAAATTGCCATCAGCATCTCTAAACTCTTCCTAAACTCTGAATTAGGAAGTAGGTAGAATATACTATAGAAAACAGAAAAAGTCATCCTCACAGTGCATATTTATTTATTTATTTATTTATTTTATTTATTAAATTTATATACCGCCCTACTCCCAAAGGATTCAGGGCGGTGAACAGCCAAAAGATAAAATACACATAGTACAAACATTAAAAACCATTTAAAATACATTAAATACTTTGGCCCAAAACAAATTTAAAACACCCCAATTTATAAGACAAACTTAAAAAGCAATTTAAAAGGGAAGTTAGGCCAGGCCAGCCTGCTGGAATAAGAATGTTTTGAGGGTACGGCGGAAAGTGCGCAGATCCAGGATCCTCCGTATCTCCGGGGGGAGCTCGTTCCAAATGGCAGGTGCCCCCACAGAAAAGGCTCTCCCCCTGGGGGCCGCCAGTTGACACTGTTTGACCGACGGCACCCTGAGAAGCCCCTCTCTATGGGAGCGTACTGGTCGGTGAGAGACTACTGGTGGCAGAAGGCGGTCTCGTAGATACCCCGGTCCTAAGCCATGGAGCGCTCTAAAGGTGGTAACCAAAACCTTGAAGCACACCCGGAAGACCACCGGGAGCCAGTGCAGCTCGCGCAGGAGGGGAGTCACATGGGAGCACCACATCGCTCCCATAACCACCCGCGCGGCCGCATTCTGGACCAGCTGGAGCCTCCGGGTGCTCCTCGAGGGGAGTCCCATGTAGAGAGCATTGCAATATTCAAGTAGAAAGTACTTATGTGAAATTAGGTAGAGGGAAAATTTCACTTACTCTGCAATTTGGAAATTCAAGTGGTTATGCTCATCTAAAAATGAGAAGAGGAAGATGGGTTGTCATTCCAGCTATAAATAACTTGCTAACTCTGCTACGGAAAGTAACTTGGGAAACAAATTAAGTGTGGAACTAAAACTGTTTGCTTGCTTGCTTGCTTGCTTGTGTATCTGACCCTGAATAAAAAAAAAAGGGGGGGGGGAATCCTGAAATATTATTTTGTTCTGACTTACTATCAAATTCTATGACCCTACTGAAAGCTTCAATTAGAGTAAACATTTACTATTTTCGTAAAAGAGGATGAATGAGCCTAAGAAATTAAAAACCCACATGAAGTCAACATTAGATAATAAATGTTTAGATTTAGCCAGAAGGTGTGTTATAAAGCCTGCTTTTGATACTTGAATTTATTTATTTAACAATACTTATAGAAGAGAATAGTTGTAACTCAGGATTAACCTCTGAGATTCTTGGTGCTCTTTGAGCTGGGTTGATTTCTCGCAAACATTTCATTACCAAACTATTAATATTGTCAGTGAACTTTTGGTAATTGAGTCTCTGAAGCTGTTTGTTTTTGGAGACTGCTTGTGTTTCTTTTTCTTATTGCTCTGCAGGTGCAAAACAATGGCCTTATTTAATGTGACTCCCTCTTTGCTGGGGAGGAAGAAGACACAGGTATGTATACTAAGTTTTTGTGGGGAATGTTCTAATCACCCAAAGTTGCTTAGATCTGCTGAGAGTTAGAATCCTACTGGATTAGTCCATGTGAGTTAACCGAGGCATTGTCATGTCCTGTTATTTGGAAGCCTGTAGCTCCTGAAAGAATGGATTTCAGATTGCTAACCTGGCCATTTGTCCTATAGATTGGTGTCTCACCAGGTCAATTAAGGTTGCCCAGAAGATGATATATGGTGAATGCATCCTTGAGTAAAGGAAGGATTGCATCTTCCCTGAAGGAGACATTGGTGTGGCCCCTCTTTTTGAAATCATTGCTGGACCCAACAGTTTTATCTAATCTCCAACTTTCCTGGCTGCTGACTTATTTTCAGTGAATCCAAGATCTATTTGTTACCAACAGAAAAGAAATTAGAAACACATTTTTCTCTTATCAGATGCATTGCCATTTATTTGAAGAATATACATATTCATTTTTTTCCTGATGGAATTGGTACAATAATAATCTGCAGTGCAAAACTTTAGAAACAAATTAATTGCGACAACTGAGTCAGAAGTCCGCAAGTCAATTCATACAAGATTGCTAGGCAAAAGAATAATTAGATTCAATCCATTACATATCAAAAGTAATAACAGTTGCAAATGGAATAGGCAAAGGCTGTGAAGTCCAGATTTTTAAGTACAAGGCACAAAGCTGTGAAACTAAGGATTATAAAGAGGGGTTTTTTTTACACCACTGGTACTTTTTATTGTCCTTTTTCTATCCAAGGGCTTAGGACACACAGAATCAAATAAAGATTCACAACCTTCACTTTCTGACCTAAAATCTCTACTCACATATACACATACCCATTCATATAGCCCAAGGCTTAGTGTCTTGACAAGATTTGAGTTCTACAAGAATCAGAGCAGGACATCTACTAAGCGGCGTATCTAATCCCCTGTGATAACAAAAGATTACAGTTCCCATTTACTTTTATAAATTTATAGTTTTGTTTACTTGAACACATGACACAAGGGGCATATATATATATATATAGAAACCACCCAATCAATACTTATGATGGTTACATAGTCACATTGATTGTGGAGATTGTCAAAGTTATTTTCTAACAACTGGACTAACCAGCCATGTAAGCTCTTAAATTGTTCCAGGCAAAGGAGCCTATCTAAGACTTATGGCTGGTACTCATTAGCGCTTTCCCATTAGCAACTCTCAGAGTATTACTCCCACAGAGCCCGCCTTATAATCTCATCTGCCAGTGTACTTCATCTTACTGCTTCTCCACAAGACGGCCATTATCCCTTGGAGGATTCAGAGATTGAGATGTTGGGGCACATGACGTAAAGATGAAAGGGGTAAACTTTACTTCAATCCTTTGCCTGGATCCATGAGTAAGGGAGCTCCTTTTTTCTTTGTAAAAGTTTTTTATTTTTATTTCTCATAAACATATTTAAATGTACAATCTCTTATTGATTATTAATCATACATATTATCTTTTGACTTTCATATTAGTTCATTCTTCATCCTATAAAATTAGGATATATTAGGGTATGTTCCAGGGGTGGGTTCTACTTACCTTTACTACCAGTTCGCAGTGGGACCGCACAAGCGCGCTCGCTTTGTTCGCTAGCGCGCTCTTCTGCATATGTGCAGAAGTGTTTTTATGATGTCGGGGTGGGTGGGCAGAGCCTCCCGCCAATTTTACTACTGGTTCTATAGAACCGGTGCGAACCGGGGGCAACCCACCACTGGTATGTTTGGAGTTGCTCTTCTACCATTCCCTCTCCCTTATTTTACAACAACCTTTCATCTCCTTCTTCCCTTCCCTTTCTTCTTCTATCCCTTTTACTTTCTTCTTTCCTCCTCTCCTTCCCCTTCCCTTCCCCCACTCCTCTCCTCCTCCTCCCTTTCTAACCCTCTCTCCTACTCTTATTTCCCATCCTAGTAAGGGAGCTCCTAAAGGCCATCTTCTTGTTCTCCATCATGCACCTGTCTCAGGCCTGAGATGGTCACAACAAATGAGAACAATACTGGATTAAAATGGAAAGAGTTCTAATTCTATTTCAATTGTATATGGTCATTTATTTCTTTTTTTTTTTAAATTAAAACCCATAAGCTCTATAATGATGGAAAAGTAAATTAAATATTATTCTAAAATAATAAAACTATGTTCTAATTTTTTATTTTTATTTATTTGTATCCCATTGTTTTGGGTTTTTTTTACAAATAACTCAAGGCAGTGAACATATCCAGTATAGCTTTTTCCTCCTATTTTTCCCACAACAAGCCTGTGAGGTGGGCTGACCTGAGACAGAGTCATCCAAGGTCATCCAGCTGGCTTTCATGGTTAAGGCAGGTTTAGAACTCACAATCTCCCATTTTCTAGCCTGGTGCCTTAACCACTAGACCAAACTGGCTCTCCTAATATTTTTAATTATATTTAATTAATACTTCATACAATTAATATTGTAATATTAATTACAATATCCATATTAAAAGAATTCCTAATTTATATACAGTATTGACCCATCAAATATGCTCAGCTGTTAACAAAACTTTACCGGGTTGACTTGGAACTAGCACAAAACAGAAAAATCTTATCGTAGGCACTGCCATTTCCAAAAGATGATACAGAACAGAAGGGTGGGGGTGGGTGGGAATCAAAATGCATGTCTGGAAATAAGATCCTCCATCTGTCTTGTTTTAAAAGCATCAGCAAACAAGTGTCATGAGGGTGTTAGTCAGGTTTGACCTAATTATAAGTGGTAAGTCATTCAATTACTTTAACACCTGCAGATTCATCTGGTAACAAAGACATTCCCTACCCTGAAGAGCTGGTTGCCTTAATTGAAGACTGAAATGAAATAAACAGGAGTGGAAAAGTAGAAGGCATTGTGCCTAGTTCATATTCTAAATGGCGTAGGTCGGTATGCAGCTTTGCAAATGAGGATTAAGAGCTTTCATAAGCACACGAAAATCTATTTCAGTTGCACTGATCAGGTGAGAAGACCCACGAGGTAATTCATAACAGACTGTTGCAAAGTACTATGAAAGAATAAGAAAATGGATTGATGTTTGTTTTCCTTTGCTGAATAGAGGTACTAGTTCTCGACTTACAACCATTTGTTCCATGACCGTTCGTAACTTTTCCAGCTGGCTCTGACAAGCAAAGTCAATGGGGGAACCCAGCTTCACTTAATGTCTTAACAACTGCAGTGATTCACTTAATAACTGTGGCAAAGAAGGTTGTAAAATGAGGCACAACTCACTTAAGAACTGCCTTGCATAGCAGCATAATTTTGGGCCTCAATTGTAGTTGTAAGTTGAGGACTAGCTGTAATTAAAACTACAGGAGAAATTGTAGTGATTGTTTTAATAACCCTTCTGCTTCCTTCAGCATTTGGCTAGTAGCAGCTTTTGATGGAAAATTTCCCACTGCTTTTTAAGACGCTATAAACACTTGTCATCTTGAATGATTAGAAGCAGAATATGGTGATGAGCATCAACATACAACATCAAGAAATGTGAGGGTTATTCTGAAAATGTACATGTTGTTGCAGATTCTATTGACTTTTGTCTTTGAGTGACCCTGCCTCTTGCAGTCCCCCTGAATAATTTTTTCCCAGGTCAGGGATAAGCAACCCACAGTCTCTGGGTTAGATCTGATCCCCAACAGCTCCACGGTTTGGATTTCCCAAATCATGAGATTGTATTGTTAAAATTCAGCAACAAAACAGTAGCTGTGTGATTTCAGGTCAACATGAGGTACCAATACTACTCTATAAAGCCTTAGTAAGATCACACCTAGAATACTGCATCCAGTTTTGGTCACCACACTATTAAAAAGATGTTGAGATTCTGGAAAGAGCGCAGAGAAGAGCAACAAAGATGATTAGGGGACTGGAGGCTAAAACATATGACATAAAACATAGTTACAGAAACGGGTGATGGCTGGTCTAATGAAGAGAAGGTCCAGAGAGAGTAATGCTCCAATATTTGATGGGCTGTCACAGGGAGGAGGCGGTCAATCTATTTTTCCAAAGCACCTGAAAGACCAGACATGGAGTAATGGATGGAAACTGATCAAGGAGGGATTCAACCTAGAAATAAGGAGAAATTTTCTGACAGTGAGAACAATCAACCAATGGAACAGCTTGCCTTCAGAAGTTGTGGGAGCTTCATCATTGGAAGCTTTCAAGACGAGACTGGACTGCCATCTATCAGAAATGGTATAGCATCTCCTGATTGAGCAGCAGGTTGGACTAGGTGACCTACAAGGTCCCATCCAACTCTGTTATTCTATTCTAAATTTGGGAAGGCTAAAGACTTCCTGTTTTCACATACTCTTAAATTACTAAAGTGCTAAAAGTAAAGTAAAACCCAGATAATTCCCCCCCCTCAGGATTTGGGATTGTTTAAAAATGGGAATGATAGCAATTTCCATCCTAGAGACAACTTTCTGTATGTCTCAGTCAAAGTAGAGCAAAGGTGTGAGATGATTTAGAGTGGGAGCCTCTTAATAGGGCAGATGTTCATATGTCCATATCACTACCAACACTGGTGAGGGGGTCTTACATCAGATTTTGGCTAAGATTAAATGTAATACTGCCTCTAGAGAAAATACTTATGCTACTATTCTTTTTGTTTTCCTTTCTGAAGAAAGCAGCAGAAAGCATCTTCTGGTGGACCAGTTGCTCCATTCAGTTTCCCAAACAACCGCTTGGCAGTGGATCGAGTACCCTGTTAAAGTGGGAGTTTTGGCTTGAGCAAGCTCTCCCACTTCCCTGGGCCTTTTACCCACCCCACCAAGCAATTGTTTTGTTGACCTGATTTGAATGTGATTTGGTTGAATGCTCTTTGAAATTTCTAGGCTTGCTGGACCCTGTATATCAAAACACCTGCTGAACAATTGATTGGTGGGATGGCTGAGCTACCCATTAAAATAGAGGAAGTAATTATGTGCCCATCTGTTAAAACATTGGCAGAATTTTCCATCAATTGGCAATTTTCAGAAATGGGGGAGTCAGCAAAAGCTACACTTTTGCTTTCATGCAAGTCACACACCAGAAATTAGAACACCTCTATCTAGCAGCAAGCCAGGAACTGAGGCTATAGGGAAAGAGTAGAGAAGGGCTGTGAGCATATCAAATTTTATGGAATAAAATTTTCTGCCAGTAACAGATGGATATCATTTCATGGGAGTCTTCAACGCCACCCAAATGTGTGTTGAAAAATGGCCGTATTTCTTCTGTGTTATTCCTGGATAGAACCTACAACCTGCCAGAAGCTCAGGAGCTCAGCTGCAGCTGCTAACTATTGAAAAGTTGCCTATGATTGTTGCAGATCCGTAGCCCATCAAAGTCTTTTCTAGGTCAAGACTTCCCTGACCTACTGGCTTGTCTGTAAGTTCCATGACACCTTCCATAATTTTTCACTTGTAGGACATCAATTTGGAGAAGCTGGTTAATATATGAAAAGGTTACAGTAGTAAATTTATCTGCTCAAAGGATCTGATACATATGCTATAAATTCAGTCACAGCACCAGCTGGTTAAAAGCCTATCTTCCTCAAAACTAAGGAAGAAAAGCTTACAAATTAAATACAATGATATTATAATTCTATTTCTAGATTAGGTGACCAGAAGCTATTGTATTTGAGCTTTGTAAAAGGAGAGCTGTATTGGTCTCTGAGGTTGTTGGGGTCTGTGATGACGCTGTTGGTATAAATGTGAGGGCAGAGTAAATAATAGCACCATTTCAGGCCTCAACAATTTAATACATAATATTAGAAATGCCTTTACACGCTTTTCTTCTAGTTTGATATGTGAACTTCTGCCAAGAATCCTTGTTTGAATTCTATGTAGGACAAAAAAAATCGATGGACACAAGTTTGAAATCAGGACTCAAAACAAGGACAAAATAATCTCAAACTTGTAGGACTGAACCTGATATGATTAGACAAGATATTTTATTCCAGATACAATCATAGTAAGGGGGGGGGGGGACTCAGCTTCTACAAAAACTAAAAATCATTTTCTTTGTATAGGCATGGCCCAGGTTTAAATTTTAAGGTTCCTTCACTCATTTTTTTTTTGGCTTGTTTTCTTTTCCGAGCTGCACCTGGAAAATGTCTGTAAACATGATTAACCCCAAGAGGCTTATTTTATTTATTATTCAAATGTATACTCCCTTGTTTCTTCTAGATCACAGATGGTAGCAAAAAGAAATCAATCAATCCATCAATCAATTCTGCAATGTAATGGTCATTCAGAGTTTTGCACCCATGGATTTGGTACTCCTTATTCAGTACGTTCTGCCAGATAAGCAAATGAGAAAGGTTGCCTACCACAAATTACCATATTTAAGGCTACCATATTTGGGCTGCAAATCTGGGCCACCTCTCTCTCTCTTGCTAATGTATGTATGTATGTATGTATGTATGTATGTATGTATGTATGTATGTATGTATTTCTCTTTAGCCAGGTTCTTCCTACGTAAACCAAGATTTTTATGCAGCCCTAGTTCAGTGAAATCCCAATCCACTAGTTTCTAGGCTTTTTTTTTTTCCCCAGCAGCCAGCAAGCACCCTGCTGCCCATTGGGAGACTAAGGAGACTAAGATAGATCTATTTCGGATTTATAAGCCCTCATCAGTTAGCCACACTTTCATCCCATGTATCCTCCCTGTAAAGGTACAGTATTTCTTTTCTTTTCGTGTATGTATATATGTATATGTATATGTATATGTATATGTATATGTATATGTATATGTATATGTATATGTATATGTATATGTATATACACACACACACACACACACACACACGTACACACACACACACACACACAGAATTCCTTTTGCTGCTATCTGATGTATATTCAGTGTGTTACAACTCTTACATAGTAGTCCTAGCTGCACAGAAAATAAATCAGCAGTGACAGCATAGAATTAGGGGTGAACAATCAGGATTAATAAAAAGATTAAAATGCTACATTGTAGAATATGATGTTCTTGTGTCATCTGATTTCCTTTGTGGTTATCTTGTACTTCCATATCTAACTTATTATTTGAAACAGTCACTGTGATGCAAGAGAGCTTCCTTTATCAACACATTATTGGTAAGCCCCTTCTGACTGAGAGCTTCTGACACTCAATCTAATTAATTTTTACACCAATCCTAATTATTGTTAGTCATCTTTATTGTAGTATTAAAATTTTCAGGGACTTCTTTTAGCTCCTTGAAATCTGGCCAATGTAATTTTTTTTTCCCCACTCCTCCAGTTTGCTAAGTGATACCAGAACTACAGAAACTGCCTACAGCACATATTGTAACTTCCATTTTCTGGTCTCCACCCAAAATACAACCAATGTAGATACTTTAAAGATTCCTCAGGAGGAATTTATTTGGGAATTATAAAATTGTATACAGAAGAATGTAAGACCTTAGAAACATTTTGCTTGAACATAGATTTGCACATATGTGACTCTATGTATTTCCCTGTGATCCCAAATGTTCTATAAATTCAGATTTGATGGTGGTTGTTAAACAAATAAACCTACACCCTATATACCAAAAAGAATAGTTAACTCTCATTTAGGCTAAAGCTGATGTTTGAGGACATTGTATCACTTTGCCCATGACAGAGCTGGGGGCTCAACTTGTTGGATTGGACATTACTGAAAAATAGACTTCAAAATGCTGAATTGTAAAAGAGCTTTTGTAGCTATTTGTGGTTACTCTTTATTTTTGTTCTTTGTTTTTGCACAGTCATACATCTTACAGCACGGATACCACTTTAGACTGCAAACATTTACTGTAAATGATGTAGTCTTCTGGATTTTGGTCTCCCAAATTTGGCCCTATTTAAAGTTGTCATGCACATTTCTTTCTCATTCTTTTTTTTCTGATAAAATGGACAAAAGATACTTTCTGTTGCTAATGGAGAAGATAAAATGTTACTACAGTATATGTCTCCAACCCACATTTTCTCAGTTTTGGCTTGCTTTGCCATTTTACAATACTCTCCCAGCCACCACCCAGCTTTCAAAATAGCCTTAAGTTTCAGCCAAAAGTTAATAAAGCAAAATCTTTGGGCAGCATCAGTGCAGAGATCAGTGAACATAAAAAAATATCTGGTGGATTACTAAGATCTGTTTTTTAATGTGTTTTTTTGTCTGGAAGGACAACATTTCCTATTTATCATTGAACTGTGCAGTCATTTGCGTAGGTTTCGTATTCTTCTCATTAACTTTATCACAAATCTGCAAAATACATAGACTACATAAAGATACAGACATACATGCAATATTTTTATACCGTCATATTCCATAAGGACTTGTGGCAGTGTGGAGTTAAAAAAAACAACATTAAATGGCCAATAACATCATAACTTCAACAGTATAATTAAAACTATTACACGTAAGTGTTCAATGAGTAGGCATCAACCTCTAAATACCTGTATGAATAACTCAAATTCAGGAATGAAGATGATATTTGGAACATTGAAGGCGGTTCCTTGTTTTACCCTAAATGTCCAATATAGGTGGAACTCATAGCATCTTCATTCAAATGCAGCAGATGGAGAAGATCTACTTGAAGCAAGTAACCCTACAAGTACCCAGGGTACTTTATAGATTAAAACCCAATTGTACTCAGAAGCCTACTGGCCACCAACAGAACATCAGATGTTATATCTGACATAAGATGTTAGATCTGGATAGTAACTCTCAGTCACTAACATGTTGCATTTCGGACCAATTGCAGCTTTTAAGTATTTTTCCAAGGCGCCTCCATATAAAGTTTCTTCAAGTAATCTAACTGGGAGATGGCAAAGGTGTGAGTTACTGTCACCAGGGCTTCCTTCTCAGGAGGAGCATCATGTGGTACAGCATATAGTGACCAATACAGTAGCTCTTCTAAGCTATATACCCCCAACTGTTTACTCAGCAGTAATTGTGAGTTTAGGGGAATCCCCCCCATTGCTGCCCACTTAAAGTGATTACTGGGCAATTAAAGTGCTAGATAGTTTGTAAACAAATAACTTGAAATGGTCTAAAATGTATTCAATAAACAACTAATTCAGTAATTTAATTTCAATCTTTACACTATATACAGTCATGAAAGTGTGCTTTTTCATGCACATTTGCCCAATGACAGCGAGAGTACAGCATTTGGAGATCTCCATAGCAGGGGCGGGTTTCAAAACCCATTGCTACCAGTTCGCTTGTGGGTGCTCGCTGCTTCTGCACATGCGCAGAAGCATCTGGGTGGGTGGGCGGAGCCTCCCGCCGCTGCCACTGGTTTGCCCGATCCGGGGTGAACCGGTTGCAACCCACCACTGCTCCATAGGCTTTTTAACTTTACCTTTAAAATTTATGAAAAGAGGAGGGGAAAGAGATTTGGAAAATTCTCACGTTTATCAAAAGGGTCTAATAAGCTTATTGTTATTCATTGCTCCGGATGCTGCCTTAGTTTTTGCTGATATGGCAGAAGCTTTTGATAGGGGGGAGGAAGCTGCTGACCAAATTGGTTCTAGGAACCTGCCAACTTTACTATCTTATAACATTATGAGCAGCCTGTATAATAAGGCTGATTATTTCACATTTGCTGAAGTTCCAGTCCAAAGAGCAAATTTGTTGTCAAGGGAATTAAATAAAGAGCTTAAGAATTGCTGCAAACATGCACTGAATATTTTACCTTTACCAAATCATTTCTCCCTCCCATATATTTTTTTAAGAGTTTCCCCATTCTGAAAATGTTTGAAAACACCTGCCTTGGTTTATATCTAAGGCATACCATCTACTCTATGATGGCAGTAGTGACAATAAAAATTGTAGGATTACTATATGTCAACACAAGAAAAGTGTAATTCCTGGCATAGAAATAGTCCTACTGGATCAGGCCAAGGTCCACCTCAGTCCCGCAGTTTGCCTCTCATCAGAGGCCATTCAAATGCCAGATGGCTGGTCAGAAGCTGAAGCTAGAGAGATAACCCCCTCTCACTGTTGTTCCTATGCTTTCTATTCCACAGATGGCAGATATGACGTATCTCCTGATGTGTTAATCCAACAAAGGTTGGGGGGGTTTGGGGGGCTGTGGTTTGGGGGGCTGGGGGGAGATATTCTGGAAGAGCACAGGACCCGCACTCAAAAGATTCTTAGAAGAAATATGAAAAGAAATTTGGCAACTTCATTGGGAAAAAGCTTGGAAGATTAAAGGATTTGAAAAAGACAAGCAACATTTCAATGCTCATTAACAGGCTAAGTGAATTGAGGGATTAAAAAGCATCCCAATTTGCCAGTTAGAAAAGGATTGCAAATAATTGGTTCCCTTTCATTAATCATTTTCTTTAGGCTGCTTTCACATAGCCTTTAGGACAACTGTGGCACAAGTATTAATGAACCGATTTGTGAAAAGAATCTAGTTCATAGTTGCCATTGGTTTAAATGAAGAAAAATCCTGTCTCATTTGATCAGGCTTTTTACTAGAACATGGCCATTATTGAGTTGGAAGAGTTCCAGGCAGGGGTGAAATCCAGCAGGTTCTGACAGGTTCTGGAGAACCGGTAGCAGAAATTTTGAGTAGTTCAGAGAACTGGTAAATACCACCTCTGGCTGCCCAGAGTGAGTGGGGTGGGAATGGAGATTTTGCAATATCTTTCCCCCAGGAGAGGGGAGAGAATGGGGATTTTATCCTTCCCCTGCCACGCCCACCAAGCCACACCCACCAAGCCACACCACAGAACCGGTAGTAACAAAATTTGGATTTCACCACTGGTTCCAGGTTCTAGGTTCACCTAATTCTTCTAGAATACAATTTTAAATAACCATGAATGGCCCCTCCCCATTGCATGCTGGCTGTACTTCCTTCAATATTTTTGTGCAGTTAACATTTAAGAGTGGCTTTTAGAGTGAGGCTGTGGTGCAGGCAGTGGTGAAATTTATTTTTTTTAAATTAAAAAATTTAAATTTTTTAATTAAAAAATTATTTTTTTTAAATTTAATTAAATTAATTGTGGATGTGGCTTGATGGGCATGGTGTGGCTTGGTGGGTGTAGCTTGGTGGGCGTGGCAGAGGAAGGATATTGCAAAATCTCCATTCCCACTCCACTCCAGGGGAAGGATACTGCAAAATCTCCATTTCCACCCCATTCCAGGGGAAAGATACTGCAAAATCTCCATTCCCTCCCCACTCCTGGAGGAAGGATATTGCAAAATCTCCATTCCCACCCCACTCGGGCCACCCAGAAGTGGTATTTGCTGGTTCTCCGAACTACTCAAAATTTCTGCTACCAGTTCTCCAGAACCTGTCAGAACCTGCTGGATTTCACCCCTGGGTGCAGGGCTGTCAAACTCCCAGCCCACGGGAGTCACATGCTGGCCACACCCACATCCAGTTTAGTGAAGGCGACAAAAAGTCCCGATATGTCACATGATGCCTTTGGGATGACATGAGTTTGACACCCCTGCTGTGGTGAAATGGAAGGAAGTGCAGAATAACTTCCTGATTGAAAAATCAGGAAGCGTAAAATAACTCTAACCAGTTAAACAAAGCAAAAAGTTCTGCTTGATATGGAATAGCTCCATTATATCCCATGAAGTAACCCTGAGTTAGTGTATTATCTTCAGGTCAAGCTGCTTAGATGATCATGTGCCTCAAAACAAGGCCAGTCAGGTGTCAACCCTTCAGAGTTGTCCAGACCAGAAAACAAACTCCATAAGAAATCTAAAACAAAGCTTTATTGAAGTAGGCTATAGTAATACTTTTTCATAGTTTGTGTTTTTATCTGGTCCCTCTTATAGTCTCTTCCTAATATAAGCTCCTTTTCAAGAGCTAAGGAATGCTGCTGTTCTTGTTGTTGTAATGGCTTCTAAATATTTCACTCAAGTCTATCTCCATGGTTCTCTTCATTAGATCAAGCAAACTGAACTGAGAACATCTGCTATGGATTTCTATTTGGGCTTGGGAACTGTTAGCTGCTGCTTATGTTTGGTTAATTTCCTGGCCTGGTTAGGCAGCTGACTTAAAATGAAATTTAGCCAAAAACTAGGATTTCTTCATAAACCAAATTATACTCTGTTCCCTGACCAGTTGTCAAGAGATTTTTTGGGGTCAGCTCTAGCTGCCATGAAACTGCTTGTTTTTGAACAGGAATAATTGTGGAAAAATAAAGATTTTAATATGATTAAAATATAAAGATTTTAATAAAGATTTAATATGGTGTTGAACAAGCTACAATTGACTAGTTTCACTGAACACACAAAGCCATAAACCATGTTTTAGAATTCTCAGTTCATGAGGAGAACATCTTAGTAAATAATACTGTGATGTGAATCTGGGATATCATTTTGCAAAACATTTTGAAGATCTACCAAGGAAGCCAGCATTACAAATGCAACACGGCGCCTTTGAGATGTGTTGGATTATTACTCCCATAACACCCATCTAGCAAAATCAATCATCTCTTGCCCATAAAGCTCTTTGCAGACAAAGCATATTCTGTACCATGGAACGACGCTTCATCAAATATGATATTTGTAGTACAATAATCCTTACTAACTTGATTTGTGTCAATGGACTAATATGTATGTAAAGCACAGCCAATAGCCATTCTGGCTGGCAATTAAGAAGTGTATATCTGGAGGGCATTCAGTTGGGGAAGGCAAGTGTAAGGTATACTGCAGCAAGTTTTGGGAGATCTAGATTTAAGTCTTCATGAAGTCATAATCTCCGCAGGGTAGCTTTAAACTGAGCAATATTTTCTGCTCACTCTATTCCACAGAGTGTTTTGAGGGTAAAAAAAATAGAAATTCATATGATGCCCTATGTTTTTGGAAAAAAATATGATTGATTATGCACATTTGAAATTAGCTTTCATTGTCTGGAATCACTGGACTAGGTGAAAATGAGGTTTGATTGCATTGTTCAATATCATCATGATATTGAAGGCCCGCCATTGACTTAGCATGTGGTATGAACTAGCTCTTGGTTGTTGTTTTGGTGCTTTTGAGTCATTCTTGTCACCTGGCAACTACATGGAGAAGTCCATGCAGTTTTCTGGAAATATTTTTTGGAAGTAATTTGCCACTATCTTCTTCCTTGGACTTAAAGATGGCAACTGGCCCACAGTCATGCGGCTGGCTTTGTGCCTAAGCCATTGTTTTAGCATTTTGTATGAACCACCTCTTTATATCGTGCCATAAAACAGCTTTTGAATAGAATGTATTACGCAACTCAGCAAAGTGTTCCATTAATCTTTGTTTTACCATGTCGCATGAACAGAAAAGGTTGCAGGTGTAAGGAACCTAATATTGTCACTGGCTGGTTTTTAGGCAGATGGGATTAAGAATGTTCCTTACCATCAAGTTATCTCCTTCCATGATAAAATTAAGCAAGCTCAAAATTTCTGCTGAACCAATAGAAAAAGAAAAAAGAAAACCCAAACTTTTCCCTTTCCCCTGATATGTTCCACCACTTTTTGCTTGGTCATTCATCAGCCTACGTGCTGATCAATCTTTGTTTGATGCACATGACTGTTTATTCCTTCTGCCTTTGCACTTAAGCAATCTTGCTTGCTCAGGGTGACAGGTCACCTGAGTTCTGTGAGTGAGTGCTTCCCTTTACCCATCATGCTGCTGAAGAACTTCAGTACTGAGTCCTTTTGCCTGCAAGATCTTAACTTCTGCCCAGCATTTCTACCTTGTTTAATTTCCATTTGCATAGACGTTTGAGCCCGCCATTAGCACTGTCAGGAAATCCTAGGGAGTACAATTTCCTTAATTAAAAAGTTAATTTCATGCTGCTATGGAGTGCACCTAACTTCTGCAATAGAGTTTTTCAAGATCCAGACTAAGGCTGCTGAACATTGATGGGAGAAAAAATGAAATCGTTTCATGAGTACAATCCATGTGCATATGTTACATCTATAATAAAGAAGAAGTGTTCATTGTAAATTAAGAAAGTGATGATTCTAAATTATATTTTAAGATATAGTCAAGGTTATGCTGATTTCTGTGACACATAAGCTCTACCTGAAATGATAATTGTGGAATGGGTATATAGTATACCGCAAAGACTTTTTGAGCAAATTACTGTTCCACTATTTGATTACTTCTTAGTTTTTAATTGCTAACATGAGTTAAAACACTCTTCTCTGTATATATGAGACTCACTGATGTGAAGAAAGATTTTTTAGCTGACATTCTTATCTAGCAATTTTCACTTAAGGGAGTTGATCGCTGCGGGCTGCCAGTTTGACACCCCTGGAAAGATGTTATGATTCTTAACTAACATACATTTTTCCCCTAATATGCTACGCAATCCAGGAAGAGTTGTACTTTTACTCCAAATTTGAGTTCTGTGTCCAATTGCTGGCTATGTCTAATGTCACATAGGCACTTATTTTGGCACACATGTGCCAAACATATTTTATAGGTTGCAGCCTGCAGATTAAATAGGAGATAATTTTTGCATCATAGTTATTACAACTTCCAAGCGACTGGAACATACATCTCACTAAATTGTACAATGGTAGCAGTGGCAGGAGCGTTACATACCGTAGTTGCTTTGAATGGTGAATCATAAAATTGCAGGTGGCAGCTTTTAAATACGGCATTTCCAGTTTCTAAAGCCGTGATGGCAAACCTATGGCACGCGTGCCATAGGTGGTATGCATAACCATATCAGTGGGCACGCGAGCTCAGCTTCGGTGGGACTGGAAGTTGTCAAACGGACCATTTTCATCCTCCAGAGGACCTCCGGGGGGGGGAGGCTGTTTTCACCCTTCCCAGACTCCTAGAGAGGCCCTGGAGCCAGGTGAGAAAGAAAAATGGGCCTACCGGGCCATCGCGTGCCAGGAGCGATGGGGGGCGGTCATGTGCACATGTGTAGGGGCAGGGCACATAGAATTATGGGTGTGGGCACGTGTGTGTATGACTCCCCTTTCCTGGCACGTGATGGCAAAAAGGTTAGTTCTAGAATATATTTGTTAATCCAGACTATTCACAGGATTTTCCTGGCAGAATGGATTCCTACTAGTTAAGGCTGTGTCCTTCAGCGGTGGCATATTATTGTACCACTGATTTTCCTGGATCTCATTTTGGCTTTCTTCTTAATCCTGACTCTTGGGTTGTCCTTTCAGCTAGTTAAATGCTAATTCCAGAAGAAGCCCGTGATTACAGCATTTAAAATGGACATATAATCCTTTTGAAAACAGTGCCCCTTATCTCACCCCCACAGATGAGCAAACTAACAATTGGAATGTTATTTAATTATATTTCAAATAATCATTGTGCTAAAGAGCTGTATGATGTCTTCTGATGGACAATTTTGGATAGCAAATTGATCGGTCTATCAATTATCTAGTTCAGTGGTTGTCCATAAATGGACTAGTACATTTGTTTGTTTATTGTGAAACAACTGAAACCTCATTCTTGAAATAGCAATATATGATAAATATAATTGCAGATTTCCTGTCAATACATTAATAACTTTTTCACAAAATAAAAAATTAAATTCCTGGGCTCCTATCATGGTAGGGCTTAGTTTTTTGAGAAACTAAGTGGACCTTAAGTTTCTAAAGTCTGAAAATCTCTACACTAGAAACTATTTCTAATTTCTGTAAAAATGATTTTTTTAATAGAATAAAATACGCCATTATTGTATATCTTATAAAGAATATACCTAAACAGAATATACCTAGCTACTTTTCAGCAAATGCAATGAATGTCCTCATTCTTATAGCTTCTGATGTTTCGGCTTGTAGTAATTATTTTGCTTGTAATAAGCATCGTTCCAACACATATTTTTTGGCAAGCGCTAGTTTTAGTAGATTAAAGATATACTAAAGTATTCTCTTATAAAGAGTTCATAACAATATCAGTGTATATATATATCGATAAAAAAATGTTCCACGTTGTCAATGAAATAATTTTAGTGTAGAAGTGTTGATTCACTGATAGCTATTTTAAACTAGATATATGTACATTGCAATTGCACAACCATCGCATGTTAAAACCTAAGCAAGTTCTTGCAAAGCAAGTGGCAGAAAATACATTTTTCACATCAGATATTTAGCATGAACTATTTAATAAAGAAATTTGGCAGCATTTACTCAAATTCACAATATTTAACCCTTCGAATTAAGCAGCTTGCCTACATACAGCAGATGTATAGGATTATTATGAGAGAGAGCGCTAGAGAAGAGCTTTTTACATTTGACTCCAAGGTCCACTGGAGGCCAATACAGCATTTAGAAAATCAGAATTCCATGGTTGGAATGGCTATCAGGAAGTAGGCTGCTGCACTTTTCACGAATGCTTGTTTCTGAGTAATAGCAATAGCATTGGCATTTTGACTTATATACTGCCTCATAATGCTTTACAGCACTCTCTGGACAGTTTACAATGGCAGCATATTGCTCCAACAATCTGGTATCTCATTTTACCGACCTCAGAAGGATGGAAGGTTGAGTCAACCTTGAGCCGCACTGGGATCAAAACTCCTGGCTGTGGGCAGAGTTAGTCTGCAATACTGCATTCTAACCACTGTGCCACCAGGATTCTTCAAAGGTCTTGAAAGGCAGTCCCATGTGCAGTCCATTGCAGTATCTATTCAAGAGATGGCATTACTCTTGCCAGGGTCTCCTGTTACGGGAATGGTCACAGATGTTGTATCATGGACACAGTCAGAGTTTGCTTTTTAATTACAGAAGAGCAGAAGAGTTACCATCCCATTCATTTACTGACTGTTTCGGTAGTGATTTTATTCACTTTAGTAGGCTTGACAATAAAAATAAATGTAAAAATGTAGGAGAAACTACAAAGATGAAATGGAACCAGGAAAAAGCTGCAGTCATTATCAAATCATGCCAAGTGATTTATGTATAAGCCTCATCCTGCTTAGTTTTCTTCAAGATTAGGCAAGATGTTGACACTTAGGACTATTTAAATTATTTATGCTCCGTGTTCTAATATCTTTAAAGGAGTAATTACCTAAAGAAAGTAATCATTTTAAAATAAGTTCAAATTTGTCTTTAAGTTTGAGGTTTTTAAAAAATGCACTTCAGAATTTCACTCTCAACTTTTTAAAATTCTTCCCTGCATGTGAATAGCAGGTAATTTTCAAAGGCATCATGTGAAATTATTTCCAAGGTGTTGCTAAAAGGCTGAAGTGGCTGTTACTTTGGGTTATGGAAAACGGTGGCCAAGGATCACAGAATAAAATTATGTCACTAACGTGATGGACATGGATCTCTAGGGGTTGGGGAGGGTTCTTTAGGGAGTTGCAGATGGGTGTTGGTGTTGGTTTCTGATAAACTAACCCCAAGCCAAGATTTAAATAGTCCAGTTTTTCTGCCAAACCAGTAGTTTGCTGCCATAATCAAAGTAGCTCAGCCTGGAAACTGATAGAAAGAAGGGAGCTGGAAGACTACAGAATCCAGAAAAAGGGGCAGATAATCCAATTAAAACAGTGTAAGTTGGATGAGAAAAGACGATTCTTTATAAGACCTGTAGCAAATTGGTGTCACCAGGAGCAACCACATGAGAATTTAAGCTGTTAGCAAGAATAGTTAATTTTTCACGGAGATGCTTGAATGGAATTCTTATGGTTATAGTAATTCCACTTGGAAAGCAAAGTCTGTCCCATGCAAATAGCTTTTCGCTATGTTCCCAAACAATAGAGAAGTCCAGAATGTTTTGTTTGGAATGACCTTTTGTTGTAATAACACAGAATCTCCAAATGTCATCAATGGAAAAAAAGATTGTACAGGCAAAGAAAGGAACCAATTCGCTACATGTTAAGCATTGATTTCCCCCTGAGAAAGAATACCCTGATCAGGTAAAGTCACTTCTCCTATTTTCTATAAATGTAATTTATTCTAAACATTGCTCTCGCTGTACATTTAAAAGTTTGTTTGCATCCCTTTCCTTCGAAATATTGGTATTGTTAACTGACAGAACACTGTGATCCTATGATCCCTTCTGGCAACCATAAGGAACCAATGCAGAAGGAATGCCAACATCTTGAGCGCCTTGGATATTGTGAAAATTATCATCAAAAAAGATGTGGGGTTGGATCTTGGAGAGAATAGGACCTTTTGGAGCTCCAGCCATGAAGAAGGCTTCATCAGTCGGCAGTCCCCATTCCCGAAGGGTTTTGATCGCCCGGGTGCCCATATCACGGCCACTCCGGGCAGTCACCAAATAGATGCGGATGGGAGAGTCCACTTGACCAAACTTTTTACGCATCTTCCCAAGATGCAAAGCAAAGGCTTTCAGGGGGCCCTGGAAAAGATGGCAGGAAGCAGAAAGAATGGTACTGTATTATTTTACAGACAGATGCCAAGCAGAAATAAAAACCCACTTATTATACTCAGAGAAGGACAATTAAGCTCTATTAAAATTTTAATTTATAATGAATAATATGATCAACATGGGGATCTTACTTTAGTCTATTAACAATAAGGGTTGGCCATGAAGGCAATTCAGTAAAGTAGTGAATCTAAATCCATCCATTAGGCCACATGGAAGAACTTTATATTGTATTTTCATATCTCAATTCAGTAATATTTTCATAATCATTAATGCATTTTGTAACAAACATATAAAGGGGCTGCTTTGTCGACATAAATCAATGCACTAAAGCAAATCTCATCAGTTAGCCTTTGAACTGAATATGAAGGTAAAGCAGAGGTATTATGCAGACAGCTCACTTTGGATTAACCAGCTGTGAATTCTTTTTTAACTTTATAAGATAAGATAAGATAAGATAATTTTATTTCTATAAAATTATCAAGGGATTATAGCTCATCCTTCGTCATTCTTTGCTAAATTGAATGAAAAATACCAGTTCTACAATTGTTGTAGAACATACAGTTGAAGATGGAAGGAATGAATTGACTTGAAGATTAGTAGCAGAGGCAGGAAGACACTGGAAAGACCAGGGGGTGGGCAAGCTGATGGGAAGACAAGGGAAAACTGGAGTGAGCTAGCCATTAAGGAGATCAGTAACAACAGTGGGAAAATGCTTGGGTTCAGGCTCAGTGACAGAACACATTTTTTACACCTAGAAGATGCTAAGGTCAAATCCTCATAGTGAACCTTGAAAACATTGTCTATCTCTGTGATGGCAAACCTATGGCACGTGTGCCCGAAGTGGCACGCAGACCATGTCGCCTGGCACGCCAGCCATCGCCCCAGCCCAGCTCCACCGCATGTGCCTCCCGCCGCCCAGCTGGTCTTCGTGTCTCTTCTGCACATGCGCGAGGGCAGGGTGCATGAGGGGATGTGCATGCATGTGCGGGGGCGGGGCAAATGCGCAGGGCACTCACATTACATTTTGGTGGTTTATGCATGCACGTCCCCCCATGCCCCATTTTGGGCCTGGAAAGCCTCCTGCACCAACCTGGAAGCCAAAACACAGCACGGGGGGCCCCGGGATATATGTGCGGGAGTGGGGGGAGCAGGGACACGCACAGGGGACATGCATGCATGCACAGTGGCAGGATGCATGCGTGGGGGCGCTCACCTTGTATTTTGGGGGTTGGGCACGCGCACATGCATGCATTCGTGCGTACATGCGCTTTCGGCACTCAGCACCAAAAAGATTAACCATCACTGGTCTATCTCAAAAAGAAATAAAGAGAGAAGATATGGGTATCTATTAGAAATGTAGCAATCTTACCTCTCCCATGGGTACAGTTTCCATAATTTTCTCATATTCTACTGCTTCCTCAAGACCTTTCTCATGAAAGACACGATCAGTCTCATCCGAAAAGAGTACAGCATCACCATCAAAGACAACTCGTAATTGGGTTCTAGGAGCCTGTATCTCCTGCTGAAAGATGAGGGCTGCTGAGACTCCTGTATGACAAATAGACTTGTTATGTTGCTTGTTCAGAAGAGACATCTTGGCTCTGGTCCCAATTTAACAAGGCATTCCTTGTCATTCCTGATTTCCTAAAGATGATGTGGATTATGCATTTGCATGAAACAGAAATGGTTAAAAATGCTTTATGGCTGCATAGACCCGTCAGGAGAAGCCATCAAATCATCATATGTTTCTGAGGTTAGAACTGACAACTTTTCTTGTCATCAAAGTTCTTTTTAACGGGCACCATGGAGTAGGTGAAGAGAGACAGGAAAGCCTTCCTTGGCAGCAAAATCTATCTCCTCCCCTTCTACAAGGCGTCCATTTTTCAGAATTCTCAACTGGTTGGAAATTCTGGGGGGTTGCAGGTCAAATAGGACACCAAGTTAGAGAAGAATGCACTAGATCATTGTTCCTCAATGTGCTTCTAACAGTTCTACTGAAATACCTGAAGAGCATGACAGAAAATACCTATTCCTTTTTAATGAAAAGTAGACTTACTTCCCTGATAGGGAACCAACTTCAGAAAAACCTGCACTGCTAAACAGTGACACCAACTGGGACTTAATGCATCTAACACTACTTTCTGTTTATGCTACAAATAACCTGATATAAGTAATTGACAGAATGTCAAAGTTGAAAAGCCAACACAGAAGAGATATTGTTCCTTGTTGGTTTGATCTTGGAAGAGCGTGAAGAATTCTTGCAGAATTTGTGATAGGCTATAATGGAGGAGGCATATTCATCTCAGGACATAACCAGGGAGATGGCAACAAAATATAAGAAAAGTAAATATTTCAGATAAAAAGGGAAGGAACAGAAAAGAAGGACAAACCTCTCTGAAGCGCATTGCACACATCTTTTGGGTCAGCTGAGAGAAAAAGTTTCACATTGTGGGTTTTCAAATATTGAGTAGAATCTTCATCACTGACAAAGCAAAACTTGGAGATTTCCAAACCTTAAAATCCAGGAACAAATAAGGAGGGATACAAATAGAGGTTGAAGCAGCAAGAAGATGTATCATGAAATTTCATTCTTGCAATCCAACTATTAAAACTATGAAGTGGTTAGTTGGCTCCTCCACAGCCAATCTCTTAATGGAGATTGAAATGGAGCAAGATCACATTTGAAACTTTATGAGGAAAGAAGAGAAGGGCTGTTTGGCTGTGGATAACCGATAAAAAAATGGAGTTGGCAGAAGAATATTTCTCAAGCTCAGTGTTTTCCCACATATGATGATATTAAAGTTATAAAATTATGTTTATTAGATCTATATTTAGATCTACATTAGATTTATATACCATAGCAGCTCAAGACACATACATAGCACCCCTCCTCCTATTTTTCTCAACAACAGTCCTGTGACACTAAAAGAAAATAACTGATTCAACTGACTTATCCATCTTTGGGAGACCAACTCAAAAAGCAACCTACCATATTGTTTCACGCTGTTGATTATTCGCACACCACTCTCTGGGCTGTTATTGGATAGAACAATGACATCAAAGAGGCCCTTTTCTTCTGGGTTTCTTTCAAGAAGTTTCTTGTTCACAAACTGCACTGCCTGAAAGGAGCAGGCAGAGATGCATTACTATAGGTCTATGGAGATTCTCAGTCATACAGGTCATGGTTGTCCCAAAGGTGCTTTTTCAAAAGGCAACTGGACTTTCTTTGTTTTTCCTTGAAGACGTTTCGCTTCTCATCCAAGAAGCTTCTTCATGAATTGAAGAAGCTTCTTGGATGAGAAGCAAAACGTCTTCAAGGACAAAAACAAAAGAAAGCTCAGTTGCCTTTTGAAAAAGCACCTTTGGCACATGCATTACTACAAATTTCTCTGAAAGCCAGCCTTTAGTGGCCATATTTGAATACACTTTGCAAAAATGATATTTTAAATGTAGTTGCAATTGTTTGAAAGTTCAAGCATTCAATGCAGTATGTCCACATTAATGATCTGGAGTGAATTCTGAAGATGGGAAAAACCTTGAACAGAAATAGATGATGGATATATGCAGGAGTGTTTGCAGAACGTGGTCAAAAATGTCACGACTGCAGCCACAATTGTGAGATCGAAGCTCCCCATCTATTGTTATGTGCTACATGTCAACCCACATAAAAAAATGAGCAAGTTACCATTTTGACGGTTTTTTAAAATCATACTTTGTGGACACCCTTTTTGTTTATAAATAATACACAATTATTACAAAATGCCCATAAGCCTTCTGTAACTTCTTCATAAAAAGAACACCCGGGTAATTAACAATTGAAATTCTTATTTCTTAGAAAAAATGGAGATACAATTATTGGGCAAAAGAGGGAAAAACTGAACACTGGTCAAAGACTTGATTATCTTTATATATATGGATATAAAAGTTCCAGTCAAGCCAGAATCTTTGCCGATGAAAAACTCCCTGTGATTGCTATTATAAATGTCCCATCTGCATTTACTCTTTGATTTAATTTAGTACATGAGCACTCTGTAAAACTTAAAATGTGCGCACAATACAAATAACTTGCTAAAGGAAATCCATCCCCCTAAATTTTTTTTACCTGAATGAAAGGGAAAGCTGTTCCCTGCTCCAAAGGACTGTTCTCATTTGCTTGCTGATGTTTCACATATTCCTCTTTGCCCTTTGTCAAGAAGATTTCATGCTCTTTCTCCAAATTGAAAATGGTCCTTGTTGTCACAGCAATAACCAATGCTTCCTTTGGATCTTTCTGGAGATGTTCAAGAACATTGACTTAACTAACATTAAAGGGATGGAAAGGAAGAGAAAGCAGCTTGTACATTCTCCTCTTCCATGCCTTTCTCATCATTACACTACATCATTTCCCCTTGTGACCTAGCATTGTGCTCAGAAAGCTAGTTATTATAAAAAACTCTGCAAAACCTGTATTTACAGCATAATTATTACATGAATTACTATGAAGAAGTGATTCTAGCCTAGCAGCCTGGCCTGACCTTCCACAATGCCAAGGAAAGGAATGGCTAGGAAATCACTCATCAAGGAAGGAACTGTAATCAACCAGTGATCATCATCTCATTCATGATTCCTATAATAATGTTCAAGGCAGTCTTGCATGAATGTAATGAGAGTCCACAATCTCTGTCAGCGACCATTAATCTTCCTTTTCGTTTTAAGACTTGGCCCATACACGCTTTTTTTAAATTGGCTGCCAACTCATCATGTGAAGTGTCTTAAGGATATGCTTAATTGGCCAGAGGAAAGAAACAAAAGAAAAAAATGCATAAAGAAAAAATTGGAAGGAGCTGGAGCGCCACTCTCTAATTAAATGCATGAATAAATGACCAGCAGTGGTCAACTTGATGCTTCCAAGAGATCCAGAAGAGAGACATAAAAGCTTTAGAATAGACCTGGGCATTTTACAGCTTCCAGGCCACATCCGGCCCTTTGACTGTCCCTGTCTAGCCTGCGGGGATTGCTTTTGTTTTGAAAGTGACTTTTTTTTTTAAAAAAAAAATATGTATTTGTGTGTATGCAAGCCTATGTACCTTCATAGCCTTATTGCTTTGGCCATCCACACAGTCTCAATTTCTCATGTGGCCCCTTGGGAAAATTAATTATCCATCTGTGCTTTAGAGGGTAGCTGGTTCACACTAGGGGTGAAATGCTCCCGGTTTAGACTGGATTGCCTGATCCAGTAGCGATGGCGGCGGGTGGTTTGGAGAACTGGTAGCAAAAATCCCTGCCGCTGCCCCCCCACAATGCCCAGCTGAGCCGCGCAATCACCAGAGGCTTTTTTAAAAAAAAATTAAAGGCATTTTTTCTACAACCTCTTCGGCCGAAAAAATGCTTTCAAAAGTTAAAAAAAAAAAGCCTCTGATGATTGCGCAGCTCAGCTGGGATTGTCAGAGGCTTTTAAAAGCTTTTTTTTTACAACCTCTTTGGCCGAAGAGGTTGTAGAAAAAATGGTTTTAAAAGTGAAAAAAAAAAGTTGGCCACACCCATTCAGTCACACTACCCCCCCTCCCCCAAGCCATGCCCACAGAACCATAAAATGTAACAAATTTTACATTTCACCACTGGTTCACACGTATAATTTGGCCCATGTTACTGAACATTTCCCCTTTTAATTCAAAGGCATATTGTTCAAAACTAGTTAATGTAACTATTTTTAAAGTATATAGACCCATTCTAAAATATTTCTGAATTTAAGCTTTACATTTTATATAAAATCAATATATCGACATGCCCAGAACACAAAAACTACCAAGGAATACATCATCCAGCTCACAATCAATTTGTAACACTTGGCAAATTTATGATAACAATGAACAACTCCCAGGGAGAAATTATAAAATAATTTAAAAATGAGATTAAATTGGCAACTTTAAAAATGACATCATTAAAAGCTGAACAGAGAACATGTTACAACATATATGTAACCCACCTGGAGCCTTACTTGGAGTTATATAATGGTGACTGAATGACAAGGCAAAACTTCTCTACAAAGGGATACATCAATTATATTCATTCCAGTAAGACTGAAAGTAGAGCATTAACAAGAGCTAAGGTCTCTTATGATGTTTTGCAATATCAGGGTTATATATACTTACTCAGGTGAAAGCTTTTCATAGATTTCCCTTCTCAAAGCAAAAACAGCCCTTAGCATTCTCTCTCTGTAAATCAATATCCATTAGCAATTCTCTTTTAAAACCCAAAGGTTACAAAGCTAAAATAGATAGATCCACGGTTGTGTAGTTTGCCTCTAAGGTCTCCTTCCAAATTGAGTATATTATCTAGAAGAATCGGGGAGATTAGCCTTCATAACAGAATGTCAGTTTAAGCCAATAAGTGCTCTTTCTTAACCAGACTTGCATTTCTTCTGAAATAGATTCTATTTCCAAGCAAAGGGCAGCACTAGGAACTTTCTGAGAGACATCAAAAATAGCCTTCAAAAACCTGAATTGCCTCCAATAAGGAGAAACATTTCCCATTTGAAATTAGTGAGGGGGATGACCATGGACTCTCAGATTTGTCTAGTGCACCAGCTGGGCCTGTTCTTGGATCAAGGAGACCTTCGGATGGACACCTGAGCCCTAAGTCACCTCATGAATGAACTATTGTTATGTGTTCTACATGGGGCTGCTGCTGAAGACTATTCAAAAACTATCCAGAATACTGATCCAGAGTTCAGTGGTGCAGGCAATTATGGATATGCTAATTGTTGGTTAAAATTCAAGGTGCTGGTTATTATTAATAAAGCCCTTAATGGCATAAGATCTGGTTGTTTGACATATTTGTTGTTGTTGTTAGTCGCGAAGTTGTGTCCGACCCAACTCTACTCCATGGACAACGGTCCTCCAGGTCTTCTTGTTCTCTACCATCCCCCGGAGTCCATTTAAGCTTATGCCAACTGCTTCAGTGACTCCATCCAGCCACTCATTCTCTGTCATCCCCTTCTTCTTTTGCCCTCAATCGTTCCCAGCATTAGGCTCTTCTCCAGTGAGTCCTTCCTTCACATTAGGTGGCCAAAGTATTTGAGTTTCATCTTCAGGATCTGGCCTTCTAAAGAGCAGTCAGGGTTGATCTCCTCTAGGACTGACCAGTTTGATCGCCTTGCAATCCAAGGGACTCACAGGAGTCTTCTCCAGCACCATAATTCAAAGGCCTCAATTCTTGGCACTTAGCCTTCCTTATGATGTTTGATATATTACCTATCTCCAATAGTTTTTGCTCATCTGGTAAGTTTTGGCAGTGTGCTGTGCTCCAAGTCCCTTTGATTATATAATGCCATCTCTAAGGATTTACAAACTTAACCTGAATGTGCTTGTAATTCTTGTGAATCTAGTAGCCTATGCAAAATTTCCAAAAGGGTGTTTCATTTTGCTGAAAGTTTGTGCAAAGCATCTCTTAGAAGGTGCTTCCTATAACCATGCAGGCTTCTTGCTTCTAAAGTGGGTATATCGGCCCTGCTTTGCACTTTCTTCCAGTATCCAAAGTGCCAATCCTGGTCGCAAAGTTGCACAAAGTACACTGACAAGTCATGTTACTTCAGTGAGTTGAATTGTGATTGTCCAACCCTAAAATAATAAGTCTACAAACCACATTTTAATATAACATAGATTAGCATCTTATGTGACCACTCTCAAGCAAACCCCCCTATTTTTAAAGGGTGGTGATATCAAGGAAAGGAACAAGGAGCTCAGGACCATATAACATTGTTTTGGAGACCTAGGCTTGTTGCTGGCCCAATATTAGGCAAAATGAAAAAGCTTCCTTCATGATTTGCAGAAGCTGAGCAGCAAAACCTACCCCATGCAAAAAGCAGACAGCCGCAGAAGCCTTTCAAACAGTGCATGTAAAGGATTGTTTTATTTAATACTTCACCTGGTTAATGCTGGTATTTATGATGGTGCTGTCAGGGTCTGCCATCTTCTGTTCTCACCTTGAAAGGGAAAAAGAAAATAGCTGATCCATCAACTTCATTTAATGGCAAGAGAGCAGATATCAGACTTATGACATTCTTTACTCTATATCCCAAAGAGGAAAAAAACACTTTCACATGTCTGTGCCGTGATATGCTGTAAGACAGAGTGAAGCAATGACGTTTCTGAGGTAAAAAACAAAACAAAAATCAAGATGGTGTTCCTTCCATGAACAGAAGCCTTCTGTTAATACTGACTATGGAGACATCTTCCATTGTTCTTGAAGGCAACAGACTAGCATAGCAGATAGAATTAAGAAAGCCCACTTCTACTTGGGGGATTGCTATATGCAAGCATTGGCTGTCTGAAGCTCGTTTTACCTTACAGCCGGGCCTGCTTTCACTCAGCATAAACTTCTCATATAATTGGACAAAATGTTGTTCTATGGAGCCAGTATCAAACTGCAAATGATGAAATCTAATTCAAATTGAGTTGAGAAATAACAGCTTAGTCATGCAATTTGCTAAAAAAAGAAAACAGAGAACCCAAAATGAGTGAATATGCATTCAGTTAACATTCTGTTATGACATGTAATTCAGTCCAAAGTATAAATATGGCACTTTTGTATTGATTTACTGATTTTTTTGCTGCTGCTCAGAATGGAAATACATATTTTACATAAAAATAGATGGATCTTTCATAATCAGATCCTGAAAAAAGGCTTTAAGATTTGGGGACTTAAAAAAAAGTGTTGTTTCTTAAAAATAATAACCAAGCCTAAAGCCAATTCATTTTTTACTGGGATGTATCACATTGATAGAATTTTTCACCCAGTAAAGCTTGTCACTGTTATGTTCTTTCAGTAAAATAACTTTTGTTCATTGGAAGCTATCTAGTGACCAGACTGGATCCAAGCAGACACAGATTTGCACTTAATTAAAGATCTCGCCAAATTATTTTGAACCAGTAATTCCTTCTGCTAACCTTTGCTATAGGATGAAATGAGGAGAGTCCCCTTGTATGCCTGCTGTGCTTGCATAAGATAAGGCGGGATATAAACACAAGACATACTTTTTAAAATAATGAAAAGTACAGATACCTGTTGATTTTTCTTCTTAATGTTAATTTTTAGGAAGACGGAGTAAAAATAGATTCTTGAGCATTCTTTGTATCAGTCTGAAGTCTATTGTATATGTGCCATTCCAGCTGGCATCCCCATGGCTTAGGGCCAGGATATTTGCGAGACCGCCTGCTGCTACCGATAACCTCCCACCGGCCAATACGCTCTCACAGAGAGGGCCTCCTCAGGGTGCCATCGGTCAGGCAATGTCGGCTGGCGGCCCCCACGGGGAGAGCCTTCTCTGTGGGGGCACCCACCCTGTGGAACGAGCTGCCTCCTGGAATACGACTGATCCCGGACCTCCGTACCTTCCGTAAGGCCCTGAAGACTTATTTATTCCACCAAGCCGGCCTAGCCTAAATGGTTCTTAATTGGGATTTTAAATTTTATAGACTTGGGGGTTTTAAATTGGGGAGCCAATGATTTAATTCTTTTAATTATCTTAACTTTTGTATTGTATGTATTTTTAATTTTGGCTGTTCACCGCCCTGAGTCCCTTCTGGGAGAAGGGCGGTATACAAATTAAATTAATAAATTAATAAATAAATATAGCTCCAACACTGCAGCAAATGTAGGTGTGCTTGTCTTGAAAGATTGCATAAGTATATAAAAGAACTGTGTCTGAATTAGGCCATCAGTCCAGTCCAGTCCAGCATCTTCCCAATTCCCTTCCAGCATTAGCCAATTAGATAGTTTCAGGAGTGTGACTTGTTTTAATAATTGTTTTTATATTACCAGGAATCAGTACCTACCTTAGCCCTGGCTCTCCTCTATATTGCCCTTTCCTTGCTGTGCAAAATTTCATGGTCAACCTTGTCTTCCTGACTGCCCCTTGCCCTGCTGTGCCAATCATAGCAATTCAAAGCCCTTGGCTTGTGAATGGGGGATGATTATTGAGCTTTCTTGACTCCTGTGCTGGATAAAATATACCTTCTTTGGGTAGATAAAGTGGATTAGAATTAACACCACAGAATTTAAAGTGGTAGATGAAGAGGCCTATTTAAAAACTTAACGAAGGGTTTAGAAAAGAGTCATTTGTCTATAGAAATCTTCCAGGGATACCATCCTAAGTACTTACACACTGTAAGTGCCACATATAAAAATTCCTATAAGAGCAATGAGTTAACTTGTCATTTTTATCATTGACATTGCTGAAATCAGTCTGGAATCAGGTTTATAGCAAACTGCTATTTCAGTTCTGCAATTTGTTGCATTTAAAGATGGTTCGAAAACCCCCAGGAAGTGTTATTTCACAACACTCTTGAAGGTTTAATAGTGAGGGAGTTTGACTGGATTCAAGCGAGATGCTTATTTTAATTTCTAGCTAGTAAATAATTTGGGTCAGTTCAGCTTCATCTATAAAAGTTGGAATACCTGTTTGCAATTAAGAAGTGATAATAAATAGGTAGGGAAAAGGGGTAAATTATAGGAGCAACTCAGAGAATTACAAAAGTTGCCTGTGGATGCAATTCAACCTCACCTTGTTTATAGCTAGTCATGTTAAGTAGAAATGAACAAATGAATGAAGGCAAATATACGAGTCCCAGAATAATGTTGCCAAATCCAATGTGGGTCGGTCACTGGGACCAGAGTGAAATGAAATGAATAAATCCGAGGTAACTATTGGTTCGCCTTCTTCCTTGTACTACTCTACATAAAGAGAAATAATTAATCTGCCTTCATCATCTCCAATGACTGCAATACTGTAGCCACAAAATCTCACTTTCCCCCCTGGTTTCTGGCAAGGAGAGAAGGGCGCACATAAGCGGAGAAACAGAACAGATTGAAAGGAAACAGCATTCGGCAAATACTTCCTTTTAAGGAGCCAGCACGAATTGGGGAAGCGATAGAAAGGATCGTGAGTGTTCGCAAAAAGTTGGGTGCTTACGGTTTTTCTAATGAAAAAACAAGCATGCAATTCAATATGCAAATATTTAATAGTCAAATATCCCCAAACTCACCACCTTTCATTCATAGACAGCTCGTTTCAAAACCAGCGGCATTCGAGCAATCAAGTTTACAACTAGCGCATGCCGGTTCTTTTATGTATATTTTTTTTCTCCCTACGATATAAAAGTTCCACTGAATGCTGGGAGTTGTAGTCGACACCTCTGGAAGGTCACATGTCTAATTACGAAGAAAAAAAACAGAATGGACTCCCTTTCCCAGAGGGCCTTTCGCTGACTAAAAAAAATAGGGCGTGGTTAGGCGTGGTTTTACAAGTTGATGGATAAATTCTCCTAGTGATGACAGTCTGAAGTTTCTCCACAAGGGATAGGAGGATACAAATAGCGGGAGATCCAGAGTTACATTTCAAGGTTCCCACAGGCTAGCCTTTCAATTTAAGAAAGACTGTGCAGTCATCTTTCTTAACCCTGTCAAAGGCATTTTTATTTTCACTGGCAGAGATAGATTATAATTTTCTTCTAGCTCTCTAATTTCATGAGCAATAAAATGTCACTGTTAAATACAGCCCATCCGAGGCATCTGAAAATATAGCTTGGAAACGCCTCGCTGTGAAAATATCAAAGGGGATAAATAAAACAGATCTATTTATTAAAGATTCATCCTTGCTTTTATTTAAAACTTTCTACTTTAGAATTCAAGAACCATCTGCTTCCATGGATTTCAAGGGACGGAATACATTTTTGCAGAAACAATACTGAAGTGGTTCTTGTTCCCTTTTTTTACCTATCACTAGTATTAAAATTTCATGTCCAAAATGTTTTTGCTTACTGTGGGCATAATCGATTGGTGCGATATACTTGTTATGATTATGGCGTGGCAGGGGTCAAATCCAATAGGTTCTGACAGGTTCTGGAGAACCGGTAATGGAAATTTTGAGCAGTTCGGAGAACTGGTAGCGGAAATTTTGAGTAGTTTGGAGAACCGGCAAATACCACCTCTGGCTGGCCCCAGAGTGGGGTGAGAATGGAGATTTTGCAATATTCTTCCCCCAGGAGTGGGAAGGGAATGGGGATTTTGCAGTATCCTTCCCCTGCCACGCCCACCAAGCCACACCATGCCTAGTAAAAAAATTTGGATTTCACCACTGTGGCATGGGCGTATAAATTCATAGAGGCCAAAAGGACAAGACAGCTAAAAGAAATGGACATTTCATTGGTGTGCAAAACTTCCTGGCAGGCAAAATTATTTTGGCAGGCAAAAAGGGAATCAGAGCCTTCCAATTTTCTTTAACAGAATAGCTTTAGAGAAAAATGCCTCTGGGCATTAATAGAATGCCTTTCTCTTTGGAATTGGAACAGCTTCATAATCTTAAACAGGAAATAATGAAAATACTTTTCTGGTAGCGGGACGGACTTGGTGATGGCATTTAATCTGTTTACTAAAGGTTGTACTTAACTCTCACCATGTTTATATTTCCAATTGGTTAGATTTATATTAATCTTGTCCTCCAGGAGCTCAAAGCCTTCATTTTATTTCCTTTGCATATCTGGGTGGTAGGTTGTGAAAGTTAGTCAGTGTGTTACTGTGGATTATAGGGCAATTTTATTTCTTGTAAATTCCAGATACGGATTTTTTTTTTAATTCTGCTGCCATCCAGTCACAACTCCAACAGAGTTGAAAGGGAATGTAGTAATTATTTATCTTGCAGTTCTAGACTCACTGGACTCACCAGGAAGTGCTTTGAAATAAATACAAACTGTATTTTTTGGAGTTTAAGATGCACCTTTTTCCCTCAAAAAAGAGGGTGAAAATATGGGTGCGTTTTATACTCTGAATGTAGCCCTGCCCAGTTTCTCAAACAGAGGTTTCAGAGGCTGAGAAAAGCATCAGAAAAAAAGCTTCAGAAAAGAAGCCCCCAAACAGAGCTTCAGAGGCTTTTTTTCTGAAGCTCTGTTTCAGAGGCTTTCAGAGGCAGGGAAAAAAAAAGCAAGGCACAGAGCTCCTAACCAAGGAAACTGTTGCTAAAATTTACCTCTGGGATGTCAGATATTGCCTGCATATGATGCACCAGAGACTAGAAGGGGTTAAGTCTTTACAGACATCACATGTGACTATATCAGCCAATGAACTCTCTTATTGGACTCTTACCTAGAAACCACTTGGATATCTTCCCTTTTTTTCTCTCTCTCTCTCATCTATTTCTCAGTGGGACAACACTGAACTTCTCTCTCCTCTCAACATTTGAGTCATACAGTTAGGGTAAAAATGTAACAGGATACCCTGTCCATTATCGTATATATATATATATTTGTAAATAATAAAAACAACCTTTTGAACTTGAAGCTGTATTGACCAAATAACTTCCTCATAGAACCAAATGAGCACGACCATCAATATATATCTGATATGGGAACAGCTGATTGGGGGTATTCGGAAAAATACAGTATAAGATTGTGAACATTAGAATGGAGAATTAGAAGTGGGGTCAAAGTTTTTTTCAGTAACTTGGTAGCATGATAGGGATCAGCAGTGGGGAAAAAAGATGAAGCACTAAACAGGGATGTCAAACTGGCAGCCCGCGGGCTGCATGCATCACACACAGGCCACGTTCACCCCAGCTCCAAGAAGGGAAAAAAAGTCACAAAACATCACATGACAGCAACGTGATGCCATGAATTTGACACCCGTGCTGTAACATGTTACTAAAATTAAGGAAAATAAAAAATGCAAGCTGCAAACCAAGAGTTTACAAGTGGATGAGATTTCAGAATCTGGGGCAGAATAGGAAATAAGGTCTCTTATGCCAGTTGGGAATCACCCACACATCCTATTGACATTGGATGAGAATTCTTTCACAGCCTGTAGTGACCGTTCGAAGTTACATCACTGGAAAAAGTGACTTATGACCGTTTTTCACACTTACAACCATTACAGCATCTTCAGGATCATGTGATCAAAATGCAGATGCTTGGCAACTGACTCACATTTATGACAGCTGCAGTCTCCTGGGATCACCTTTTGCAACCTTCTGACAAGCAAAGTCAATGGGGAAGCCAGATTCACTTAACAACCGTGTTACTAATTTAACAAGCACAGTGATTCACTTAACAACTGTGGCAAGAGAGGTCGTAAAATCAGGCAAAACTCACTTAACAAATGTCTCACTTAGCAGCAGAAATTTTGGGCTCGACTGTGGTCGTAAACTGAGGGCTACCTATACACATAAAAATATCTAGACACAGAGGCATTGTCAAGTTTCCGAAAGATGCCTGAAGTTGCTCATGGCAACTTGAAAGCTTTGCAAGTTGACAGGCATATAAATTACTATTACTATTTAATTAATATACTAAGTACTATTACTGTGGATGTTTTACTTGTAGTCTAGTCATTACTATAGAAGTTTAAATTGCTGTTTGCAGGTTGTTTTTAATTGTGGATTTTTGTAAGCTCTCACGATTCTGTATGAGTAGGTAGCATGTAAATCTAACCAACAAAGAGCTCTTTCTTGTGGCCTTTGGGAAACTAAACAAATCTTTGTTTAGTTGGCTCTCAACTATGGAGGCGACAATATACCCAAACGTTTTGGATCATGGTAAAATATAAAGAAATATTAGACGAGGCAGGGAACCTCAAAACAATAGAACAGTTAAAAGAACAAGGCACTCATATAGAATGGTGGACATATGCACAGATAAATCAAGATACAAAAAAGATAAAGAACAATATGGTATAGAAATGGGCAGCAAAGATTTTGATAAGATTTGGATGAGTACGGACAATAAATTATTAGCTAAATTGTACAACTATTTGGTAGAATATGACCTGATGGAAGAAGTGGTTAAAGACCCAATGTTAGCATGGGCCAAAAATATTGGGAAAAATATAAATTTGGAAGAATGGGACCAAATATGGAATAACAATATAAGACTTACTAAGGCAACTACCTACAAGGAGAACCAATACAAGATGATCTATAGGTGGCACCTAGCACCAGCTAGGATTGCCAAGATTGATCCCAACTTAAGTCCAAAGTGCTGGAAGTGCGGACACCAGCAAGGTACTTTTTACCATTGCTGGTGGACCTGCTCTCAAGCAAAAAAATATTGGAAGATGATTGGCAATTGGCTCTCAGAAATAATAGGTGAAACCTTTGAATTAGATCCTAAAATATTCCTCCTGGGAATTCTCAAAACGGAAATGGCAAAAAAGAAGAAATATTTGGCAGTGCATATAACAACAGCAGCAAGAATCGCCTTCGCTCAACAATGGAAAGAGAAAAAAATACCAACTAAGGAACAAGTAATCGGCAAAATAATGGAATGTGCTGAGATGAATAAATTAACGCTAGAAATTAATGACAGAGAAGATTCTGACTATTATAGCGTGTGGGACAAGTGGTACGGGTGGTTAGAGAAGAGGAAGATGAAATAAAAAATGAAAGAGACTAGAGTGAGTACAAGAAATAGTTAAATGAAATAGAAAGAGAAGATGTACTGTAGATGGTAGAAAATATAACAAGGTAAGGAAAAGTTACATAGGTAAGCAAAAGATATGACTTATGTATTTATTAATTTACCTTTAAAGACCCATTATATATATATATATATATATACACATTAAGATTGATATAAGAACACATTCTTATACCATGTAACCGTGTAGCAAAGATTATCTATATGTACAAACATTTGTATTTTTATTTATTTCCTTTTTCTACACCATGTAACCGGATGGACAAAAATTGTATTATTATAATTTCTTAATAATAAAACATTTAAAACCGGGGAAAAAAAAAAAAAGCTCTCACGATTCTGTATGAGTAGGTAGCATGTAAATCTAACCAACAAAGAGCTCTTTCTTGTGGCCTTTGGGAAACTAAATTCCAGACAACATTCACAAATCCAAGAGACACACCAAGAGACACACCAGTTGCTAGGAACAAAATTACCTTCTTCCCAGTAATGGAACATTTCAGTATAAGGGCTTAGGATATATCATACCTGCCATAGGAACAATTTCTCAGAAGAAGAAAATATCTGAGTCCCATGAATTTAATGCATGTGAAGATGCATAATAAATGGCTGTCTTGTGCATTATAAATTGTCTGGAAAGACTAGTGATTAATCAATGCTTCATTAGGTTTTTTTTTTTTTTTTAAAGAATGTTGCATGAGTATAGATCACTGATATGTTTCTGCTGCTCTGAGGTTTGGCTTAATTTGTTGTTGCTGCTTTTAGAAAAGAAAAAAGAAAAAAGAAAGGGAACCGCCAAAATGAGCCTTGAGACCTTTAAACTGAAATATCATTACACCCTGTCTTCATTGGCAAACAGAAACAGGGCAAACCTGCTCTAGAGTTGATGACACACCTTTAAGTTTCAGACAAGGCTTTAATAGATTTGGCATTCAGGTGGAAATGCTTATGGAGCCTTTGGTATTTATTACTTCTCCATCACAGAGTGGAATGAACAAGAAAAACAGCTCAAGTATGCAAGGTGGACACAGCAGGTTACTGTATTTTCTTATTTTTACAGGTTGTTTTACAAATAGTCCTCGAGTTATGACCATAATGGAGGATTACAATCATAAGTGATGACTTATGTGTCATAAGTCATAAGTGTCATAAGTGATGACAATCATAAGTTCTAAAGTGAGTTATCACATGACTGATCTAATTTTACAGCCTTTTTTGTGGCAGTTTTTAAGTGAATCAGTCTTTAAGCAGGGTTTGCTATGGAGTGTTTTTGCCGAAAACTATAAACAAACAAACAAACAAATAAATCTCCAGTTTTCAGCAAAAACTTCATAAATTACGATCATGTTACCATAGGGCACTGCAAACATCTGTAAATACAGGCCAGTTGCTAAGCACCTGAAATGTGGTCACATGACCGGGGCTTTCGGAACTTCAGTGTTTACCTTTGAGGGTGTGTCATAATTTGAATGGTCTCTAAGCGACTAGACATAAATCAAAGACTACCTATATTACATCAACATGGAACTGTCCTCGCACAGAACTATTTTAAAAACTGTAGTGTAGGAATTAGGGTGCCACTCTCAGTTTTCAAAATTGATCTGTAAACTAGACAGTCTGACTAATTTTTATCTTAATTACTCCAGGTATCATGATCTTTTCTTTTCTGTGAATTAAATAGTCATCCGATAGAACCCAATGAATCCCAATTCATTAAAAAGGCTCTTAGGAGGAATTGTGAAAGTTTGGGTTTGTGTATTACACATAAACTCCTTATTTCCAGTTTCCTTTAGCTCAATCCTGCAGATATTTATCTTTGCATCTCCAGGAAGGATGCAGAGACCAGGCTCTTCCCAGAAGCAATGAGATCGATGGGCTTAAGCTGTAAGGAGGTTTGTTTGATGCCTGGGTGGGAGGGTATTTTTGTTTTTAATATTTTATGGATTATTGTGAACTGCCTGGAGCCATGGTATGAGATAGGTGGCCATATAAATCCTGCAATAAATAAATACATAAATTTTTAAAAATATATTTCGTTCATTCCTCATCTTCCCTTCTATCCTCATTTATTATGGATTGTTGTGAATCACACTTTATGTTACAGTTAAAAAATCTTTAAATTTCAGTGTCAGTGTCAGTTTAAGTTAGATTGCAGAAAAGACTTGCTTAGAGCTACTGTATCGGAGCTCCATAACTCCAAATGTCCAATAGAAATAGTTGGAATTTTGTATCTTTTTGCTGCCATACATTGGTTAGTCCACATTTTGCAGCCTCTTTGTAGAGCTATTGTCTGCTTTGAAAAACTAGAAGACCAACATTTTCAAATTTATTTCCCTTGTTTAAGTTATCAGTTATAAGCAGTGGTGGGATTCAAGTAATTTAACAACCGGTTCTCTGCCCTAATGATTTTTTCGAACAACCAGTTTGCCAAATTGCTCAGAAAAATAACAACCGGTTCTCCCGAAGGGGTGCAAACTGGCTGAATCCCACCACTGGTTATAAGTAGACGTAGAAGTATCGTGTGTGATGAACTAGGGACATACATTTTCTTATATGAACAAGGCCCATGTAATTCTTACTGTATATGATGCTATTTTCTGCTGTCTCTAGGATTAGTGGCTGTTATTATTGTAATGCTTTATTACAATAAAGAATTACTTTTCTGTCATGCATTTTTGCAACAAAGAACATGCCATAGAGCAGGGGTGTCAAACTCAGAGCCCGTGGGCCGGATGCATCACATGCTGGATGTAATGCCCGCCCCCACCTGGTTTAGTGAAGGGGGAAAAAGTCCCGATACATCACATGACACCGCCGTGACGCCACAAGTTTGACACCCCTGCCACAGAGAGAAGCACAAATCTACCTGTTTCTCAAACTATAAGAAAAAAAATAAAGATATTTTTTATTAATTATTTTTTTATTAATCATATTTCTATGCCGCCCACTCTCTGAGGACTCTGGGCGGCTTACACCAAAGACAGTATACTAAATAGCATATTGCCTCCAACAATCTGGGTCCTCATTTTACCCACCTCGGAAGGATGGACGGCTGAGTCAACCTTGAGCCGGTGAGATTTGATCTGCTGAACTAGCAGTCGGCTGAAGTAGCTGCAGCACAGCACTCTAACCACTGCGCCATCTCGGCACCACCAACAGCTTTGCTGTTGATGATTTAATTCATGCAGTCTTCTTGGCAGAGTTATGGAAGTGAATTGTCATTACTTTCTTCTGGGATTCCCCCACCCCCTTTGCAATCTAGCCAACTGCTTTGGTATTCTCTGATGGTGGGATGGTCCTACTGAAGAATGCTAAACAGATCTGACCCAGCTTTTCTTCCAAAAATCATTCACTCAACTGAATGCTGCTTCTGGTTGGGGCCGCATAAGCTTAGTTGCATTGAACACATCCTCACTCTTCTTCTAGGGAAAAATCTGTGCCAATCCTGACTGTCCAGAATGGTACTTTGATGCACCTAATTGTCTTCAATAAGACCTGGAGAATAACTAGAGTAGATAGATAAAGGGAAGAAGTCTATGGAGATTCTCAGTCGTCCAGGTCACGGTTGTCCAAAAGGTGCTTTTTCAAGAGGCAACTGGACTTTCTGGTTTTTCTTTGAAGGTGTTTCATTCTGAAGAAGCTTCTTGGATGAGAACTGAAACATCTTCAAAGACAAACCAGAAAGTCCAGTTGCCTCTTGAAAAAGCACCTTTGGGATGATGGAGCCTGGTTTAGCTCAACAGACAGAAGCACTGTAATTTAACACCAGCTGTCTGCAATTAAAGTAAGATCGAATCTCGCCAAGGCTCAAGGTTGACTCAGCCTTCCAGCCTTTCTAAGGTAGGTAAATTGAGGACCCAGTTTGTGGGGGCAATAAGCTGACTTTGTATAAATATACAAAAGGATGAAGGCTATTGCTTAGCGCATTGTAAGCCGCCCTGAGTCTCCGGAGAAGGACGGCATATAAATCAAATCAAATAAATAAAATAAAGGGAAGTATATTTATAAACATACCTTTTATCCAGATTTATGGTAGTTTCCAAGAAGATGGAATGATTTCAGGAAAGCTTGAGACTCATTATTTTATTATTTTAGATCTTAAACAATATATTGTGTATCTGGTCTATCAAACATTCCAGAAAGTCACACAGCTGTTTTAAGGAGCTGTGGGCAGTTGCTATGTTTGTAGTCTTGTGCCCTCTGAAGAACCTTTCTACAATCAATTAAAAAAATGTTACATAACCCTACTGTGTTCTACTCCAATATTGTCTACATTTAACAAGACCGTCAAATCATCCCCTTCAAAGGACATCCTTCAATGTGTTCTTTTTAATTCTAGGATTATTTGTGGAGTTGTCTTGTCTACCATACACTATTGTTAAAGGGAATGAATTGCATCTAGCTTTTCTGAAAACACTTTTTTTCCTCTTACATTTTGACTTTTGCCTGACAAGAATTAAAGGACATACTTTATGCAAATACTGTTATATTTAGAAGTTAACAATTACATCTGGGAAAGGGTTGTAAATCATATTCTATTGAACAGTGCATGAAAAAAGAATATTGGAGTGATTTATACAACAAGTCTGAAGAATAAAGAACCTCTGCTTATTGATTTGAGCTTTGATTGATTGAAGATATGATATAGTTGAGTATGTATATGATTGTTCAAGGTTCAGTGAATGTGACATCAAACGATCTCTTGCATACTTCTTCCTAAATAAAGTAGAAGAGGGCTCTCCAACCTTGGCCACTTTAAGACTTGTGGACTTCAACTCCCAGAATTCCTCAGCCAGCTTTGCTTGTGGACTTCAACTCCCAGAAATTCTGGGAGTTGAAGTCCACAAGTCTTAAAGTTGCCAAGGTTGGAGACCCCTGAAGTAGAATACCATAGAAATGTACCATACATTACATGGCCTTGTCTCTTGAATATAACAAGATGAACAGATACCATTCAGAAAACTAGGCTGATTAAACTAATATTAATCTATGCAGTGTCCAAATTAAAGAAACATTTCAAGAGGATAGTTCCCCAGGAACTTGTTTATTCACATTTAGGAGAAAAACAGCTGTAAAGAGTTTATGGTAGATAATAGAATTTGCAATCACACGTTGTGATAATGGTGACTGGTTTACGTTGTCTTAGAAGGGCATTGGGAAAATCATGCTGGTTGGCTATAATCTACCTGCAGGAGCAGAAGCTATTACCAGTTTCTGCAGAAGAGCAGCAAAAGAGGAGAGATATTTCCTTCATGTGGTCTGAGATCCAGGCCTCTCAAATGAATAGTTTTCCCTTAAAAATAGTAGACCTGATTTTGTCTGGCCTTCTCTAGATTGGTCTCTCTCTCTCTCTCTCTCTCTCTCTCTCTCTCTCTCTCTCTCTCTCTCTCTCTCTCTCTCTCTCTCTCTCTCTCTCTCTCTCTCTCTCTTTCTTTCTTTCCCACACCAGAAATAGCTCCAGAGAGAAGAGAGGCAGGCCTTGCTTTGACAACAATCTAGGTGTTGTGAAGTGGGATTATTAAAACTATCTCCTTGCTGCTAATAACCAGGTCTCTTATTTTGAAGGCTTCGTTGGCTTCTTCCAACTCTATGATTCTAAAAATGTAAAGTCTGAATTCAAATGGTAACAATAAGCATATGATAGATGGAGATACTGTAAATAGATATGTAGATAGATCATAGAATTATAGAGCTGGAACGGACCTTGGAGGTCTCCTAGTCCGAACCCTTGCCCCAGGCAAGAGACTTTATACCCATGTTGGCGAACCTATGGAACGCGTGCTGGAAACGGTATGCAGAACCATCCCGCGAGGGATGTGCGGCCTCACTGGCTCCTTGTCCGTGTTCCTGTGCAAACATATGCCTGCAGGTCAGCTGGCCTTCGCGCACGCGGGATCACCGAAACCCGGAAGAGCAGTGTTCTGTCGTGCATGCGTGAACCGGCACCTGAACTTCCAGGTTTATGTTGCGTGCATGTGCGATGGCCAGCTTTTCGTCGAGTGCGCGTCCGTGCCAGAAACTAGAAGTTCAGGTGCCGGTTCACGCATGTGTGATAGAACGCTGCTATTCTGGGTTTCAGCGCTCCCATGCGTGCAATGGCCAATGAGGCCGTGTGATCCAGGCAGATGGTTTCGCGTGCCATTTCCGGCCCACAGGCTGGCACACGGTGATGTAAAAGGTTAGCCATCGCTGCTTTATACTATACCATCTTGGACAAATGATTGTCCAATCTTTTCTTGAAGACTTCAGTGATGGAGCATGCACAACTCCAGGAGGCAAGCTGTTCCATTGACCAATTGCTCTCAATGTCAGGAAACTTCTCCTTAGAAATATAGATTATAGATTAAATATAGATTATAGAGAGAGATAGAGTCAGACATGAATTAAAATGAAATCCAGCATCAGATTAAGTGTGGCTGCTTATGGAGGGAAGGCTAAAGAATGAATGTACATTTTAAAATTTTTCTTAAAATTGGCAAAATGGAAGCTAACAAAACTGATTGGAGGAGGGAAGTCAGGAGGAGGGGGCTGGCAGTGCCACCCACCCACCAAAAGACCCTGCAGAAAGCTGATTCCAAGTGAGCATCTTTCATGGCCCCCAAAGAGCCTTTGAGGTGGCAAAATTTTTGCAGGAACAGGCTGCCACCACCATTGCTATCAAGTGCAACTGGGGACAAGCTTATAAGAACTTAGAATCATTCAGCATGATATACTTAAACCCTGCTGGGCAAAAGTAGGCATTTTTCTAATTTTCCTAATTTAATTACATGTTAAGAATACACTGAAAAAGCACTCTGAAATCTCATAATTACTTTGTTTACAATTAGGGAGACAGATGTATAACCAAATACTATCTGGCAGCAGTGTTGCCTGTACAGATGGTATTTTCCTGTGGAAACAGAGTGATGGATGAAAGCAGAGTATGGATTATTTTGTGTACGTACATTTTATTAGAAGTTTGAAATGGCTAAAAACCTATACAAACTAATACGGAATGAAGAAAACAAAAGGAAAAGAGAGCAAAAAGAAAAAAGAGAAAACTGCAGAAAGAAGATTAAAAAGTAATAAAGGAAGAAACTTCCGTTTTCCTTTGTGGCAAATATAAGCCTAATTATTTTATTATTTTATTTTATTTTTTTTATTTGGAAAATTTATATTGCTGCCTACTCGCTCATGGCGACTTAAGACGGCTTTCAGGAAATTAATACACAATATAAAAGAAATAAAAATAATAAAAAATAAAAATAATAACCCCCCTCCCTGGCGACAACACACACTCATACCAGCCATTTAATGGGCTCTATCCCAGTCTGGGTTCTCCAAGCTCGCTGGCAAAACTACATCTTCTGGGCCTTCCAAAAGAGTGTCAGAGTGGGGGACAGTCTAATTTCCAGAGGGATGATGTTCCAGAGAGAGGGAGCCACCACAAAGAAGGCCCCTCTTCTAGGTCCCTTAGGGATGTATCCCCTTAGGGGACAGGAGCTGCAATATTGCAAGATTCCTTGCCTTTCCACTCTAGTGGGTTGGATGGATATCCTGACCCACTAGAGTCAGTCTCTCAGATAACCTGGTTCCAACTATGAAGGGGTTTAAAGGTGACAACCAATATCTTGAATTGCACCCAGAAGCAAATTGGCATGCAATGCAGCTCCCACAAGAGAGGTGACACATGTGCACACCGAAGTCTGCACAAAACCATGTGGGCTGCTGCATTCTGCCCCAGCTAGAGCTTCTGGATGCTTTTTAAGGGCAGCCCCATGAAGAGCGTGTTGCAATAATCAAGACAGGGCATGAGTGACTGTGAGTAGGGATTGTTGGTCCAGGAAAGGACATAACTGGTGCACAACCTGCAGTTGTGCAAAGGTCCTTCTGGCCTTGACTGCCACCTGCTCTTTAAGCAGGAGTCATGAGTCCTGGAGAACCCACAGATTACACACTGGGTCTGTTTGGGGAAGTGCCACCCCATCCAAGACCAAAGGCGGCAATTCTTCATGGACCAAAGACCCTCAAACCCAGAGCCCAGATCTTGCCAGGGTTCAGTTTCAACTTGTTGCTCCCCATCCAGCCCCTAACTGCTTCCAAGCACTGCCAGAGGCAGGTCACAGTGAAAGGCAGGTCACAGCAAAACGACACATGATGGGCTGAGATATATAGCTGAGCATCTTCAGCATATTGATGATATATCTCGGTCTGTGGTGATGGATGATCTCACCCTAGAGCTTCATGTAGATGGTGAATAGGAGCGGAGAGAATACTGACCCTGCACACACATGCACACACACACACACACACACACACACACAGAGCATACCTGACAGATGATCTGGAATTAAATATATTATATAAAACATTCTGAGCAATGATATTTGAATAGGACTAAATTGAATAATAGATGCAGAACTTACAAAAAACCATCTAAATTACTGAAAACAACTTCTCTGTGAAACAAAGATCAAATGATAAAATTAAAAGAAAAAGAGGAAAAAGAAAGAGAGAAAGGGCAGAAGAAAAAAATTAAAAGATCATAAAAGAAAAAGATGAATAAACAGAATACTACTAACAGTTTGATAATACAAATTGCAGAATAATGCAGAATGCAAACTAACAGTTTGATAAAATTTGCTATCGCTTGGGAGTGTCCACACTTGTTTTCCTTTCCTATAAGATACCGTACATAGATCAACAAATCAGGTGGGGCTAACCAAGACATTCCAATCCAGTTTTCTTAGTTGAGAAAAGAAGAATTTCCGGTTTAGTTTCTGCTTTACCCACCCACACCTATGCACCTTCATCCCACTGGAGATTATATTCAACATGTTTAGCTGGAGGTTGCAGATTTAGCAATGATGTGCTCCCTTCAAGCAGGGGAATGGCTGAAAATGAGGAAGAAAGTTTCTGCTGAGGGACAATGAAGAGAAATTAAAAGAAATAAAGTACCGGTAAGTGGTCTTGTTTTCATTTCAGTTTAATCCAGTACAAATGCTTGCTTTTGAAGCTGCAAGCTTAACTTTGTTGATGATTATTGAAACTAGGTATTACCATGTATAATATTTAAGGAAATATACACTGTTAATGAGTCTTTAAAGGCAAAACCCCCTCCCCAAAGAAATGGCTTCTAATATCATCATTATCATAATAATTTCTGTGAATATCCATTTCAGTGATATCCTCTCTGCCTGTGGAACATTCATACATATAACCTCCTGCAGGTTAATTCAGATTTGAAACAGCACTAGCTCTACTTGGAAAGGAAGTGTTGGACACTGACATAACCAATCTTCCATAAGAAAGGAATGAATATGAAAATAATTTCCATGTATTTTGAAACTCAACTTTATTGGTATATTTTTACTGCAGGCCCCCCCATAGGGTGTGTTTAGAAATATGGTAGCTATCTTTCTGCAGTGAATAGCTTCTGCTTACTTTGAATTTTGTTTAGTGTAACAAGTCCCATGGCTTGTATATAGTTATTATAATAATCTCTAGTAGTTCCTTTTATAGTTGGAAAGTAGACTTTGTGATTAATCTAACCGATATATAACTAAAATCCGAGGGCACTTAATCACATACGAATTTCTCAAGACTCCTACATATTCAGGCATTCAAAACCAATTAGATTTCAGAATATTCAGCCAGGAATCTCAAACCATTATGCAGGAAATGCTGGCAATTAAAGCTATTGTTATACTTTAATCAGCATTTAGTTATTCAGTTCAGTAGTTGGATTCATTTGATGTGTAACATCCATTTGATGCTCACAGTTCACAGTTTGTGCTCTACAACAATCTGAACTGTCGCTTTTATACATAGCCAAGAATGCAATTATAATTTCATTGTTTGATTGCACCACTGCAGGAACAGCATTTTGATTATCTCATGCAACATAATTTCTGTGTTTCCAAAAGCACAGCTTGTCTTGGGACTCACCAGACAAAAGAGAACTGATTTTACTGTGCCCTGGTTTAGATGATAATACAAGCTGTGTGTTGGATCTTTTGGCTGTATCCTATGTCTTTTGAAGGAACTGATATATTTTTAGCAGTAGCTCATTTAGATTAAGTGATAGCTATTGAGCCCAGAATATACAGCATCAGAAATCAAAAAGAATAAATGCAGGAGGTTAACACGTGTATTATTCATTTTTGTATAAAATATCAAATGCATACCTGACAGGAGATCTGGAATTAAATATATAAAACATCCTATAACCCTCTAACTCATGGGTGTCACACTTGCGGCATCATGTTGCCATCACATGCCATTTTGTGACTTTTTCCCCTTCATGGAGATGGGGTGGGTGAGGCATGCATGTGACATATCCGGCCCATAGGTTGTCAGTTTGACATACCTGCAGTCTAACTGCTGTATTATTGCTCAGGGGGGCATGCTGTAGTTTCTAATAAGCCTAGGAATAGTCTAGATTTTTCTCTTAAACCCCACTGCAAACTACTGCTGTTTGTATTGATTTGTAATATAGAATAACTTAATTATTAAAACTATTTATTTATTACTATTTTTATTTTTAATTTATTTTATTTATTTATTTATTTATTTTTGAGGGGAAGGAATTATTGTGATTGTGGTTTTAAGCCTCCATAAAACCCCAATAAATACAACCTAGAGTGAACTGCCTAATATTCAAGCATTTGTCAAATCTACTGACATTTTTGGGGTGGGGGGTGGCTTTAGAAACCAGGAGAGGAAGGCGGAAGCACTTTGAGGAAAATTCTCCCTGGAATATCAAGGGAGCAAATTACCTCCACAAAACTCGATGGCGCCGACATTTCATATTTATTATGAAATTTATTTGCCATCCATCTTGTGTCCAACAACTCTGGGTGGCTTAGAACATAAAAACATTAAAAAAACATTAAAATCCTCAATTATAATATAACAAAGCAGATAAAAATCATGAATGCAACATGGCAAAGGAGGGAGCCAGATACATCTGGCAGGGAGGTGGGATTAGGTTTTAGTTTCCTGTATGAAGCTGCCACCATTGGAGAGAGCCAGGTCTTAAGGCTCTTATAAAATGTCAGGAGGGTGGGAGCCAATCTCACCTCAGAGGGTAGGATGTTCCAGAGGACAGGAGCCACAGCAGAGAAGGCTTTTCTCCTGGTTCCCTGCCTCCAACAAACAAACAAACAAACCTCCCAGAAGCAAATATTTAAAGACTGCAGGGTAGGAAGAATGGAATTCCTTCTTAAATGTGCTTGGCATACTGTATATTGCATAGGGCAGTGATGGCTAACCTTTTTGCCATCGTGTGCCAAAAGAGGGGGGAGCGCGGGGGGGGTGTCATGAATGTATGTGCCCACATACTTCAACGCCTCCCTGTGCCCGCCCCCCGGCACCCCTAATCACTTTTAGCACACAATGGCATGATTGTTCGCCCTCCCCAGGCTCCAGAGTTTTTCTTGGAGCCTGGGGAGGGCAAAAACGGCCTTCCCCACCTCCCTGGAGGTCCTCTGGAGGCTGACTTCCAGTGGGCTCGGAAGGCCCAAAAATCAGCTGGCGCGCTGGAGCTGAGCTAGGGCAATGCTTGCGTGCCCACAGATATGGCTCCGTGTGCCACCTGTGGCACACATGCCATAGGTTCGCCATCACGGGCATAAGGTTTAGGGCTGGCTTTCTGGATTTATAATTTCCTTAACTGCATTTTTATTTTCATCTTGTTTTATTTAAATTGTATGCCATCTAGAGTCATTTTGGACTTGGCCAGTGCAGAAATTAAATGGAAGGAGGGAAGGAGGGAGGGAAGAAAATAAATAAATAAAGAGAAGGGGAGAGAAAGAAAGAAAGAAAGAAAGAAAGAAGGAAGGAAGGAAGGAAGGAAGGAAGGAAGGAAGGAAGGAAAGAAAGAAAGAAAGAAAGGAAAGAAAGAAAGGAAGGAAGGAAGGAATGAAGGAAAGAAAGAAAGAAAGAAAGAAAGAAAGAAAGAAAGAAAGAAAGAAAGAAAGAAAGAAAGAAAGAAAGAAAGAAAGCAGGATTGGTGGGAGCATCCCTCTATTTGTCTATACCCCTCTTCCTTATTGGTACAAGTTCTGCCACATTGTTTTTGTGTACATAAACTTTACACCAATAAGGTGTAATGCAAGAAAATACAAAAGGAAGGGAATCTAAAAACAAGAGCAGAGGGAATGTCCAAATGAGATTTAATGGTCTAGAAATGGAACTATTAAGAATAATTAAGAAAAGATCTAGACACAATGATCCCCAGTACCTGTTAAGAGTTAGGCAATTAATAGAAGTCCTGAGAAGTGTGAACAGGAAGAATATTAAAACAACGTATGCCTGTGGTTAAGTAAGGTCAATCCTAGCTGGGATCCATCTCAATCTCTTCAGTGGTGAAGGAAACAAAATCTTGTAATGCTGACATGTATTAGTATAGTCGCGGTGGCACAGTGGTTAGAATGCAGTACTGCAGGCTACTTTTGCTGACTGCCAGCTGCCTGCAATTTGGCAGTTTGAGTCTCACTGGCTCAAGGTTGACTCAGCCTTCCATCCTTCCGAGGTGGGTAAAATGAGGACCCAGCTTGTTGGGGGCAATACGCTGACTCTGTAAATCACTTAGAGAGGGCTATAAAAGCACTGTGAAGCGGTATATAAGTCTAAGTGCTAATGCTAAGTGCTATAACAATAGAAAAGAGGGACAGAAATTCAAGAAGTGTGAAGGAAGAAAATAGGAGATTCATTGTTTTTTTTTTAATAAAATAATTTTTATTGAATATAAATATTAAAAAAGACATACGTAACATATACACAACAAACATTTATACAACATATACACAAAAAGAGTATAATTTCTTCTTAAGCATTTTTTCAGAGTGACATTCTACAATTCTACTTATGATATATTCCTTCACCTCTCCTCTTCATTGTTTTTTTTAAACCCCAAGATGGTTATGAATAAAAAAGGTGAAATGAAAAGACACTTTCCTTCCTAGAGCTACAATACTATCAAATTACAGAATGAATAGAGAAAATATAGAGGAATATATTTTAGAGAACCTCCATCCTCCCAGGGCTGATCATGCCATCAATAGGCATTGTACCACATCTGAGCACTTATAACAGGTCTTTGAATGTGTACTGGCCAAAGAAGAAAGTAAGCAGCTGGATCAGCATGGAGTGCAGGATTATCAGTAAACTGATTATGTTGAGTATTGAATGGCTGATTCAAATGAGCCAATCAATGAAAGAGACCCGGGAGTGGGACACTTAAGCAAGCGTCAGTGGCTGAAGCCGTGGACAGCTCCGGACTATAAAAGGAGCTGCCGTGGCTGGGATTACTCATTGCAGTTACGGAGTTTAAATAAAGTATTTGTTGCTAACGGAGTGTCCAGTCCTTCTTTGCGCCCTATACTTAATAGATTATACTTAATTTATATCTCTGTCCCACCTATCCTGATGAAGCAGTTCTGTCTCAGTGCCTTGAGGCATTGGCAGGCTTGACTTAACCCTGCCAAGACTGAATGGCAGTGGATCTGAAAGTGGAGACTTTCCATCCTTAACTCTGAGTTAAGGCATCCCATTGCCTTGCTTGGGCTCTGTCTGCAATTTGAGAATCTTCCTGAACTCACTACTCCTGCATGCGGGGTGGCAGTTGTAATCAGGGGGCTTTGCACAATTTTGTTTTGTGTGCCTCATGCCTTAGTCTAAGGGTCAGCAACCCGTGGCTCTGGAGCTGTGTGTGGCTCTTTTAGTCCTCTGCTGCGACTCCCTGTCTCCAATTGATAGGACTTTCAGTTAGGAAAGGTAGAGGAAAAAGGATGCCACGCTAGGAGGAGACGTTATGGTGGGGGGGAACCGGACTTCCAGTTGGCTCCAGAATTCAATGAGGGGCTTCAGGTTAGGACCTTTGTGGCTCTTTGTGTGTTTAAGGTTGCCGACCCCTGCCTTAGTCACTTGCTGTTTGAATTATTGCAATGTGCTGTATGTGGGACTGCCCCTGAACACTTCCAGGAAGCTATAATCAGTATATAATGTGGTGGTGCGGGTAGTTATGGTTGCTTTTCACTATGCCCATGTGACACCAATACCCTGCAAGCTGTATTGGCTCTCAGTTGGCTTCTGGGTGCAATTCAAGGTGCTGGTTACCATATGGCATAGGACCAGATTATTTTGGGAACTGCCCTATCCCCGATATATCTTCCCCCTTATTCACTCTGAAGAGCCTGTTCTGAGCACCTTCATTGGAATCATGTGGGATCCTCCAGGAGGTATACCTTCCAATGTCTTCCTTCCTTCTGACTTAATGAAATGCTCAATCCTGCTGGCTTTTAGGAAGATTGTCAAGACCTGGCTCTTTCCTCAGGCATTTGGGTCATGACATGTTACACTCCCAATTGGATAATAGTGTTGTTTCACTTTGGATTGGCATTTAATTGTCTTTTTCTTTTATTATTGCTTGTAGGTTGTGTACCATGGTTTTATGTTTTTTTCATTAGGCTTTATCTGATGCCTTACTGTTTGTACGTTGCCCAGAGAAATCTTGGTTGATTAGTTGGCCATGTTTTTCAACAAACAAAGATTCTCTGTGGGCAGTTTATAAAAAGACAATAAAATGTTAAAATCCCATTATTAATAAAGGCAAAATGCTAAAAACAAATCCAGTAAAACCTCATTAAAAACTAAAATATAAAAAATCTTGGGAGGTTTGTTTCATAGCACAGGAAAGAGCTAGTTAAGCAATGATGTCAATGGATGATTTAGGAATGCAGAACAATACTCTCTTATTGGGTGACCCTATAAGTTCAATGGCCCTATGTTGGCACAATGGTTTTATGTATCACTGCAAATACTTTAAACCACGGATGTCAAATTTACCATGTCACGTTGCCAATCTGACTGGCTAGTGCTAGTGCAGATACTGAGGTATAATTAAAATTCAGGTTATATGAACATCTATATGGTGATGTTGGAACATAATCAGCCTCTTGTAAATAATTATATTGTTCCTTTTTTCCAGCTCACCTTTCCTGGGCCATGGCTTCTAGAGCATCATCTGGCATCACTGTTGTTGCTCCCAGAGGCTCCAGTAACCTCACCACAAGTGCTGTGCTAACCACTGCCCAACCCAGCTTCATCGAAGGCCTTATCAACAAAATTCCATGTGAGTCAATTATTATTATTATTATTATTATTATTATTATTATTTATTAAATTTCTATACCGCCCTTCTCCAAATAGGACTCAGGGCGGTGCACAGCCAAGATAAAAACAAAGCATACAAAATTTAAGAACAATATTAAAATAATTAAATGTTTTGGCCGAAATTAAGATAACCCAATTTAAAATCAATTTAAAATTTAACTCAGGCCAGCCCAGCTTGTTGAAATAAATAGGTTTTCAGGGCCCGACGAAAAATCCGGAGGTCTGTTATTATACGTAACTCTGGGGGAAGGTTGTTCCAGAGGGTGGGCGCCGCCACAGAGAAGGCTCTCCCCCTGGGGGTCGCCAGCCGACATTGTCTGGCGGACGGCACCCTGAGGAGGCCCACTCTGTGCGAGCGTACTGGCCGGTGGGAGGCTATTGGTGGCAGAAGGCGGTCTCGTAAGTTCAAGGCATGATGGAATGAACAGTTCATTCAAGGATCTTATTATGTATAGCTCAGCTGAGAAGTTCCAGAAGGTCCAATTCATACTTAAATTGGATTTCTTTTTAACAAGTGATTGGAGGCTTATTATTTTTTCTTTCTTTCTTTCATCCATTCAGTCAATCATGTCTGGTTCTTGGAGACTGCTTGGACATGTCCCTACAGTTTTCTTGACAAAGTTTTTCAGAAGTGGTTTACCATTATGTCCTTCCTAGGTGTGAGAGAGAGAGTCTGGTCCAAAGTCGCTCAGCTGGCTTCATGCCCAAGGCAGGATGAGAATTCAGTCTCCCAGTTTCTAGTCTGATGCCTTAACCTCTATACCAAAAACATTTACTAAAAACATTTACTAAAAATACATTACTAAAAATACATTTACTAAAAAAAAAGATGACCATGAATGTAAGACTTCCAAGGAACAGTGTGTATGTGTGTAGAATTTGCCTAGCTTCTTTACCTTGTTGATTTAACAGCGATCACCAACACTTGAAATTACTCCTATAAATTTCCCTACCACAAGAACCCTGGCCAATAAGTGGTTGCAGAATGTGTGTGTGTCCTCATTAAAAACCACCTTCCAGAAAAATAAGGCCCCATTGTCAAATTGATAAAAATTACCTAAAATACACATACTCCATTTCTAAATTTAATCCATCCTCCCAAATCTGGACATACCAATTTTTCTCATGTATACAAACTGCTCAAACATGCAAGTACATGCCTGTATTCCTCCCCCCCTTTTTTTTTACCCAGCAGAAGCAGCCACAAACAGAGGGGATACATGGGGAAGGATAGTTTATAGGGAAAATGTAGCTGTAGTGAGATGTGAAAGAAGGGATGGAAAAATGGATGAAAATGAGACAAGAACTGAATAGGAAAAAAAAGGAGGTGAGAACTTTGTTTAGGTATTACAAACAATGGTAAAAAATAACCAATATTCCCCTCTAAAACAGCAATTAATTTATGCTTTGCAACTGAGATGTCTGCAGCCACTTGTACCTGTTGATCTTTCTAGCTTCTTTTAGATTAGAGAAAACACCCTCAATTTTGAATTTTAAGATGATTTTACAAATATAAAAGTAGAGCATAATTGGTGATGTAGACACTGCTAAACAACTCCAATAACCCCTGAAAGCTTTTATTTAAAGTCCACTGCTCCTACATCAGCTCTATATTTGATAATAAGTCCTGGAGATTAGTATAGAGAAGAAAAAGAGGAGATAAATTGGCCCATTCTGATACTCTTTTACATGGCCCTGAAGATCTGGTTTTGCCAATGGGACTGGGGAACCCAGTGTGAGATGGAGGCCATCAAGTGATTTATTGGATTGACTGATGGCTGTGGCCAGGGGCATGGGAGGTTATTGTTTTTTAATTGTTTTTTTTTTAATATTGGTTTTTTGTCTTTGTAAGCTGCCTGGAGTCACTAAGAGTGAGTTGGGCAACCATATAAATGTTCATAAATGAATGTATGAATGAATTAATGAATGGTTGTCTATGGCTTTACATTACATTAAGCCATTATAGAATGAGACGTAAAGTGTCAGATGTGGTTCATCAATGTAACACAACCCATGGTTAATGAAACTACAGCCTGATTTGATGTATGAAAGTAGGCAGACTCATTAATGACATTAAAAAAAACCCCATTATTTGTAAACCCACTTTCATCAGATCATTTTAGCAACAGAAGAGGAGTCTTCCTTGTATGTTCCTAACATTCTACATAGCTGTTTATTCTAGAACATTATTCTGTTCTTTTATTCAAGAGAAATTAGTTGTCCGTTTAATTCTCATGGCAATACATACATAATGCCTGGGAACCTTGCTGAGATTATAAAACGAGTCTTTAAAAATACTCCTGGACTGAACTCAAACTCTCCATTCTAAAACAATAGGATTGCTGGGAGAGCTTGCCAAACTCTCTCTCTCTCTCTCTCTCTCTCTCTAACACAATGAGTGAGAGTAAACATTTATCTCCTCCTTTTTTTGGTTCTAAAGGACAAAAATGTTTTATTAATGTGTATGAAAAGAAGAGCATTTAGTGTAGTCCCTGTCGTATGTGTTCATCATGACTCAAGGTGTCCAAGCCTAACTTCAGTATGTTCTTTGCTTCTGCAATCTTCCTCATTTATTCTTTTCTGTCCCATTTTTGCTTTCATGCCTCAGAGGTATTAAAATGCAGGCATTCATTGAGGATGACAATAAGATCTGCCATCTTACAGAGAAATTGGAAAACTATGGGAAAGAAAAAAAGTCACTCCTATCAAATAGATGTCATGCATCAATAAGCTATTATCACAAATGTGTTTGTGCATGTCCTTTTTAATCTTTTGCTAATTGACTTTGGCATGATAAGATGAAGGAACAAATTATATAACTTTTGGGAAGGTGGCATTAGATGAATAAACAAAAGTCTTCTTTAAAAAACAAACAAAGGAACTGACTCAATAATTTACTATACCCTTTTGGCATAGTGATTATAAAAATTAAAATATAATTTATGGTAATTCCTACTATTGATGTCCTTCCAGATGTGCTAGATTCTAATTCTGACATGGTGAACGATGTCAGTCAATAGGCATCTTAGCTGAGGGTAATGGAAATGGTAGTCTAATGTGGTCGGCTTCTGAATGCAGTTCTAGGTATTAGTTATGACCTTTAAAGTTCTTAATGTCATAGGTCCAGGCTATCTGATGAACCACCTCATCTCGCTAGGACAAGCCTGTCCTTCTTGTGCCAGCAGAGAGTGCCTACTTTAGATCCTATCAGTCAAAGAACTCTGGTTACTGAGATTCAGAAGAAGATCCGTCTCTGCTTCAGTGTCTGACCTTTGCAACATCTTACCCTCTAAACTAACATCTGCCCCCACCCTCCTATCCTTCCACAAAAGACCAGAGACCTGGCTCTGCAGGTTGGCCTGGGTACCAAATGGGGGAGTTCCACACTGGAGGTGGCTGCTAGATTGATGGCAGACTGTACGCCCCCCCCCCCTTTGCTCTCTGTTCTCCACCCATCCATCTTTTTGGTTATCATATTGATGTATTCTCGTGTTCCTTTTTCGTTGTTTCTTTTATTGTTCTATTATCTTACTTCTGTTTACACTCCTTTCATTTTCTTTTTTTTTAATTATTGTAAGCTGCCTTACATGGCAAGATAGGCACCAAATAAATTTAACAAATCAATAAATCTTTGGTGGATACTAGGATAGGCATTAATTGTTGTAAATGCTTAATTCTTTGACATAGCAGCCCCATCTATTTTGCAGATAATTATTATGATTTGCCTACATTTGGAAGTGATACTAGACCAGCGTCCCCCAACCTTTTGGACACCAGGGACCAACTCCATGGAGAAAGGGTTTTCTGCGGACCAGAGGAGGTGTGGCTTCGCATGCTGCCTTCATCCCACGGATGGGGCTTTGCTTGTTTGCACAGATTGGTTGCTGGCATGCTGTGGACCAGTACCGGTCCATGGACTAGGGGTTGGGGATGGCTGTACTAGAGCCTCCAAATCTTTGTAACTTTCCAGAAAGAGTTCCCTGATTTACATTACATGATTTCTTTCCTCTTTTTTGTCTCCTGCTGCGGAAACAGTACCCAGATGGGCTCTCATAGCAATTGCTGTAGCAGCAGGCTTAGTCCTGCTACTTTTCCTTATCTGTATCATCAAGTGCTGCTGCTGCAAGAAGAAGCGCAAGAAGAAGGAGAAACTCAACTTAACAAACATTAATGGTGCCTCCACAACAGCCAGCTTGGTAGGTAACCTTGACTTTTAGGATGGAATAGCATTTTGATTTTTAAGTTCAAATTTCAAGAGGACTATAACCCCTGGAGAACTTTCAATGAGTTCTCAGTTACAAAACTCCTTCTAGTCTTGAAGTACAAATGGTTTCTAGGCTTGAAATATAAATACACAGCAAAGTGGATAGGAAAACAAGATGGATACTATTCAACTGATCTCAGTAGGGGTTAAGCAAGAACTGGTAACCAGGCAGTGAAAAAAATCAAATTGGTGGCCATGAATGCATAATCAAGCTTATGGTACTTGTTAAGAAAGGGGCAGAGCTTCAATTGTGCACTTGTATGCCATCTTGACTTTTTGATAATCTGTGTAGCTGTCCCTGGTAGCTAAGTGATTGGGAACAGTTGATATGACACAGAAGCTCAGTTTTGGAGTATATTAATATCTTTGATAGATCACTTGTGAAATCATACACAGCTCTGATTTTTACTCCTTGGCTCCAAATACTTATTTCTTAGTACAGGTGATCCACAGTTAATGACCACTTGTTCAGTGACCATTCAAACTTGTGATGGCACTGAATGAGGGTACTTATGACTGGTCCTCAGGGTCTGGCTGACACAGAGGGCAAACTGGGTACTCAGCAACCAGCCCAGATTTCTGGCCAACACAGTGTCCCACAGTCATGTGATTACAATTTGCAATCTCTTCTTCTGCCTTCCCACAAGCAAAATCAATGGGGAACTGGCCGAAAATCAGAAGTTGTGGACACATGAGGTCCTCACAATCCATGAGGATTCACTTAACAATAATAACCAGGAATTGCCAGAACTGCTGTCCCTAAGTGGTATCACCAAACACACTTTACAATTGCATCACTTAGAGATGGAAATTTCAGTCCCAATTACTGTTGTTAAACAAAGACCACCTGTATTCAAAGTACAATTTTTTCATTGCTGTTGATAAGATTTGATAGATTTTGAGTTGGTTTTGTGTCTCCAAGAACTGAATATACTGTAATACAATAAACACCAGAGGATTGTTGTTATAGGGAAAAATAGAAGTGGGAGCGGGGGATCACTGACTTCCTGAATGTAAGATGGCATACAGTATATACGGTCAACCCAAAGTAAGTCATACTTCATAGACCATTTATTATATGAATTCCATTGAATGTTTGAATGAAAGGTGTTAATATTTTGATGTAGGTCCAACCTGATTTGGAAGACATTGAATGTGGACTGGAAGATGAGAAACGAGGACGGCTGCAATATTCCCTAGAATATGACTTCCGTGGCCAGGAGGTATATTTCACAAATCCCAGGGTGACAAATTTGCACTCCTTTTTTATTATTATAAAACAATATTAAATAGCAATACTTTTTCTTTCTGCATTTCACGTATTTGTTTTCATCTGTGTCACCCTTGTATGTTTTCCTTTACTCTACATTGATTCTTTCATCCAATGATGACCAATTTTAGAAAAGCTACCATCCTATTGGCAAATGCTGATAACCTGCATAGCTTCTGGGTTCTTCCTATTCATTACTACTCCAACAAATTTGAGGCAGTGACTAAGGCCTCAGTTGAACTATCCACCAGAACTTAAGGGAAAGTTGAAACATTCACTGAAACCAATATGGGTCCAGTATTTTGATTGGTTGTGATTGCTCAATAGGACTTTGTTCCCTATGACGTTTGGGCAACACTAGCAAACAATCAGAGAATGATCAGATCATGGCAAAGGACTGATGGTGAAGTCTTGTACTAAGATCCTGTCACAACTGTCTGGGACAAAACAATAGATCTAACATGTAGCCAAGTGTGTTTTGGACCTTCAGTGACTAAAGTCAATTCCATGACTTAAAGCCATCTAGGCAAATTAAAGTTTCTCAAACCCAGTGACAGAATCTAGAAGTTTATTAAAGGATGTTGTTGTGCAGTAGGGAGACCAATACAGCAGAACAATCCAACTGTTTCCTAGAATCAGATTTCATCCAGAGAGTCTAATGTCACAACTTTTAAGAACATTACTTTTCTATTCTGGTTTGCTTGCCTACTCCATTTCTAGCCCAGGTCTACAGATTTGCAAACTTAATACACATTGTCCATTTCAAGACTTTCATATTTTTGAATTGATTCTCTAAGTTGAAGGTTAGAGTGAAGCAAGCAGCAGATCTAAAGGCCATGGACAGTGGGGGTACCTCTGATCCCTATGTGATTGCTTTCCTGACATCTGACATAAGGAAGAAGTACGAAACAAAGGTTCATCGTAAGACACTCAATCCTGTTTTCAACGAGAGCTTCATTTTTCAGGTAGGATGCAAGGCCCTCTGTAAGTTCATTGACCTGTTTCAATTCAGTTTGGTATTGTTAAAATTTAGTTTATAAGTTTGCAAAGATATTCATTAACAAATTTTTCATTGTTATTTCATATTCTTGGTTAGCTTAATTGACTTTAGTATGATTTGTGATGTTGACTTTACAAACCCTGTCTTCCATTGAAATCACACCTTCTTTATTGTGGCACCTGATTTTGATAACCCCATTTCCTCTCCCCCCTGCACCTGAGATCCATACAGGTCCCAACCTGTTGGAGAACCAATGTTGGAGAATCAATCTTGAGCAAAATGGATACAATTTTTTGACTCCATTCTTACTTTACAGGATGATTGTCCCGTATCGCTCAGATTCACTGCTTCATCATTTGAGAAGGACATGAGATTTCATCCATTGGTAGAAGTGAAATTGCCATTCCCTTTTTTCCTCTTCTCTAGGTCTCCCAAGCAGAGCTGACTGAAGCTATACTGGTCATGCAAGTGTATGATTTCAACCGCTTTTCCAAGCATGACATAATTGGTGAGGTGAGCCTGCCTCTTGTGGATGTGGACTTACAGCATGTAATGGAACAATGGCTTGATCTCTCTCCAGCTGGCAAGATAGAGGTACGTATCTCAGATGTGAGGGTGACAATTTTGTCTAAATTAGGTGATCTGGCATCTTATTCATTCAGGACAAGGGAAGCAACTCCCAGCCCCATTTTTATGCAGTGGTGGGCTGCTGCCAGTTCAGACCAGTAGTTCTGACAATCAGCTGGCCCTGTCCATCCACACCCTATCCTGTCATATATTTCCTTCTTTCTGGCTCAGCTGATTCGCACAGCACAGCTGATTTCCACACCTCTGCTGTTCTACTTACCGGGGCTGCCTTAGAAGGTAATCAGCTGAGCTTCAAATTGCTGTATTTTGAACCCTGGATTAGGTGTGTGCTCACAGAACCAGACGTTAAAACGGTTGCAGCCCACCACTGTTTTTATGGGTCTAAAGCAGTGGTGGGTTTCTACTGGTTCACCCTTGTTTGGGCGAGCTGATAGTGACGGCAGTGGAAGGCTCACCCACCCGGACGTCACTACGGACGCTCTGTGCATGCACAGAAGGTTCTGTGCATGTGCAGAAGCACTGCACACGAGCAAAGCAAGTGCGCACACACGCACGCACCCAATTCCGAACCGGTAGCGAAGGTTAGTGGAACCCACTACTGGTCTAAAGCTTTCCAAGGTTGTATCATATGAACATGGAAACAAATGGTTTGCCTTCAGCAGTATTGGTTGTCACTTTAGATACAACAGCAGTAAACTGAGAGTGATAAGCTGAATAATTATTTCATTTCAAATATTCAAAGGAAAAATAAGAAGCAAATAATTTAGATGCTTTCCTTATTAATCATCTCAACCTCTCAGTGCCAGACCTCTTGTGGACCCCCAGGCTGAAACAAAAATCCCCAAATAACTCTGACCCCAATCACAAAATACCTGCTCAGCTTTGATGCAAATAATTTAGATGCTTTCCTTATTAGTCATCTCAACCTCTCAGTGCCAGACCTCTTGTGGACCCCCAGGCTGGAAAATAAAAATCCCCAAATAACTCTGATCCCAATCACAAAATACCTGCTCAGCTTTGATGCAGAGACTGGAATAAATCTCACAAAAGTTCACGTGACATCATTATGAAACTCTGGAGCTAAAGAAGGAAAACGCTGACTGGTTCTATTTAACTGAAGAGTTAGATCTTGGTGCTGATTCTCTTGACCAGTCAAAAGTGTTCTTTCAAGCTTAATTATGCAGATTGTATCACTTAATTGTATTATATTAATTATATAGGAGTTGTTTCCCAAGCTGAAGGTTTTGTAAATTCTTCTGCATGTGGGGCATATGTTGCCAAAGGAAGGAAGGAAAGATCTTTTTTGAGGCACTATAATAGGATGTGTGGAAATTGAGGGGATTGTGGCCCCCCCAGATGTTGCTGAACTGCAATGCTCCATTGTTGGGCAACCTGGCTGAGATTGCTGAAACTATAGAGTACACAACGTTTAGCTGTCTCCCCTCCTTACCTGTAAGGTAAAGTTAGCAGCGGGATCATTTACTCAGTGTTTGTTTTCAGATTTGGCAATCCCTGTGAAAAGAGATTAGACTAAATTACTTTGTTATTCTGCTGGTAAAAGACAACAATAAAAAGGGTTTTTTTTCCCAGGCAGGGAAAAATGGCTTTGTTGTTTGTTTTGTCCCTAATTTGTGAGCGTGTGAACCATTTTATTCTGTGTACTATTAGCTGCCTTGAGCACCATTGTTTGATAGAGAGGCAGGGAATCATTACAATAATAGATCTGTTTAGTTCCTGTGGTGTGCAAAATATTGTAACACCCTGTTCAGATTGTAAACTTTGATAAATCCCCAAAAGAGCAGATGCTATCACAACCCTTGCATAGTATAATGTTAAATGCACCATCTTTCTACAAATTTAAATGCATTCTTAACACTTTATGCACAGTTGATTATAGATTCACAATAAGAACATTGTGACTATTGGCAGGTGCAGAAATTAATTTGATTTGATGCTATAGTTTTTACAGTACAGTGGTTAATAAGGCCCCTGAAGGTGATTGAGTCATTAAGTCTACAATTACAGAGGTGAAGAAAATTCCATTGGATATATAAACATTCTGAACCTTCAAATCTCTCAGGCTGTGATATTTGTTTATTTTAATGGTCCTTGACTCTTCTAAAAGAGTTATCTGAGTATTCAAAAATGGAGATAATTGTGTCTTACAAAGTAGGGGAATGCTAGCAATTTTAGCTGTGAGAAACATTGTGAGAGGAAAGCTACATGGAACTGTGGAAGTCCAGACTAGATCTGAAAAACCAAGAAAAATATCTGCTGGTACTACTTGAAAAGTTCTCAGATTTGCAAAAGAATACCCTCTGTGAATCACCTACTGAAAAGTTTAGCAACAGATAATATAGCACCATTAATGCAACAAGACCAAGACTCCTACAAGGAAAAACAGAAAACATTTCCAAAAATCACAAATAGAAACACTTGTACTTTGCTATACAAAACATTTAGAAACTCTTATTTCTGTCAAAGAAGATATTACAAAGTGTTCAAACTTTGCACCTACTATATTCATTGTTTTCATATTTTGAAGCTCTAGAGAACTGCACAATAGATACCTTGTGTTGAAATTGATAAAAAGATGCTGTGTTTAATTTTGCACAGTTTTGAGGTCGTGTCACCTTCTGTTCACTTAGGAAGTTATCAGTGTGTACAACTCGACCAGGATGCTGAAATTTTTATATGAAACTGCATAGCCTAGGTCCACATTTCAGCTCATCATAGTTTATTAAACTACTTATGACTTTCTAGATTGAGACATGGCTCACAAACTGCACATTATGGTTTGGAGCCATGGTGGCGCTGTGGTTAGAATGCAGTATTGCAGGCTAACTCTGAATTTTATTGCCAGGAGTTCGATCCTGACTGGCTCAAGGTTGACTCAGCCTTCTATCCTTCTGAGGTTGATAAAATGAGGAAACCAGATTATTGGGGGCAATATGCTGACTTTGTAAACCACTTAGAGATGGCTGTAAAGCACTATGAAGTGATATATAAATCTAAGTGCTATTGCTATTGCTATGCTCTATGAGCTAAGCCAGAAAGAGTTGCTATTCTTATTATTATATTAAGCTAATGGGAATTGCATTCCAACTTCTGGAGGACATCATATTAGGAAGATACTGTAGATTTAATACTATTAAAATTCCTAAAAATAATTTGGAATATTCTGATAAAATTAGTTCTTAGTAGTAAGACATTCCATGCATGTTCAAACAACCACTTTTCTTTGCAAAAGACTCTTACTCAAAATCTGCTTTTTGAAGTAATCAAATTCTTCAAAGAGAGAAGAGGTTAGAGTAAGTTGATGTCATTAGGATGGTCAGTAATTATTATTTAATTATGTTAACTATATCTAATATTAATTTATTCATCGATGTTAGATTTTATTTTTATTATTTGCCAAATGTTCATCTTTGGTAATAAAGTAGGCTATAATTCCAATAACTAAATAAATAACAGGGCTACATAAACAATGTAATGGCAAGAAATTTACCCATTTTGTACCATTGGAGCAAAGCCAACTCATCACTTAATATCAGTCCACTTACGCAGTAAAGACTAAGAGGAGAGACATAAGCCATTTTTTTCAAAGTAAAGTTCTGCTTGCAATATGTACTTCTTGTTTTTGATCAATTATAAAACCAATTACAAAATTGCTGTGACTGGCAAGTGTACCGTACAGGTATCTAACTTACTGACTGCCTTGATCATCAACCATTTGAAATTGCGATAGCGTTGAAATAGCATTGAGGACCTGTCATAGACTACTGACTGGTCTTCAAACTTGCTGCTGTTGCAATGTCCCTGTGTTTGCACAGTTGTAATCTGGGCACTTTGCAACTGGGACATATTTATGACAGTTACGGTGCTCCAGGGCAGGGGTGAAATGTAATTTTGTTACTACCGTATCTGTGGGCGTGGCTTGGTGGTGGTGGTGTGATGTGACTGGGTGGGTATGGCCAACTTAAAAAAAAAAAAAAAACTTTTCAAAGCATTTTTTCTAATGCTTTGAAAAGCCTCTCTGCCAATCAGGGAAATCAGCTGGGATCGTCAGAGACTTTTCAAAGCATTTTTTTTACCACCTCTTCGGCCAAGAGGTTGCAGAAAAAAATGCTTTGAAAAGCCTCTGATGATCCCAGCTGAGCTGCACGATCATCAGAGGCTTTTTTTTTTAAAAAAAAAACTTTTAAAAGCATTTTTTCATCGGAAGAGGTTGTAGAAAAAATGATTTTAAAAGTAAAAAAAAAAAGCCTCTGATGATCTTGCGGCTCAGCTGGGCATAATGGTGGTGGTGGGGCCACAAGGATTTTTGCTACCGGTTCTCCAAACCACCTGCCACCATTGCTACCGGATTGGGCGATCCGGTCTGAGCCAGGAGCATTTCACCCCTGCTCCAGGGGTGGTATTCACTTACCTTCACTAACGGCTCGCAAATGTGAGTGCTTGTGTGCTTGGTTCGCTTGCACGTGCTGCCTACACGCATGCACAGGACCTTCTGTGCATGCACAGAGCATCAAAAGCAGGACGTGAATGTTATCTGGGCGGGTGGGTGGGGCCTCCTGCAGCCGCCGCTACTGGTTCTCCCGAATCAGATAGAACCGGATGAATACCATCACTTCGGTGCTTCACAGTCACATGAATGCCACTTGCAAGCTTAACAGCTGGGAAGCAAAATTTATGGGGAAGCCAGCAGGAAGTCACAAGTCTCAGTCACATGATATCATGCATTGCTTAGCGACAGAATTGCTAGTCCCAATTCAAGGTCAGTAAGTGAGAACTATGTGTATTTTTTGTGTCTCAGGAATGAAGCTGAGGAATCAGTTCTAATAGTATAGCTTGGACTAATATCTTTTGATTAGACAGATAGGGATACAATAGATCTGGGTGATGGAGCTGCATGTATAACAGAATAACATTCCGGTAGTTGGAAGGGGCCTTGGAGGTCTTCTAATCCAACCCCTGCCCAGGCAGGAAACCCTACACCACTTCAGACAAATGGTTATCCTATATCTTCTTAAAAACTTCCAGTGTTGGAGCATTCAGAACTTCTGGAGGCAAGTTGTTCCACTGATTAATTGTTCTAACTGTCAGGAAATTTCTCCTTAGTTCTAGGTTGCTTCTCTCCTTGATTAGTTTCCACCCATTGCTTCGTGTCTTACTCTCAGGTGCTTTGGAGAATTTGTTCAGAAGCTGAGCTGATTTCTTCCAAATCAGCTACAGGGTAACTGAAACCATAAGGCCAGGTTCTAATATATGAGAAATGTTGTGGATTAGTAAACAGTCTCTTTTCCCGTTTGCAAAAACTTCTGCCTTATTCTGTTTCCTATCTCCTAGGCCAGTCATGGCGAACCTTTTTGGCACCGAGTGCCAAAAAGGGAGCGCACATGTGCATGCACATGCGCACGGCACCAAGTGCCGATAAGGGAGCATTTCACACACATCCCTGTAAAGTCCCCCTCCCATATGTCTAACTGACATACCGTATGCAACTTCAAGTAAGACACAGAGGAGGGTGTACAAGCAATTCATTTTATTTCTATTTTGTTTGGAATGAGGGTGAAGACAAGTTTGTTTCTCCAGGATATAGTAAGACGTGATTTTTTACTCCTTGTTCTGAAAGGTCAGAGAAGAAAATATTGCTTCTTGGCTTGTGGGCTGATCAAGTGCAATCCCTGTTCTTATTCTGTACCACCTTCAGACTGAGAAATTGGCATGTGTACGCAGTGGCAAGGCGGGAGTGCCTTGAATCAAAGAAAGTCCATTTCCTCTATTAAAATCCATATCAATAAGCCATCCCGTGCAGCATTTTCAGTGAAGCAGTCAATGAAAGTTTTTTTCAATCTCCCAGCCTGACTCTCAAGTTTCTTTTAGCAGTTGAAACACTCTGCAGGAAAGTGTAAGAGAATGAAATAAGGATGAGGGATTTGAATGCAATGAAGAGCCTTGGTGGTGCAGCAGACTAAAGTACTGTTAAGTAATACCAGCTGCCTGCAATTACTGCAAGTTCAAATCTCACCATGCTCAAGGTTGACTCAGCCTTCCATCCTTTCGAGGTAGGTAAAATGAGGACCCGGATTGTGGGGGCAATAAGCTGACTTTGTATAAAAAAGAATACCGCTTGGGGTGGGGCCAAAAAGCCCTACTAAGCAGGTATGCACAAAAGTATGAAGGCTATTGCTTAAAAGCATTGTAAGCCGCCCTGAGTCTCCGGAGAAGGGCGGCATATAAATTGAACCAATAAATAAATAAATAAAGAGTAGGATGGAGCATCAAGAAAACCCATCAGTCAATGGATCCAGAATATCTGCAAGCACACAATTCAATTCAATTTAAACCAAACGTTTAATGTCAGAGTACAACATGTGTACAATGAGATTGGCTGAGCCTCCCTTCGTGCACCCCCCTAACCCAATACAACTTACAGTGAAAGACAGTTAAAGAAAAGAAAAATCCCTAACTCAGTGAATCCTACTAACAAACATACATTCCTACTGCACCATGTGAATTTATTGCACATCGCACCAGCCCCACAAGTCAATCATACTATGTTGTTGTAAAGTTATTTTCCATTCAGAAGCCTGGCAGCCGACAGATAAAAACTGTTCTTCAGCCTATTTGTGCTGCCGCCTTTACTTCTATATCTCCTTCCCAACGGTAGGAGAATAAAGAAGTGCTGACCAGGGTGTGAGTCGTCCCTGAGGATTTTCCTCACTCTCCTAAGGCAGCGAGCCCTAGTGATGTTGCCTAGTGATATCAGGGGACAGCCCATGATGTTTTGTGCTGTGCTCACCACCCTCTATAATGTCTTTCTATCCGCGGCTGTCTAGCTGGCATACCACACCGCAATGCAATGAGTGGACACCTTGGACACCACACATTGATGTCTTGAGCAGCTGCTGCTCCCTTTCATACTTCAACCATCTTGATTAGGCATAGAAATGTAGTTAAATTTTAACCTGTGATGAAAGAGCATTCTTACTGCTGGATAAAAGGATTATCCCACCCATCTATGAGTCAGCTCAGAACAATGCTGGCGTAAAATTGGCTGCCCCTGTGGCCGGACCTAAGTGTTCTGTTCTGAGTCATTGACAAAAGGTGGTGCTTTGATTTCTGAACATGCCCTTTGATATAGACATGAATAATTGTCTGCTCCTACTTTGCTGCTATTCATTTTCAGTATGTCACCAGCTACAGGGAAAAATACATGATTCAGGAGTCTTCAGGGTGGATTTAGGGGGACTCTAGAATAGAAAGTTTGTCTGCTTTTTGGGGTCCCGTCTTGGTATTTCTTATTCATGTTTATCTTCTTTGCAATAAAAACACATTAAGAAGGAATAAAACAAATGTTAAAAACTAAAGTACACGCAACCAAGAAATAATCTAATTAATTGATAAATTATAATAGTGCAGCAGACCAAAGACATGTTCTAATATCATTCAACAAAGGAACAAAAAGAGATACAACCAAATCATATAATGATTGTACCTTTACATCATTAACACACTAAGTCTATACTTTCTGATACATTCTTTAAGGGTCCAAAGAATTCAGAATTATCTCAGGACCAAAGCAACATTTTAAACATTTTTTAAAAAAGATTTGCATCTACTGATGTTCCATTATTGGTTATGCCAATTGTTCATTCCGTAAATCATAAGGTCAGTTAATTTCAACTTCAAAAATATTTTTAAATTTCTGCTTTAGGTGCAAAATTGATTTGATTTCAGAATGGGCTCCATCAAATAATGATAGCATCTTGGCGCTTATTGGGGTAGCTTAGATATTTGTTTCATGTTGAGCAATCAAAACATTTAAATTGGTTTATATTGCCAGAGTCATGTATTAGGGAAAGAAAATTCTATCTGAAGTTGTTGACATTCCTTTAAATAATCATTACAGAAATTAATTCAAAGTAATTATTCCAGAGCCTTATTATACTTTCCAATAGAAAGTCTTACCTCTTATGTTTACAGTAGACTTCTTCCATAAAATAAATATTCATGAGATTAGTGGATGGCCCCAAATATAGCTACTTGCTTGTAAACCAGGAAATGAAAGACTGTTTTTGCTATATGTTGCTGATTCAGATCATTGCTAAGATCTTAACAGAAATACATAACAACTTTCCAATAAAACTTATAAAAGTTGATATTCAAATATAAATCATAACATAAATGTCTAGAGATATTTTTGAGACTCTGGTAAATTAAAACTCCTTTATCAAACATAATTTCAGTTTAGCCAGTAAAATTCCTGGTAGTTTATTTTCCCATATAAATTTCCTCAATAGTCTTTTGATCTGAATAAAATAACTTTTTGGAATTAACAACAGTACATATCTTAAAATATGCATCAATTAGGTAGTAATTCATTTTACTAACATTAAATTTAATGGATTTTAAATGCATCCAGTGGCCACCGGAAGCTTACTTTTAATATTCAATATACTAATTTCCACATATTGTGAGATTTTTAAAATTATAGAAACCAAAATATTTAATACATTCTGTATAAATTATAAAGCCCAACAACTTACCTGTTTATAAATCAGATTCCAAAGAAAGTAAATTAGATTGTCCCAATTAATCTTATAACTTGAATATTTAGCATTAATCAAGTGAGGCAATAAGTTAGAATATTTATACAATATTGTCCAAATATCAGCAATATGTAAAATAATTAAATTCTGAATCTAAATAGCATGGCATATGCCAGTGTAATACCAGTAATATTATAAGATTGCCTGAGAATAATTGTTAATGGCTCAAGAATTAGGTCATAAACCAATAGAGCAATTGGGCATCATGACAGCTGCCATATTATAACTCATCTGATAACTCAACTAGTCTAAAAATTAAAAATGTTACTTCACTTGCTATGAGTTTGAATAATAAATTTCAATCTATTTAGTAAAAGAAGTTGGGAATCCATACCTACACACACAAGTACCTCTCACTTAAAAAAAATTACATTTTTTTTAAAAAAATTGATTTATATGCCGCCCTTCTCCGGAGACTCAGGGCGGCTTACAATGCGTTAAGCAATAGCCTTCATACTTTTGTATATTTATACAAAGTCAGCTTATTGCCCCCACAAACTGGGTCCTCATTTAACCTACCTTAGAAAGGATGGAAGGCTGAGTCAACCTTGAGCCTGGTAAGATTCGAACCTGCAGTAATTGCAGGCAGCTGTGTTAATAACAGGGTGCTTTAAACCACTGTACTACCAAGATATGAGTAAACTACCAAGTTTACTCATATCTAAAGCTTTTTCAACATCCAAAAACATTAATACATCAGAATCCAATTTATCTTGAGCTATATCATGAGTGTAAATTATCTGATACTGTCTGGTTTTTGAAAAATCCAGACCAAGTTGGATGAATTATTCATGGTGAGATTCTCTGAAATCATCTAGACAAAAAGCAATAAATATTCTTGCATCTACCGTATCAATTTATAAATTGTACAAAATTCAAAATCTTTACCTGCTTTTAAAATTAGTGGTGTAGAAGACATAAAAAGACAAAGACAATTTACTGGATTTAAGTAATTCATTATAGACCTCTGACAATAATGGCTCAACAAATCTACAAAACATTTATAGTTATACCATTGGACAGAAAAGCTGTCCACTGCAACTTTCACATTTTATCTCCAATATGTCTTGCAGTTTCAAAGATACCTTCCAAGATATCCATAGACTCCTGTGATAATGGTTGGATAGCAATCTCATTTTGTTGTTAGTTGTGAAGTCATGTCCGACCCATCGTGACCCCATGGACAATGTTCCTCCAGGCCTTCCTCACCTCTACCATCCTCTGGAGTCCATTTAAGCTCACGCCTACTGCTTCAGTGACTCCATCCAGCCACCTCATTCTCTGTCATCCCGTTCTTCTTTTGCCCTCAGTCTTTCCCAGCATTAGGCTCTTCTCTAGTGAGTCCTTCCTTCTCATTAGGTGGCCAAAGTATTTGAGTTTCATCTTCAGGATCTGGCCTTCTCAAGAGCAGTCAGGGTTGATCTCCTCTAGGACTGACCAATTTGATTGCCTTGCAGTCCAAGGGACTCGCAGGAGTCTTAAGCAATCTCTTAAAGTTACCCTATTATTATATTTAAATAATGTAATATAGAGACTCAGGATTTGAGAGATTTGAAAGTTTAGATTCTGTAAGGTGGGAGAACTGAAACTGTCTACTTGATTTTGGAAGGAAGAAGGCCTGAGACCAACCAATACAGGAAAGATAGCAAATGAGCATAAACTCACACCTCCACTCTTTTCTCAGTGAAATAGCGTTCTCTTTTTCCTCTACATTGTTCAAAGCCTGAATTGATATAAAAGGAAGTCAGGAAATAAAGAAGGCATTTACAAAAGCTGAGGGAGAAATGACTGAGGTGGAGGTCATTCATAAGCATAGAGATGATTATGAGATGTTGAGGCTTCCAACACTCCCAAAGCGCACCATTTCTAGGTACCTCTAGCTTCCTGATTTATCTTTCAAGATGAAACATTTTACATGTATCAAAGCTGTTCTTGAATGCTATTGGATTAAAGGGAAAATTTTTACTATTATACCAATGTAATTAATGATAGCTGATGCCTATCTCCACCATTAGTGAGGGAGAAGATAAGGGCAACACCATGGAGACGAGGCCCAAACTACATTAATGTCCACTCCCTTTATAATAAGGGATTATAAACAGTCACATCCAAATTAGTGGAAAACAAAACATTTAGAAAGGGTTCAATAAATAATGGATTCTTTGTCTATTGTAGTATATATCAAATCAAGTTTGGTCTCTCTTGATCATCAACATAGGCTGTTTGAAGACATCTCATTTGAATTCAGGATATGTTGATAGCAGATGTTATTATATCTTTGGAGACAGATTGTTTTTCTTCCTCTTGAAATCCATTTTAATCAAAAGATGGTGAACATCAATTTTCCAAGATAGAAAGAAGCACATTTCATTCCCTCAGCTCATTAAAAGAATTGGGTTGCTATTGTTGATCATCAGTGGGATTATGGAAGGATACAAATCTCAGAAATAAATAAATAAAAATAAGTATGCTTGGTTATGAGCATGCTAACTTGATAGCACCTTGACATCTGTGAGACAATTCTAATAGTTTTATTACTGATGTAGAGATGGAATATCCCCTAGAGGGCACTATTAGCAATTATATTACCAGGGAACTGATAATATCTCAGGCTGAATATGAATGGTTAATGAAGTTTGTGTGTTGAGGCCATTGAGTAGTAATGTTACGTTTTGTTTAAGAAAACCATATTCACTTTGGGATCAATTGCCCAGAGCATGGATTTTATTATCCATGCTCTGGGCAATTTATTGATGTGCAACACAGGCAGTTGCTCATGGTGATGAATGGTTGAAGCTTGTGATATTACAAATTGAGAACTTTGTATGGGGTATGTTTATGTGTGTGTCTACACACACACACACACACACACACACACACACACACACATTCCTATTCAATGAATTGACATGCAATTGATTGGATTCATAACAGTGGTGGGTTGCTACTGATTCACACCGGATTGGGCGAACCAGTAGCGGCAGTGGCAGGAGGCTCCGCCCACCCGCCTGGACACTTCTGTGCATGCGCAGAAGTGCCACGTGTGCAAGCACCAGTGCGCACATGAGAAAACTGGTAGCAATAGGATTTGGAACGTGCCCCTGATTCATAATAATGGTTTTATATATCAAGCTATATGATGTAATTTCATTGATTATTTCTCATGCAGTGTAAAAATAGCCATTGTACTTGGTCAATATGGTTTATGCTTTAATAGCATATAAGAAAGCAGCCCTTTATGTCTTATTCAACAATTAATGATTAAAACAAACTCCTAGATCAGTGCAGTATGTGAACCTAACACGTTCACTTTGAAGGATAAAAAAAATGGGAAATCCTTTTTTTAAACAGATATTTGGACAGACCATTGGAATAGAAACAATATTTTTCAAATTATATCTAGGTTCCCCTCCAAGGAGCAATGTTTTCAATTAATACAGTGTAATGTTGGAGGTTTTTGATCAGATCACTCTTTTCCCGTGTGTATGGTGTTCCAGGGAAATAAAACTACTTTCCCATCTCATTTTATAAAGTTGCCAGTTTGGAAAATGCCAGTTGCCAGTGATGCTAATAACATCCATACAAGGATGGGACCGAGGGATGTGAATGGGAGAAATGGTTCAAGGATAGGCTTAAACCTCCTCTTCCCTGCTACTATTGCTCCACTTTAAGGTGGAACCCTGTGCCGACATTTGAAATCAGGAGAAGGCTGCTTGAAAGGATTTGCCTATGAACTTAAGCAGAGCACTGAAACAATATAAGTGATTTAAGCAGAAGGACATCCCATTTAAAACACTGCTCCTAGCCAAAACAAAATAATAATAATATCATTGTTGTGGATGCAGAGGATGAATGCAAGCAGACGTTCACTACATTTGATTTAAAACCTAGATTTGAGGGGTCCTTGGTGCTCTTTGAACTGATGATGTTACCTAATTAGGGTAATGAAACATTTGCAAGAAAATAAGCAAGCTCAGAGAGCACCAAGGACCCCTCTTTTCAACCCTGAGCTACAAATATTCTCCTTTACTGAAACCTAGATTTGTTAAGAACTACAGAAAAGCCTCACCTTTTCTACCTATAGAGCAGGGGTGGGTTCTACTTACCTTTACTACCGGTTTGCATCGTGGCCACACGCATGCTCTTCTGCGCATGCACAGATCACTTATGATGACATCTGGGTCAGTGGGAGGAGCCTTGCGCCAGTTTACTCTCGGTTCTTGCGAACCGGTCCGAACCGTGGGCAACCCCACCACTGCTGCACGAGTGAACTGGTAGCAAACTAAATTGAAACCCACTACTGCTACAGAGAGGGAAACCCAAGAGGAGGAGGAGGAGGAGAACATTCCTTTTGTCTCTTAAGCACAGAGACTTGTTTCAGTATCAACAAGATACGTGAGCGAGACACACGGGGCAGCATGTTGAAGACACTCCACTTCCTATTTCTGGCCATTGGTTCTAGGTGTCCAATGGCTCATGGATGCAAATAAACAATGTCAACATATTTATTAAAGACTGGATCATAGGCATCATCCATCATACATCGCTTGGCTTAAGTTGAATTTGCCTAGGTTTAAAAAAAAAAGAATTAGGGTTGTTATAGCAGAAAATAGTTTGGTGCATATTAAGTTGATGCATATTAAGAATACTTTCACCTCTGTGGTGTCAATGGCATAGTTCTCCTATTTTCTGGGCTTAGAAAAATGATTTCTGGAGCAACAATAATTGTTTCAAAGTATTCCTCAGAGTGTTCCTATTTTAGCGCTATGTTAGAAGGACTATTGGCTTCATCCCTTTATCTTGTCTCAGTATATCAGTCTGGCTTCTCCTGTGCTTTTTTTTTTTTTTTTTTTTGTTTCTCACAGCAAGAGCACCTTGGAGAAATCTGCTTCTCACTGCGATATGTCCCCAGTACCAGCAAATTAACGGTAGTTATCTTGGAAGCCAAAAAGCTCAAGGTTATGGATGCAGATGGATTATCAGGTATGAAGGACAGATTCCTAAGACTCATTGTGGAGAGCAGAGGAACGTCATGCTGATTTAGAGCCTGTTAATGCATGTTGCTGAAATGGATCCCAGAGTCCTATTATTTTGATCTCTTGTCTAAAGCACGGGTGTGAAACTTGCTGTGTCACATTGCCATCATGTGATGTTTCGTGACATTTTTCCCATTGGTGGAGCTGGGGTGGGCATGGCCTGCGTGTGACGCATCTGGCCAGCGGGCTGCCAATTTGACACATGTGAAGGCCCATATTAGCTCTCTTGATTTGAATTACTGCTGATCTTGGCAGCAGGGAAGATACAACATGGCATGGATCTCTGTTGTAAGAGCTACAATCCTCTCTTGCATCATGAAAGCTGGGTGAGTTTGTCATAGCTGCTGTTGTTGCTATCACAGTGCTTTAGAAGAGAGCTAGGAAAACTGTATTAGTCTAGGGTAACCAAAAATCAGAAGGAATCTGATTTTCTGGCTAACACATTTAATTAAAACATAAGAACTTTTATGAGCTGTAGTTCATTTCATCAGAGGCATAAGTGGATCTACGTACTTGATGAAATGAGCTGCAGGTTAGAAAAGCTGATGCCTTTTCATAAAATTTGTTACGTTAGAAAAGAAGGGCTAACGGATTCCTCCTGAACACCGGAACCAAAGGAGATTACTGTTATTTTTGTAAGAGCCATGGTGATGTAGTGGTTAGAATGCAGTATTGCAGGCTAAATCTGCCAACTGTCAGCAGTTCAATTCAATTCAAGGTTGACTCAGCCTTCCATTCTTCCGAGGTCAGTAAAATGATTGTTGGGGGCAATATACTGACTCTGTAAACTGCCTAGAGAGGGCCACAAAGCACTGTGAAGCAGTATTTGAGTCTAACTGCTATTGCTATTGTTACTTTTGTTTAAGAAAGGGGAACCATATAACATTTGAATAATATGATTTGTTTTGGTTGTGAAAGCTGGTGGGGATGAATTACATTTTTCTCCCAAAAACTCACAACAGCATTACAGTCTCATGGTGACCTTTACAGGAAGATCAGTTGTTTTGTTGTTTTTTCCTCCAAGCCAAATACCTAGTCAACCTACAAGGCTGCTGGCAGAACCACCAAGCTTTATAATAAAGCAGCTAATATTTGAGTTAGGAGTTTTTCATGGAGATCTAAAAGGCTGCAATATGGTGTTGAGGAACACTTTAATGTCTGGGAAAAATTCTTTTCAGATTAAATTGCCTCAACTATTCTTTGCTTTACTTTCCACGCCAGACCCATATGTCAAAGTGCAACTTATTCTGAACAAAAAGAAATGGAAGAAAAAGAAGACAACGGTGAAGAAAAACACATTGAGCCCCTATTTCAATGAAGCTTTTGTTTTTGAAGTGCCTTTCAACTTGATCCAGGTAGGCCCAGTAGAAGCCATTTCATAGCAGAACCAGGTTACTGGAGAACGAAATAATCTCTAGAACAGCGGTCACCAACTGGTGGTCCGTGGACCACAAGTGGTCTGAGAGAGAATTTTGGTGGTCCGCAGAAAAATTATTTGCATTTTTTTATATTGCACTAAAATCAGGGATCCTCAAACTATGGCCCCTGGGCCGATACGGGCAATGAACATTTGTATTGCTGCAGAGAATCTCCCCCTTTGGGGTCTTCTTGTGTGGGTCAGAGGGGGGCAGAAATTCCAACTTGGGGTCAGCTTTAGTCTCCTGGTGCAGGGCTTTGGGCAAAGGCTGGAGGGAAGCGCCGCTGGTGGCGAAGAGCCAAAGGGCCTTCATCATGGCCTGGAAGTGGCTGACCATCTCAGCCCTCTGAGCCTCCAGGCGCCGGTACCTGGCCTTGCACTCCCACAGGTTTCCCTCTGCTTGGAAAGCCTATGCTCATAGTCCTCAGTGAGGTGCTTCTGCTGAGCCTCCTTCTTGGTCAGATCCAATTTGAACTGAGCCAGCTGTTTTGCCAACTCTTTCTCATGATGGCTGCTTAGCTTCAACAACTGCTTCCTGTTGGGGCCCTAAGAAGCCTGGGCGGGGAGGTGAAGAGTGGCTGGCAGGGGAGGGGTGAGTAGAGGCTGGTGAGGTGCCCCTTGATGTGAGTGACAGAAGTTGGCCATCGAGTTGGCCATGCCAACCCAGTCACATAGCCACCTAGCCACGCCCACCCAGCCGGTCATTAGGCAGATCATATTAGTGGTCCATGGTATTTAAAATTATGAATTTAGTGGTCCCTGAGGTCCGAAAGTTTGGGGGCTCCTGCTCTAGAAGCATCATTGCTTTTGCAGATGTTTTGAGCTCATCTTACTAAGGCCTGCTGTAAAAATGTATCTTCTTATACAGATAATCCTTGTTTAATGACTGCCCTGTTTACAATTGTTTAAAGTTACAATGGTACTGGAAAAGTAACTTTATAACTTTATGGTCCTTGCATTTATAACCATTGCAGTTTCCCCACAGTCATGTGATCATCATTTGCCTGATTCACAGCTGGCTTCCATCAATGGAGAGCCAGCAGTAAAATTGCAAGTCATGATCATGTGATGTCTCGCTCATCTATTATGGGTGCTTTGCTTAGCAGCCATGATGGAAGTGAGGTCATATCTCAGTTGCAGTTATATGATATCTTTCTTAATGACCACATGAGTTAGCAATGGAAAGCCTGATCCCAATTATGATTATTAAGTGAGGAATACTTGGACTGAAGTCTGTTTTGCTTCTTATTGTGACTTATTTCCTAGTTATTATTTTTCTGGGCCTAAACTAAATAAGCATAATAACTAAGAATTTTTTTAAAAAAATCAAGGCCATATTTAATGCCTACCATAATGGTGTCAAACAGGGTTAGAGCAGTGGTGAAATGTAAAATTTGTTACTACTGGTTCTGTGGGTGTGGCTTGGGGGAAGTAATGTTCATTGTTATCATAAATTTGCCAAGTGTTACAAATTGATTGTGAGCTGGATGATGTATTCCTTGGTAGTTTTTGTGGTCTGGGCATGTCGATATATTGATTTTATATAAAAATTTAAAGCTTAAATTCAGAAATATTTCAGAATGGATCTATATACTTTAAAAATAGTTACATTAACTAGTTTTGAACAATATGCCTTTGAATTAAAAGGGGAAATGTTCAGTAACATGGGCCAAATTATACGTGTGAACCAGTGGTGAAATGTAAAATTTGTTACTACTGGTTCTGTGGGCATGGCTTGGGGGGAGGGGGTAATGTGACTGAGTGGGCGTGGCCAACTTTTTTTTTTTAACTTTTAAAAGCATTTTTTCTACAACCACTTTGGCCGAAGAGGTTGTAAAAAAATGCTTTTAAAAGGCTCTGACAATCTCAGCTGAGCCGCACAATCATCAGAGGCTTTTTTTTTTTTTTACTGTTAAAAGCATTTTTTCGGTGGAAGAAAAAATGCTTTTAAAAGTAAAAAAACAAAGCCTCTGATGATTGCGCAGCTCAGCTGGGCGTGGGGAGTAGGCAGGGATTTTTGCTACCGGTTCTCCGAACCACCTGCTGTCATTGCTACCGGATCGGGCATTCCGGTCCGAACCGGGAGCATTTCACCCCTGGGTTAGAGGAGTCTGCTCTTTTGCCATCTTGCAGCAACATTGTAAGTGTTTTGCATTCCATTTTGCCATGGAATGTTTAAAGTCCTTACCCATAAATCTTTATTATGCAGCTCTTTTAAGCAGGATTTGGGCTGACATTTGAGAAATAATAATGTATGTGAATACAAAAGAGGGACAGAAAGTGACTAAAGCTGTAATGGTAAAAAGGCATGAACTCTCTCAAATGCTCCCCATGCAAATAGCACCTTGTAAGGAGATCCCTTCCTTTTCCTCCTCTCCTCTTTCTGCTTTGTAATTTTCATTTTAGAATGTAGACCTGGTGATCTCAGTCTGGGATCGTGACAAAGTGACCAAGGATGACCAGATTGGAAAGCTGTTTCTCAGCTGCCGAGCTACAGGGAACCAGTTGCGCCACTGGTCAGATATGCTGGCTAATCCTCGCAGGCCTATGGCACAGTGGCATAGTCTGCAGCCTGTGGAAGTCATTGACAAAACTCTGGGACTGAAGACACGCTTCAAACTGCCACTACCCACCAGCTAACCCACCCACCCCAAACAGTTCTCTCTATGCCTCTCCACTCCAGAAGGAAACCCACAGCTATTATTTATTAAGGAAGACCTGATGGCAGAAATCACCACACCCAGTTCAGTTAAAGATATAGCTGTAATTATTCTAGACAAGGGGAGGCAAGGCAAGGCATTATGCCACTGTATCCCACATTTAGGTAACCAGCAGTTATCTCAGGCCACCCTGCCATCAGGATCATACTTCTGAAGAGAATTTGAACCACTGCACAGGTCTCTCTATTGGTGTTCTCTGGGACTGGAGAAGATAAGGAAGCAAGAGAATCACAAGTTGGCCGAAGTGGGAGATGAAAAATCAGTGCACCAACCTGCGTACTTCCCTTTGAATGTCTTAACTGGGAGACATTTCACATGGAGGCTGAAAAAACCCACTGTCTCTGTAAATTGGGATGGTTGCGTGGGAAGGAATGGCAAAGCCCTACTGCACTTTAGGAAGAAGGGAAGATAAGGAAAACTTTCTGCCCCATAGTGTCAGAGCAAAATAGCAAAATAGCAGAACTGGAAGTTAATCATCTATCTATCTATCTATCTATCTATCTATCTATCTATCTATCTATCTATTTATCTCTAATCTGTTAGTTTGTCCACCTACATACCTATAGTCCATCCATCCATCCATCCACCTACCTACCTACCTATTTGTTGCCCATTTGTCTCTCTTTCTAATCTATCTATCTATCTATCTATCTATCTATCTATCTATCTATCTATCTATCTATCTATCTATCCACCTACCTACCTACCTACCTACCTACCTACCTACCTATGTATCAACTCATCAGCTGATGACTTCCCTAAGTCTAAAGGTATTCTGAAGACACAGAGATGTGGGGCCAATCTTAGACACAATCTTGTGAATCCCACAAAAATTAATATGCTCAACAATGGTATATACTGTACTATCATGGATCAAATCTATTGTTTTACTTTGCTGGGGAAAAAAGCATGTAGCCCTTCAAAATCAAACTGTTAACATATCAGTATATGGACATGTGTGGGTCAGTTTTTTCCTCTAGATTTAAGGGGAAAACAAAACTTGAAAATAACCGTGGTTAGAGTTGTGCCCCCTGTTCTTATTAAACATTTTAAAAATAATTTACTTTGCCATTCAAGATATGTGTGCAGTCATTTATAACTTTAGTTGGCATTGCCAGCAACTTTTTTTTTTTAGAAAGCTTTAAAAAAAAGGATTCAGATGAAACAAATGCAAATAATGATTGTATATATGAAATGAATAATTTAAATTGTGGATTCTTTGTTCTCAAGGATCAAAAGAAAAGCTACCATTCTAGCTCTTTAGGGATGGACCAATGTCCCCTTGCCTGATGGGATGCTTCAAAATGGACTATTAATTGGATGGCACAAATACTAATTTCCCATTATGCTTGCACCTGACATAAAGCCTTACTCCCATTGTGCATTTACATGACATATATGTTTTCTTCTTCTTGGGAAATGTAATAATTAAAGAATAATAATTAGAAATGATAGCAAATTAGTAAAACAAACTAATTGATCCTTTTTAAGAATAGTTGTACATTATTCTATCATACCTCTTATCTTATAGTTTATCTCAAGGATCCTTCCTGGGTTTGTTGTTTCCCTGTTGATATTTGCAACGGCCTCTTTGTATATATTGGTGCAATATAATTGCAAAGAAAGACTTTTCCTGTGTTTCAAGATCCGGTTGCTGCTGCGGGATGCAGTGAGCTTCTGTCACAGGCTCCAGCTCCTGCCGACCCAGCAGTTTGAAGGCGGGAGACCGCAAGTAGATAGATGGGTACCACTTAGATGGGCAATTTATTTGGGACATGAAAGGGCCCCCCAACTGGGCATCCCCTGGACAATGGTCATGTCACTTTTCAATCCTTTCAACCCAGAAATGCTTTGGTACTCCTGACACGAATGTAGTACTAGTAGCATCATATAGGTATGAGATATGGGACATGATCAGGGGTCGGTTCTACTTACCTTTACTACTGGTTCGCAAAGGGGCCGCGCACGCACGCTTGCTTTGCTTGCTCGCTTTGCTCGCTCACTCGCACGCTCTTCTGCGCATGCGCAGAAGCATTCTGATGACGTCGGGGTCGGTGGGCGGAGCCTTCCGCCAGTTTTACTACCAGTTCTATAGAACCAGTGTGAACCAGGGGCAACCCACCACTGGACATGATGCACCAGATGGGGCATCACATGGCAAACACTATATTGGATAGCAAAATCAGCCACGCTAGCCAATTCTGTGGAAGAGTTGATCCTTTATCTACTCTTTATTAGCTGAGGTTATCTTTATCTATCCTTTATTAGCTGAGGTTGCTTGATTTAACCAGGCAGTCTAGAAATAGCAACAGGAAGCAAAGCAAAAGCAAAAGCAAAGCAAAACAGCTAAACATTGTGCTCCTAAAACTAGATGACATTTGGACTATTGCAAGAATTCATGCTTAGAATTCTCAGAAAAAAGTATTTGCATCATTATAATATGCAGACATCTCCCGCTTCATTAGACAATCAAACGTCTTTGGAAAGCTAGTCTGCAAACAGACAGAGAGGCATTCAAGAATGCAAGGATTTCTGATAAAGAGGTTTCTTGTAGAAAAATTAATGAAGCCATTACAAAACAATTCCAGGGACTGCAGGTTATTAAAGGTAAGTCCTATTGATAAAGAAACCCAATTTCACATTCTTGTACCTCTTTCCACCTTCTGAATGTAAAGAGCTAGAAGCCATTTCTTTGGGGGCAGAGTGATGATTTCCACAAGCACACAAAAGACAGATATTCCTTCATGATATTTGGCTCCTGTTCCCACAGGTGCCATTTGTGACTAAATGAGAACTTGTTGCAAAATATCAAAGAGTCTTGACTTTTGTGGCAGGTTCTCAAATTGAACTCCACAATATATACCGGTATATCTACATGCAAAAGGTAAACATATATAGATACAGATATACATCAGAGGTGGTATTCAGCAGGTTCTGACCAGTTCTGGACAACCGGTAGCAGAAATTTTGAGTAGTTCGGAGAACCGGCAAATACCACCTCTGGCTGGCCCTGCCCTCATCTATTCTCTGCCTCCCAAATCCCAGCTGATCTGCTGGGTCTTCTTTTGTTGCCCTGCACAGGAGAACAGAGCTGGAAAGCAGGTTAGTGGGGTGGGGTGGGATTGGAGATTTTGCAATATCCTTCCCCTAGAGTGGGAGGGAATGGGGATTTTGCAGTATCCTTCCCCTGCCATGCCCACCAAGCCATGCCCACCAAGCCACACCCACAGAACCAGTAGTAAAAACATTTGAATCCCACTACTGATATACATACATACACATATACATTTCATATACATATATGAAATATATTAGAAAGTAAAGATATATATACCCTTATCAAGCAAGAAGCCAGCACAATGTTCAAATGTTCAAAATTTAGCACCAACTACTGAAAAAAATGTGAATGTGTTTCTGAACCTCAAAGCGTTTTTCTTATTGAGACTGATGTCACCATCAAATGTGCTGCCATACAGATATTTTAATAATTTCCACTATTCATATAACTTAAAGATGGATATTCTAGCCACTCATCCCACCAGTCAAGTAAAACAAGTAGGATATCAAAGGAGTCATTGTAGTTAAAATACAGTGAAAATAGCCTTGTTTTTAAATTACTTTCATCATTCTGCACAACAGAATTTGGAAGCTGATCTGTTTTTCAATGACTTCAGTTGATGTAAGTGTTCTAGCCTTAAATAAGAAGTGTGATGTAAAAGTGGGAAGAAATCTGAATATGAAGGTGGGAAATGAAATGAAGAAATGAAGTCCAGAATAAATTCAGAATGTAGATTCATAATTCAGTTGCATTAAAACTCATTGGGTGAAGCCTTAAGATGAAAAGCAAATGAGCCACATGCAAAGCAGGTCATCTGTGCAACATCTAGAAGCAAAGATGGAAGTGCCTGCCCTTTTTGGGAGTCCTCCAGTGACTATTATAATGGCATGTGGAAATAACCTTGAGATACAGGGGATAGAGCTAGAGCCTGGTCAACAGTCCAATAAGTGGCAGCTTAGCCTGCAAAAGGAATGTGGGCATGGGAAACATTTCAGAGGGGACCCTCTATAGAATCTTGGACTGTAAAGGTGGGGGAGGGAGAGATGTATTTTCAGACTTGCAAATTTCAGTGAGTGTAACCTTACAATAAAGTTAGAGCTATGGTAGTACTTCTGGGTGTGCATCTTGTTTGAACAATCCTGCAAGGCTGACAACTGTCACCTTTATGGGTCATTCACTGCTTCCTGAGCATAGAAACAGGGGAATTTGTCCTTATCTCAATCTCGGTGCACCCCACATCTTTACTATATGTTTGAGTTTCAATGCAGAACTGTTGTTTCCAAATCTGAGCTACCATAAACTCTTTTCCAGTACTTTGTTCTATTTAATAGCACCCCCACCCCACCCCCAGCTCCCAGTGGCTGCAATGCCTGGCATGTCTGTTCTCCTGCAGTGGTTGGCCACTGTTCTGGGTAGCCATTTCACCCTGAATTATCAGATTTATGTTCTCTGATGCTCCAATTCTAGCCTGTTAAGTCAGTGGACTATCCTTAAACCTAAATACTCAACTCCTTACTTTTCTCAGTGGGCCTCTTTTCAATTTCTACCCAGGCTGGGTAAAACAAACCTTTGCTTTTCCAACCCCCATCTTGCAAAACTTCCTTTCCTTATTTTTTTAAAAAAGTATCTTTAGGTTGCAAAATAAGTATACTGCCACTTTGTTTCTACAAAGGAAGAGAGGAACATAAAAACAATTGTTCCTTTTGCGTTGATTATTGTAGGATTGGAGCTTTGATGGCATCATTGGGGGAGGGAGGAAAGGAAGGGTCAAAGCAGGAGATAATTGGGAAGGGGCTACACGCATCCACATGTGAAACATCTGGTAAAGTAAAGGAAAAGATTGGGAGAAGGAAAACTCAAGCAAGGATTAAGACTTGTGGTGGTCAGATTTAGTACCCACCCAGTTCTGTTGCCAACCCATTGCAATTTGGACTACAATTTTCAGTCACTTTTAGAAGCAGTAGAAACATGGGAGACAAGCAGCTTTAACTGCAATGCAGAATTGTCCTATGTTCACATACTTACTGAACCATAAATTATCCAGCTAAATTTGAGCGGAGTGAATTGTGCAAAGCTGCCCACCTTTTTATGGTTGAGTATATTGTGAAAACCTTGGGGAAAATTGAGTACCTTGGAGTTAGCATGTTGAATTCTACAGCAACAGCCTGTCTGTTCCCAGACCAGTTTTCAGGGGTGGCAGCTCAAGCTAAATTCTGTACCAGCTGGCTCCTTGTAAGATGGATCTTGCTTGCAAGATAATTTATGTTTAAATTAACAAGTGACTTTTATAGGTGGTGGTAGGGATGCACCCTTCTGAGGAGAGCAATTTGGCAGACCCATGGGACCCACTGGAAGGGGCTAGCATTCTTCATTTTGCTTCAAGTGTAAAATGTGGCTTTCCAAGTGTATGAAACCTATTTAAAAATGTAAAATATAGTTTTTGCAGATTTTTATATTTCTTGCCTCAAAATGACAGGATGCTACAAAGTCAAGGGTAGCTAGATAGAAGAGAATGAATTTTAAAACCCACAAATTACCTAAAATGTACAAGAAACAGAGTTTTCTTATGGTTCCCAAAACTTGGAATCAGTAATAATTCCCGTGTCATTTGAAGATTTTATTGTTTCATCAGACACTCTTTGTTTAAACTTTATGAGCATTGTGTTGTGATTAGAGTTTGCTTAATTGTCTTTTCTTTTAAATCCAGGTCAGCAGCACCTAATGCTCTGTTTAGAGGATATAGATCTCATAGGTAATAAGTGAACCTACCAGGAAGTCTAAACATTATTTCAATTAAAATCCGAAAGCCCATCTAAACCTGTGTTGGGTTTGGATTCAGGCATAGAAGCAAAACTCAGCAAATGGTAGAACCCAGAAGCAGAGCTCAGCATCTTGACCTTTAGAGGAATAAAGGTACAGCAAATCAAAGGGTCCCCCAAGCAGAGAAGCTTAAATGTATCGATCTCTATGGGGAGATGAATCTGTCTGTAAGTGTCAACAAAAAATATCTGATGTAAATGCATAGACTATAGGAGGGAAGTCTGCAGGCTGTTTGCGTCACAAAGCTATTTGTATTCATAAGCTGTTTATTTAATCTTTTCATGTATTAATTATGCGATTCCCAGGGCAATGTATTATAAACAGACTGCAGCTTTCAAGAAATCTGTCATCACTACCCAAAACACAGAAGCACAGACAAACTCATAACACAGTAGCATTTTGCACACATTAGGGCCATTTAGTGCTGCGGTTACTGTTATGATTTAAACCCACTGTGTCCCCAACCCCTGGTCGGTGGACTGGCAATGGTCCATGGCATGCCAGAAACTGGGCCACGCAAACAAGCAAAGCCCCATCTGTGGGATGCAGGCAGCACATGAAACCATGCCTTCTCTGGTCCATGGAAAAACCTCTCCCCACGGAACTGGTCTCTGGTGCCCAAAAGGTTGGGGGCCTCTGGTTTAATCTAAGTACTATTAAAACTCTAATTGTCATGACCTTTAACTGGGTGAAATGGTGCATCACAGAGCAGCCATTTTTAAAACAAAGCACCTCAAAGCACCTAACTTACAGAATGTGTCCAAATTCTGGGATCTGTGACTCCTGAGGGAGTGAAATTTGGGGAAGATGTGACTGCTTCGGTCCCTCTGTCTCCTGCTGTGCTGTTGGGATGTTGCTATGATTACATGGTCTTCATTTTCAAAGTTCTATGACGGTTTCCTAGCCAATCTTGCTTTGCCTCACTGCCTCTCCATCCAGCAGCAATCATTTACCTGATTCTCTATCTAGCACAGCAGCCCCCAACCTTTCGGGCACCGTGGAGAGAGTTTTCTCCATGGATCAGAGGGGGCATGGTTTTCCATGCTGCCTGCATTTTGCTGATGGGGCTTTGCTTGTTTCCATGGCCCAGTGGCTGGCATGCCATGGCCTGGTACTGGTCCGTGGACCAGGGATTGGAGACTCCTGATTTGGCATATGCACTTGGATGTCTTCATCACAATATCTCAGACAAATCTGTCTTCTTTTTTTTTTTCTTGCAACATGCTAAATCTCTCAAATGAGCAATTGTATTGTAAATTCAGACCATTATTTTCCATAGTTCAGATTATAGTTTCATACTCAGTTACCTGGACAATGCTGAATAGAAAATGTAATGCAAAGAAAAAGGTGGTTACAGTAAAGTAAAAGAAAGATGAAACTGAACTGTTGGCAAATCCAATGCTGCAGAGTTAGAGTTAGGGTTAGTCTCCCCTCCCCCACTTTTTCACACTAGATATTTTTACTTTTTCAGTGTATTTTTATGTTCTGTGACAATCTGATGTTACAGCTCTTCTCTTATTTTCTTTTCCTCCCTCTTTGCTTCAGTGGGTCACAGACAAGCACTTATTCATTTGAAATTTCTTTTGATGGAATTAAGCCACTGGTCAGTTTTTGGGCTGTGTTTTCATTTAAACAGTGATGTTTAGCATGCTGTAAAATTTATAGCGCAGCTTACTTAAGTTAATATTCGGTGGATAATATATTGCAAGATTGCAGTTTTAAAGGCTCTCTCTTTATGGAAAGATGGTAAAGTTTGGCACCAAACAGCCCATACAGTTCATTGCAATAAGCGGAGCCATTTCCTGAATTACTTCACGGGTACATCATTTTGAAAGTGTTGTTTTAAGGCAATGCATTGGTCTGATGAAATGTCCCTTGCACAGGAGATGCCTCATTGAACTCTGATTTCACTTAGTCCAAATTGCAGAAGAATGTAGGTTCAAGGTAATAGAATGAAGAAATTTCTTGGTTGAGAAGCAAAACATTTGCAAGGAAAAACAAAGAAAGTCTAGTTGCCTTTTGAAAATGCACTTTTGGGACAACCGTGACCTGGATGATCGAGAATCTCCATAGATTGCACTTTGGGATGAACACCTTTCAAATGCTGCGGGAGTATGAATGGATTTCCAGAAAATCTGTAGACTACAGGAACCATTTGCTCTTCAATTTGAGATGCAGACAAGACAGACTCATCCCCAACAGCCTGCACCTGTGTTCAACAGTGAAACACAGGGCAGAAAACACCCTGCAGGCCTCAACAACTCTCAGGGAGAGCGCTAATGACCAGATGACTGCAAGGAATATAAATCCTTCCATTTTTCACCATTCACTCAGAACTGAAGAAGCTTCTTGGATGAGAAGCTAAATGTCTTCAAGGAAAAAGAAAGAAACTCAAGTTGCCTTTTGAAAAAGCATCTTTTGGGGTGGGGTGGGGTAATAGAATGAATTATACAGTTATTCCTTTCTTACTATTTTGAGGAAATGTTTTGCTGCCTAGAAACTTTGAATAAATTGGGATAGATTTTGATCATCATTTAATTGTCATTGAATTGTCTGCTTTGTTCTTATGTCATGTTTCTCTGGGATAGGATTGAGAAGAAAGAAAGTTAACTTAAATCCAAAATAGTCCTGGAGCTACCTAGGCTAAATTAATTCTTTCTGGTTAGCTAAATTGCCCAGATGATTATGATGATTATATCCAGATGATTATAATCATGAGATGATTAATCTTTTTGTCTTTTTTATTTTATTTTATTTTTTGCTCATAAAAACTCCACAAAGATAAATAAAATAAAAGGAAAAAAGCCTAGTGGTTTTTTTTTTTTTAAAAAAGAAAAAAATTCAACAAAAGAAAAAGGAAAAAGATATAATATATCATTTTACCAGTAAAATGCTAGAATTCTCTATATAATTATCTAATGCAGTTATAGAAGTGTGTTTGTGCGTGCTATCATTCTAGCTATCCTTTGGTTGAAATGGGCCATACCTTTATCTTTCCCATGCTGCAATATCACTCTTTTGGCCAGGGTAAGGGCATGATGAATCCATTTATATTGTCTGGTTATCAAATTTCACGTATGAGATATATAGTTCAAAAATATTACAGTCTGAAATGTTAGCTTGTGTTGCACAATTATATTTATATAATCCAATTCTTTTCTCCAAAACTGGGTAAGTGTAGGAGATTGCAAAAGCATATGTTTCAAAGAAGCATTATCTTTGTTACATCTTCAACAGAATTCTGCTTTTGACAGTCCTTTTCTATATAAATGTAATGAAGCCCAATACATTCTAAATATTACTTCTTGTTGTATAAGTTGTATTTGAGATCCATTGACATTCTTGCTATGAAAGTTAAAATACTGTCCCCTTGTCTAGGCAACATGGAAACCTCTCATACTTTATTCCATTCATGTCTTAGCAATTCCATATCGCATTAATTATTGATAACAAGTATCCATAGAAACTTATGGTAGATTTTTGTTTTTTGTTTTTAAAGTGTTTAACAGGTTGTTCTAATATCTCAGGTGTCTCAGAAGCTGAAAACACCCAGACACAAACTGAGCAATGTGGTATATGCAGTACAATGCAGTGAACCATATGCAGATCTGTTCATTGGGTAAACAAAACAATCTCTTCATAAACACATGGCACAACATAGGAGAACAAACCCGTCAGGACTAGAGTCACCAGTCCATCTGCATTTAAAAAAACAAAGGCCACTCTTTTGAAGACAGCAAAGTCCACATTTTGGACAGAGAGGATTGCTGGTTTGAAAGAGGGGTCAAAGAAGCCATTTATGTCAAAATTGAACAGCCCTCTCTCAACAGAGGGGGAGGGATACAACATTATCTATCTCCAATCTATAGCACAGTCCTTTCAACAGTTCCAAGAAGGCTCCACATTCATTTGCACCACTCAGGTGACCTTGATGACACAGATAAATCACTAGGTGGCCTTAACAACTTGCTAAAAGAATGCAAATGACCAGCTGTCTGCGAGGAGTATAAATCCTTAAATTCCCTACCATCCAGTCAGAGCTGAAGAAGCTTCTTGGATGAGAAGTGAAACATCTTCAGAGAAAAACAAGAAACTCCAGTTGCCTCTTGAAAAAAGTATCTTTGGGACAACCATGACCTGGATGACTGGGAATCTCCATAGTCATTTCTATTGATACATTTGCAATGGTCTAGAACCGTGATGGTGAACCTATGGCACCAGTGCCACAGGTGGCATGCAGTGCCTTCTCTATGGGCATGCGAGTCATCACTCCAGTTCAGCTCCGTCGCACATGTACGCGTGCCTCCTACCAGCCAGCTGGTCATCAGGTCTCTGCTGTGCATGTGCAGGGGGTGGGGCACGTGTGGGAGTGCACATGCATGCATGGGTGTGTGTGTGCATGGGGGCACATGCATGCGCGGGGGCCGGGCATGCATTGCATTTTGGGAGTTCGGGCGTGTGTGTGTGCACGCTTTGGGCACTCGGTCCAGAAAAGGTTAGCCTTCACTGGTCTAGAACAATTAAAGTGCAAATTATTCAACACAAAAGTACCATTGCGGTGAGATGGACAGGAAATAAATTTAATAAATAAATATATGTTAAACTTAAAAAATCAATGTCTTTTAAATCGTTTCAGTCAATAACTGGTGTAGGAAATTAAATTTTACTGTTTTCCTGAATACTGGAAAAATAAGGTGGGGATGAGGGTAACAAATATACTCCATTGTGAAGGGTATTTTATAGCCTAGGATCCACATAGGCTAAGGTCCTCTCCTACTGCCAGGTACGTGAGTTCTAGCAATAAAGGTGCTCAAAAGAATTTATTGCTGATGTAAATAGCTGAAAAGGTTCAGAGTTGGGCTTCGTCAGGCTCTAAGCATCATTTAAAGATCAACATTAGCACCTTAATCTGTGCTCAGATTATAACTGAAGATCCTTTGTTTCAGGCATCCTGTAATCCCAATATCTTTCACAGGGTTGGAGCGTCTGCATTTTATACCAAATATGATATTTCAAGAATAGTCCCATGTAAGACATCTTGCAGTAGTCAAGAGGTAATGTAACCAATGCATGGGTATTGGTTGCAAAGTCCACCCAGCTCAGCAAAGTTTATAGTTGACCACTAGCCACAGCTAGCTGAGACAATGCACTCCTTGCCAGAGCTGTTATAAGGACATCCGCCGGGGGATTGGTTACTTCCACCAGCGGGAAGTTTGAACAACTGTCATTGGCCGGCTGGCTGGCCCAAGCAGAATATAAGGAGGCTCGGGAGCCACTGCCGGCAGTCTGTTTTTACCATTCTAATAAAGAGCTGAATGGACCAGAGCTGAGTCGCGTTTCTTTCCAGCGCCGATCTAACAAGAGCCATCACCTGCAAGTCCAGTAATCACTAGAGGTCAAGGAGAGTCTTCAAACTTCAAATTTACCCTTTCCAGGGAAGTGCAGAAGAATCCCTAAATTCAGTTTTCTTCTACTGACAGCACCTCTGCCTTACGTGTATTTAATTTCCCATTTTTCTCCCTCCCCCTGTTGATCTTAGGTAACATTCCCAGTTGCTAATTATTTCTTTAAAATTAGACCACAGAGACCTGTATAGCTGGCTGTCGTCAGCATCCTAATGGCACCCCACTCAGCACTCTAAATGATCTCACCCACTGGTTTCATTTAGATGCTAAACAGCATAGAGGGCAAGATAGAACCATGTAGGGCATCATAGGTTAGTGCCCTAGGTGTCAAACAATAGTCACCCAGCACCACCTCCTGGATGTTTCAAAAATAGAGGAATATATATGTTTAAAGAAACTATCTCTGCAGCTACTAGATCTGCAGAGCCATCTATAGTGGAAAGTCTGTAGATCTTCCAATTTTCTACCATGAATCAGTCTCTTGTAGGTTCCTGCCCAAATCTGGGGCAGTTTTACATACTGGTGATGCCATTCACATATTTTCATCCTGCTCTGTGGTCCATGTTAGGAGGATGTCACAGTATACCAACAGTTTCACGCATTCCGAGTGCATACTTTATTTATACTGGCTTTGCTCCATCTCCTTGGAGACTTCTTTTGCTTTGGTTTGGGAGTCACTTCAGGTTCTGTGGGGTGAGAGGTGGGTGGTTCAAGAAACACTAACAAAAGGAAGAAGGTGTGGTTGTGGAAACAGTCCTAATTCCGTTGACCTGAGCTTCCACTCTCACTGTACCTGTTGATTCCTTTCCACAAGGATCTGTTGGCATTAGCTGGATTGACTGTCATCTGCTGGTGTTTTGGCTGCAGCTCTACCAGCAGGTGGCAAAAGAAAACTGTCTTGTCTCCAACAAGACAAGTGATCTGTAACTTGGGCATTTAAATATTAAGGAAGGTGCCCTTCTCCATTGCAAATATATATAAAAAATGTCCACTCTTCTGGCAAGGAGATGCTATGCAGAATCTGCTCATCTGTCTTCTCCCTGCTTCAATCTGCATGCAGGACTGGGGAAAAAAGTATATAGCTGGCACCTCAACAGAATTGATGAATTATTAGCTTTTCTTTTTTCTGGTTTGCAGTTTGACAGAAATTATAAACCAGATATTGGAGTTTTTCTCCATCTCGTAACTTTTACTTCATACAAATAAGGCCATTTTTCTTTACTAACCTCTTGCAGTGCAAAAAATTCTGTATTCAAGTTCTGAATGTTGAGGTAGTTTTAAAATTGAATTTTAGCATAAATTGACAAATTATTAATAAAATCTATTGAAAGCAAACTTTAAAAAAACACCTCCCAGCCCACATACATACAAATACATTTCTAATCTTTGGGAGAGATGCAAACATTTACATATTCATATGAATTTATTTATTTCTTTATATCCTGCCTAGGGAGCATGATAGGTAAAGTGGTTAAGATGCTGGGTTGACAAGCAGGAAGCCTGTGTTCAAGACCCAAGTGCAGACCATGGGGCAGGGTGAGCTCCTGTCGTTTGCTCCAGTTCCTGGCAGGGACATGAAAAGAGTTTGAAATACTTCCTCTGAACCATTTTTGAAGTGCACAACCATAATAATGCACCCACTCACTTCAACTGAGAAGTCAGGAATTCAAAATTCCCCTCTGCAGTAAACATGCTGAGTACTATAAAGGTAAAGGTAGAGGTTCCCCTCACACACATGTGCGAGTTGAAGACGCTTTTATTTCATCAAGCGGGCCTCGCCTAAATCTTCTCCCTTTTAAGTGTAAATTTTAAATTTTTAATGTATTTTAAAATTATGGGTATTTTAAATTATGGGTATTAATTCGGCCAAATTTATTTAATTCATTTTATTTGATTTTAAATTTTGTATATCTATGTGTTTTATTTCATGGCTGTACACTGCCCTGAGTCCTTCGGGAGTAGGGCGGTATAGAAATTCAATAAAATAAATAAATAAATAAATAAATAGTCATTCCCGACTCTAGGGGTTGTTGCTCATCTCCGTCTCAAAGCCGAAGAGCCAGCGCTCTCCGAAGATGTCTCCGTGGTCATGACTAAACACCAAAGGCACACAGAACACTATTACCTTCCCACCAAAGGTGGTCCCTATTTTTCTACTTGCATTTTTTACGTACTTTCGAACTGCTAGGTTGGCAGAAGCTGGGACAAGTAGCAGGAGCTCACCCTGTTATGCGGCACTAGGGATTTGAACCGCTGAACTGCCGACCTTTTAATCTCAGTGTCCACCGTGTTCCTACTATATTGCCCCTTAAAACAGTACATGGTAATATTAATATAGATCTATGTTGGAGGTTTGTTGTTGTTAGTTGCAAAGTCGTGTCCGACCCATCATGACCCCATGGACAATGTTCCTCCAGGCCTTCCTGTCCTCTACCATCCTCTGGAGTCCATTTAAGCTCACGCCTACTGCTTCAGTGACTCCATCCAGCCACCTCGTACTTTGTCATCCCTTTCTTCTTTTGCCCTCAATCTTTCCCAGCATTAGGCTCTTCTCCAGAGAGTCCTTCCTCTCATTAGGTGGCCAAAGTATTTGAGTGTTGGAGGTTACTTAAAGTATATTTCACGAAGAGCTGATCATACAAACAGCCATGTAAGAGTCTCTGACCAGTGAAATGGGCAGCATATAAATTTAATAAATAAAAACTAAAAATAAATATTAGTGTTCAGCCTAATCTACCTCTGTCTTCTTAAGGAAGGATGTGTACAACTTAGATAAATCAGTATCATAATTAACATGGACGATTAATGCAAATTCAGTCTGTGCACTTTTCATCCCTTTGATTCACCAGATTAATTTTCCCTACCTACTGCCTAAAATCATTAACTGACCCAATGGTAAAGATTCCTATTTCTCTTTAGGAGGATTGCCTGATAAAGCAGGGTGCCTGATTTCTCCAAGGTTCCTTCAGGGTTTCCCAACCTGACTGCATTAATTGAGGGTGGTGATTTGTATTTCTGGATCCTTGCACACTATTGGTCTGAGGAAGGCTTCATGCCCTTAAAGAGAGATTTTTTTTTGCTGAGCTGTTTAAGAAACCCATTTATACCTCCTGAGGAAGCCGAGTGCTTGTGGCTTGCCAGTCGAACCTGCCCTCCCACCAGCGCTCTCTGTATTTCTTCTTGGGACTTGGGTGAGCCCTTTGCATGTCTCTTATTCATCTCTCTTTACTTTTAAGGGAGTAAAAGGAAGGAATAGAAGTGCTCTGGTGCTTAGATTAACAATGTGTGCTTGGCTGAATGATAGGATCTAAAGGTGAACATTGAATCGAAAAGCTGTTCCCCATCACCTGTCAGGAAGTCCCGTTTCTCCCCCAATCCCCACTTTTAACCTACACATTTTCATCTGACATTCTCCCTACTATGTTTCTTGCTGCTCTCACTCCATTCAAGAATGCCGGTTCGTGGCACTTCAGAAGGGAAATACTGACATTTCTCCTCTGTTCTAACTCTCATACATTAAGTGAGAAAGTTGAACAATATAAATTTGCATGCTGCTTAAATTTACCTGGGTTTTTTTCATCCAGCCTTGTCAGATGAGGAAGCTTGGACAAAAGCAGCAATTTTTGCTTTGCCAAAAGAAGTTTTGGGACAGAAAGAAATGGAATTGATGCGCCATTCAAAAAGCAGTTTGAGGCTGCAGGCAGCAAACACTAAAACCGCTTGTTCAAAGGGAGCCGGGAAGTTTATCACACTTGGCTGCTTGATCTTTTTCACATTTGCTGGTAAAAAATAAATTAGAACGGAGAGATTGCTTTTTCATTTCAGGGAGGCCAAGCTGTGCCTCTTTCCCAAGCTGTGGGCTGACATTTTTTGTCAAAGTTATTGTCGCTCATACTTCGGGCTCCTGTCGTTGCAACAGTGATTCCCTCACAACTCGTGTGGTTAGGACTGGAAAAGGCTACAATCCAAGGAGACAGCTGCTGTTCCTTACAAGCCATATTTAGAAGCACTTTCTTCTCAGTTATGTGATAGGTCCTACACATTTTTAGGATAAGATTTCTTTTGGGAGACTTGCCATTGCCTTCTGGATGTCCTTGCTGGGCATCTTTTAACTGTTCCTCTTATTCCAACTCAAAAGGACATTGGTGGTGACTGAGGCTAGCATAAAAAATGACACCAGCAGCTTCACTAATAAGAGAAAATGTCACCTTATCATCCTGGTATCCTTGAAACACCAGTAATGCCTAAGGTTATAGTTATGCACTGCACCAGTGAGCACACCCACAGTAATCAATATGCAAACATTGACTATAGAAGATGTCATTGACCAAGAATCCTTACAATGAATATAAGATGTTGGACTAAATCTCAAAACATGTTTTGCTCCCCTGTTCAAAATATCCCCTGCCATAAAAAAAATGCTTGCAGTTGTTCAAGTAGACACTATTTCTAGGAAAAAAGGAATAAAATTTGGGAACTTTCTGAAATGCTTGGTGGATCATGGTTTTCTCCAGCTACGATTAACAATACATTTGGTTGCTGTCTATAGATGTGGTAACTATTTCTCCACTCAACAGAAGGAGAAGAGTTAGGGAGGTAGTATCACCCTATTTGTTTTCTATTCAAAGCAGTGTCCAATACTAACTATTCTGAAGAATTCAATTTTATTAAAAACTTTATTCCTTCTGGTTTATTGCAGGATCTCATCAACAAAACCAAGATGTCAGAGTAAGTTGTTCTTTGTAATATGGATGTTTTTATGAACTAGAGATTCAAATATTTTTAATTTTCATGTGCCCCAATCCACCTGAAGTTCAGGCATGTGGAAAATGGTTTTTTGTCTTATCTTCATCTAGAGATGGGAGGGGCATTTGCAGTTATGGGCTTCCTGCACTGAACTTTTTCCTCTGCGTTCTTTGTTCCTTCCTTGTAACCTTTGGAAGTATTTCATCAGTGTTGCCCTTAATGTCCCATGGGTATTTTGGGGATAATGGTACTTCTATTTCTTTTCAGACCTTCAAACTAACTATCTTTTTTCCCCTCCTCCCTCCCTACCTTTCTTCTTGTGATCATCTCCTCTTTCCTAACAGTGAAGAAGTAAGTTTTTTTTTAAATTGATTATTCTGGGGACTCTGTTTAGAATTAAAATATGATTAACTTGGTAACACCGTCGGTCTACCTAAATTTTCTCTTCGGTAGAAGAAACTGAAGGACAATGAATAGTTGATAGTTATACCAGATTTTCTAGCTTCTTCATCTTTTCTTAAAAATGCCAGTTCGATTCAGCTGTATTATGTAGTTATTATTATTGATTAGCAGACACCCCCTACAAAAACACACAATGAATACTAAATTATTTAAATCTGGGCAAAACCAATCCTGCTGGGTTGTTTTATACTGAAACATTATAGTTTTGGTCCAAAGTCCCACTGAAATGGCATCACTGATCTCAATGATTGCATCACATATTCTTGGGTGATAAAAGAAACAGAATCCAGGAAAACAATCTATTCAAATGAAGAGGAAGGGCTACATACACAGGATGAAGGCTAATGTTTGATAGCTAGATTAAAAGAGCTGGATTGTAGATGAACCTGTTCCCAACATGAACATTTTAACTTATTCCCCAAATTCAATAAAGTGTTGCCATTTTGGCGAGATGCTGCCATAGCAAGCGAAGGCCTCCCTCCCATTTCTGATACTAGATTGCATATCCTTTTCGAAAGAGCCTGCAAAAGGAAACAGCATTCTTTAATGACTCCTTATCATTAAGTGCAATGAAATCGATATTTTAGGTGGCACACAAGAAAAATATTTGGATTATAATAAATTCCCATCCCACTCCTTGGAGTGGTTATTCATAGTATCAAGTGGAAAGCAGTTGTTGTAATTCTCTGGAGGGCATGCTGACCAGTGGTGGATTGCTACTGGTTCACCCTGGATTGGGTGAACCAGTAGTGGTGATGGCGGGAGGCTCTGCCCACCCACCCGGATGTCTCTGCGCATTTGCAGAAGCATTGCGCGTGCACGCGCCCATGAGCAAACCAGTAGCGAACGAAATTGAAACCCACTATTGATGGTGACCTCCAGTATCTTGCTCAGAGTAAGGTGGATCACATGCTGGATCCAGAATGGCTCTGCCGTTCCAAAGATTTCCTCTATGTTCTTGGGGGTTAAACTTTGGGGTAATCTGAAGAGCTATGAACAAACAAAGCTTTGCTCTGAGGAGCCCCAAAGCAAAACTTTAAGGACTAAAGTCAGCCTGTTCTGCCCTACCAGCAAGAAAGCAGTTGGTGCAGCCCCCTAGGCATGCTTCAGGCAAAGATGGTTTGCTTTAAATCTTTTAATACCTCAGAATTTTGCACTCTCAATACCCATTGGAAGCAGTGCATGTTGACTGCACAACACGCAGTGAAGGAACAACAGCTGTAGCAGTAAAGCAGGGGAAGAATGATGGGATCCTTCCTCTTAAAGTGTCTCTTTGGACCACTCTACACACTGCATGGACCAGATAACTTTACCGTTATACAAGTCATCCTGCCAAGCACAGCTTTCCTTTTATAATAAAAAGCTATTAAAGTAACTTAAAAAGCATAAACAGACAATACCTCAAGGGTTCCTTCTCTCCTGGGGACTATCGTGGCACTGTAATAAGGCAATCTGTTTTCTTATAAATTGTGTGGGTAGCCTTGAAGGATTTGCAAAGTTGCTGTCTGAAGAGCTATTAAAGGAGGATGTAGGATGAAATCAATTGCGAAGTTCATCCTTCCTTCTTTAAACTTCCATGTCCCTCGCCTTAATAAGAAGTGAAACACCGCCCCCTCCCATAAGCTTAAATCTGCAGATAGTTACAGGCTGCTAGAATACAGTATATACAGCCTGCCCCTCCCCTGTTATGATTCTACAACTCCTTTTGCTATAACTGGAATCCTGCTTTCCAGAGCAAATTTGTAACAGCAGAAGAATTTGCTCTATCTCTAATTATATTTGTTCTCTTTATGTAATTGCTTTGTAAATTATTTGAAGAATTCTAGACCAACAGCTTTTCTAAACTCATGTATTACCAGGAGGGATTGAGTTGTTGAAAGGGACATAAAAATGTCATGATTAGTTTTTTTCCTTCTAACCTCCTTACCTTGAATTGAGCTAGATTATGCCAAATAGTAAGATGCATTCAAATATTCAGTCAAAACCAGTAAAGGAAACCAGTGTGTTAATACAAATAAGCAAACAGATATCAATACTACAACGCTTGGCTGTATTCTCAAAGGTTTCATAAGAAAAATATTATTTTCACCAAGAGAATGTAGGTTGACAGAGTTTCATGGTAGATTCAGTTTTGTATACACAATCTTTAGCAATGACTGGAAAAGCCCTATCTTGAGAGTCATAACTTTGGTACAGCACATATATGCATGCAAAAATATCCTGGGATTCAGTTCTGGGCATTTCCTTAAACCATTACTCCCTTTGGACCAAAATAGCAGAAAAATGTATTGTTTCACTTCCAGAGTAATGAAATTATAGTAAAAAATTTAAGACCCTAATTAGCATAATTTATGGGAAATTATTTCTATTTCTGTATAACATGAAAAATATATGGGTACAAATATGACAGAATTTATGGAAATCAAATTAGAACCTAAATAGTTCCTATCTAATGATTCAATCCTGGTCACTTCCAGATGAAACTGGAAAACTCCAGTTGAAAACCTAACATCAACTCTGTTAAACTAGCTGGATCACTGGTCCAAGTTGGCATAAACAAACTCTTTTTGTGTTCCAGACTTAACATATTACACTGAGATCAAACTGAAGGAGTTTTCAGTCTAATAATTCAGACAATATAATACAGTTCTTTTGTTCTGCATCTAATTAACTCTCTTAATGTATAGGGTATCTTTTTTAAAAATAGCTTCAGAACTTCCATTCTATTTTGTTTAATCCCATCTGTATTGAATTGGATTATCTGTACATAAGAAGAGCTGCTACACTATTGGTTTCTGGAATAGCCATCTTAGAGCAAACATATAACTACAAACGATAGATTTGACTAAAGCTTACTAAAGTTGAACCAAATCTTTCAACAGGACAAATTCTGCGCTGAGGCTGTCCACATAATAAGTGACCTTATCAGATTTCTTAAACATACTTAACTTGGATAGGAGGTCCTCAAATGAATGTGCAACAAGCAGCACATACAGCTATTCAAAACATGAGTAACTATTCCTGTTACACCAAACCATTAGAGACAAAATATATGGTTGCCTAGAGAAGTCAATTTGTAGAAGTTAAAGTTCTTAAGTTAATATAATTTAATGACACATTTTGAAACCTATATTAGGTTTCAAAAACCTATAATTTGAAAAAAAGATAGCAGGAGTAGAAATAGGACAATATTAATAGGAGTCAAATTTTGACTTGAATATTTCCTGTCTCCAGAGTGTGGGAGGCTATATAATTCAATCTTTGCACTACTATGAACTGTGAAAGCAAGTCTGAGTAAAGAAAATTTCAAATAGCAAATGACTGAAGAGAAATGGATTTATCCTCTACCTCAACTATGGATGTTATTCTTGGGATGTTATCTCATGTTTACATGGAAAGGGTGGTCAGATTTCTAGGAAAGATCATGCAAAAATGTGGCTCATGGAAAAGGTACTGTAAAAGCTCAAAGTCTTCTTTTTCTTTTCCCTAATTTTAGAAAAAGAAGAGGGCTATCACTGCCCGCCGGCAACATCTCAAGGTATATATATATATATATATTTGTGGAGATATATTTTTTTTTAAAAAAGCAATGCTACTTTATTGTCTTGTTCCCTTTCTCCCTAGAGAAGAAGGAAGGTAAAAAGTCCTATGCCATGCAGCATTCCTCTTCTGGAATGTCTAGCAAAATACTTCCCAAATGATATCTGGGCATCTGCCAAGAATGAGACAGAAAAAACTAGAATTGGTCTGAATGTTCCACATGTATACATATATCTGCTGTCATTCATTAACAAAGAATGTTTCAAGTTAATGAACAGTTCTAAGATTTCTGTCCCATTTTCAAGTATAGGAGCTGCAGGTTAGCTGTGACAGTGACAATTCTGACAATACTTTAAATGCAAGCCTGGCCCAAGTGCTAGGAGTTCCCTTCCCTCCAAATTTAAAACAAGAGGACACATGAGGAAGAAGTTTTATCCCCATACCTTCCATGAACTCCATTTCAACAATGCATTTTGCTCTTGAGGTAATTGCTGATATCAAATTAATCACGAAGAAAATGCTCTGGAAAGAATCTACAATCAGTAACCTACTGGTGACTGGAAAAAACTTCTTGCTTATGGGCAAATTCATTATTTATTTATTTATTTATTTATTTATTTATTTATTTATTTATTTATTTATTTAATTTGTATACCGCCCTTCTCCCAGAAGGGACTCAGGGCGGTGAACAGCCAAAATTAAAAAACATACAAATGCAAAAGTTAAGATAATTAAAAGAATTAAATCATTGGCTACCCAATTTAAAACCCCAAATCCATAAAATTTAAAATCCCAATTAAAAACCATTTAGGCTAGGCCGGCTTGATGAAATAAAAACGTCTTCAGGGCTTTACGGAAGGTCCGGAGGTCTGGGATCAATCGTATTCCAGGAGGCAGCTCATTCCAAAGGGCGGGTGCCCCCACAGAGAAGGCTCGCCCCCTGGGGGCCGCCAGCCGACATTGCCTGACCGACGGCACCCCGAGGAGGCCCTCTCTGTGAGAGCGTATTGGCCGGTGGGAGGTTATCGGTAGCAGCAGGCGGTCTCGCAAATACCCTGGCCCTAAGCCATGGAGCGCTTTAAAGATGAGAACCAACACCTTAAAGCGCACCCGGAAGACCACCGGGAGCCAATGCAGCTCGCGCAGGAGAGGTGTTACGTGGGAGCGCCACGTCGCTCCCATAATCACCCGCGCGGCCGCATTCTGCACCAGCTGGAGCCTCCGGGTGCTCCTCAGGGGGAGCCCCATGTAGAGAGCGTTACAGTAGTCCAGGCGTGACGTAACCAAGGCATGAGTGACTGTGCACAAGGAGTCCCGATCCAGAAAGGGGCGCAACTGGCGTATCAGGCGAACCTGATTATGTTACTACGATCAGATTTTCATTCCATCTTTCTACATGATTGGGATAGTTCTTTCGCTGAACTAAAGGACATTGTGCTTAACCTCTAGTAATGATGAAAATAATTAATAATCATGAATAATTACACTTTGAATTTTAAAAACCTTCTGAGTGATTGTGATTTGCTGAAAATCTATTAGGGGATTCATGGTGTAGCCTCAACATGAATGAACATTCTAGTCATAGGAATGGAGAAATGATGGTCTTCATATTTCGTTGAACCAGAAATAGTAGCAATCCAGCCAATTTGACCAGTGCTGATGGCTGTTGGGAGCTGTAGTTTTTGGTAATACGTGAAAGACCATAGACCTCCAATTTGTGTCCTATGTTTTACTTCTTAGATAAAGGACCACTATACTGACTCTGTTCTGTGCTACTTTCTAAGCCCTGCCCTTTGTTTTGATGTTAGCAGAGGTGATTGTTGTTATGGACACAACTATATACCTTATGATGCATTCTCTCGCTCTCTTCCTTGACAAATACTTCTTCTGCCAATGTAATTTTGCTTCTTCCAATTATCTTCCAGAGTGTTATGCTCCAGGTTGCTGCTTCTGAGCTTGAAAAAGAATCTGCAGCTAAGGAACAAGAAAAAGCCAATTATCTTGCAGAACACTGCCCACCTCTGCACATGCCAAGTTCCATGCAAGAACTGCAGGTAATGATTTCATCCCTCTCATCTCCTGTTCAAGAACAGGAACATTTTAACTTCATGTATAAAGCATTAGTTGAGTTGCTGATTTGATCTGACAATTAAGTTTCTTTCCAAATTAGATTTTTGCAATTATAAAGACCCATCATCCCCAGATATAAATATATGTTATATATATAAATATAATAAGAGCCTTGGTGGCGCAGCAGACTAAAGCACTATTAAGTAACACCAGCTGCCTGCAATTACTGCAAGTTCAAATCTCACCAGGCTCAAGGTTGACTCAGCCTTCCATCCTTTCGAGGTAGGTAAAATGAGGACCCGGTTTGTGGGGTCAATAAGCTGACTGTGTATAAAAAAGAACACCGCTTGGGGGAGGGGCAAAAGCCCTACTAAGCAGGTATATACAAAAGTATGAAGGCTATTGCTTAAAAGCATTGTAAGCTGTCCTGAGTCTCCGGAAAAGGGCAGCATATAAATCGAACCAATAAATATAAAATAAATAAATAAATGTTCTTAATTTGGCTTAGATGATATTAGAGGTGTAGGCCTGACTGTCCATGGGGAGGAGACAAATGATTATTGCCCAAAGACTGAAACTTATATGCTTGTGTTAGGGATCGGGACAGTAAGTATCTTAGGGCAACATTTAGGTGATAATGTCAATATGCTAATATTGCATTTTGGTCACATTGCAGTTTGCTGAGGAAGCTGCTCAGTGTAGGAGATCAGCAGTGAAGAATATTTTCAGCTAAAGATGTACAAAGCCCTTTTTGTTCATGAGCTGCAAACCAAAAACCCGACTCCAAAATATTGGTGGTGTTAGGACAAAACTAGATTTGAGGGATGTCTTTAGCAGAGGTGGGTTTCAGCAGGTTCTGACCAGTTCTGGAGAACTGGTAGCGGAAATTTTGAGTAGTTCGGAGAACCGGTAGTAAAAATTCTGACTGGCCCCGCCCCCATCTATTCTCTGCCTCCCAAGTCCCAGCTGATTGGGAGGAAATGGGGATTTTGCAGTAACCTTCCCCTGCCACGCCCACCAAGCCATGCCCACCAAGCAATGCCACGCCCACCAAGCCACACCCACAGAACTGGTAGTACAAAATTTTGAAACCCACCACTGGTCTGCAGGGTGTGATTTAAAAAGTCAAGGTGATAATTACAATGGTGTGTAGCACTTAAAAAGTAGTTACATTCATTTCCCTCCAATGTCCTGTTGTGTTCAGATCTCATATGGTTTTATTTATTTATTTATTTATTTATTTATTTATTTATTTATTTATTTAGTAGTATCTGAATCTCAGAGTAATAGCAAAGGAATTTCTGAAAGGCAGCTCCTCCTGCTTCTTCTTCTTCTTCTTCAGCCAAACCAGCAATGGAATGACCTTGAAAAAAACAAACAAAGCAGTGACCACAAAGTAACAGGGAATCCCATAATTTATTAATTGCATTTATGCCTTACTTTTCTTCCCAGGAAGTCCATGCTATGTATATACATCTGCTTTATACCTAAACATCTTTAGGCACCTAATTGTCTTGACAGTTAACTATGTCACATCATTTTAAAAAAAAATGAATAGTTTAGGCTAAATGTTTATGTACCTGGACTATACGGACATATACCCCATCCCTGAAGACACTGTTGGCTTGGTATACCTTAATTTTTTTCATTGTGACGCAGGACCAATTCACTTCATCTCTTTCTTCCTAATTATATAATTTTACTTGGCTTATGAAAGGTGTTTTTACTTAATTCCAAGAATAAAAATAAATAAATAAAGATGTGGAACAGACTCAGTAATTCTGAAACTGCACATCTAGACATATCATCTATCAAAAGCAAGCCTGCAGAAGAAGAATTAGAAAGGTTTGGCAAAAAAAAAAAAAAAGTTAAGTAAGTTTAAGCAACCTCCTTTAATAATCACTTGTTGTTTCTCAACAGGAATTCTGCAAAAAACTTCATGCTAAGGTAGAGCAAGTTGATGAGGAAAGATACGACACAGAAGTTAAATTACAGAAAACTACCAAAGAGGTAACTACCTTAATTACAGAGCATATGTATGGTACAGCATCCATACATATGCTCTATTGACCGGGTAGGCAATTTCTAAGCATTTGTATCCAAGTGGGTTAAAATTTTCATCTCATAAAGAAATACAACAATTTTGTATTTTATGAGACCAGCATGCTGGGAGGTGGCCATGGGGAGTAGGATTTAAAAAATAATAAAGGGGTGAGCCTGATCACATGGATTGAGCTACCAACTTGACTTTTTATATACTTTCCTTTGCTCAAAATAATGTAAGCATTTGACATCACAACTAACTTTGAAATATTGAAGAGAGAGAGAAATAGCTGGACTGATACTCCTAGATTGACTGTATCTTCGCTGCTCACATTTTCAGTTTTAGTAAATATTTAAGATGAATATTGTGTACACCTATGTAGTAAAAGTGAGTGGGATAGGAAAACACTCAGAATACAGGCATCCACATCAATGGCAAAAAAGTATGGTAGAAGTGTGTTTGTTTACACACACACACACACACACACACACACACACACAATTCTAGTTACAAACAATACATAGAAGTAATATGGTTAACCCAGAGAAAGAGCCATGAGAAAATAGTCCAAGCCTTTTTATAATATGCAGATTAATTGTGAGTGTATTTATTTGAAGAGATAATTAAATTCCAAGCACGGGATTATAAAGGAAATATTTGAGGTTAAGGTGCAAAGTCAGGGGCTCTGCATTTTATTTTAGCTGATGCAGAACTGCCTGTGTGTGATTTTCTGTAACACCTCTAGCATTATTTTCCCTTTGTGTTCACAAGCATTTTCTCTTACAGTTTCGATATACTTACCTTTAGTCAGACTCTCTTCTGACTATGGACTGAATTCCTCTGTCTGGCACCTCTTTGTTTAAAATTTGATTTTGCCTTCCTTCGCCATTCTTGGCTTCGGTCTCAATATTTGGGTATTTTCATCTCTTTCTGACTGTAGCTTGAAGATTTGAGCCAGAAACTGTTTGACCTGAGGGGCAAATTCAAGAGGCCACCCCTGCGTAGAGTCCGTATGTCTGCTGACGCTATGCTGAGGGCCCTTCTGGGTTCCAAACACAAAGTCTGCATGGATCTTAGAGCTAATCTGAAGCAAGTCAAGAAGGAAGACAGTGAAAAGGTACCCAGATAGTTGAAAAGTAGTAGTTTCCGTGGCTTGGCTTTTGGACTAAGTGCATCTGTCAAGAGTTTCACTGCAACCACCAAATATCTTGATGGCTTGAGTATATTAAACTTATGCTCAGCCATCTATCATCCTCACTATTTGCCCTTGACTGTTCAGTCTAATATTTGAGGGAACTGTAAAAAGAGAAGGAATCAAAGTGATATGGTAGCTGTCCTCCAGTACTTGAGGGGCTGTCACAGAGAAGAGGGGGTCAACCTATTCTCCAAAGCCTGAGGGTAGGGCATGTGGAAGATGATTAAAGGGAGGTCCAACCTAGAACTAAGGAAAAATTTCCTAACACTTAACTAATCAGTGAAATGACTTGCTTCTACAAGCTGTGGGTGCTCCATCAGTGGAGGTTTTCAAGAAAAAACTGGACACTCATTTGTCCAGAATGGTATAGGGTCTCATGTCATGTGGCCCTCCTTTCAACCTTGTTATTCTATGTTCTAATTCTGAAGTGGTAAGTTGTATGCTACGTTTGGATATGCATGAGATTAGAGAAGTCTTTCAAATCAAGGTCAAAGTAGAATCCTATGCTGTCTAAGCAAGGCCAATCATGCTCACTAGGTATTTGACAATATTGGACTGCCCTGCAAATAAAATGAAATACTTAACAATACATTAAATGACTTAAAATTTAAGATAGAGGTCATAATTAATTTCATTTCATTTCATTTATTAAATTTTTATACCGTCCCTCTCCTGAAGGACTCGGGGCGGTGAACAGCCAGGATTAAAAAACATATAATATAAACATTAAAATACTTTAAAACATAATTAAATCTATATTGGCTTTCCCCAATTTAAAACCCCTTACTGATAAAATTAACCAATTAAAAATTTTAAGCCAGCCCGGCTTGCTGAAATAAAAGTCTTCAGAGCCCGGCGAAAGGTCCGGAGGTCCAGGATCAGTCGTATCCCTGGGGGTAGCTCATTCCAGAGGGCGGATGCCCCCACAGAGAAGGCTCTTCCCCTGGGAGTCGCCAGCCGACATTGCCTGACTGACTGCACCCTGAGGAGACCCTCTCTGTGGGAGCGTATTGGCCGGTGGGAGGTTATCGGTGGCAGAAGGTGGTCTCATAAATAACTGGGCCCTAAGCCATGGAGCGCTTTGAAGATGAGAACCAATACCTTGAAGCGCACCCGGAAGACCATCGGAAGCCAATGCAGCTCGCGCAGGAGAGGTGTTACGTGGGAGCACCATGTCGCCCCCATAAATACCTGCGCGGCTGCATTCTGCACCAGCTGGAGCCTCTGGGTGCTCCTCAAGGGGAGCCCCATGTAGAGAGCATTGCAGTAGTCCAGGCGGGAAATGACGAGGGCATGAGTGACCGTGCATAAGGGGTCCCGATCCAGAAAGGGGCGCAACTGGCGTATCAGGCGAACCTGATAGAAAGCCCCCCTGGCCACAGCTGTCATATGCTCTTCTAAAGACAGCTGTGCATCCAGGAGGACACCCAAGTTACGTGCCCTCTCCGTGGGGGCCAATGTCTCACCCCCAATAGCCAGCGATGACACCAACTGGCTATATTGGGACGCCGGCAACCACAGCCACTCAGTCTTGGAGGGGTTGAGTCAGAGCCTGTTCCTCCCCATCCAGACCCGCACAGCCTCCAGGCACTGGGACATCACTTCAAGGGCATCACTGGGGTGGTCTGGGGTAGAGATGTACAGCTGGGTGTCATCAGTGTACAGATGGCACTGCACCCCAAAACCACGGATGATCTCACCCAGCGGCTTCACATAAATGTTGAACAGGAGAGGCGAGAGGACCGACCCTTGCGGCACCCCACAAACCAGGTGTCTTGAGGTCGACCTCTGCCCCCCAGCCAACATGGACTGCAACCGGTTGGAGAGATAGGAGGAGAACCACCGTAAAACAGTGCCTCCCACTCCCAACCCCTCCAGCCGGCGCAGCATGATACCATGATCGATGGTATCAAAAGCCGCTGAGAGGTCTAATAGGACCAGAACAGAGGAGCAACCCCTGTCCCGAGCCCTCCAGAGATCATCAACCAACACGACCAATGCCGTTTCCATGCTGTACCTGGGCCTGAAGCCGGACTGGATCGGGTCTAGATAGACGGTTTCATCCAGGTACTGCGGGAGCTGTCGCGCCACCACACTCTCAACAACCTTCGCCAAAAAGCGAAGGTTGGAAACTGGACAATAGTTTGCCAAAACAGCTGGGTCCAGAGAGGGCTTCTTGAGGAGGAGCCTCACCACCGCCTCTTTCAAGGTGGGAGGCAAGACACCCTCACTCAAGGAAGCGTTTATAATCCTCTGAAGCCTCGTGTAACCTCCTGGGTAGCCAGCACCAATCAGGAGGGACACATGTGGTTGCATTCAACTTCCCCAGCATCCTGTCCATGTCCTCGGGGGTCACAGGGTCGAACTCATCCCAGATAACATTCTCAAGACACACCTCGGACAACTCGCCTGAACCCACCCAGTCAGAGTCCAAGCCTTCCCAAATTTGAGCGACTTTATCGTGCAGATAATGCGCAAAATCCTCAGCACGTCCTTGCAAGGGGCCTTCCCGTGCTCCCAGATGGAGAAGGGAGAGGGTCACCCTAAACAAGGTGGCTGGGCGATTATCTGCCGACGCGATAAGAGTGGAAAAGTAGTTACACTTCGCCGCTTTTATCGCCACTAAGTAGGTCTTGATATAAGACCTCACTAGTGTATGGTCAGATTCGGAACGACTAGCCCTCCAACTACTCTCTAGGTGTCTTTTCCAGCGCTTCATCTCCCTCAGCTCCTCGGAGAACCAAGGAGCTGGGCAGATTCAGCGCCAGGTCAGAGGCCGCAAAGGCACGACCCGATCTAAAGCACCAGCGGCCGCCCTATCCCAGATTATTAATATAATATTTTTTTTAAAAAAAGAAATTTCAACTCCTTCTCCTGCCTAACTGTCATTTATGGCTTCCTGCTAGAAGAATAATGTTATTAAAATAAGTGAAACACAAAATAAAATTAGATATTAATAATTGCTTTAGGTTCCATCAGAACTGATAGATCCTTCGCTCCAAGAAAGTCTCCCCATGAGTTTTCCAGATTGCATCCAGGAAACTTGTCATGCAGATTTCTATAGTGACGGCAGCCACAAATTGAACACAAGGACACTAGATTATAGATGGACATAGATGATAGATGATAGATAGATAGATAGATAGATAGATAGATAGATAGATAGATAGATATCAAATATTTTTATTTCAAAAAATGATGTTATAAGAGAACTGGAAGACGAGACATTCAGCTTGCAGCTTTGCCACTATAATGAGTGAACTCAATCATTGTGGAATGTAAATGTAAAGAATTCCACATTGTGGAATGTAAAGAATAATATATGGTTTAGTGCACTGTATGAACCATGGCAGTTTATTAAACAAACTATGACTTATTAAAGTTTGTAAATGCAGTCAGTGACAGTAAAAACAGGCTTTCTGACTGTAATATATCCAAAATACTATGGAGTTCTCAGCAGGGTAGGCCATTTTAATTTCTTTCCAATTTGCTGTCTGTTGAACATTTCATTCTTTTGGAATGTGTTGGTAAGCTTCCAGCTTTCTTGATGAAAACTTGTGAGCCACCACAATAGATATTAACACACTTGGCAGTCATCTGTGAGCGAATAAAGGGTTTTTCTGTCCAGGGAGACATCATATCAATAAGGCAAGGGTTGCCCCCTGCATGAGCCCTGTTAAAGGCACTATCCAAGCATAACATTTTATCTCCTGTCTTTCCATAGGAGAAGGACCTACGTGATGTGGGTGACTGGAGGAAGAACATTGAGGAAAAGTCTGGAATGGAGGGCAGGAAGAAGATGTTTGAGGGCGAGTAATAAGATCTGCTCAACTCTATAATCCAGTCCTAATGCCTATCCAAATCTTCTGCAAACCTTCACAGCGCTGTTTTTGGAATGACTTTCCTCATGTCACAGTTGCATTCATAGTGCAGTCCACCATACAGAACCTGCCTGACCCCTTTTTATTTCTGGGTACTAAGTCATGAGATCCTTAAATACATATTACAACAAAGGTAGTTGCATGAGCTTCAACTATTCAGTCTTCATTAACTCTTATCATTTGGTAGGATCTGGTGTTGCAACGTGAACTAAAACTGATGTAAATAAAGCTTTGAAAGTATGGCTGCTATCTTAAGACTTGGGAAATCAAGGCATGAAAGGGCTGTGTGTCACACGGGCTTTGATTTCCTAATAGGGGAATTGTACATAAATTTCTGATAGATAGAAATTACCTTTGATGTTTAGGAAAGCAACATAAAGAACTCATCAGGAAATTAACTGTACCACTGAGAAATATTTCCAAAGCTGAATGCCATCAAATTTGCTGTTGCACTCAGATTTATTCTTGGACTAAATCTTTTGGCAAACGATCAAATGTTTCTGAAACATGGAGGATAATTGTAGGTGGCAACAGGATGATCATAAAAATGACAGGAATTGTTCATGAATGGGTGAATAGTTTCTCAGTTGCATTCACATATTAATGGAACAATTTTTCTCCTATGGGAAGTAAGTCCATGGGAGTAGACTGAACAAGTGCCAGCACTGAGAATACTCAGAACAAACTGGCACCTATTTTGCTCTGGCATTAGGATGATGATTGGTTGCTTCAATTCTCAATTCTTCTGGATCAGTTCAAAGAGTTTAATAAGGAACAGCATGAAGGGTATATCTCAATATTTCATTCAACAATGAAAACAGTTATTGTGGAGTTATTGCCCATCAACTCTTGGGCAAATTTCCATGTGATTCAGAGTGTGTACCTTTCAAATACCATTTCTTTCTATCATCTAGATAAAGGCAGGTGTGAAGATGCCTGGATAAGGTGAGAAGGCAGAGGTTCTATGGTTAGAGGAAATCTGGAGTATGTATATATGTGTATACCCACACATACACAATCTATTTTGGGCAGTTTGTATTACTTCTAAGACAGCAGGTCCACAGCTGGGAGCTGTTTCTAGACCCAACTTTGTTGCCAGAGAACCAGGTGGCCTCAGCAGTGTTAAAAGCTTTTACTAACATTGCCTGGTTTGTCAGGTTATAGCCAACTCCGGACAGGAATAATTTTGCAACAGTCATCCATGCTCTAATAATTTCCCAGCTGGCTTACTGCAGGATGATCTCTGTGGGCCTTTTCTTGACAATGATTTGAAAACGTAAGAGTACGACTGCTGGAATTCTGGCAAGTATAATCAAATGCATCACCTTTGCAAGAACCTCATTTACTTCTTCTCCCTTGTGACTTCATTTCAAAGTATAAATATTATCTACCCTAAATCCTAAATAGTTTAACATTCAAATACCTCTTCTCATACAGGTTTGTGTTTATTATAAGATTATTGGGCTTTCATCAATTGCCTACATCATGTTGTTGTCACGTGATGTATCATGACTTCCCCCCCCCTTCACTGAACCGGGGTGGGCGAGGCCAGCGCATGACGCATCTGACCTGCGGGCTGCGAGTTTGACACCCCTGGTACATTGTCAGAAGGAAATTATTTAAAGACACAGCAGAGGGATGTCATAACACTCAAATCATGATTTTGAAAGTCCTCCTTAAAGGGGGAAAAGTCTACCTTCAAGGCAATAGTTGTAATTTATCCCAACGTATTGGTTGTCTACAGTTTAGGCTGTGGAATGGATACAATTGCTATATTGATTACAGTAGTATAATTTGCATTATGGTAGTCTTGCATCAATAAAACACATTTCTGAACACAGACCACTTTGCTTTGCCAAAACCAGCAAAGTGGTAGATTCTATGTATTAGAGTGGCTCTGATGTAATATTGGAAGCAAAGTATGGTTTTATTACGTAAGGGTCAATTGAACTGAAGCATCCACTCAGGGCTTTACACAGACTACATCTGTCTATCTTTCTGTCTGTCTCATCATACAATCATGGAGTTGGAAGAGACTGCAAGCATTATCTAGTCCAACCTTCTGCAATTTGCAGGAAAACTAATTAAACTATCTACGAGAGGCAGTTGTCTAACTTCTTTAAAAAACTTTAAAAAGAGATGGAGAATGAGCTACAACCTTAATAGATAGACTCTTCCACTGCTGTGCAGACATTAGCTTTAGAATGTTTTCCCTTATACTTAAACAAAACCCAGGTAGCTGCAATTTATACCCATTAAGTCTATTTCTGCTCCTATTTTTTTGTGGCAATGAAAACAGTTTCTAAACTTTTTTTTCCTTTTATATATCTGAACTTTATATATACTGTCTACAGTTGGTATGTGGGTAGAGAGAGATAGAATATCTGATTATCCGAAAGGCGCAGCCAGTTGGGAAAAGAGCAAGAAAGAATAGATAGTTTTGTAAAAGATTTTGCAAAATTATTTGGGCACTTGTACATCCACCAACACTAGGTCTAAAGGAAGAAAGGAAAAAGATGAGAGAGTGAAAATCAGAAAGAGAGATGGAAAAAAGGATGAGGATACATTGCTCAGTTTTAACTTTGTTCTTAACTACAGCAAGCATTGGTTCTGCCTACTGTCCAAACATGGACCTAATAGATTATTCCTGAGAGTCTGCAGTCTTGTGAGGAAAAAAAATCCTAATTTTGTTTTATGGGTGTATTCTAGAATTATAGGAAAAAAAGAGGAAACTATTCAGTAACAAATGCAGCAAAAAGAAATGGTGCAGAGGATCAAGAAAAGGACTGAAAAGCAACCCATCATCAGCAATAAAATAAGTTTTGCTTCTTTTAGATCACCAATTTTTTATTATTATTGAAAAAATGTAGCTGGCAACTTAAATTTAATACTCATTTCTTCTACAGATCCAATAGTTCCTTTGGAACTCTTTTCTACTGTTTGTTCTCCCATGTGATCATTTTTTATAGGAACTCAACTATCTGTCTGCCATTTCATATGTAGCCAAAGTGGCATTTCTCATGCACTTGGGGAATATCAGCAGGCTTGGGGAAAATCATGGGATCTGCAGAAGTACAAAAAACACATCACGTTTATATAAGGAATTTTTAGGGAGGAGGGGAGAAAAGCACTCTTAGTGGGCATGAAGTAGAGATGGGTTAGGCAGGGGAGGCTGTAATGGAAGAGACCACCTTGGAAGAAGGCACAACTGTGTTGTAGATACAGATAATATGTGTATCTGTATAAAATAGGTAATATTTTCTTGGAGATTTCACTTGCATATCATAAAACCAGATCCAGAACTGCCATGCGGGATCAGCTTTATAATATATGAACAAGCACAGCAGAAAGAACTGGTGATGATTAGTCTCCTGGGATGTTTTCTGCTTAGAAAGAGATAATTTAGCATGCTGCTGAAAACAAACATTTCCAAAGCTGAATACTTCCTTATGCTTCACTGACAGCATTTGAAGAAAACATCCAGATACAGGATAATGAAACAAACTCTTTTCATGTTTAGGGATCTGGAAGAATCAATTATAATGTTCTAAAACTAAAGGGTTCTTTGTCAACTTTTCAAACTTTGAGGACAGGAAATGCATATTTCGGAGGCTTTTCCTTATGACTGTGTTGACATTTATCCTCTAGTCGTTGAACTGGGAGAAAATATGCCGGCAGAAACTAAACCGCCCCAGTGGCTGAATGCTTTCCTGCTTCATTACTGAAACAGGGAGTGGACCTGTCTTTATAGTTTTTAATGCAGGACAATTTAGGTGCAGTGATTGATGGGTTCTCCTGGATGTTTCCCCTCTCACTCCTTGTCACCAGCTGGTGGAAGGCGGTGGTGGTGGAAAAAAGAACAGACAACAACAGTGTTGTGTGTAAACATGCTTAGGGTCCAATCCCAGAAGCTACCTGAGATGCATAAGGATTGTATTCTAGGCTTTAGCCCAGGGGTGAATTCTACTTACCTTTACTACCAGTTCGCAACTGGACTGCACGCAGAAGCTTCTGCGCATGTGCAGAAGCATTTTGATGATGTCGGGGTGGGTGGGCAGAGCCTCCCTCCAGTTTTACTACCGGTTCTATAGTACCGGTTCTATACTACCGGTTCACTCAGGCCATTCCAGAACACAGGTCTGCTGGGGTTTTTTTGCTCTGGAAGAATATTAAATCAATATCCCAAAATAGCCCAGCTGACAAGATTGGTGGAATAGGGAAGGAATGCAGCATGAAAGAGAACTGACGGTTCCTGGTTCATTAGACAAAACTTCCTTTATTTCATCTGACACCCCTTCTTTACTCCGTCAACCTGTTAGCTAAGCTATTTGGAGGTATAGATTAAATGATCTTCCAGAAGGATGGTAGACCCTTATTCAAAAATAACTAGCATGGCAGATCACTGGAATGATGGAGGAGGAGTAAGGAGCATCAAGGCCTTCTGTGTCATGCCATGTCATTCTGTTTGTGACCTTCACGTGGGCTAAAAGTGAAACAGATAGAACTCTTTTCATTTTTCCAACAGCACCCATATCTCCTAAATTGGTAAGAAGGCAAAATGGCATAGAACAGGGGTATCAAACTTGATTTCATTGAGGGCTGCATCAGGGTTGTGTTTGACCTTGGAGGGCCAGAGTGGGTGTGGCCAGGGTGGGCATGGCCAGCTCGATGTCACTCATGTCAGGGGCGCCTGTGGTGGCCGAAGCACTGTGCCAGTGAAAACAGGCTCTGGAGCTCAGTTTCCGGCTGCAATGGCCTCCTGCAACTCTCTGCCAGTGAAAACAGAACTCGGGAGGGTCGCGTGCCAGTCCCTTGCTGTTTCCAGGATGGCTCTGCAGGCCAGATCTATGCACCCCATGGGTCGGATCTGGCCCAAGGACCTTGAGTTTGACACCCCTAGCATAGAAGAAGGCCAAAATGGCACCTCCCTGCCCCAAAAAGCAGACAGCACAACCATTGCTGGCAAAAGCAGCAGGCATGTGTAATACACTCATTTTGGATAGAATCAGCAATGGAGAGCTGGGAGAACCTGACTTTCTTCCTTGATTAAAAATATCAACTCTCTGTGGAACACAGGACTAACATTCTTTCCAAGGAGGGGAAGCCCTGTTTTTAAACACAATAGTAGAATTCTTTCAAACTAAAGCTAAAGCTATGTTTTCAACAAACACAGTTCTAGTGTGTTTTAAAAAGCACTGAACCCACAAATATAAAAAGCACTAAAACCATGTATTTAAGAAGCCTGTGCAAAGCTGAATAAGCACTGGTCAGGCATTGCACACAGACAGGTGCTTCTGCAGGAAAAAAGTGTCTGATCTCTATCATATCCCAAACCAAAGTGGCCATAGAAGGCAATATCCAGTCACAGGAGAGAAGGGGAAGTTCACACAGCTGTCTAAAGTGGCTTATAGAAGTGACTGTCTCATCAACAAGATCATCAACAAAATGTCATTGATTGTGTATGTAGCAAGACTTGTGTCAGTTGAATAGGGGAAATACTTTTACACTGCAACAGCTGAAGATGAACTTAAGCTGCCTTCATGGTCAGCTGGGGATGAGACCAAAGCAATATCAGCTGACAGGATAATTAAAAATGGCTATCAGAATATCTATATACCATGACAAGCTCAAAGCTGACTCATCCTTCCATCTTTCCGAGGTCAGTAAAATGAGGACCCAGATTGTTGGGGGCGATATGCTGACTCTGTAAACCGCTTAGAGAGAGCTGTAAAGCACTGTGAAGGGGTATATAAGTCTAAGTGCTATTGCTATAATTAGGAGGATGCAGAGATGAGTCTTTGATGGCATGAAGATTAATGTGGTGTCGAGATCAACTTTGCAATTTCTCAAGTTTACTTCCTCTGCAAATAGTACTTCTGTTTTTCTTTTTGAAAAATGATAATACTATTAAATTACAATTAAAAATAAAAACTAATACAAAGTAAAAAAGAAAAAATGAAAAGAAAAAATAGAAAGTGCAAAAAATAAAAAATAGAATAAATTACTTCTCCCTTCACCACAAGTGCAAATAATTTTTAGTAACTTACCACATTCTCTTAAAATATAACAAATGATCTCTTCTCATATCCTATCACTTATCTGTAAAAATATCCTTAAAGCCTCACCGTTCAGTCCTGATCAGCAAAAGTCTGTTAAGGGTCACCAGAGAAAACCTTACCTTTTACTCATTCTTTATCTTTACTCCCTTCATATAATGTCCTGAAACTTGATTTCTTTTCAATTTTTTGTTTATTTTTTTCACAAAATTCTTCAAAGTTTTAGTAAGTCTCTTTTGTAAATCCAATGAAGGAAAGTTATCCAGACCTCTTTCGGTCTGTTATTTGAATATCCCTTTTAAATACAATATTACAATATCATTCAGTTTTATTTATAAATCCAGTGTAGCATATTTCCCCATATCATTCTTATAATCTGTCATTTTTAAATCTACTTTTAAATCTACTTTCAGATTAGTCTCAGTCTTGTCCAGTAAAATGAGTTCCTCTTCCACATCTTTTAAACAGAGTTTGTCTATAGTGTTTGTCTATTTCTCTTAAAATTAAGTTCTGGGTCCAGTGCTCAAAAATATCCTTCAGAATGTCTAATGTTAAAATATTATGTTCTATTATGAAATAGTAAGTCAAATTTAAAAGTTCTTCTCTTTAATTGTAAACTTTAGTTCCTTCTTATTCTCTTTAGCATCCAGTCTTCAAAATTTCATCCTATCATGTTTCTTTTTTTTAAGAGAATTGAAAACAAAAGCATTTCATACAGGAAGGATTCTTATAATTAATTCCAAGATTTTATTTCAAATCCATCTGGATTCTTATTCTATTTGTAGCTTCCCAAAATAAAAATTCTAATCACTCTTGCTGTTTATTACAAAAGAAAAAAATTGTGCTTAAACTTGTTTTTAAATACATTTTTCACTAAGGTTTGAAAGAATCTCACCCAATATTGTAAAACATGTCAATCCAGAGGTTCCTAATAGCTGAAAAGCAGTTAACAAGCAATTTCCAAAAGCGATTAGAAAAGGAAGTATGTAAACTCAGTGTCTTTTGAAGGTGTCAACCACAGTTTCAGCAAGATATTTATTCTCTCGTCTCTCAAAACTCTAAATCCACCACTATCTTGTGGTCTCCTCATGAAGAGGAACTGTTTGGAACATTTGTGGGTAATCTCAAGTTCTCTCTTTCTCCAGAAAGGAATTACGAATGAGTTAGTCTAGTCACCCAATCTTCATTCTATCATGGTCATTGTGGAGCTGTCTTTACTTTGCCATTTGTTCCCTGGAAGTCTCTTCAGGAGAAAAGCTGTTTTTGTAGACATTGCTGAGAATGATTGGAGTGGCTTATAAACCTAGTAAAACAAATAAATGCAGCAATAAGTATAAATTAAGTTTGAAGCAATGGTAGGAATGTAGCCAGAAATATTTTCTTTTGAGATCATTCCTCACTCATATTTTTTTCTTTACAATTCCTTTTCTCTTTCATTTAATATCTTCTCAGACTACATACTTCATAATCAGAAGCATCTGCTTAGACTAAATTTCAATCAGTGTAAAGTGTAAAGAACAGTTGCATGGAATCAAAAATGCATCCTTTGCTGTCTCAAGATATTTTTTGCATTATGCCATTGTTTCCACTGTTTGCAACACTGCAAAATTCAGGTCCCGCCTGCCACTTTCCACGAACCATCCTGCTGTGACAAACTTGCCTTCTTCCCTGGCTGCCAGAGAATGAGAACTCCCGTGCTGGAATGTGAGATTGGACCACATGTAATGCAATTTCTCACATTGTTCCTTGGGTGCTGCTAAAGCAAGAGTGGAGTAGGCAAAATGGCGCCCCCCCCCCCACCAGTAGTGGGTGATGCATGGCATGAACTTCTGCAAAATTGCTATTTTATCTGGGAAGGAAAAGAGGACATATTTTTGCATCTTCATATTATAATTACTTTATAGTTGCATCAATGGGAATCTTTATTTTAAACTGCTGCAACCACAGATTTCTACATTGCAACGTCCACAAAATAATAAGAGATGTCAACCTGGATCTTTGCTGTTTATTTGCCAGATTCTCTGGATTGTATTATAAACTCCCCCATACCAGAAGCTCCTCTTGAAATGAGAGACCAGCTTGCCAATAGCTACTCAATTTCAATTATCCCTTTTTTATATTATCTAGTCAGTTGGAGAATCCTATTAAGAACACACACACACACACACTCACACACACACACTCCTTTAACTTTCTAGAACTATTGTTGCACTGGTGTCTTCTCTTATGTTTATGTCATATTATTTTAAATGTGGGAGATGTCCAAATGAGAGGTGAGAGAAGGGAGGAGGTAAACTCTGTTTGTGCTGCTCTGTTGCATTGGTTCACACTCCCCTATGTCAGTGATAGAAAAACTGTTGAGAAAAATTAATACCTTGCCTATAATAAGTGGCCAACTCATCAGTCAGGGCAACCCTAACTGGCAATGACCTGAGTCATAGATAACAGAGGCAGGATAAGGGTTAGCAATGTGCTCAGCACATTTTGTGTCATTATTACTTTATGCTGTCTCAAAAAGGAAAGTACATGAACTCAATAGTGGAAAGGACCCTCAGTTATAGACTGTGCTTTTAATTCTGCGCTTTGTTTCAAAGAAATCATGATACACCACCCATACCACTGATCTGATGATGATGGGATGTATTGGGATTATTCATGCTTGCCCCATGCATCAAAACCTTTGTTTGCATTCTGTTCATTCATGTAGCCACCAATATCACAAATGCATTCCCAACCTTGAACAGCAGTGGTGGTTTTGACAAAGCTGTGGTGGTTGTGGTAAAACTCCACAGCTCTTTGAACCAGTGGTGAAATTCAATTTTTTTTTACTACCGGTTCTGTGGACGTGGCTTGGTGGGCATTGCAGGGGAAGGATATTGTAAAATCTCCATTTCCACCCCACTCCAGGACAAGGATATTGCAAAATCTCCATTCCCTCCCTACTCTGGGACCAGCCAGATGTGGTATTTGCCGGTTCTCTGAACTACTCAAAATTTCCGCTACCGGTTCTCTGAACTACTCAAAATTTCCGCTACCAGTTCTCTGAACTACTCAAAATTTCCACTACCAGTTCTCCAAACTACTCAAAATTTCTGCTACCAGTTCTCCAGAACCTGTCAGAACCTGCTGGATTTCACCCCTGCTTTGAACCTTTTCATATATCAACAGCAATTTGTGTGGGAGCAGAATGCTTCTTGATTTAGTTTTTTTTTTCAAAAATGGATTGCTGCTTCCCATCTAAATGCATAAAGCAATGTACAAAACTTAAAAAGATGCTGGGCTAGCTAGAAAAAATCACTCCTCAAAAGAGAGTTGAAGAACAGAAGATGGCAGCAGCCATCGCCTTCAGTTGAAGCCAATTGCTCATGACAAAACAACTACTCTTATGAATTCTGACTTGACTATATTCTTTGTCAGTCTGAAACCCCAGAACAAAATAATAATAATAATAATAATAATAATAATAATAATAATAATAATAATAATAATAATAAATACATATGGCTAAAGATATATCCAGAATGTAAAACTTAGGAACTAAAATGAAGGGTTTTTCAGGGAATTTGCACCCAACTGTAAAACTTTGGCACGCTTATAACTGATTTATACTAAATACTTCTCTTGAGTCCCATTGAATAATGAGCCATTTTGTGCCAAACAGAAGTTCTTATTAAGTACAAAGAATGTGATGTTCAGCAAACTGTGCAATACAAGAATTGGAAACCAGGTGGATAATGTACATACTTGAAAAGGGAGGGTTTTGTGTAATCCCTATGATGTAATTCTTAATGATGGATACATACATTGGAATTACACATAAAACTGTGTAACTGCTGCAGGTTTATTCTACTGTTATGTATTTATCACCAACACTATGCAATATCTTGCCACTTATTCTCCATAACTTGGAGATAGAGAAATAGGGCCATCTTCAGCAGGTGGCAGCACCTGGCCAAATTAGTTTGGTCTGGGAAGCGAAGTCAGGGTCTGTCTGGTTAATTCTTAGATGGGAGACCTCCAGAGAATTCCAGGGATACAGACGTGACTGAAACATTTAAAAGATATGTACTGGAAGAAGGCAGTGAAGCAGAAGAAGCCACTTCTATACTCTTGTCAAGAAAACAATATGGCTAAGTTTGCTTGAATCAAAAAGACTTTCCCTATGGCCGTCCTTCTGTAAAAGGGGCTCGCAACTTGGGCGTCCTCCTGGACACACGGCTGTCTTTAGAAGAGCATATGACGGCCATGGCCAGGGGGGCTTTTTATCAGGTTCGCCTGATACGCCAGTTGCGCCCCTTTCTGGATCGGGACTCCTTGTGTACAGTCACTCATGCCTTGGTTACGTCACGCCTGGACTACTGTAACGCTCTCTACATGGGGCTCCCCCTGAGGAGCACCCGGAGGCTCCAGCTGGTGCAGAATGCGGCCGCGCGGGTGATTATGGGAGCGACGTGGCGCTCCCACGTAACACTTCTCCTGCGCGAGCTGCATTGGCTCCCGGTGGTCTTCCGGGTGCGCTTTAAGGTGTTGGTTCTCATCTTTAAAGCACTCCATGGCTTAGGGCCAGGGTATTTGCGAGACCGCCTGCTGCTACCGATAACCTCCCACCGGCCAATACGCTCTCACAGAAAGGGCCTCCTCGGGGTGCCGTCGGTCAAGCAATGTCGGCTGGCGGCCCCCAGGGGGTGAGCCTTCTCTGTGGGGGCACCCGCCCTGTGGAATGAGCTGCCTCCTGGAATACGATTGATCCCGGACCTCCGGACCTTCCGTAAAGCCCTGAAGACATTTTTATTTCATCAAGCCGGCCTAGCCTAAATGGTTTTTAACTGGGATTTTAAATTTTATGGATTTGGGGTTTTAAATTGGGTAGCCAGTGATTTAATTCTTTTAATTATCTTAACTTTTGCATTTGTATGTTTTTTAATTTTGGCTGTTCACCGCCCTGAGTCCCTTCTGGGAGAAAGGCAGTATACAAATTAAATTAATAAATAAATAAATAATAAATAAAACAAGAAATGGCCTGTTTAAGAGAACATTAGCATGCAAGGCAGTAGTGGGTTTCAATTTTGTTTGCTACCAGTTCATTTGCGTACGCGCAGAGGCATCCAGGTGGGTGGGCGGAGCCTCCCACCACCGCCACTACCGATTCGCCCAATCCAGGGTGAACTGGTAGCAACCCACCACTGATGCAAGGGGGTGGGTGGGATTAGAAGCACAACTCACATTTTTAGACCCTTTTATGAGGTTCCACAGACATTTAAAGACTTCTGGATTGGGTGACATACAAATTAAGTAACTAGCATAATATAACATGGGGGATAAATGGGCAGATTTAAGATGATCATTGGTTTTGGAGAAATATTTGATTGTGGCAGGGGTGAAATGCTCCCGGTTCGGACCAGCTCGGGCAAGTAGGTAGCGATGGCGGTGGGCAGTTCGGAGAACTGGTAGCAAAAATCCCTGCCCCCGCCCCCCGTGCCCAGCTGAGCCGCACGATCATCAGAGCCTTTTTTTTCTTTTAAATGGCTCTGACAATCCCAGCTGAGTTGCCTGCTAATTGGTAGCAAAAATCCCTCCCCCTCCCCTCCTCAGCTTGCTTACCTTAGCTGCTGGTCGCAACGCCTTGCTGCAATCCCTGCAATCCATTGCATCAGCAAGCAACTGAATCTCCCTGCCTGCAATCAAGCAGGTAGGGAGTTGTGGACTTCAACTCCCAGAATTCCTCAGCCAGCAAAGCAAAGCAAAGCTGGCTGAGGAATTCTGGGAGTTGAAGTCTACAAGTCTTAAAGTTGCCAAGGTTGGAGACCCCTGTTCTATTGGGTAAGTTTTTTTACCCTTTGGGAGCTTTAAAAAAATAGTTAATTGGGTTTTTTTTTTAGTTGTTCTTTTTTTAGACCTAGCCATTTAAAGTTTAGGAAGTTTTAAATTTAGCTGCTTTTATATAAAAATAAAAATAAATAAAATAATATTTGTGCAGCTTTCTGAGATTTAGTGTGTTTCTGTAGTGTTTCACTCTAACTACACAAAAACACAAAATCTCACAAAGCTGTATGTGGAATTTTGTGTGTGTAAAGTGGTGAAAGTTGGTTTTTTGGGTTTTTTGTGGCTGTGTGAGGTTCCTGCTTGTTGCAGGGGCCATTTTGGGTCTAGCACAGCTGCTTTTATATTGTGGGTGAGCCAGTTGTGTTGTGTTGTGTTTTGTAGGTTAAAAAAGGGCAAAGAAGTGACATTGACTTGGCCATGTCCACCTGACCAACAAGCCACGCCCTCCCAGTCACCTTACCACCAAGCCCCGCCCACTAATTAAGCCATGCCCACAGAACCGGTAGCAAATTTTTTTTAGATTTCACCCCTGGATTGTGAAGAATCATTTAAAGTGCTACCATTTGCTAACAGAATACAGTATTTCTGCATTTATTCAGTGCTTCAGGCCGCAATCCTATGCACAATAAACCAGGAATAATTGATTTCTCAATAGACATGTAAAATACAGACTTCTTAACATTTTCCAAGCTTTTCACATGCTTAATCTAATTAATCTGAGGAGTCTTATTTAAAGACAATCTCTCTCTTTTCACTAATTTTGTTCAAGAAAGAATGCATAGTTTCACAGTTTGAAACCACCCGAGGTACTGTAAATTGCATCGTTCGAGCTATGTGTTAAAGGCCTTGCTTCATGCATGAATTTAGAAAAGAAATGAGGAAGATATTGACACAAAGGGGGGGGGGGAGAAGATATCAAGAGGAAGTGGTAGAATGGTGAGCATGGTTGCTTCATGCTCTTATTTCCTCTTCCATGGAGTCCTATCTGTGTACAAGCTGTTCTAACAAAGCAGTTTCATTTTCCCCACCCCATCTACTTCTAACCACCGTTCTTTCATTCTGAGCCTCAAATACTTTGGATGAGATGCTTGTAAAATGCCTAAGGGACGCAGATTAGCATTTACACCATTTTGCCTTAACACTCCATACGTTCACTTGTGCAAGCACTGAAAGAGGATTGATCAGTGCTTATGCAATAGAATACAATCAGCAACTCATAGCAACAATGGTTCTTGTCTGGGCTTGGTGTGATTAGACAAGTAATTTTTTACTGGGCAATCCTAATATTTATTCAGAAATAAATTCAGTTGAGTTCAGATGGGCTTTCCCAGGTAAAATGTTAATGTGTTCCAGGTAGATTTCCAAACACATTTTAGAAAATAATTGGGCTATTTTACCCTTAAAAAAACTGTACAGTTTAGGTGCACTTTATACCATAGCTCCATTTATATTTCAATTGCTCATGACCTTGGTAAAAGAATCAGCTAAGTTATATTACAAGGAAAGCAATTTGCATTCCTTTTAAGCAAAACATACATACAAATTTATTAGAAGGGGTAAACATCAAACTCTTAATAAAACTAAATATTGTATTTCTCACATTTTAACTTTATGAGTTTAACTTAGCAAGAAAGGTATACAATGTGTACTTGCATTAGGGAAAAACATTATGGAGAAATCCTATCCAGAAAGTCAGGCATGCTAGTAATCAGTGCTTCTTTTTTAAAATCAAAGTTATATTTTCTTACATCCAGGTTAATTATAGACCAAACTTCTTCCATGTTGCAAAGTTTTCTTTATAATCTCTGCATTATCATACCTAGGTTCACATGGAATATGTAATTCCTTGGTTAAAACATTTTTGTACAATGATATGGTTAAAAAAGAAAAAAAAAACTTTTGAGGAAATTTGCTTTCCCATGCTTACCAGTACATAATAACAATTTTCAACAGTTAAATCTGACAGTCATTAGTTAGATAAAAAAAGCCAAGATGGCAGCCATAGCCATGTGATCAAAATATCACATCTTAATGCAATGCATGGGGTAGGTTTGTCAGAAAGGTTAATAATTCTTAAGAGCAAGTGAAAGATGACAGAAAATACGTTATGATTTGACAGACATGCCTATACTTATGGAGCAAACCAGGATTCTAGTTTGAAAAACTGGAGAATTTATTTAAAGTACAAAAACATTTTTCGTGGCTTTTCCCCCCCAATTAAACAGAAGCAATTTATGTACAGGTTCACATGAGGAGAATAAAAAGTATTAAGGCCATAATTTTTAATAATGTAAGGCAGCAATTCTATGCACAGTTTCCCAAAAGGATGTAGATCTCACTGAACTTATTAGTAGGATTTATTTCTGATAAAAAGAACAACAATTTTATTATTGCCTAGTGTTCACTTTAGCAGATTTTGGAATAAAGGCCTATGAAAAGAATGCAATATATATGGACTCTTTGGTGTTGTCTGAGTTTGGTTGTTTCTTGTTTCATTGTGCACTGAAGATGTTACGTAGTTGAGTAATGAAAATCTGAAGCAAACAAACATTTCAGAGAGCATCCAAGACCCCACTTTTGACCTACAGATATTCTCTTTTATTAATATTATACATGCAAACAATTCTTGTGGGTTAGGGAGAAAGAAAAGAAGAAAACTCATTCTAAGATTTAACACCATTGCTCATGGGTTAAATTAAAACTAAGGTTTCTTATCAGATTACATACTTTAGCTAGCTATGTAGTCAAAGGTGAGAGATAGGATTGTTTTAGAATGGAGCAAGCATAAAGCTGAAATTCAGTGTGATTAGTGTCCAGTATCTGGCAATGCATTTACTTATGTTCTGGAGAACAATGAATCAGAATCCAGGAGGTCTCAAATTGCTCTTTTTTTCAGTAGGAATAAGAAAATGCTGGTGAGGGGGTTCTGTTTTGGGGCCTTGAATGTGTTTGATGCCTAGAAATCAGTGGTGGGTTGCCCCCGGTTCGGACCAGTTCGCAAGAACCAGTAATAAAACTGTCAGGAGGCTCCGCCCACTGACCCGGACGTCATCAGAAGTGATCTGTGCATGCGCACAATGCAAACCAGTAGTAAAGGTAAGTAGAACCCACCCCTGCTAGAAATGTATGAATGTGGCATTCTGGATACATGTGAAAGGTTCTACAGATACCAGGTCAGTAGTAATAAAATAAAACTTTCACTTTTCTCATAAACTGGTTCAGTCCCTACTCTGAAAAAAAAAAACTGTCTGGATCAATGGGTGGAAAATGACATATTTAAGTGGGCTAATCCAAAATATTTTGTTGTCTGGAGCAGATTAGTACATTGGAGTCCTCCATTCCTTCTCTTGAGTCAGCATATTCTCTTTACAATGCTCATTTCATTTTTAATCTTCTGAAACATCTCGTCCCGTCCGTGTCTTCTTCTAAAAGTAAAAACACTAAAATAAAACCATACAGTTAACCATGCATTGACCTATCAGGACACTGAAATTATCTGTCCTTTTAAGGAAGTCACTTGGCCCATTGGCGGAAAAGGACTGTTTCATGTGGTTAGATGCATTATAGGTAGTTAGGGTTGCTTAAAACTGATTAAACCTTTAACCCCCATTAACTTGAACAATATCTCTTGTTGTCTTACGTGGCCCCTCTGGTCAGTTTTTTTTTCTTTTGCTAGACTGTGGATTTCTTATTCCTTCCATCCCTTCAAATATGCAGCTTGTAGATACTTGAAGTTGTGTTGCAACTGCCCAATCTCCCAACCCTGTTATTTGCTCTAAGGATCCTTACACAGACAAAACACAGATAAGGCTGGAAAGAAGAATGTGAAGTATCTAAAGTTGCAAGTACAGATGTGCTGCCGCTTTTGTGAGTTTAACTTAAACACCAAGATTGCTCTGTGAGCTGCAATTATGCTTTGTTCCCCTTATGGCCTGCATTAGTACTTGAGATTTTTTTTTGGGAGGGGAGGGATTAGTTTTCTTCTTTTAAGACTTTTTTTTTTAAAGAATGATTCTTTCTGATTAAAAAGTAAACTCACACCCCCAGTCCCACATGGTTTCCGGTGCATCTGGCTTTAGAGTCAATACAGGAAGAGTGGTGAGAGAACAACTGCACTCTTATCATTCTTACAAAACAGTTTGGAGAGAAAAGTGACTCAACTCACAATCTTAACCCAGCAAAGAAAATGGCTGATGAGCAAGAATGTTTGAGAGAACTTGAGTGTGAAATCGGGGAACAGGAAGGTGCCGAAGGAGAGACCCAAAGGTAGGGAAGTTCAGCTTAACTGTTAATCGCTTTTTCTTCTGATTTTGTTTTCTTTAAAGTAGATAAAAGAGACTCCTTAGAAGAAAGGGGAAATGTCAAATCCAGAGGTATATCAGGTAAACAATTTGGGATCCAGGCTCCAGCTTCTTTGCTATTTTGGCCTTCTTGCCTGCGGTTAAGTTTGCAAGACACTCTTATGGGTAACGTACTCAGTTAACCCTAATTTCTGGGTACACATGACCCACATACTAACCACTTTGCCTAACCACAAGTTAGGCAAAGATATGCTTGGCTGATCTGTGTTTCATATGAACCCCGTTTGTACTTCTTCCACAGTCTTAAATATTAAATTCTGGCTTTTAGGAACAAATTAGAGGTCGCAGCAACAGACACCATAAGATTAAACCTCAGTCATGAGAACTGTATGGCAGCTGGGAAATGAACCAACTCGTTCCCCCTGATACCATTTTTCTCTGAGCTAGACTCCATACCATGCAAACTACAATGTGCTGATGGAACAGCAGTAGGGAATACTGTAGCTCCAGAGTGGATATTTTGGGTAGGAGATAGAATTTTCTGTACTCTGTGCTCTTCACACGGGCCTCTCACTTTCAACAAGACTGTGGGAGATCTATTTTTAAAAACCTGATGCCTAGTCTGAGTCTTATATTAATGGTTATAAGACATAGAGTGGCTATGCATCTTACAGCATGGTGGAAGTTAATACAGCTACAAATCTTAAGCCTTTCAAATTCTTGATGTCAGCCTTGGGTTTCAGAAAATGCAATGACTATGAAGATGCCCATGATGTTACAGTCCCACTGGAGTCTTGGCCTTTCTTAAGTATGTGTGTGCATGTCTTCCCTAGAAGCATTGATTTAAATGCAGAAGAAACTGTATTTTCTCATCACAATTCTGAAAATTCAGATGCAAACTTATGCTTCTCTTGTTTCTGTGTGTTTACATGTACTCGTGATTTTGGGTGGGTAGATTTAAGATAGCACCTTTTGGGTGGGCAAGAAGAAAATGATCAAGATTTAAATTGTGGCATATAAGATAGCAAAAATGTTTTCACCATCTTCCCTCCATATTACAATCTTGATGAAAAGTTTCCTCCACTATTACCACCCAGTTCCAATTTACCCTAGATGGGGATCTTTCTTGAAAACCGAGGGCTTAAGAGGAAGAGATTTTGTTTGATTTCCTCTTACAAGTGTCTTTGCAATTGTAAGCATAGATTTAGTGGTATAGTGGTGTCCTATGAGCAAAGAAGCAGCAAATACACACCACTATGCAAATGAAAAGCTATGGGTGTGAACTTTGGGCGCACATTAATTTGTCATTTAACCAAGTTGGTATTTTTCAACAGCCTTAATTCTTGAGTGCTCTTGGGAAACCCATTGCCTGGACCCTCCAGTATCATAGGCACAAGCCTTGTGTTTGGCCCCTCATCACAAATGAATGAAAAGTAACATTTTGGAGTAGATGATTAGAATCAGTCACATGCCCTACTTTGCTTGAATACTGTATATCTATAGGTTTAGCATGAAGTCAGTGACTTGGAGTAAAAATCAAAGCTGAACGTAGAACAGATCAATCATTTTGCTAACATTTTAAATACAGTCCTTGCAAAGTAGTCATTAAAGCACCCAATGGATAATTCACTTAATCTTGAGATAAAGATTGGAATCATAACAACAGTGAATTGATTCAAGTGTCCCTGGATTTTGCTTTTGGTATTAGGTTATTATCAATCTCCTCCCTTTAACATTCTAAAAAGCAATGTATGGTATTAGGAAAAGAAACCTATTTTGCAGCACAAATATACTTAGGTGTTATCTGACAGAAAGTCTCAAGGTCTTTGCAGGACTTCATCTTGATTTGCAAAGACTCCCTTCCAGTCAGTGCTGTTTCCTAACTACCAACTTCCCTTTTATGTTTTCAAAATGACAGGTACATGGCTGAATAAATGTTGAGTTAGGAGAGGGTAGTATTTTTACTGAGGGGTTTTTTTAATGATTTTTTTCTGATTGTCAGTCATTCAGAGCCTTTGTGAGAAACAAAAAATGTGGCACTGCGAATACATAAAATAGATGAAACTGACTATGCAAGCAGATCCTATGTTTTCCTTTTCTTAAAAACAAATCTGTAGACATCAGTCTTTCAGAGTAAGAGGCTAGTTTATGATACTTTCTCTTTCCACTAAAATGGCTGTAGCCTTTATGAAGATATTGATGGTATTAAGTGATTCTGCTTATCATATTTGGGAGCTAGTTTTTCAGATTTTTCTTCTGGATGCATTGAAATTGTTTGGTACTCATGAATAGCAAGCATTTTACACATTCCAGAGATAGTTTTGCCAACTAGCCAACATTTAAAAATTTAGCTATCTTGAAAAATGGCAGTCTGGAAGGATTTGAAGATACCAGTTTTAGAATTATCCATATTGATTGATATACCTGAGAAATGATCACACTGGTTCAAGACTGGGGATCTATTTCTTCTCCCCACTGAGGGAAGAGTAACTGAAATTATATTCAATCAATCAATCAACCAACTAACTCAGAAAGCAATTATGGCAGTCTATACTTTCACATTTATTCAGAAATGCTTTTCAGCACCTTGCATGAATTCAGTTTCTCTCTGTGACAATCCCAGCAGCCATGCCTGTTTTTTTAAAAAAGAAAAAAATACAGCTGCTTTAATGCATTAATGATTGATGTGATTCTTAAAGCAGTTTGTAGAAGCTTAGCAATAAAAAAAGGCGGAGGAGGAAGAGGAAGAGAAAACCATGGCTATTTCAATGAATAGCAGAGATGAGCTGGAGTTGCAGATTTGAAACACTTCTGTGACTCATTTTCAAAGCATGCATAGTCCTAATTCATAATGTTCAAATGGACAGTTTTCACACTGTGGAGTATCTGTTAGCAGTCACCACATATTTTCTAACACATTCAACAAATCTTCAGCACAAAGGCATGACTGACTACCTCTGACTCATCTGCAGACCTGCAGTGCTTCTTAGGGGAAGCATATGAGAAGGCCCCTTGTAATGAGAGAGTCGCATGATTTCTTCAGCCATGTTGGTGCATGTCTCTCCCATGCTGGTCAACTTGTTTCATTGGATCCTTACCTGGTGAAGATCTCCCACTAATTAGGTGGTGGTTATAGCTGGTGAGTGTGGCCAGCGAGTATTTGTGGAACTCATGTAGACTTCATCCTTTGGGCCTAGATAAATCATTTGAGCAACATGCACTTAAGAGGTTATTTGCACACATGATTATTTGATTTTCAAAAAACGCTGACAATTCTTCCATATTTTTGCATTTCTAGTAATCACTTTGGATATCTAGGGCAGAAGCCACATATTATATATCTTCAAAATATAAGGAATGGACCTTTGGATAAAACTGTGAAGTTTTCCATAGTTGGGTTGTTGTTTTTTATGACAAAAATTTAAAACTGGTATACTTTATTTAGGCAAAGCAGCCTTTGGGGCTTTTACCCCCTTTAAGAAGTCTATTTTCATCTTAATTTTAAACAATATAAATGCAGGTTTCTTGAAACAGGACAACATAAACTGCATATTGAACTTTATATTTGAATAAAAATGACTGTACTTAGTAAAACTGAAATATAAATGAAAAAGGATTTGTGTGTATGAGAAAATGGGTACCTGCAGACCCAGATGTCCCCTACAGCTGCAGTCAAAAGTTTTGTGTGGGATTTTCGATCTCTTTTCTTTCATAGGAAAAAAAAGATGGAAGACATGTTGTAGAAAAATATGGGAAGGATATGCTTATAGTAAAAATGATGGTGTCTGGATACCTTCCTTTCTGCAGAATTCCATAATGGAGATGAAGAAAAATCAATGCATGATAAAAAGTCTTGCTTGGAAATACCATATGAATAAAAGTTGCTGGAAGAAGCTCAGACTGTAATCTTGTGACTATCAAATCAGAACTGAGGTTCTGCTGTATTTAGTGGGACATACCCCCAAGCAAACATGTAAACATTACAAGTGCATGCACTATCAAATATTGTGTGTGTGTGTGTGTACATGCACACATGTGTTTTAATATATTTCCTTTGCATTTTCTTTGAATATCGGCTTAACCTGAAGTAATTATATCTGCTGTAGACAAGCAATGGTCTAAAAGAATTGCAAGAATCTGAAGTAGACTTCCCTTTCTTTAACTCACTTTAGCTCTTCAGCAAGAGGTGTGAGCAAAAAGGGCTGAATCAGAAATACAAGAGAAGTGGGATCTACAACAAAATGTTGCAGTAGGTTCCAGACTAACTGCATATCCTTTTTCAGGATTTCTCCTTCCCCTTTTCCATTTTGGTCATCTTCTCACAAAACAGTATTTGATACTCGCTGCACATGCTGCAGCCTCATAGTTGTCTTTACTTCCTCTATTTTCTAACTTTTAAAACTGTTGTTTTGAAAATACTGGGACTTTCCCCAAGGCTGTTAATACTTCAGTCTTGTGCTTTTTCAAAAAGCAACTAGACTCTGTTTTTCCTTGGAGAAAACAAAGTCCAGTTGCATTTTGAAAAAGCACCTTTGGGACAACCATGACCTGGTTGACTGTGAATCTCCATAGATATCTCAGTCTTATTCACTCTTTGTTTATTTATAAATGATGCATTTTGGTTTATTTATGGATGGATGCGTGCAGAATGTATATCACCATACCATACCATACCATACCATACCATACCATACCATACCATACCATAAATATATTGCTATGTCTTTCCAAACTCCTGTACATTAAATAGCTTCAATTAGTTGGGATTATTTCTAAGATCTCAAATGCAACAACAGTCACAATTTCAAATTTATATATTAGTTAAGCTGACAGTTTTGGGAATAAAGTAATGTCAATACAATACAAACAGAATCTAGCACGATATTGTGAGCAATACTATTATTACTATGAAGGAACAGCATTTTTTCAAAGATTTAGAACCATTTTATATTAGATCAGGAAAATTCTTCTGATCATCCAAGGAAAAATAATGCCAAATCCTGTAAATCCTTTGGGTGATTCCCACCCCACCCCCCCTTAACATCCAAACCATTGCTGGAGAGCACACAATAATGCCTTGGTTGGAAAATGGTCTCCTAAGTTATTAGAAATAACAAATACAGCAGATAAAACATCAACAAAATGCAACAAACTAAAAAAACAATGCCCAGCCTTCCCTAATGGAATAGTCTTCATGTACAGTATATTGGATTAGAACTCTCATAATCTGCAGCTAATATGGCCTATGGCCATCCTAAATGGATGAATGATTTTGAAATCTAACATACCTGGCAATTCCAATCCATTTTTAATATTGATTACACTTATGAAACACATTCAATCATAAAATAGCCAACATAGTTGAGCTAACTATGTTGTGCATGTGTACTAGTATATGTAGTTAGTTTAAGGTTGCCACCTAGTGATGGTCTGGATTTTGGCAGTACAGATACAGTAGCTTTAACCCGATGAAATTAACTATGTCTAAGCATATCATGCAAATACAGTTACAAAATCATAGACTCTTAGCCTAATCCAGCTCTTCCTGTTGTGAAAGGAAGACCTGCTGGCATAAATATACATTTTCTAGACTATTTTAGCTCTCTGTATTTTGTAGTTACTTAATGAGAAGCAAGGATAAAGCTATGCAAAACATGATGTGAGGCTGAGGCAAACAAAGTGTTGTCAGGACACAGAATAAAATTGGCTGCACCACTTGGTACATTTGGCAGAAAACTAGCAGCATAACCTTTGCTGGACCTGCTTCCCAGTCCTTATCTCTGTCTCAATTTCCTCTGTTCTCATTCACTGCAGTCACCTCTCTCTTTCCTTCCAAGGAAATTGGTGAAAGCCTTAGAGATTCTGCCCATCAGAATGAGGGAACTTAGTTATAACTAAGGATGATTTAAATTTGCTTCTCTCTTGGGCTCATAATATTTTCTTGATGATGGCACAGGATATGGCACGCGCACACACACACACACACACACACACACACACACACACACACACAGGATTACCAGGGTGTGTCTTTGCTATGGTTAAAACTGCAACTGGAGAAAACTGCTTGGTCGCTTTAAAGAATGAGATCCACAAAAATCTTAAACTAGTATTCAAATGCTTCGTGATAAAAATATAAGGTTGAGCACAGGCACCAGCTTCTTCATTTCTAGAAGAAGCAGAGAAACCTACATCAAAAACATGAAAATAAAAATGAGCAAAAATACTGAGTAGGTGGCTCAGTGGCTAAGACACTGAGCTTGTTGATCAAAAAGGTCGGCAGTTTGACGGTTTGAATCCCTAGTACAGGTCTGGGAGATTGGTGCATGCCCATCTGAAGACTTTTTTTTTTTGTTTTGAAACAAAACAGAGCCAGTGGTTAAGGCACCAGGCTAGAAAGCGGGAAAATGAATTCAAGTCCTGCCTTAGCCAGCTGGGTAACCTTGGGACAATCATTGTCTTTCAGCCCAATCCACGTCAAAGGGTTGCTGTGGAGAAAATAAGAGGAGGAAGGTTTGTTGCATACTTTCGTCACCTTGAGTTGTTTGTAAAAACAATAAAGGCTGGGCATAAATAAATTGTTTCTGCTTAACATTTTTGGCCAGATTATTCTCTAAAACTGGAGTGGCATTCCTGACTAACTCAGGACAAAATGTCCCATAGAAATAGAAAGGAGTTTTGGTTATTGTTTGGTTACCAACCTTCCTCCCCTTCTGAAGAAGACCTTTCTCGACAAATGTGCCTTCCCCTAAATTTCCAGCAATTCTGCTTCCCCAAAAGTCACCTTAGATGGAGAATAAATGGACTGGCAAAAGTGCAGATTTAAATAGTGCCTCTAACAAATATGATAACCAAGGGGGTTGTCTCAGCATGCGTGACAAATATGCTCTGCCATTAGTTCCAGTCGATAATTGAACTTCTGCATTTTGCATAAATCAAAACTGGATGCAATTAGAGAGAACACAGATTGCAAGGAAGTGTGGCTGGCGTTGTGTGAAGCCATCTCACCATTTTTGTGGCTCGAGCTATGAGTTCGTGGACTAGAAAATAGCTCCTTACACACACGATTAATTATCTCTGCCCAACTTTCAAGGTTGCCTCCTGCTCTGGCTTCTTGTTCCCAATATCTGGAGGCTGCCCATATATGGCCGTTGATTAAGACTTGCTTTATGGGGCCAGTGAGCTACAGCCTTTCCTTTGCATGTTCATCTTCAGCTGTCCTGAATTCTCTAGATCTCTTAGAGGAGACTTGGAGAGTCCTAAGTCAATTACAGCAATTGCTAAGAATATCCAGCATTGGGTAGGAGATTGTCTAAGAAAATTGATACCCAAGGAGGCATCTTTGGACTCCTCAGAACTGCATTCCATGGGGCAGAGCAGAAGAGGCACTGCTCTATGTTTAACTCCAATGCCTGTGGCTGTATTAAAGATGGTAAAAAGCAACACATTCTATTTTAGTGAATAGACCCCTTCCTCCACGTACTCTTTTTCTTGTCATGGGTTACACAATTTATGATAATAGGTTTTAAGTCAACCAGTTATTGGTGAGGTTAGGTTAGGATCAGATCCCAGTAATATACTGTAGATTTCATTTTTAAAATGTTCTTTCTGCCATCAAAAGATACTGTAGGTTCATTACTTAATTGGTAATACTAGAGCAATCAGAAAGGAGCAGCAAAAATCTGAATGACCACTAAAGAGACACTCTTTGAAAGCATCAGACAAGAGAATCAATCTAGGTGTATTTTACAAAACAAGACAAGGACATTGGTGATCTCTTTAATCACGATTCAGAAGATTTGTCCGGAAACCAAAAAGAAAAAAATTCTCATCATTAATTCAACCTCTCTGATAATACTTCTAGATAAAATGTTCTTTTGCTAAGCTTGATCTGATTCTTGGAAATGGTGTATTGTTCCAAGATTAAACAAGCTGAAGTGGTAGTTACAACTAATAAGAATGTGAACCTAATGTTAAACCTTGTTATAATTCTTGTATTTTACTCAGGGCTGCAATCCCAAACATGTTTAGCTCATTGTTTGAGATGTTTATGAGATTCCGAACTGTCTGTTTGTTTTGGGCAGCAGCATCTGTAACAAGCCATGATGACATCAAAATAAGATGTGCATCATGATGTCATTGTGCAAAGAATACAACCTACCATATTTTTCGGTGTATAAGACACACCTTCCCCCCCCTAAAAGAGGCTGAAAATTTGGGTGCATCTTATATTCTGAATGTAGGTTTTTTGAAGCTTTTTTTCAGCCCTAATGAGGCGCTAACGAGGCACTAGTGAGTGAAGGATCTTCCCAGCTTTGCCTGCTTTTCTCATTGCTGCTTCCTTTCAGCTGTGCCTTAGAAGCTGTTTTTATCCCCAAGCAGGAGATAAAAAAACCAGCAAACTAATGTGCTGAAACTGACCAGACTAAGGACGCTAGCCAGATGAATAACTGATAGGCAGATTTTTTTCCCCCTATTTTCCTCCCCAAAAACTAAACTGTGTCTTATACTCTGGTGCATCTTATACTCCGAAAAATATAGTAATATTTTCATCACAACATCTGATATAAGTACATAAGGCATGCCTGTATCATGCCATCATGATGAACATGCCATCATTTGCCCTCCCATGAGATGCTTATGCATGCAGTTTTTACGTTCTGCATGCCTTCATGAGAAATTCACATGAATCTTATTTGTGAAAACCACAAATAAATTATTTCATATTACAATGAACAATGCATAAATATTTGTCCAAGGTGATGATTAAGAGGATTGTTCACCATTTGAGAAGGTCTGAACCAGTGGTGGGTTTCAAAATTTTTTACTACCAGTTCTGTGGGTGTGGCTTGGTGGGCTGTCATGGCTTGGTGGGAGTGGCAGGGGAAGGATACTGTAAAATCTCCATTCCCACCCCACTCCAGGGGAAGGTTACTGCAAAATCCCCATTTCCTCCCAATCAGCTGAGACTCAGGAGGCAGAGAATAGATGGGGGCAGGGCCAGTCAGAGGTGGTATTTACTGGTTCTCCGAACTACTCAAAATTTCTTCTACCAGTTCTCCAGAACTGGTCAGAACCTGCTGAAACCCACCTCTGGTCTGAACCTTCTGTACCTTCAGCTGTTAGAAGGCTGTTCACATTTTTTTTAATGGATTGGTATGTGGGTATATGTGTGTGGGTATATGCTTTGGTGGGAACTAACTAAAATAATTAAACAGTAGAAAAGGTGCGCTGCTGGAAATCTTTAACCAAGACAGAGGCCAGGGCAGCTCTCCCTTTAAACAGAACGTCCCAAAGTTGCTTTTCAAAAGGCAAATGTACTTTCTTGGTTTTTTATTTCATTGAAAATATTTCGCTTCTCATCCAAGAACTGAAGAAGCTTCTTGAAAAAGAAGTGAAATGTTTTCAACAAAAAAAAAGACCCCAAGAAAGTCTAGTTGCCTTTTGAAAAGCACCTTTGGGGCAATGATGATATGGATGCTTGAGAATCTTAGACACTTAAAACAGAATGCTCAGACATTGAATGGTGAAGGGTGCACAATGGACACAACTGAATATTCCAATTGAGTTGATCTTGGCTGCCTAAGTTTCAATGCTGGTATAGCTGCTAAATTAATAAGCTTTTTGTATCACATGGCAATGGGAAAATGCCATGGTTTTGTGAGCAATAAACTATGCATTTTCCTAGAAAACTAGTAAGAAACACAGAGAAACAAGAATTGACATTTTTTTTCTTTATGCCATAAATGCTTATGGTTCTTTCTTGAGTATGAAGAAACAGTTTCTTGCTCCAAACGGTTTACAGTCTAAAATTCAATATAGTGGAAACATTAAAGAAGGTGGGGAAATGGGCCATATCCGGTTATGACTATTTCAAATAAAGATTCTCCCTTAAAAGATCAAGCAGTATTTTTTCTGTGTGATAAAGGATAATGACTAAATGTTATTAATATATGTTGGTATAAGCATGCCCAGATAGATAATCTACCTTCATTTTTTTTCATTGTTATATAGCACTCCTTGATCCTTGAGGATAAAACTCATCATTTTTTATCAATATCATAGAGCTGTGTAACATCTATAATGGGATAAAGTTTTATTTTGCTACAGTAATTGTCAACTTGATCAATGAATGATATTTAGACAAGGAGACTCTTGATTCAACCACATAGTCAACTAACCCTCTGTTGAATGGCTCAAACAATTTTCTGGGCTTTGTGACAGATAGTATAATTGACACAAGACCAATAGAAACAATGGTTATAGATTATTCGCTGAGATCCTGGGATAAAAATCTTACCTCTATTATTTGCAGTAATCTGTAGATGTAAAACATCATGCTCGGAATCTAATATATGCAGTTGGTGTGCTGTGTTGTTAAACCCAAGTTCATTTGCCCTATGGATACTTTCTTTGGAGTGGGCTGGCAAATTCTATGATGAAAGAACAAATTACTGCAGAGATGTTCAAATTGTGGTTTGAAAAACTGGCAGCTGGCTTGTCCAAGTGACACTGAAGATGGACAGCTGGAATGCAAGCTGATACTGGACCACTGTTCTGTAAATAAGCATAGAGTTTTCTTGATGGACTTCTAGACAGAAGTAGCCTACATCCTATGCTAAATATTAATATGTTACATTGAATAGCTGTGCCTAATCAAATGGCTCTGTGAATAAATGAAAGAACACAATAACCCCCACCTTTGCCTAAGATACTTTGCTACTAAAACTGTTAGTAGATTACAGATCTCTGATTTAGAGAGGAGATAACTTCAGCACAAGAACTCTACATTTCTAATTGGTGATAGGGGGTGGTAACACTGAAATTTTAAAATATATCCATCCATCCATCCATCCATCCATCCATCCATCCATCCATCCCTATCTATCTATCTATCTATCTATCTATCTATCTATCTATCCATCTATCCATCTATCCATCTATCCATCTAATCTAATCTTAGAAGAAATTACAACAGACATAGACTGAATGATATACATTCTTAGAAAATGAAGGTGGCAAATGGCTTTAACTCAGTATTTTGTTTATAAGTATGCTTACATATCCAGAAAAAAGGCAGAAGTAATTTGTCAGTTGAACATGAGAATCCTGGGTTGCAATGGAAAGTGGCAGAAAGCTACCTCATTGGTTTCTCTTCAGATAAACTCATGATTTGTAAATGGCAGCACTCAGTGGCAGCCATTTTGGAAGTAAACAAAGCTTTTCCCCAAGGTCACCATTTTTTTTTTGAGTGGTCATGTATTTTTAAAAGGTCAAAGGTGGTACCATCTAAAATATTTGGGAAGCTCCTTACTAAAACAACACTAAAACTGACAATGTCAAGTGTACGCAACTGAGTTTTACAAACATAATAACATAATAGCACCGGGTATGCTGTTCTGTAAGGGTGCAAAATCTGATGCCTTTGTCAACTGTGGAAAAAGTTATCAATATAATCATATAGATGGCCCCAATTTAGGATTACCAGTTCTCTGCTTCCATGTACGTCTGAGCCAGAATTCATTTTGATTTAATGTCAGAGCTGTAAGCTCCAATTAATCATAAGCGCTCATAATTGTAAGCTTCAGTGCTTCGATTATTAAAGTATGGCCTTTGCGGAATTCTTTGTGAATGAGCTTGGCAGTAACTCATTGGGACAATGTTGATATTAAACTATGGCTGGCGTTAGTTTAGAATTGTACCTTCATCCACAAGAGATTAACCCAGGCTGGAAAAGCAGCTCAGCTCCACCATCCTGGTATTTATGACTACATTGGATTACAGTTCTCATTACCTACAGATATCACACCCTCTGGTTATGTTTTTTGGAATTAATACCTAGTTACAGTTGTGCAAAACAGCTAAAGAAGATAAGCAAGCAGAAATGTAGACAAAATATGCACAAATACATACACATATAAAGAAGATTAGGTGAAACTTCAGTAGTCCTGTTGATATATTGATTTCAATTTTAGTTGGAGTTTTATATCCTTACTTAGGAGAAACTCTAATGGAGCTTTCTTCTAAATAGGTATGCAAGATTACAACTTTTGAACCATATTAGCCTTTTAATATACATCACGTGCAATTTTTTCAGTCTTCACATCTGCCAAATTATATTTAGAGCAGTCTAAATACCGTATTTTCCGGCGTATAAGACGACTGGGCGTATAAGATGACCCCCTACTTTTCCTGTTAAAATATAGGGTTTGGGCTATACTCGCCGTATAAGACTACCCCTCTTCCAACGCACACCAAATAAAAATTAAAAAAACATCAACTGGCTCACCCACAATGTAAAAGCAGCTGTGCTAGACCCAAAATGGCCCCTGAAACAAGCAGGAACCTCACACAGCCCCAAAAAGCCCCAAAAAACAACTTTCACGCTTTACACACACACAACACAACACAACACAACACAACACAACTGGCTCATCCACAATGTAAAAGTAGCTGTGCTAGACCCAAAATGGCCCCTGCAACAAGCAGGAACTTCACACAGCCACAAAAAGCCCAAAAACCCAACTTTCACACTTCACACACACAAAATTCCACATACAGCTTTGTGAGATTTTGTGTGTTTGTGTAGTTAGAGTGAAACACTACAGAAACACACTAAATCTCAGAAAGCTACACAAATATTATTTTATTTTATTTTATTTTTATTTTTATATGAAAGCTAAATTTAAAACTTCCTAAACTTTAAATGGCTAGGTCTAAAAAAGAACTAAAAAAAAACCCAATTAACTATTTTTTTTTAAAGATCCCAAAGGGGAAAAAAACTTACGTACCCAATAGAACAGGGGTCTCCAACCTTGGCAACTTTAAGACTTGTAGACTTCAACTCCCACAATTCCTCAGCCAGCTTTGTTTTGCTGGCTGAGGAATTCTGGGAGTTGAAGTCCACAACTCCCTGCCTGCTTGGTTGCAGGCAGGGAGTTGCTTGCTGATGGAATGGATTCAGGCAAGCGAAGCAAGGCAAGCAGCTAAGGCAGTGGTTCTCAACCTTCCTAATGCCGCGACCCTTTAATACAGTTCCTCATGTTGTGGTGACCCCCAACGATAAAGTTATTCCTAAAACCATCAAAAATATGTGTTTTCCGATGGTCTTAGGCCAGGGGTCCCCAACCTTTTGGACCTCAGGGACCACCAACTTCATAATTTTAAATTTCGCAGACCACTAATACGAATCCAGTGCCCCGCTTGCTGAAGCACCTGGACTCCCAGTACGGGATGGGGTCCTTCAGGCACTCTCCATCCTCTCTGTCTCTCTCTCTCTCTGTCTCCCACTCTTTCTCTCTCATTCTCTCTTTCTCTCTCTCTCATTTTCGCTTTCTCTCTCTCTCCCTCTCTTTCTTTCTCTCCCACTCTTTCTCATTCTCTCTTTCTCTCTCCCCCCTCTCTCATTCTCTTTCTCTCTCCCCCTCTCTTTCTCATTCTTTCTTTCCCCCACTCTTTCCCTTTCTCTCCCCTCTTTCTCATTCTTTCTCTCTCTCCCACTCTTTCTCTCTCATTCTCTTTCTCCCCCCTTTCTCTCTTTCTCCCACTCTCTTTCTCTCCCCCCACTCTCTCTCATTCTCTTTCTCTCTGTCCCCCTTTCTCTCCCCCCCACTTTCTCTTTCTCCCTCCCGCTCTTTCTCTTTCTCTCTCTCCCCCTCTTTCTCTCTCTCCCCACTCTCTCCCTCTCATTCTGATTCTCTCATTCTGATTCTCTTTCATTTTCTCTCCCTCTCTTCTCATTCTCTCTCTGATTCTTTGGTTCTCTTTGATTCTGTCTCTTTCTCTGTCTCTCATTCTCTCTCTCTCACTCTCTCTCTCTGATTCTCTCTGTCTCTTTCTCTCATTCTCTTTCATTCTGTCTTTCTCTCTCTTTCATTCTTTGTCTCTTTCTCTCTCTGTCTCATTCTGATTCTCTCTTTCTCTCTCATTCTTTCTCTCTCTCATCTCATGGGCCAGCCAGTGTCTTGGGGCTGAGAGGAAGTCAAGCATCTCCCTGAGAGACTGAGGGCCGGAAGAAGTGTGGGAGCGAAGCACTACTTGAACTTGTGCGGCATGAGCATTCCGCCTTGGTATATTTGTGTCAGGAGTGGCGCAAGGCAGCCTTTGTTTCCTGCTGCCTGGCACTCAGAGTGGTAAATAGCGTCTGATCCGGAGAGCTGCTGGATTTTGCTCTCTAATCCGGCTGCCAAATCGGCCCCCTGCAAACTCTCGTCTCTCAAGGAGCGCTCCCTGAAGCGGGGCTGGAAACTTTGGTTGGACTGCTTGAGAGAGGAGAGCTTGCAGGGGGGCGATCTGGTGTCTGCAACGGAGAGCGGCATCCGGCTTTTTCTCTCCGCTGTAAGAGCGCTGTAAGAGTGGCAGCCCTCATCTCCTAATGCTTGGGACTGCAAAATCCAGCTGCTCCCCGGACCAGTCACCATTTACCGCTCCGAGTCCCAAACATTAGGAGATGAGGGCTGCCGCTCTTACAGCGCTCTTATAGCGGAGAGAAAAAGCTGGATGCCGCTCTCCATTGCAGACACCAGATCGCCCCCCTGCAAGCTCTCCTCTCTCAAGCAGTCCAACCAAAGTTTCCAGCCCCGCTTCAGGGAGCGCTCCTTGAGAGACGAGAGTTTGCAGGGGGCTGATTTGGCAGCCGGATTAGAGAGCAAAATCCAGCAGCTCTCCGGATCAGACGCTATTTACCACTCTGAGTCCCAGGCAGCAGGAAACAAAGGCTGCCTTGCGCCACTCCTGACACAAATATACCAAGGCGGAATGCTCATGCCGCACAAGTTCAAGTAGTGCTTCACTCCCACAGCTTCCAGCCATCGCAAACACCACTTCTTCCCGCTTCTGCCGCCCCCTCCCCCACCGCCACAACAGCACCATTCATTCCGGATGGCGAGGGCTGCGCTCGTTTTTCTGTATTGCACCACCATCAAAACCCCTGTGAAAGGGTTGTTTGACCCCCCCAACCACTGAGCTAAGGTAAGCAAGCCAGGAGAATGCGCTGCGCACTCCCACCCTTTGCCTGCGAGCCCGGACGCTGATCCGGACGGCTGCAGAACGAACTGGGCACTGGCTGTCATGTCTTTTCTGCTGTGCGGGGTTCGGCACCTGGGCTCCCGGGGTTTAAGCCTCTGGGCCAGCCCGTGCTGCTCCATGATGTTCGCTTCGGGCTCCTTGGAATTGCTGCTGGGCGCTTCTTCCCGTTGGGGCGATGGTGGGTGGCTGCGAGCCTGGAAGAGGTGGTGAAATGCAGAGCAATACCTCGTGGGGAAGGAGTCCGCCGTGGCTCCCGCAGTCCACTCACCATCGCCCCAACGGGAAGAAGCGCCCAGCAGCAATTCCAAGGAGCCCGAAGCGAACATCCTGGAGCAGCACGGGCCGGCCCAAAGGCTTAAACCCCAGGAGCCCAGGTGCCAAACCCGGCACGGCAGAAAAGACATGACAGCCGGTGCCCAGTTCTTTCTGCAGCCGTCCGGATCGGCGCCAAGCCAGGAAAGTGCGCTGCGCACTCCCACCCTTCGCCTGCGAGCCCGGGCGCCGATCCGCTTGGACTGCGGGAGCCACGGCGGTGCTGGCCGGGCTGGGTCTGGTGCGGTGGGCGGAGATGAAGGAGCAGCCTCGGCGGTAGCAGCAGCAGCAATTACAACGGGAAAAGCTGTGGGGAAAGGAGGACGAGGAAGATCTGGCAAGGTGGTGCGAGCACTTCATGGCTCCTCCGGTGAGCGGATTGGGAGAGCTGCGCGACTGGGGCGGAGACATGCGAAGTCGCATGGGGCTTCTCATAATGGAGACGCAGAGCCAGGTGTGCAAGGCGCTGGCCCAGGTCGACCGCGGCGCCGCTTTCACCGTGGACTGCTGGGAAAGGAAGGAAGGTGATCCGAATTCCGGGGTAGAGTGGGGACGCGTTCCTTTCTCGTGGGCCCCGCACTGCCTGGCACCTCTTGTAGGTTGGAACTAATTCGGAGTACAGCTTCCCCTCAATGTTGCCGGCGCTCCCAAAGTGTCATCGGTCAGCGCCAGCAACTCAGATTCGGGTACCCGGCGTATAAGACGACCCCCGACTTTTGAGATGATTTTCCTGGGTTAAAAAGTCGTCTTATACGCCGGAAAATACGGTATATGAATATGTATCCGAGAGTGCATATCTTATTTCTATGAGATACTTCTCTCTCTCTCTCTCTCTCTCTCTCTCCCTCCCTCCCTCCCTCCCTCCCTCCCTCTCTCTCTCTCTCTCTCTCTCTCTCTCTCTCTCTCTCTTACAAAACATCTCTCTGCTTCCGTGAAGACCAATTCTAATGTAATCACCGTGCAACTTTCTCAACTGCCCCACCTTAATGGCTTTAGGCATTAAAAAGTGGATGAACTCCTGGGAAAATGCAATAGACTTAATCATCACTGCACAAGCAAGATAACATGAATGAAGCAGAATATTAGACAGTAAGGATCGCTTTGGAAACACCCTCACCCTTCTTAAGCAGTAAGGAGTCAGATGCATTTTCTTGCTTGCCCTCAAGGGGGCAGGGTCTACTGTGTCATTTTCTAAAAGCAGCTGAAGAATGATGGTTACTACAACATTAGAGGCAATCTCAAGAATAGAGAGAAATTCATTCACTTTGCATTTTAATGGGATGTCACCTAATTTCCCCATTTCCTTCAGAGCAAAACACATTAGTCTTTGGTTGTTCTTCCTTTGTAATGTAATTTTAGGATTGACAGCCATATTGGTGTATATTGGTGTAGTGCTTAAGCTAGAAACCTGGATACCATGAGTCTAGTTCTGTATTAGGCATAAAACCAGCTGAGTGACCTTGGGCCTGTCAATCTCGCTCAGCCTGAGGAAGCAGGCAAAGGCAAACCAGTTTCCAAAATCTTGCCAAGAGAACTTCAGGGTCTTGCCCAGACAGTTTCCAGCAGTCAAACCTGATTCAAAGATGCCCTTGCCCTCACCCACCCCCACACACACTTGAAAGATGTAAACAAAAATACATTTATTAGTGATCGTTCATCAAAATATACATGTAGTTCTCAACTCTCCCAGGGGGAGAGCCTTTTCTGTGGGGGCACCTGCCCTATGGAACGAATTGCCCCCGGAGATAAGGAGGATTCCAGATCTACGCACCTTCCGCCACGCCCTCAAGACCTTTCTATTCCAACAAGTCGGGCTGGCCTAACTCTTTTAATTGAGTAATTTAGTTCTTAATTTGATTTTAAATTGGGGGTGTTTTAATTGTCGTGGGCCAATACTATTTAATTTGTTTTAAACTATTTTTAAATTTTATATTCTATGTATTTTTATCTTTGGCTGTTCACCGCCCTGAGCCTTCGGGAGAAGGGCAGTATATAAATTTGAACAATCAATCAATCAATCAATCAATCAATAAATAAACTTACGACCACAATTGAGCCCAAAATTTATGTTGTTAAGTGAAAAAATTGTTAGGTGATTTTTGCCCATTTTATGACTTTTCTTGCGACATTTGTTAAGTGAATTACTGCAGTTGTTAAATTAGTAACACCATTGTTAAGTGAGTCTGGTTTCCCCATTGACTTTGCTTGTCAGAAGGTCACAAAAGATGATCACACGACCCCAGGACACTGCAACTGTCATAAATATGAACCAGTTGTCAAATATCTGAATGTAAATCACATGACCATGGGGATGCTGCAACGGTCATAAGCGTGACCAATGGTCATAAGTCACTTTTTCCAGTGCCGTTGTAATTTTGAATGGTCACTAAATGAACCATTGTAAGTCAAGGATTACCTGTATACCTTAAGGGAAAAAAATTGGTTTCAGAAAAATTTGAGATGCAAGAAGGTTCATCAATTCCAACCTTAATGCAAGCAGAAACATTGAGATGCTGACTTCTATTAAGGTTGCTTTATGAAAGAACCTTGCAGGAAGTCTATGGAGATTCTCAGTCATCCAGAGCATGGTTGTCCCAAAGGTGCTTTTTCAAGAGGAAACTTCAGCTCTGAGCTGAAGAAGTTTCTTGGATGAGAAGCCAAACGTCTTCAAAGAAAAACCAGAAAGTCCAGTTGCACCTTGCAGGAAATTGAAATGCAGGTTTTCACATTCACATGCTCATGAGTATCAAACAATCTTGCTTCCTTGACTGCCTTCTGTGTAAATGGTTACGCTTTTCATCAGCAGTGGCTCAACATTTGAATGGGCCATTTCTAATACAAAAGAAGGACAAGATGACCTTGATCATCAATATCAAATGACTGCTAGACTGATATTAATTTGTTCATGTTAATCATGTGAAATTCCGAGGAGGGTAACTCCCAAAATACATTAAGCCTTAAATAGACTTTCTGTGATATGATGATACTATAGAGGACAGATAAAATAAGGAAGAAACAGAGGAGAATTAGACATGGAAGACAAGGCTATTTGGTGCAAGAAATCTCTCTTGAAGAATGATTATCTGGGAGTGGAAAATGCAGTTTAAACTACATGTACCAGTTCTTTGAATTCTTAGAATTTCTTGTGTCATTGTTAATTGACACAAAGCTTCAGATTTCTTTTCTGTAATGTATGAAATCATCCTAAGTGAAGACAGATCACCAAGGGTTTTGAGATGGTTTAGGTTCCCTGCTGCGTTGGAACTTCAGCCTATTTTTCTGTTATATGAAAGGTTGGTTTTGTTCATGATTGTTTTCCACTTGAGATTGTGGATCTATTCACTGTTCCCAGTCCAGTAAATCTACCACAAAGCTGTGATTGTTCCCTCCACTATGCCCGCCCCAGCCCAGGGGTTAAGCCTTTTCTTGCTACAGATTGGAAGCAGGCTTTCCTTGTCAGTATATCTGTCTTAATATGCTCCAGATGTGCCAGGCAGCCACTTCAGCATCTTAATCCTCATTTTCAATAGTTGGAGTTGTCTTTTTCGCAGCAAGAAAGACTGCTGATGGAGACATCTAGGAGATTAATGGCACTGAATATTGGGGCAGAAAGTTGAGCAGACACTCCTCCCTTCCCGCATGAAAAATGTGTGTTATGCTTCAAGATAATAGAAACAAAATTATTACTTTGTAAACCCCTTCTTGATGTTGAAGGTCCCTGACAAAAGTTGTATTCATAATTCCATCATTTCTCAATTTAAGGGTACAGTACAAGAAAAGGCATGCAGAAATATCGGTCCTCTACATGCTGGGGTCTCAGTGAACATACTAAGCACACTATCATGCATTAGAGAACTGTTGCAAATTTTAGCTGTTAATTGCTCTCAATTAGCAAACAAGCATTGTGTTCTTCTGTCCAATTCTCTAAATTGAGCCCTCAGAGTGGCTGTGTCTCTTCCCACCAATTATCTCACCACTTATTTTCAGATCCTGTGTAAACTGCATACGCAATCACATTTTACATTCAACTTCATAGTACAGCAGTGAAATATGTATTAACTGGAGGAGAACTGGTGATGATGTGTCCTGAATAAAAGAACTTTGTGAAATGGAAATCTGAGTGAAGCTGTGCCAAGGGCAAAACAAAATGAATGCAATAAACAGAAGATACAATGGAAAGTTATGGGCAATTTGAAGATGCTTTCTTTGATTATTCTTCTTACACTGTTGAGCACTGAGTATTTCTGCAGTGATTAATGAAAACAGCTGCCATTTCTGAAGCATTTTAAAGATTTGTGTGTGCACACGTATAACACACACATCTCTGTCTCAATACATACACACAGACACACACAGAGATTGAATGGGGTTAATGTGTACAAAATACCAGACAACAGCCAATGGTGATAATTAATTACTTTGGTGTCATCAAGGGAAAAAAAGTTATGTTTAATGGGAAAATATAAGGAAGAATGGAAATCCAAATATCAGCATTGGCTAAAAACACTTTGCTGCCCAAAACATAGCAATGCATAAGGGCATTTACTTGCAGATTAAAATGTAGACAGATACCTAAGACCAATGAAACTATGCTGCATGTCTTTCACTAGTAATTAAAAAAATGCAATTATAATCAATTAAATAACCAGTCACTCCCTGTTCTTTGGGATAACCCCAAATCAACTTTCTTAAACTATTGTCTCTGCCCAGGAATAGGACTAATTCCACAAAATGCCATTGCTCTTTCTAACCCACAATACTAATCAAGGAGAGAAGCAACCTAGAACGAAGAAAACATTTCCTGACAATTGGAATAATTAATCAGTGGAACGTCTTGCCTTCAGAAATGGGAGTGGGTACTCCATCACTGGAGGTTTTTATGAAGGGAATGGAATGAAGCCATTTGTCTGACATAATCTAGGGTCTCCTGCTTGAACAGGGGGTTTCAACTCTATTGTTGTGTTCTGTACTAATTTTTCCTGATCCTTCTAAAGGTTAGGTGAGAGATAATTATGTTCCAAAGACCCCTGAGGCAGTGGTGAAATCCAATTTTTTTTACTACCAGTTCTGTGGCTTGGTGGACATGGTGTGGCTTGGTGGGCATGATAGGGGAAGGATATTGCAAAATCTTGATTCCCACCCCACTCCAGTGAAGGATATTGCAAAATCTCCATTCCCACCCCACTCTAGGGCCAGCCAGAGGTGGTATTTGCCGGTTCTCCGAACTACTCAAAATTGCCATTACTGGTTCTCCAGAACCTGTCAGAACCTGCTGGATTTCACCCCTGTCCTGAGGGCCAGATCTCTTGTGTGGAGAAGCTGTGTAGACACTTTAGTCCAGGGTGTCTGTGGGCCTACAGGTTCTGCTCATCAAGGAAAATTTAGATTGATAAGTTTTTTTTTAATTTGATTTAGATTGCCGCCCTTCTCCGGAGACTCAGGGTGGCTTACAATGCGTTAAGCAATAGTTTCTGTAGCTCCAAGTGCCTTGCTTGGAAAGTCCTCAGGCACAGACACACAAACCTCTTGTGCTAGGGTACAGGTAGTCCTCGACTTACAACCATTCATTTAATGACCATTCAAAGTTAAAGCAGCACTGAAAAAAGTGAGGACCAATCCTCACACTTATGGCAATCGCAGCATCCCCAATGGTCATGTGATCAAAATTTGGGCACTTGGCAACTGGAATGTATTTACAATGGTTTTAGTGTCCCAGGTGTCATGTGAGTGCCATTTGTAATCTTCCGAGCTACCTTCAGACAAGCAAAGTCATTGGGAAGCTGGATTTGCTTAGTGACCACATGATTTACTTAACAACTGCAGTAATTTGGTTAAAAACGATGGCAAAAAAAGGTCATAAAATTGGGCATGACTCACTCAACAACTGCTTTAGTAATGGAAATTCTGATCCCAAGTTTGGACATTAGTCAAGGACTACCTATAGTCCTTGTGATTTCCTTCTCTGTAATGCTTAGCTACAGTGCCTTGTTGCAGCAGGGATCAAAGGGTTCAGGAAGATTTATCACAAGAGACAGTAAGTCTTGTTGTGCTACCACTGGCCATTTTGTTTTGCAAGGATACATTGAGGAACTTAACAATACCTAATCTGTGAATGCATAAAAACTAACCCCATCTTAACTTACTTGAATCCCGAGTATTATTATTATTATTTCTAATCCTTTAGCCATTATCTTGGGCTGTTTCCTAGTGACAAAAAAAATGAAACAGTGTTTAAAAAAAGAATTTTAGGGGCTAGAAAAGATGTTGGTAAGCACCAATACCATTTATGATGACTGTTATTTTGAAATAGAGCCTGCGGGTTAAACTATTATCATCTAAACTGTTGCAAGCTTTAAAAAAATTATGTTAAAATGACACTTTTTGCATCCATCTCCAGGAATAAATAAGCATGCATAGCATATTAACAGATGGATGCAGTACACTAAAAATGTTCTAGAAGGTGTGTGTGTGTGTTACCATTTGTGTTGGACAAAATCAAATCAACATCTTTTGTTAAATGACATAGCTTTGATCTTCTCTTTTTTCCTTCAGAAAGGCCTGATCATTTGCACTACCTAGAATCCCAAATGTCAAATTGACATTGTAACAAATAAAGGGACACTGATGGAAATGCTATGATTCCCCCCCCCAACCCTAAGCTTGTAATGAATTGCTAAGGCTTGCTACTAAATGCCCACAAAATGTGATTCCTTTGATCATACACCAGATAGAATGGAAAACGGGACATTTCTTCCCGCATGGAATGGGAGGGAGCAGGGACAGCTTTTGTCCCACAGATGGAGTTTACATAACGAGCAGAGAATGTGATGGCTGCTTCTGTTTCTCTGTGGAAAAAACAATAATTTACTGGGAGACCCTCCATAACGTACATTTCTGACTCACTTTGGAATGCTCAGTTCAGGAAATAGTATTTGAGATTACACTATTAGGCCTGCTGAGAAACAACATATGTTTTTTTTAAAAGACTGTCTCATTCCATATTGTTCTTATATGTTTTTTCATGTATTATTGAGGCCAAATGAATAAGAGTCCTTAATGTGGTTTAATTAATTTTTAATTTTTTAAGGACCCATTTCTTCAATTACATCTTCCAGACCATCACAAAATTAGATTACCCTGCTTAGTCTTTTGAGGCATATTATATGAAATAATTCATGCAATCAGATGTCCCTATCCATATGAATGACCCAGGCAGGTCCCTCCAATTTAGCCTTACAGATAAACATCTCTATGTCTTATTTGAAATCCTTTAAGGGAGATGCATGGGATGGGAGTGGGGTTTGCCACTTTCCTCACCTTCGGGATGTAAATAAGAATAGATAACAAGGAAACATGCATAAAAGCTTATTTTTTGATATCTGCATCCAGCACAAAAGCGATTATCTGAGGCTTCTGGCAATGCCTTTTATATTGCTTCCACTTTGGATTTTTGAAGAATGGAAAAAGAGAAAGTAACACTCAGTTTGAATGTGGGATTGGCATCTAATGGAAATGTTCTTCAAATATGCAGGAGTTGCATGGTAAGGTTTGAAGTAGCTATCTCTGCCCTCCTGTCATTTGAATCTAATCTACATTGGAAACATGTGATTGGAATGAAATAACAGAACTGTATGATATTTTTTTTTTCCAAACCAAAAGCAGAGAAATGTCTTAGGGGAAAAAAGATGTTGTGTGCTTCATAAATCAAAATAGCAGGCCTGCCTCAAAGTCAAAGTCTATTCTGAAAAGTCGGAATAATGTTTGCCTCCATGATTTGTGTTGGCATAGAAAGTGTGATTTAGGATGATGAATCAGGATAATTAGCTATGGATTTTATAATTTTAAATCAAGGAACTGGGTTTCAGTAAACAAGGTATGAGCCCTGCTACATGGCAATTCTAGGTTTTACTTATAATTCATATGATCCAAAACAGATGCCGTGCTGCTCTTACAACATGCTTTCCCCTTCATCTTCCAATTTATAAAATGGATTAGACAAAGAGCCCTTTTATAATAGTCCTAGGTAAGCCCTTCTTATCACCTGCTGCAGTTTTGCACCCACTCCCTGCATGAAATTTTTGATTGCTACTACAGTTGGTTTGCTTGGATGAAGGAATAACAGAATAACACAGTTGGGAGGAACCTTGGAGGTCTTCTAGTCCAACCCCCTGCTTAGGCAGAAAACCTTATACCATTTCAGACAAATGGTTATCCAATCTCTTCTTTAAAACTTCCAGTGTTGGAGCATTCACAACTTCTGAAGGCAAGTTGTTCCACTGGCTAATTGTTCTATCTATCAGAAAATTTCTCCTTAGTTCTAGGTTGCTTCTCTCCTTGATTAGTTCCCATCCATTGCTTCTTGTCCTGACCTCAGGTACTTTGGAGAATAGGTTGACCCCCTCTTCTCTGTGGCAGCCCCTGAGATATTGGAACACTGCTATCATGTCACCCCTAGTCCTTCTTTTCATTAAACTAGACTGACCCAATTCCAGCAACCGTTCTTTATATGTTTTAGCATATAAGGAAAAAAAAGGAGAACCGAATGACTGTCCATATCTGGCCAACAGGAGATAAATTGGCAGTCTAGTCAACACATTCTTCCACTTATTTTCTTTATGGAAAGGGAGTTATAAAAGCTATCTACTCAAATGACCGAGAAGTTTGGAAAAATGAAAATCCCAGGACAAGATGGAAATTCCTACCAAATGGAAACCCTCTTGTCCACAGTTCCGGAGTGTTTAGGGTTAAACCAAAAGAGTGCACCTCAACAGTCTTACTTAGTCTGCTTCCCAAACCTAAGTTGACTAGACCAGGCCAGGCTAGGCCAAGTGGGTCAAGAGAGACAAACAGGATAAGGCAACAGCAGGAAAGAGGCAGGCACTCAGTGGCAGCCCCTTCATTCCTCCCTTCCTCATTCCCCTGCTGGGGTGGCTGGTTTTGATTACTGCTTGTTTGGATTAGGACGGCAAGAACCTCAGGTGTCAGAGACCCTCTACTTGCTGGAGACTGACGATAGCAAATAGCTTGGCTGCTCAGCACAGGCCTGGGGGAGAGGGAGCACATGCCCCTTTTCTCTACCCAAACTGGCACCCATACTTACAAATTGCCCAGATTGACATTAGTTGTTGGCAGAAGGTCAGCACCAATTAGCCATGCTAGAAAGGACAAATTAGTTGGTTTCAACAACTTTGCCAACCATTTTATGTTTCCACAGCCATCCTTCATTTAGAACATAGAATAATGGGGTTAATAAAACTAACACCAATGTGATATGACAGTTACCAGACAGTTTATGATTGGAGAGACCCAGGATCATGTTCCTATCAATCAAGGCCTTACTTCAAGCCAAGTAGTGCCTTTCAGGAAGAGGAGGAGAGGAGAAAATGAAGAGAGGCCTCCTGTCTGTTGAGTCCTTAAAGGGAAGACAAAACGGAAAGAGAATATATTCCGTACAATAGTCACTACTGCCAACCAGACTGGAAAATCCAAAGCTGAGGAAAACATTTCTTAGCACTTTTTGTTTGTTTGTTTAAAATCTGCTCTTTCATTTTCTAAAGTCAAAAGAAGCCTGTTGAAAGTCATTCCAACGAAGAGCCGGTCAGAAATAAAATATAATGCTGAGGGGAGAAGATTGGCCTCAAAACATTAGGAAGGTCATTTTAGCATTCCAGTGTTGGATGCTGGACTGGAGGTGTGGATGGCAGGGGGGAAAAAATGGAAAAGAGGAAGGAAATGTCTATGGAGCAAGAAATATTTGCCCTGAAATCACAATTCTCCACAGCTTCAGTTGTATAGGAGTGGTGGGGAACAAGCTGATTTTCATCACCCTGGCCCCACAAAGCTCTTCAGACTTGCTGTGAAAATATTTACATTGAGTTTTCCTGATTGCTTGGGCAGTGGCTGCAATTATGCTTTTTCCCCACTTTAACTCATTTGCCACAGACCTGAACCAGAGTCAATTGTAATAGCTTGGCATCTTGCAGTGCATTTCCATTTTTTAAATATTCTACATATCAGAAAACCTCTGTGGTAACAGAGCATTTTCATAAACATTTTCTTAGGTTTCTTTTTCTCCATCCCTTACTTTTTATTTCCCTTCTCTGGATTTTTCCAGAACTGTTCTTGATGTAATGGCTAAACACAGGAGATTTTATAAGAGATAAACGTGGAGTTAAGTCCTAAGTATTGACGTTATTCATAAAGACAACCCTAATCTCAGGAATAGTTCTAACTATGTCTCTGTATCTACAGCCTTACAGTTGTTAATATAATAGGCATGTCTTCAACTGGTTAAGAACACACATTTTCTACATATCTAAATTCTTACAGCCTACATCAGGGCTGTCAAACTCGTGACCCCTAGGCCAGATGCGTCACGTGCTGGCCACGCCCATGGCTGGGGAAAAGCAGGGCCAAAGGGGGAAAAAATTCCCAATACGTCACGTGACACCACCATGATGACACGAGTTGTTGTCTGGCTTACATCAAGACATTGTATTTAATATGACAAAAGCAAATCATATGGATTCAAAAAGATTCAGGTGTTGTAAATTGTGGCAATGTAATATTACACCAAATTTTTTGGTTTTTTAAGCTGGTTCAATAATTTCGAATTAATAATTAAACAGAATATTCTATGATCCTCCATGAAGCTCCTTAGCTGCAATATCACTTAAAACATTTCCTCACTAGTGAGTTACAGTAATGTTGGAATGGCTGACAATTGTAGTTTTATCTTATCCCTAGTCATGATTTACTCAGTCATAGCCCATTGTTTTCCATTCTGCCAAACTCAGAAGATGGAGAAGAGATTCAGGACAATGTATCACAATTCTGACACTGACCTTTCTATCCTTATAACAGTGGTTTTGGAAAAGATTGCAGCAAGGAAAAAACTCTGTAAAGCAGACCTTACTGAATTCTCCTTTTAAGATGATCAAGGGGAAAAACTGTTTGACTTGCTAGATACCTATCCTGAATCTCTTCCATTTCCTGGAGATCACTTAAAATAGGTTCTGGACTGGGACATGATTTTAAGAATCAAACAATTTGAAATCCCATGATAGCATAAAGTAATAGAGAGATGCCCAAGTTGGAAGTACACTGAATGTGCCTTTCTGAGAGGAGAATAAAAACGAAGTGTCATGTCTCTCATCCACATCTATATATGAGGTGTTCTCAGAATGAGAAATAAGATTTGAATCTGTTATCACACTTTAGGATTGCAAAATTGGGAAGGAAATTAAGTCCAGTAACCTGCTTAGAGGAAAAATCTAAATGAAAACATCCCTGACAGAGGTTGTCTAGCCTTCCTCGAAAAACACCAATGAAAAGAGGCCCATAACCTAGTCAGTCATTATATCGACTATTATACCCACTGCTGAGCAGCAATTAATTTTTTTAAAAAAAATTGATTTATATGCCGCCCTTCTCCGTAGACTCAGGGCGGCTTACAGTGCGTTAAGCAATAGCCTTCATACTTTTGTATATTTATACGAAGTCAACTTATTGCCCCCACAAACTGGGTCCTCAATTTACCTACCTTAGAAAGGATGGAAGGCTGAGTCAACCTTGAGCCTGGCAAGATTCGAACTTACTTTAATTGCAGACAGCTTGTGTCAAATTACAGTGCTTAGTCTGCAGAGCTGTCCAGGCTCCTTAAGAAGGAATATTAAGAAGGTTTCCCTACTGCCCCAAATCTAAGGAATCAGTTTGGTGTAGAGTTTAAGGTGTTGGGCTAGAAACCAGGAGTTCTAAATCCAGAGCCACGAGTTCTAGTCCCAGCTTAGGTATGAAGTCAACAGGGTGATCTTTCTCAACACTAAGAAGCAGGCAAGGGCAATCCACTTTAGAAATCTTATCTAGAAAAATGCAAGATTTGTCCAGATAGTAGTCAGGGGTCAACATTGGTTCCAAGCCACCAAAAAATTCATAAATCTATTATTAATTTGCTATAATAGAGAATAGTTCTCAATCTTTTTCTGTAAGACATTCATTTATTTGAAGGGAGCTATAATATTCTCCTTCAATCTTCTTGTTTTATAGCAAAATATTCCTTCTTTCAATATCTCTTCACAGAACTTGGTTTTGATCCTCATTGTTGCCTTTCTCTAAACCAGTTGAAATTTATCTGGATTATTCTTAAAATGTGTGGATATAATATTCAAGAGGAAACTGATCAAAGCACCTCTTGTGATTTGGAAACTAAATTTTAATTGATACAACCTGAAGATTCCTTTTTCCATGCATATCATCCTTTTGACTAATATTCAGTTTTTCAGTTAGTAGTCAGTTATTATTTCATATATTTTGTCATTAAAACTATTGTCAAGCCAGATATATCCTTATCTATATTTGCACATTTGTATATTTCCTAAATGAATAACATTACGTTTGTCTCTATTAAATTTCATGCTACTATTTCAGCCCATTTCTCTAACCTATCAAAATCATTTTGAATTTTATTTTGATATTCTAAGACATTAGCTATCCTACCCAATTTCGTGTCATCTGTCAACATAATAAGCAATCCCTCATCCACGACAGTAATTAAATATGTTGAGGAAAAACAAGGCCTAGAAATGAATGCTGCTAATTTGATACTTTTAATTGTCATGCCAAACCATTCCTCATTTAATTAGCTTGCTAATCAGAAGGTTACAAAATGTTATATCAGATGCATTTATCAAATTACATTAGGTCTTTTACATCCCCACAATCTACTAAAGTTACTTGATGAGAGAGAAAGAGAGAGTGGGGTGGGGGAGAGAGAGAGAGATGGTTAGTGTGGAAATAATTGTTGCTGTCAAATCTATGCTGATTTTAGGTAATTACTGTATTTTTTTCAAGGTGGTTACAATTTTGCAATCTGTTCTTGCTTTATAAAACTAAGATTTGTATCATATTCATCAATTCAGTAGACATTTGGTAATAGATATAGGACAAATTAGAAATATACGGTAACAAATCTTTACCTCTCTACTGGATGGGACTAGCATAGCACATTTTGGCTTACCATAGCACCATTAAAATATGCAACAACAATAATGGACTTGGTTCATCACCATAACCAAATCTGCATATACTTTGTCACAACCTCAGCATTCTCTTCTTGATAATCAATCACCTGCAAGTGGATAGCAACTTCCTCAAAATGATCTTCCAGTCTTTTTGCAAACTCCAACCTCCATGAATGTTGAAATATGATCACATAAACACTCTTTCCATTATCTAAAGCAAGCTAAGTTACTAGCTGTTCCAGTGACTACATTTAAATTATGCACGAGAATGCTGTGGGAATGAAAAATCAGTTTCAGGATCCCAAGGCATCTGTTTCAACTTTCGATTTGGATATGAGCCTGTGTATTGTATCCTACAGTCTAAGCCTAAACAATTCAAATTATCATGGCACATTCCCAAGAAATTCTGGAATTGTAGTTTTCTGGGATCTTATTTGGCAGTGCTTGAAATAGGTAGGGAAGAATACTCAAACACTGAATGATAAGCCTGAAACTCCATCTTTTGAATATTACTAGTGAGAGAAGGGGAGAGGAGGGGAGGGGAGGGGAGGGAAGGGAAGGGAAGGGAAGGGAAGGGAAGGGAAGGGAAGGGAAGGGAAGGGAAGGGAAAACCATTGTTTCCTTATCCTGGTTTGGCCAGTGGCCACATTTTAATCTTATTAATTAATAATACTTTCTATCATTCTATTCTATTATTAATAGAATAGTAATTATTCTTTATTATGGGTTACTATTGTTCCACTCCAAGATCACAGGGAGTGTAACAAAAAACACTGAAGGAGCAGGGACAAAATGAAGGCCACTATTTTCAGTCAGAATACAGATAGCCCCCAACTTATGACAGTAATTGAACCCAGAATTATGGCTGTAAATCACACCAGTTGTTAAGTGGATCATTATGTGACCATGCCCAATTCTATGACCTATTCTGCAGCAGTTGTTAAGCAAACATGGTCATAAAGTAAATGCCACAGTTGTTAGGACAATGCCACAGTTATTAAGTGAACCCATACAACTGTGGGACACTGCAAATGGCCATAAATGCAGATGAGCTGCTGAGCACCCAAGAAGTGATTACATGGGTGCAGGGGGTGGAGAACAGCCATCAAAACTTTGAATCCTGGTCATAAGTAACTTTGGGTCCATTGTAATTTTGAACAGTCACTAAACAACCTGTCATACATACATCAAGACTACCTGTGTGTTAATTCTACTAGAAGAATAATGCATAATGTGTTTAGTTTTTGCATGCAGAAAACTCTGCCATTCAAAAACCAAGAACTTCCCACTGATTTTTATTTTTTATTTTTTGCTGTACAATTTTGGAGGACCCTGGAAATTGAACAAATGTGTCAGGATTGCCATATGGAATTTAGAAGCTGTGGGTTCCTCACCCCCTCCTTCAATCTCCTTGTTCCCTAATTTGGCAGGCATGAAATATAACTTTAATCCCAATATGAAGGAATAGATAATACAAATCACAGGGAGGATACAAAATTAGAGAAGGTTGCTTTAGCTCCTATCATCCGAGCACTATTTATAATAGTATTATAATTATAACCCTTGGATTATAATTGGAAGTTAGAATAACACAATAAAACTGGTGAAAACCTTTCCCTCTCTCTAGCATAGCCATGTTGTCACCTATTTGGCTCCCCCTCAGTGTTTTTCCTCTGAAACCACATCTCCATGTGACTGCTACTGATACTGCCTGAACAAACAAGCTCTTTTGAATTGGTTCTCATTGTTTCCTGAGGTTTCAAGGCCAATTGATGTGGCTAACATTTACTACGCAGTTATTTTAATCACATTCAACAACCCAGATTGCCATAAGCATGGAGTGTGATAGAAGTTGCCCTGATAATAACCTGGAATTACAGGCTTTCTTCACAAGCTCAGTCTATCACATAAAATGAAACATACTCTTTCAGGGTCTACACACTTATCTGACACATTTAAAGTCACCTAGACAGCTCCCTTACACAAGTATTACAAATTCAGTAATCACGGGAACACGTTTCCCTTCAAAATGTCAATCAAACAACATGGAACAAAGCATCTCTGTTCTTATTTTTTTTTTTAAAAAAAATATTGATTATATATATTTTATCCTCCTTTATTACTTTATAAGTAACTCAAGGCAGTGAACATACATAATATTCCTTCCTCCTCCTCTTTTCCCCTCAACAACAACCCAATGAGATGGGTTGGGCTGAGAGGGAGTTGTTGTTAGTTGCGAAGTCATGTCCGATCCATCGCGACCCCATGGACAATATTCCTCCAGGCCTTCCTGTCCTCTACCATCCTCTGAAGTCCATTTAAGCTCACGCCTACTGTTTCAGTGACTTCATCCAGCCACCTAGTTCTCTGTCATCTCCTTCTTCATTTACCCTCAATCTTTCCCAGCATTAGGCTCTTCTCCAGCAAGTCCTTCCTTTTCATTAGGTGGCTGAAGTGAGAGGGAAGGACTGTCCCAAAGTTACTGAAGAAATAGAGCAGCAGTCTCAAAGCTCCACTTTCATAGAGATTTAATTAAGTTCTAGGCTCTTCAATTTAGAGAAAAGAATTGTACTACATTCAAAGGTTAGCAAGTCTTGCCTAGATTAGGACAAGCATAATCTTATTTATTTTACTGACCAGTTCTTAGGGGTGGGGGGAAGGATTATTGCCTTTACTTCTATGATTTCACTGGGGATGAGAAAGAAAGTTGCCAACTAGGCCAAAATCACTACTTGGCTGATTTGTAAGCAGCATCTTACAAAGCACATCTCTACCTTAATTTGCTTTCAGAAAAACTAAATGTTTTCAAGATGTTGGGACAATCTTTAATAAATTATTATAACCCTACTGTTTTCTTCACCTAGTGATAAGTGTGATCGAACTGGAATAGGAAGCTTCTTCATAAACTTCTCCATCTAACTTTTTTTGCTTCCCATTCCATGACTGAAACAGAGCTAGAGGCATGGTCTCATATTTATTGATGGTGCTAGATAATGAAATATAGATTCAGCCAAAATAATAGCAATGTGTGTTACTTACTTATTTTAACATACAGAGTCAGCCAGAAATTTCTGATACAGGGAGAGAATGGTAAACAGGGAACTGATTAATAAAATAAATAGAAAATGCCCTTGAAAAGACAAAGGATGTGGAAAAGTCAGATAAGTTAAACATTAAAAAAAACCCCTCTACTGTTAAAGGGACAAAGAGAAACTCAATAAAAGCTATTTTTCTGTATTTCAGAAAAATTCTGGCTCTACTCCCAATAGCATCTCAATTATTTTATTGCTTCCTGACTGCCATTAAATGATCAAATCTCTCTCTCTTTCCATTATGTTATCCACTTCTCTCCCTTTTTGCTTTTTGTGAGCTGTGCTGACAATTTGACAGAATCAGTGTGTTGATGCTTTACAGTGTGAAGACTTTAATTCACCCTGGAGCTCTTCAGATTTCTTGGAGCATAAATCCCATTGTCCCCACCCAAAGTAACAAGAGGTGCTAGATGACCCTTGATTTTGTACCTATCAAATTTCTAAAGATAAATGAAATGTTGCAGTCTCAGAAATACATTGGCTTTTCTCTACTTATCAGTAACCAGCAAAAAGATAATTTAGAAATGTTAACTAAAAAGGGCCATTAGGCTAGCTAAGGAAATATCTAAACAGAGACCTGGTACTTGTGGGAGACCCAGAGAAAACCCTGGACTGAGATTTTCCAATACCTGAGTTGGTAGCTGCTTTTGTTACAACTTCCCTGTTCATACTGTATGTTTTTCAGGGGAAATATGAACTCCACATTTCTTACTTGCATATAGGATTGCATGGTAGTGACTTATTGGTTTTTAGTCTTCAAAATCCTTTCCCCTGAGGCAACATGTTGAAGTTATGGTAGATGTGGAAAAGTAGTTCAAGGTTCACAATGAAATGTGATAGTTTCTTTACAAAAAAATGAAAACCCATGAAGTTGATGACATTCCAATGTATAAGAAACCTTTTCCAAAGTTAGTCTAGCATGTTTTATTTTATAAATATGTTACACAGTCTTGAATTAATATGGCTTGGAGCCATGAATGCAATTTGGAATCCATATGACTTCATTAACATATGATATTGTTTGGAAAGAACCTGTTAACAAAAATACAAACATTTTTGAGCTTTCCTCATATACTGAAAAGCTGGTATGCATCCAGTTGTACATGTTGCCACTGGGAAAAACAATCGGAAGTTTATGGGTGGGAGAAAGACTTATTATTTTATTCTTTCTCTATTTCAATTGGAGCCAAGGAAGTGATCTAAATACTTAATTACTGCCTGAATGCCATGATATATTGGATAGTCCACATAAATCAGACCATCTGTTGGTTTAGGGGTATTTTTTTTATTTTTACACCACCTTTTTTTCATGTACAACTCAAGGCAGTGAATATACAGTACCAATATTCTTTCTTTCAATATTCTTTCTTTCTCCTATTTTCTCTGCAACAATAATTCTGTGAGATGAGATAGGCAGAGAAAAGAGTGATGGGCTCAATCAGTTTTTCATGCCTAACAGGGGACTAGAAATCAGTTTCCTGATTTCTAGCCCAGCATTTTAAATGCTGGTTCTCTAACTCTAGCTGATTGGCAGGATAAGGCATTCCAAGATTCACATTGCAACTTGTCATAGATTGAGAAACCTTCATTCTGTAACCAAGATTAACAATCTGGATATATCTTTGGACCAGCCATGTTTCTAAAGTGTCCAGATGACTTTTACTAGGTTTTAATTATTTGGGAATATAGAATAGAATTCTCACTTGATATGTTGGCTCTTTATGGAAAGTATGAGAAAAATCATTTGATATATCCAAACAACCTATTTATCTAGTCCATTCCTGAGCAGGGGTGGAAGCAAAATTAATATGTAACCATTTCTTTATGCAAGAATTATAACTGAAGAATTATTTTACTACATTGGCTCTCATAGGATGCACCCATTTGGATCCTGGGGTAATAGATTGGTTATTGACCATCCATACGTCATATCATTGTTGTGAAGGTATTTATTTGTTTAGGACTTGAATTTATTGTCTCAGTCATGTTTGATCAGTGACCACAGACAGTTTTTGAGAATGTTCTTGACTACTTAACAAAGCTTCATAACCTCTTGCTTGCAGTAATGTAATACACTTGGTACCTTTGGTGCTAAAGTATTGCATTCTTTTTTTTAATGGGAAGTATGCAAGTCCTATGTGGATAGTATTGTACTGCTTATGTCCTTCCCTGAGGCCAGTCTGCTGCCTATGAAATAAAGGAAGATACTTCCTATAGTCATTGTTGAAATTAGATTCAACTTCTATATAAGATTTTGGAGATGGAGTTATCTTGTCCTTCTCTTCAAGCATGTTTTTAGGTATTACTAACCAACTAAATCCCATTCATCATCACAGTCTGTTGGGATTACTTTGAATCTAAGTAAGGTTAAGGAGTTTAAACTGTTTATTTATTTATTTAGATTAGTGTCATCTATTTATTTCTTTAATGACTTGTATGGCACCAAATCTGTTAGACCTCTCATGGTGTCATGACAGAATATAATACAATAAAACATTCATGATAAAATAGCAATTTGGAAGATAGTGTATACGCATAGAGAAGAAGAAAAAAAAGAGTTTTAAATCAGTGCATGAGGTTTTAGGTGCCTCAAGAAAAAAGAGAAAGAAAGAAAGAAAGAAAGAAAGGAAGGAAGGAAGGAAGGAAGGAAGGAAGGAAGGAAGGAAGGAAGGAAGGAAGAAAGAAAGAAAGAAAGAAAGAAAGAAAGAAAGAACTTTTTTCTTGCTGATATTTTCTGTTCCATATTTTAGCAAATAGGGAATGTCTTTTAATTTTTTTTCCAAAAGCTAATGGCAATCCCCCTTCCCTATTTTCATAGGGAAACTCTGTCCCATTGACTAGAACCCATACATATGGGTGTCTCTGAGAAAAGGCTGAGCTAGTGATGAGTTTCGCTTAGATACTTTAGTCTTCTTGCCAAACATGTTTTAGCTTTCTGATGATTTTGCAACCACCCCCACATAGCAAAAGGATTGTGTAATAGATGGAGGCTGGTGTGTCTTTCACTCTGGGAGACTTTCTCCCTCCCACCACAAAGCCTGATTCACTTCCTCCCTTGAAAGTTTCCCTTACCTTGAAACGCTTCCTTTTTTTGTGGGGAGCAGATGAGTAATTCCCTGGTGTCTTCTTAGTATGGCTGTATATTTACTGCAGGGGTTACCGTGCAGAGTTCCCCCTCCCCAATGTCCATTTCCTCATGTTTTACAGCACATTAAAGCTTCCTGTAGCAACTGAAAAATACTTTATTTTACAAGGCATCTGCAATGAATATTCATCTGTTTCTGCTATAAGCCATCCCGAAAACCTATCCCCATTTCTTTTTGCAATTACAGGGAGAGGACAAAACCATTTCTGTCTTTTGCTTCTTCTAGCAGCAAAGATGGAGAGAATGACAGAAGAAGGAAACCTTTTTGCCTTTGCCATAAGGACTGGTATCAATGGGGGGGGGGGTCCAGCGGTAACTAATGGGACAAAATAATTTTGTTATCTGAACAAATAAACAAACAATAACAAAATAACAAAATTAGAAAGGACCTTGGAGGTCTTCTAGTCCAATTCCAGGCTCAAGCAAGGGTCCTTATATCTGTGATGGTGAACCTATGGCACGCATGCCAGAGATGGCACACAGAGCCCTCTCTGTGGGCACATGCGCTGTCGCCTAGTGCACATATGTGCACCAGCCAGCTGGTCTTTGCAGGTGCTGGAGCGCCGGAAAACAGCCAAAAACAGCCAAAAAACTGGCCCAAAAACTGGCCCATAAATGGCCTGAAAACGCCCCCCCCAAAATGGCCTGACAATGGCCCCCCAAATAGCCAAAAAACAGGCATGCACACGCTGGCCAGCTGGTCTTCAGGTTTCCGGTGCTCCGGTGCACACACATGCACACACATGCATGCGAGTTCCAGTTTGGGCACTCGGTGCCGAAAAGGTTCACCATCCCTGCCCTATACCAAATGGCTGTCCAGTCTCTTTTTAAAAGCCTGCAGTGATGGAGCACCCATTACAAAAAAAATAAAAATAAAAAAATAACAAAAAAATATCCCAAATAACAAAAGATATCCCAAAATAGTGCCCATCCCCCCATTGTACAAAAGCTCACCTGATTAGTGATCACATCTTGTTCCCATACCATCTACTTTTAATTTACCTCAGGGCAGCTTAGAGATTGCAAGGTGTTTTATATGAAGCACATAAAGCTTTCATTTTGCTATTAATACCCTCCCGATGAATTCATGTCCTCCCATAGAATCTCATTCTGCCTAATGCAGAACGACCTCTGACCATCCTCCTTTACTGCTGGGCTGCTTTTCTTGGGTGCTGCCAGACTGACAGTGAATAAGAGGCAATCTTATCAAGATTGTATGATTAGGACTTAGTTTTGCTTCAACTGTATCATGGTGAGGGGTTCTATGGCAGTATTATTGCTGTTGGAGTAATATTTCTCTCCATCATGGCTATAGGCCAGGGGTGGGTTCTACTTACCTTTACTACTGGTTCGCAATCGGGCCGTGTGCATGCGCTTGCTTTGCTCGCACGCGCGCTCTTCTGTGCAATTGCAGAAGCATTTTGATGATGTCAGGGTTGATGGGCGGGGCCTTCCACCGGTTTTACTATCAGTTCTATAGAACCGGTGCAAACCGGGTGCAACTCATCACTGCTATAGGCCATCATCTAAGTGCCCTGATTTACCTAGGTGAGTTTGCCCTCATCTCATCCCATGCAGGTGTATTAGCCCTCTTTACCACCAAATTGCACTGACCATAAGAATTATAGACCATTTAATCTAGCACCTCCAGAGGGAACTAGAAGGAGAAAGACCATCTCACGTTGTATTAAATCTTCCTTTTTTCCTGAAGACTTCAACGAGAGGTGAGGGTACACTCAGAAGAGTTTTGCTTAATCTGAAATGAAATAGGGAGCAAGAGATCTGAACTGGAAGTCTTGCTCTACCTGTAAGTGAGAAAGAAAGGAAAAGGCTAAGTGGGCTCATGTGTATTTTACCTCTTACGGAATTAATGTTTCCACTGATTTGTCTTCACTATCCCAAAGTTCCCTTCCCAAACATCTATTGATTTTTCCTTGATCATAAGTGTTCCATAAACTTAGGGAATGCACGCACTGGGAAAAACTGTTGGGCATTTAGCTTCATAAACTGTCTAAAAATTGAGAGCGGGGAATGGTGTTAGAGTTGGAGGGAGTGATTGAAAGGAATATTTCTATATTTTTACTACTACTCAGGTGGGAATTAGATAAACTACTACAGCCCATTTACAACACACCTTTAACATGTGGTTGGCTTGTTTATGTGATTCTAAACCATGGTTGGATGAATTTACATTGTTTTGTTCAACTATGGGTTAGAGCCGTGATGGCGAACCTATGGCACGCTTATCCAAAGTGGCACATGGAGCCATATCGCCTGGCACAAGTGGTGTCACCCATTCCTCTTCTGGGTTTCTGGTGCACATGTGCACATGACGATCAGCTGGCCTTAGCACATGTGGCAGTGCTGGAAACTGGAAGACTTGCTTGCTGGCGTGCAGAACCCAGAAGTATCTTATTTGGCATGCGCATGCCTCCTGGGCTACTCCTCTTCCTGTGCCATAGTGCACGTGCATAATGCTCCCTTTTCAGTACTTGGTGCTGCGTGAGTGCAAGCACGAACTTTTTTTTCGACACTATGTGCCGAAAAGGTTCGCCATCATTGGGTTAGAGTGTCGGGTGAATACAGTCCCAATCTCCACAAGCTACATTGGCAGTGCTAGAAACGGGAAGAGCTGGTCTTCCATTTTCTGGCATGAGCATGCATGCCAGCCAGCTGATCAATGCGTGCACATGTGCAGCAGTAACTGGAAGACTTGCTTGCTGGCACGCATGTGTGCGCCGGAACCCAGAAGTCCCTTATCCAGCATGCTCATGCCCCCATGGATTGTTCCTCTTCCTGGTCGTGGCCCTACGCACGCGTGTAGTGCTCCGTTTTTGGCACTCCATGTGGAAAAGTTTCGCCATCACTGAGTTAGAGTGTTGGGTGAACCCATCCCCAATCTCCACAGGCTACATTGACCAGATTTCAACATATAGTCTCCTGCTCCTCAACACTCCTAGCTGTGGCAATTATGATGCTAGTATAATTTGTGCTATCATTTTTTGAACTCAGTCCTCACCTCCTACCCCAGACTTATCATGTTTACTATGACTATGCCATGGTTCAATGCTTTTTTTTGTCATCAAAGTCAGCTTTTCACATTCCACTCTGCCCCTCCTCAGTTTGCTATGAGTTCTGCTGCATACCAGTCTATAATAAGAGCATGGTGACTGTTGGACCATCGTTTCATTTCATTCCCATCTTTGCTGGTGATGGCTTGACATTCTGGTTTCAGCCTTTAAATGGATAACTCCAGGGCAAATTTTTTGAAGCCAGTGGAATTGCTTCAGGCTATATTCTGAAAGAAAATTTGGATGTTATTTGTTGAGGAATCTGAATATTCTGTTTGAGACTAAGGATAATACTAGTTCTAACTCCAGGAATGTTAACCCTTTGTAAAATATACTCAGCCTGATTTTTTGCTCTACTCAAATCTAGAATCCAAAGGATAAGTTGACATATTGAGCCCAAAACTAGCCAAGTTGGCAATTTTGATCCAGTATGTTGCTTGAGCACAGGTTCATGGTTCATGGTTAATGGTGTCCCACAAATCAAGAAAATTGGATTGTTTTGATGAAATTATTAGTTAAAAATCACAAGTTTTTGGATTGTTAACAAAACCACAGAAAATGATGGATTACTACATCTGATGCAATAGCCTTCTTTAAATACACAAATGATCCTTGGCATGCAATTGGCTGTATTTGTCATTATTAGACTGAGAGGTGGTTGGAGGAAATTTTCAGATAGTCAATAAAGTGAGCTGCTACCAAACTGAAAATTGGAAGTGTCAATCCTTTTACCCAGTGGTGGGATTCAAGTAATTTAACAACTGGTTCTCTGCCCTAATTATTTCTTCCAACAACCAGTTTACCAAACTGCTCAGAAAGTTAACAACCAGTTCTTCCGAAGTGGTGCAAACTGGCTGAATCCCACCACTGCTTTTACCACATCCTCAGCAAATATTTGTGAAGATAAATTCTTCTTATAGCCACCAAATCAACTCTATGGCAAGGTTGCATTAAGAAAAACCTTCTGTGTTAACTTTTCATCACTTAAATGAGGCTATTTTGTCCATCTCAGAATAAAGAATTTGATTTCTCTAAATGTCTATGGAGATTCTCAATCATCCACATCAAGGTTGTTTGATTTCTCTAGCTGTTTCCTATGGGACAATCCTACAAATGGGTTTTTGTTTTGTTTTTTACTACACCTACTTTGGAAGTTCACAGGGAGCAGTGGCTGCATGGATGTGAAACACATCCTTTCTACATAAGCACACGTGTTCATTCATGGACCTGTTGAGCCTTTAAATTCTGCACAGAAGTGCTTCCTCTGGAGAAATTAGGGAATGCTGCCCAATAGCCCCAATTTCAGTTGTATTGCCTTGGGTCAGGCTAGAATAGTTTTCTGATAGTTCCAATCTTGGCCAAAGCTTCAGAGTATCTGGCGGAGTTGGACAGGCTTACACCAATGCATTGGAAGAACTCTGCAGAACATCTTTAGCAGTGGTGAAATTTATTTTTTTTTTACTACAGGTTGTGTGGGTGTGGCTTGGTGGACATGGTGTGGCTTGGGGGGCATGGCTTGGTGGGCATGGCAGGGGAAGGATACTGCAAAATTTCCATTCCCACTCTACTCCAGGGGAAGAATACTGCAAAATTCCCATTCCCTCCCCACTCCTGGGGGAAGGATATTGCAAAATCTCCATTCCCACCCCACTCTGGGGCCAGCCAGAGGTAGTATTTGCCGGTTCTCCGAACTACTCAAAATTTCCACTACCGGTTCTCCAGAACCTGTCAGAACCTGCTGGATTTCACCCCTGATCTTTAGATGCAGGCTGGTTCTGCTCTCTTAAGAGAATGCATCTTCCATCCAGCTTTGCATTCTTAACAAGTAAACTTTGGATTTTGACAGGATGGAAGAAACATATGTCTCTGCGTCTTTGACAAAATTGTGACTTCACAGTGTGTTTTAACGATCAGATGGAAGCAAAATATTTCTTTTGTCTCTTGCCGGCTTTCCAAAAAATAAAAAAAATAAAAAAATCCTTTTCTTCCCCTAGATATTTCTTCTAGTTTGAGAAGGAGGGCGTCGGGGTGAAAGAGGAGGCGTATTAGAGCGCGAGTGGGATAGCGGGCTTAGAGAAACAAAAGGAAACCAGCTGCAGAACTTCCTGAACTGGGGGGAAAAAAGAGTGAGACAGGGGAGAGAGAGAGAGAGAGAGAGAGAAAGAGAGGGAGGGAGGGAGGGAGGGAGAGAGAGAGGAAGGGAGGGAGGGAGGGAGGGAGAGAGAGAGAGAGAGAGAGAGAGAGAGAGAGAGAGAGAGAGAGAGAGAGAGAGAGAGAGAGAGAGAGAGAGAGAGTCGGTCCACAGTAACTAACAAGACACTTAAAAGCTGGGGAAGGGACTGGGGTGGGGGTGGGCAGAGAAGAAGGCGGGTTCGCAAGCAGGAGTTCCGTCCCTGCCCCGCATTCATTTTCGCTCACCATGACCAGTGCGATCTTGAGGCGGAATTCCAGCAAACAGGGCTTGCAGAATCTCATAAGGTAAGCCTTTACCTGTCCCTAGCGAAGAAGGGGGGGAGGGAGGACACGCCGACCGCTGTTTCTTTGTGTGGACCGAGGGACTGAATCCCTCACCTTCCCTCCGCATTCTCGAGATTTTCCACACTGGCTAAGAAGGGCTCCCCGGTATCTGAACTGGGTCTAGGAAAGCAGCTCCATCCTTTTGCAAGGCGGCGATGTTCAGCCTGTAGCCAACGCATTCCTGCAGGCAGGAAGAATGGGCATCGGGGAGCGGCGAGAAAGGGGGAGCGCGAGAGAGAGTTGGGGTTGGCTTTCCCTGAAACACCCTTAAGAGAATCGTTACTTGGCCTTGGCAATTCCACTGACCCGGCATTTGGAGCGAAAATTGTGATGGAAGATCGATCTAACGCATATATGAAGGGGGACGTGCGGGGAGTTGGAGCTGGAGCTGGTGGTTGATGGCTAAACATCAACAGGGCAAATCCTTGGAAAAGGCAACCTTTCATCCGTTTGAAAGGCTGCCTGGGGAAGTCTTCTCTTGAACCGCGATCGATTGTCCTTTCCAAGCGAAGAGAAGGTGAACCGGAGTTCTCTTCCGAGACTTCCTTACGGGCGGCCCGCAGCCCTGCGCGCTGGAGGAAGTCCGAAGGAATGTTAACAAGTTGCTTCGGAGCGCGCAAAGCTACGCGCAGGGCAGGGGATGGCAAAGTTAATTTAAAAAGAGGAAAGAGAAGGGGGCCGAATAACTGCGCTACGCTTTACCTTCGATTGTAAAGAGAAGGGCAATCCGTCGTGCCTTCCTTTGGGACCAAGATGACAGACACTCCTGGATAGTGACAATTTGCTAACTACTGTGCGGGCTTCTCTCTCCCTCTCTTGCTGTATGTTTGCATCTGTACAGTCACACCAGTCTAAAACTAAGAGTGCATTTAAAAACCCCAAGTAAACAACAGATTTAACAAGCTTACTGCATAGTGATTATTGGACAGATTTAACAGGGACATTTAATAGAGAGTTCATTCATTTCTTACTGCTGGTTAGTTCCATTAATTAATGTTGACCCAGCAGGAAGTCCAAATATAAACAGGGGGAAAATTAATCACCTGGTCCAGGACAGAGAAGAATAATGTCTGTGGTGGGATTGATTCCACCACCCTCCCCATCCTCGATCCTCCCCCCCCCAATCACAACACAGTTGGCTAAGAATGCTGGGAATCACCACCCCAACCCATCTGAAGTGCACCAATTGGGGCAGGCTAATTAAAACAGTTTGGCCAGGCAGGGCACAGCAGATGGCCATCTATTGTATGGCAAATCACTGCTTAAGCATGTTTCATTTGAAAGTCAACATTTGTTTGGAAACACTGACAGCATGGCGAACTTTTACATATTTATGGAAGTATGAGAAGCTTCTTGACCATGTGGGGTGCCTTTGACCAGTGACCATATGGTTAATGGCCTTCACGCTCAGGTTCTCACACAGTGTTTGGACACCACTGATCAGGTTGGTTACAAATTTTAATGTATTTACTCTACATCTCTTTCAAAGAGTATCCAAGAAGAATTCTGTTTTTGTCAATGATGTCAGTGCATCCTCCTCCTCCTCCTCCTCCTCATGATCATCATCATCATGTTTCTGTAGCCTCAGTAGCTTACAAAATGAAAAGAGACGTGTACATCTTGGCCAGAAAAAAAAACAAAAAACAACTAAGTATGGTGCTGAGGAATGCAGCTCTGTGAAAAAAAGATTTATCTGAACCCATCCTCTATGTATTATTCCTCCCTCTCTATGTGTATAAAAATATTGTTTCTCATTTGTCTAGTTATTTAATTTATTCATTTATTGAATTTATATTGCCGTCTATTCACCCATGGCGACTCAAGGCAGCTTACAGAATATAAAACCTCATTTAAAACAATATAACGAATAAAAAGAATCAAATAAATTAATATAATATAATATAATATAATAAAATCAGACACACCCCACCCTGGCGACAGCAGATCACATGAGCCATTTAATGGGCTCCATCCCGCTCTGGGTTCCCCAGGCCCACTGGCAGAACCAGGTCTTCAATGCCTTCTGGAAGAGTATTAGAGTGGGAACTAATCCCCACTAATCTCTGGGGGAATGATGTTCCAGAGAGAGGGAGCCATCACGGAGAAGGCCATGATAGTTATGCAACCATTTGTTGAAAATAAGTAACCAACTGCAATAGAAACTCAAGCATAAAATAAATACTTGTGATATGATTACTCTACTCATTTTTTTTTTCTGAAACAAGTTTTAAGTTGTTTTAACATTTGCCAGAAGTTGGGTATGATTTTTTTTTTAAAGTTTAAGTTCTAATTAAATCAGTGGGCATCTGTTTTAGAATGATCCTATTAAGAGCAATGGGCTTACTCAGACAAATGCATGTCTTAGCTTCTAACCAATGTTTAACATGACACTCTTTGGAAGATTTTTCAAACATATGCTGAGTGGGATTTATTCTTATATAAATATGTGTTGGGTTGCAGCCTACATTTCACTGGCATGTTAGCATTCCTTCTTTTATTTCCTGCTTGGACTGTGGCCAAGATTTTTTTTAAAAAAAAATTTCATACAGGTTTAAAAGACTAATGTGAAAGAGAATCATCTTTTCCTCTGCGTGAGACATAAAAACTACTAAATTGTACAGCATTTTATTTTAGAATTTTAAAAAATTAGAATTACATCAGTGTTATCTGGACTATCTGATACAGAAGTTCATGCATATGGCTGTCCAATCCAATTCTAGCATTCTAGAAAAGCCCAAGCATCATTTGTGGAAAATTAAGCCAGACTCATTGGGTAGCAATATTGGTAAAAGACAAATAGATTAAAAATTTTCTACATGGATTTTTTTAGAATCCACATTACAAAATAGCATACAGAGTTGAGAATAAGAAATAATTTGCTCTCTTTACCTGCACCCCCCCAAAATTAGAATATGCTAGCCTGGGTGACTTTGGGCTAGTAATCTGGATATTTGCATATACTTGTATGAAGTGTCTCGATCTAAAAATAATTGTCCATTATGAGGCAGTATGAATATCATTGTGGATACTGAAAAGATGGGAAGAATTTATTCTGTCTCTGATTTTTTTCGGTCAAGGCTGAGACTTCAGCCAAGTGAAAATCCTTGATTGCTCTGTAGTTCTCCTTCTGTCTTTCTTCTTCTGGTAAAGATTCATCTAAAACAATAATGACATCACTGATCAACAGCTATAAAAATGATATTCACACTGTGTCATAAGGCACAATGATTGCTTTTGATGGAGGCAGTTCATATAAGCATATGCAAATCAAGAATGAAATCACCAAATGATCTGTTCTCCCTTATCAATTAGCTCTTAATTAAAACAAGCTGATCAAGAAACTAGGTGATGGATCAACTAGGTTGATGAATAAGGAACTAGCGGCCAAAGGGCTGCATACATTCTTTGGAAAATTTCCAGATTTCCCCATCAGAATTTCGGTCAGCAAATAGCATCACTAAAATTTCTTGATTCGTTAAGTTGAATGAATTCAACATTTATTTATTTAGCTGCCCATCTCATATCTCTGAGTGGCATGCAAACAAAAAATGGTACATTAAAGTATTCCCCTGCCCAAAAGAAGAAGGAAAAACAAACCTGAGCATTCATTCCTCCCCCCCCCCCCCCACATCTCCACAATACTGCATCAGTGCCTGTTAAGACCTTCAGGATATAGTTACAACAACATGCCATCTTCAAGCACACAGTTTTCCCAATGTTTAACCAAAGTTAAAGTCTTTTTCAAAATAACCACTTGACAATTCAGTGTTGTCTGGCTTGCATAAACTGTGTCCAATGGCCCGGTTAGGGGATGCGGTGGCTCAGTGGCTAAGACGCCGAGCTTGTTGATCGAAAGGTTGGCAGTTCAGCGGTTTGAATACCTAGTGCCGCATAATGGGGTGAGCTCCCATTACTTGTCCCAGCTTCTGCCAACCTAGCAGTTTGAAAGCACGTAAAAAATGCAAGTAGAAAAATAGGGACCACCTTTGGTGGGAAGGTAACAGCGTTCCGTGTGCCTTTGGCGTTTAGTCATGCCGGCCACATGACCCACGGAGACATCTTTGGACAGTGCTGGCTCTTCGGAGATGAGCACCACCCCCTAGAGTCGGGAATGACTAGCACATATGTGCAAGGGGAACTGTTACCTTTTAATGGCCTGGTTAGGCCCCTTTTTTTCCAGTTTACGGCCATACTCATTCAACTGGGAGCCCCTCTGGAGGGAGGTGAAGTAAGCAATGGGTAGGCTCAGGAAGAGAAGTGAGGGGAAGCATCCATTCTCTCTCTCTAGCATCTCTCTTTTGTCCTTCGTTTTTACAATTCTATTTTGTAAATTCTCTTTTATTGTTCTCATCTGCAGGCAGCAACACTCTTATGGCATTTTAAAGACCCACATTTATTGTTACGATCAGGATGGGAAACAAAGTGTTGACAACAGATGCCTTGATGGAATATGTCTAGACTCTTCTGACATCGCTGTTTAAAATAGCATGTCTTTAGAAACATGCTTCCAAATTGAAATGCATCTAATGCAATTTATAAAACATGACAATCGCATATTTTCCAAACAAGAGCAGTTTTTCCATATGAGCTTTTGTAATGTTGCCAGCATTACACTTCTCTTTAAACCAGTTGAGTGTAGCATCCTTATGCCACATTGGTATGCTACTGAATATAAATCAGTGGAAATGTTTTTATCTGAAATAAGAGAGTGATCATACATAACCCATCATTCCTTTGGGTGGGGAGGGGGTCAGCAAAAGTTCGCAAAACACAAAAAAGAATGAAAAATTGGTGGGCAAAAGAATTTGAAAGCAGGAAATAAGAGGAAAGGAATTATATCAGGGGTGGTATTCACTTACCTTCGCTACTGGTTCGCAAATGTGAGCAAATGTGCTCACTTTGCTCACACACTCCACCTCCGTGCATGCGCAGAGCCCTCCACACATGCGCAGAGCCTTCCATGCATGCACAGATCCTTCGGTGCATGCACAGAGCCTTCCACACATACGTAGAGCCTTCCGTCCATGCGCAGAGTCTTCCATCCATGCGCAGAGCCTTCCGTCCATGCACAGAGCGTCAAAAATGGGATGTGATGACATCTGGGTGGGTGGGCGGAGCCTCTAGCAACCGCCGCTACCAGTTCGCCCAAACCAGATAGAACTGGCTGAATACCACTACAACTAACTACAGCTAGTTTACACCAGGTCAATTCTTGCAAGTTGTTCTTGCTCTCACCGTGTCCCTCTATAGTTCATGCACTGCTTTTTGTTTTTTCTTAAATGCCTCCATGGCAAGGGTTACCTTTGACACAAGGTAAAAAAGAATATATCTCTTAACCCTCTTCCATACTTCATTTTGCTCATAGAAAACTTTGACCTTTCTTCTCTAACAATTGACCTGATCAGTTGGGCATGGAGTATTTTAGAAACATCCATCTTCTTATCTGTCACTTTTGTGGAACAGATATTATACTCTTTGTTTCTTCTTTGCTACACTTGTTGCCATAACATGCACTTGATCAGCTAACTCTCTGGATGTCACATTGCATCCACTTCTTACAACAACCTTGGGAAACACTTCCTTGGACTTTATAATTGGTCTATCATGTCTCAGAGGTTTGGATACTGTTCTGATGATAGTGGATCTCTTTTCATTCTCTTTCATGGCCTCTCCTCCATCCCCGAAGCAGTTGGCCTATTCATTCAGCAGGTTTTTTCAGAACTACAAATGAGCCAATCTCTCATTTGTAAGAGAGTCCCATACGCGTGGCATATTTTTGGAATTTATTTTAGCAGTTGGGTGCACTCTTCTATGTATCTTGTCCCCATCATCCATAGTCAGATAGAGAATTTGAAATCCCCTGTTCTAAAGGCTTCTTGTTTTCTCCAGAAACTTCAAGCCTTTCAGCATCTCCTTAAGGATGAACTGGACTATGCAAAGGGTTTTCACCAATGCTCTCTTGAGCATCATTTTCAAGCAGGGCTTACCATCACTGTTAGAAATCATGTTCAGCTTTCTACCAGGTTTCTCCCATCCAGTTAACATTAACCAAAAGGATGGAAGATGAGAACCAAATTCAGAAATGGAGGAGAATGAGAAAATAGGGAAAGAGATAGTATAAGATCTGAATCGGGTGTATCTGGAGGGCCAAAATTCATTGCCGAAATCTCATTTAAAATTTGTCAACGTGAGATATGCATCAACTTCATTTTACCACAATGTTTTCTGTCTTCCTCTTCTTCCTGACCCTTTTACTCTTTCTTCATGTATTTGTTTTGCAGTTGGTCCTCATTCATTCTACCAAACAATCTCAGTGTACAGTATAATGGAATCATTAATGGAAAAGGGTGGGGAGAATTATTTTGATAGAAAAAACTGCATACGTATACTCATTTGGTGGCTTTTATTCATACTTTTAAAGACATTGCTCAATTAGATTAGAGAGCTTTATGAACAGTAATAAGGGGGAAAATGTTAAAAGGCTATCAAAAGCAAAAAAAAATGTTGTTACTGTATTTTATTCGCATAAGAGAGCTCTGAATGCATGATCAATACAGCAGCTAAACTGATTAGAGTAACACCTTGAGATATATTCAGAATTAATAGTTAGAACTATTTTTACTTTTCCTGTTCATAACTTTGAAATTTGAAAAGTTATATTACAGAATGTAATTTATATTGAATTTTTCAAATGGTGCTTCTATATTAAATCTAACAGTTGAAGCCATTAAAATGGCGCAAAAGTTATTCTGGCTGGTTTAAAATACTGCAAGTCAAATAAATCTGGCCTTAATACAGTTTCTTATGTGGATAAGAAGGTTGAAAATGTATATATACCATGCCTGTAGATAATATAAAAGTTGGGGAAGTTATTTCTATTATGAGTACAATAAATCATACTGAAGCATAGAATGGAAGGGATGCACCCATCTCCCCTTTATATAATGTAAAAGATGCTATACAAACTAACTGAATATATGGCTTTGGCATCAAACTTTACAAATGGTAAATTGGCAAGAATCATAGGATGGATGGCTAATGTAACCTTTCAACCATAATAACCCTATTCCATATAGAGAAACTAATTAGAAATAAAACAAGTATAATATTGCACGAATTCTTAAAAATATAAGTTCTGTAGTGCAGTGCTTTAGATCAGCAACAAATAGGCCTTATGTGTATTGGATCTGTTGTTATTGTTGTTATATTAGAATATAAATGGGTGCATACCAAACCAGATCTGAAGTAGGGGCTGGCTCTGAGAGCAAAGTCAAATGCCATGTTTGAGTCATGGTATATGGATGACAAAGAAAGAATTCTAACATTTTATAAAACTGGCCAAGATATTTGACCAAAGATTTAGTCAGATTCAACTGATAGTTCTGCTTTACAGATGAACAATACCGAAGCTGAGAAATTAGCATTTAGCTACAGGCTAACCATAATAATTATTCAATTTAATCTGCTTTTTTAAAAAAAGAAATCTCATTTCTTCTTGCCTATCCCTTCTTGATTCAGCAAAGGGTGTAAGTTTTGAAGTCCTTACCTTGGAATAATCTTGATTATTTGAAGACCTTCACTCCGAACTGATGACATTTGAAATAATCGGAGTTGTTTGGGGAGACATCTGCAGCTTTGACAGGCACCCCATAATAATAAGTGGTATTACTGTGGATAGAAAAGATAAACAAAATGAGGTTGGTTGCATAAAACTGAACAAGCCCAAAACCAAATATACTTTTGTCAGTCTCCAAGCCTGAGACAGGGAAAATTTATTAAAGGGAAATTTGGACAGTATTTCAACAGTGCCCAGTGCCACAGAAGTGCCAGGCATTGTTGCCATTGTTTACTTATACACAGGGATAAAGCGACTCAAAGCAATTCACCACCAAACAAAGGCTCTGTCTGACAACCCTGGCAGAGTCTGGAAGGGAAGGAGAGAGAGACAGATAAGATGGTAATTGTCCATTCTTTCCAAAGTCATTCCTAGTTAATTACACTGTCTCTGGCAATAAAGTCTCCAAGGAATTGCAATGTGTACCCAGGGCTTCCTTAGCTGGACTAGCAGTTCTCAAATGCTCAGCTTTTCAGCTGTAAATGGCATCTTCCTTCTAGCAAGTGTTTCCATGCAAAGCTATGCTTGCTCTCCCTTTTCAAAGGTCAGAGAGAAAGGATACAAGCCCTATCTAAAGCATCATGTTTAGAGCCACTTCCCATATTGAGAGAAAAAAAATGGAATTTTCCACAGTTTTTCCTTATGTCACATAGGTTCTTTGTTTTTTTGGGTTGGTTCGATGACATCAACTTGTCAACAACTGCCTTCCGTTTTTGTAGAACTGTAGAATGATAGAATGATAGATTTGAAGAGATGTCTACGATTGTATGTTCCACCCAATCAATTCTGGATCCCACTACAGTATTGATTGATTGGTGACCATCCAGCTTCTCTTTAAAGATCTCCAGCAAATGAGAACTCACCACTTCATGTGGTAGTCTGCTCCACTGACTGACAGCTAATATGTTTTTATGTCCTTCCAACCTTTTGGGCTATAAAATATACTTCATCAGCTTTTAACTACCTTCAGGGTGATGAGAAAGTGATTTAACAATCTATGATGCAAAAGAAGACCGACAGATAACCTGAACTTCAAACATGTAACCTGTGTATGCCTGCAATTTCTTGCCAATCGTGATGACCTCCTGACCAATGATCACCACATGAATTTAAACTGAAAAGAACCAGTGATACATGAAGCCAAAGAAAATGTGTGGTTTAATGATGGATATCACAGTGATCACTAAGATGCCTATAAAAAGTTAAAGGTTTTCCTCTGTCTAGTCATGTCTGACTCTAGGAGGTGTTGCTCATCTCCATTTCTTAGCCGAGGGAGCCAGTGTTGTCTTAAGACATTTTGTAGGTCATGTGACTGGCATGACTATATGCCAAAGCGCAGGAAATACTTACTTCCCACCAGTAGTGGGATTTGAATTTTTTTTACTACTGGTTCTGTGGGTGTGGCTTGGTGGGCGCGGCATGGCATGGTGGGTGTGGCTTGGTGGGCATGGCAGGGGAAGGATACTGTAAAATCTCCATTCCCACCCCATTCCAGGGGAAGGTTACTGCAAAATCCCCATTTCCTCCTGATCAGCTGGGACTCCGGAGGCAGAGAATAGATGGGGGCGGGGCCAGTCAAAGGTGGTATTTACCGATTGTCCAAATTACTCAAAATTTCTGCTACCGGTTCTCCAGAACTGATCAGAACCTGCTGAATACCACCTCTGCTTCCCACCAAAGTGGTACCTGTTTATCTACTTATCATTTACTTGCTTTCAGACTGCTAGGTAGACAGGAACTGGGGCAAGGACAGGCGCTCACCCTGTTGCACAGTGCTTGGGACTTGAACTGCCAGACTTTTGGTTGATGAGTCCAGCATCTTAATCGCTAGGCCCATAGGAATCCACAATATGGTCACAGTGACAATAACTTCCTTGTTTTCCAGGGACTGATATTTGAGATTCTGGAGTTAACATTATATAGAAGCTTTATAGCAGCCCACAGCTCCTCAAGGAACAGATCAGGATTGTTCTGCTGTTGAGTTATCTAAGTGTTTTTGGTAAGGTTCATAACTAAGGCTATTTGGATGACAATTAGAAAGCTTTTAAACTCATCTGATTGGTCCAAAGAATTCTGTAAACCGAGTTTAGTGTGCATGCTAACCTTTCTTAGAGATTTCAAGGCTTAGAGAACTGCAGTGTTCATGGTTTGGGGCGATGAAGTTTACCAGCTATACCCTTTGTTTTTATGGACTAAATCAGCGCCAATGCCAGAAATGGAACAAACAGCCTGATTTTCAACAAAGAACTTGTTCACAGCTGGAAGAGTTAGCAAGCAATAGCAAATCAGTGAAATGATGGTATGTACATTTAATGAAGAGTACATTGGGTGCTTCCAGCTATTCTTTTAATATGCAATCATTCTGCCTCGTTCATGTTATTTTACAAGGGTCCCAGATGACGCTCACTTCTGTTTACAATCCTCTTGTGTTTTTCCGCCATGCCTTTTCTTATTAAGAAAAGATTTATTAAAGAGATAATTTTTGAAGCGCTGCTAGTGGAACCAGTCCTTTGGGAAAAACCCTAAATTATAGATCATCCTAAAAATAGAGTTCAACTCCGTATCTGATTTTTTTGGGTTTTGTTTTAAATTATCTTCAGCAAGTGAGCTATATTTTATGACTTTTTTGTGTGTCCACCAAAACTGTTTAGGTTAGCTACAGACTTGATAGAAGTCCATCGCTGCAGATAAATCCTCAGTACTACCTTTGTCCGAGGAGTTGGAGAATGGAAAATATCTTGATCGTGCTTATTTTAAGCTAATACTTGAATACCATTTTGCTACCCATGAGTCATTTATGAGACATACTCATTCCATTTTTAATGCTCATCTGTTCTTTGGAAGCCTGCTGGCTCATTCATTCCTTAACAATGTAAAAATATGTGAGCATGTATATTGCATGTTGTCATTCCCATAATTTTCTGTTACAAGTTCTGCAGCTGCCCGAGTCCAGCTCATTATAGTAATCAATATCTAGGTTCTTATTTTGACATTCTCAGTTAAAAGTAACCAGATGACGGTACCTGAATATTAAACAGCTATTCAGTGGATACAGGCCAGTGATGGTATTCAATTTTTTTTTACTACCGGTTCTGTGGGCGTTGCTTTGTGGATGTGGCATGGTTTGGTGGGCGTGGCAGGGGAAGGGTACTATAAAATCTCCATTTCCTCCCCACCCCACTAACCTGCTTTCCAGCTCCGTTCTCCTGTGCAGGGCAACAAAAGAAGACCCAGCTGATCAGCTGGTACTCTGATCAGCTGGGACTCCAATCATCTGGGACTCGGAAGGCAGCGAATAAATAGGGGCAGGACCAACCAGAGGTATTTACCAGTTCTCCGAACTACTCAAAATTTCCGCTACCGGTTCTCCAGAACCTGCCAGAACTGGTTGAATGGCACCTCTGATATAGGCCTTCTTATGTATGTGTGGGAAGTAGAAATCTGAACATAGATTAGACATTCAAGGGTGAAAGATAGTGTTGTGAAAGATGGCTACAACAGGACATGGAAACAGAGTAGTCCACACTTGCAGCTGAAGGTGTGGTAGAATGGAGTTTGCCACTTCCATCCTATAGATCAAGGGTGGTAATTCTGAATGATTATCAAGGTAACTCTTCCTCCAAAGGAAACTTCCATCTTGGTTGAAACTGTTCCTGGTTTTGAAAGTAAATAACTTGCTGGTTATTATGTGGAATGATGTTTGCAGAGAAGAACTATATGGTGACACGGAGACTTAGTGACTTTTGATCATTAAGTATTGTCTTGCCTTAGTTCCATTGCTCCTTGGATCAGTGGTGGAATTCAATTTTTTTTACTACCGGTTCTGTAGGTGTGGCTTGGTGGGCGTGGTGGGCGTGGCAGGGAAGAATACTGCAAAATCTCCATTCTCACCCCACTCCAGGGGAAGCATACTGCAAAATCCCCATGCCCTCTCCACTCTAAGGCCAGCCAGACGTGGTAGTTGCCGGTTCTCCGAACTACTCAAAATTTCTGCTACCGGTTCTCCAGAACCTGACAGAACCTGCTGAATAGCACTCCTGCCTTGGATGATTAATAATTTAGTACTCAGGAATTATTGGCTAAACTTTTGGAATGTATTATTTTGGCTGTCAAAGAACTTTGTTATATTCCTCCATACTACTTAATATTTGAATGAAAGTACTCAGTGTGTTACCAATATCACATGCTTGCTCTTTTCTTTTTTACTGAATTAAACTGTGGAAGCCTATTTTCTAATCAGTTCCTGTTGATGGTAATGCATCGTAATAATCTGTGAAAGTCAATAAACTGAGCTCAGTCCAGACAAGGTGAGAGGGTGATTTATTTATCCAGATTAGTAAGAAAGTGCTTTGAAAATGCTTTCTGCCTAGAGAAGTGGACTACAAACCATAAAATAAATTAATATCAATGGGAACCAATAGGAAAATGTGTGGCTGAAAGGAATGAAATTTATATTATGTTCTAACCTTAAAAAGAAGTTTGATTGCATCATTTAAGAGAAATTATGTACCGTTGGTATTTGTTACAAGAAACCTGGTTTAGAATGTATAAAGGTATTTTGAATCTTTTCTGGAAATGTTAACAACACAGACATTTTATCATGTTTGACTGATGTGTAAAAAGCCAAACAAATTTGGATAGAAATATACAATATATATATCAATATATAGCGATATTATTATATGTTCAAAAATGGAAAAATTCAACCCTATTCCCAATAGAGGAATAGTTAGTGAAGATGATGGAACTTGCAAAGATGGCTAAATTAATTTATTTGATTATAGAAAAGATGTACTACATGTATAGAAACTCCTTTTTGCATGAAACAGAAAAAATGCATTTATGACTTGTGGTTTTGATGATTAAAAAAAATGGATAATAGAAAACTGCTTCTTTTTGTAACCAAAGAGTAAGAGATAACTTTGTAATCATACTTATAGCTGCTGCAGAAGAAATTGGAAGCTTCTTCTTTCTGTTTCTTTTCATCTTATCTTTCTATACTTTTTTCTTTCCTCCCTTCCCGTCCCTTCTTCTGCATTAGTTCATTTTAACTTTTAATAAAATTAATTAATTAATAAAATTCATATAAAATATCTTAAATTTACATTTAAAATGACACCTTCACTTGAATTTGAAATGATACCATTCATTTTACCATTTCAGGACTTTATCTGTGTTCTCTTTCCTTAATTTTGCTACACATGCCAACAAGCCCATAAGGTTAAGTTTCATTGAAGTATGAAAGAACTTTCATTTAGGTGAAAATCATTGGCTGCCTGAAAAAGCCAGGAATCAGTATCATGTGAATCCAGGATTCTACTCAAATTCTACCATAAGAAACGTATGCAATGAGAGCTAAAAAAAAAAATCAAAATAATTCTTTTGCAATCCACATAATCTGTTTTTAATAATTGATGCAACTTCTAAGAAAAAAACAACTATGGCATATATGAATATAGCTTCTTGCTTTAACCTTCCTCAGAGAGTTGTAATGAGAATAAAATAATGATTTTGTGCTTGAATTTCTTAAAAAGAAACCCAGGAGATATATACTGTATATATCTATCTCCTGGGTTATAATATATATATATATATAGTATATGAGCCAGTGGTGAAATGTAAAATTTGTTACTACCGGTTCTGTGGGTGTGGCTTGGTGGGGGTGTTTAATGTGACTGGGTGGGCGTGGCCAACTTTTTTTTTTTTTTTACTTTTAAAACCATTTTTTTTACAACCTCTTTGGCCGAAGAGGTTGTAAAAAAAAATGCTTTTAAAAGCCTCTGCCCATGCCCAGCTGAGCCTCATGATCATTAGAGCCTTTTTTAAAAAAAACTTTTAAAAGCATTTTTTTGGCCGAAGAAGTTGTAGAAAAAATGCTTTTAAAAATAAAAAAAAAAGCCGCTGATGATTGCGTGGCTCAGCTGGGCATGGGCGGGGGGAGGCAGGGATTTTTGCTACCGGTTCTCTGACTCACCTGCCACCATTGCTACCGGATCAGGTGATCCGGTCCGAACCGGGAGCATTTCATCCGTGATATGAGCTCTAAATGAGCAAATAAGATATTTGGCATGAAGTACAGGAAGACCCCTTCTCCTATGGTACAATGGGAATTTATAAGTGCAATAAACTGGTGACTCCTCCTGAAACCTTAAAAAAATATCTGCAGTCTCTTATCTGGTGCTGCTATGGCAAAATCCAGTATGTGCTATATTATTCAGTGTCTACAAATATCATTTGGAATCTGGGAATATTGTGATCTGGAATAAGTATCCAGTCAAAATAAATAAACTGTGGTGTTGCAACCCAAATCCTTGCATCCTGAGATTGAAGACAAGTCTTTAAGATATCCTTGCCATGCGCTAAATAAATAAATAAATGTAATATCCTGATGCACATTTAATCATTTGCACCCTGCTGCCCCCACTCCCACTGGCATATATGGGTCTGAATCTATTAAAATATGTGATCCCTTCCTTTTCCCCTTTGTAGTGACCTTTGCAAAACAACTAAATTTGCCATATTTTCAGATCCATTACTGCACATGTCCTTCTATCAGCCCTGGGTCATTTCATCCCTGGAATATTTGCAAGCCAAGAACTCCTTTCCTTGGATTGTCAAAGGGATCATGCCTGGCAATCTCATTCAGCTGGTTAGTCTATGAAAATTCTCTTCCCTGAACTCGACTCTTAACATTCCTGTTTTGCATTCTGAACTAGATCTCTGCTTGCCTTTCATGCTTCTGGAATGAATAAATCATCTGCTTCAAATTGTCACTGCAAATCTTTTTGCTAAATGACAGTTTCTCTTTTAGAATGTAATGACCTGCAAAATGACTTTCAGTTGTCCTGGGTTTTGTTGATTTTTTTTTTTAAAAAAAAACATTATTTGGTGTGACATATTCCGCTGAATTCTATTTCCCAAGTAGTTTGTCTTGAGATGTGATATTACTTGTCTGATACAATCCCTGGATGAGAGACTGATATTCATGATTCTTCCATTCTACAGCCAGTGAGAAACAGGAAAAAAAAGACAATTTCTAAAGTAATTGATGCTAATATAAACTGGAAAGTATGAGGAAGTTTCTGATGATAGAATTTTGGCTAGAAATGCCAGGCGTGTATTACAAAACTCCAGATGATCACTAGATGGCAAAAAGAGATTAAAAAAAAAACCCTGGAACTCTTTGCTGCCATCTATTGGCTGTCTGAATTTTGACAATCCAGATCTTGTAGCCATAAATCTGGGAGATGGCTAGTGGTCTACTACTGCAGAAGAAGGGAAACCAGACTGATTTGAGATTAATTAAGGTAGTGAACATTGTGGAATATATTTTTGAAAAAAATGCAGTAAAGAATAGTACCTCACCCACTCAGTGGTGTATTAACCATTAAGCAGACTAAGCATGTGCTTAGGGCACCAGGCCCAAAGGGGGCACCACAAAGTTGAGAAAGAAAAAAAAAAACAATGAAGATTTGTACAGTATGTACAAAGGAGGGGGGCACCAAGATTTTTCAGTGCTTAGGGCACCAGTGAACTTTAACCCGGCACTGCATCCACTGGTTGGTTAAAAAAATCAGCTTACTCCTTTAATAATTTCAACGAAGTTAGGAACCTGATAAACCTGACCTTTCTTTCTTTAAGGTTAAAATAACCTTCTTTCTCTTTTATTTTTTTTTAAAGATACACTAATTCAATTAGAAACACTTACCCAAGATCATCCTCATTATTTCTATCTGTACCTATCTATCCATCCTCTACTGAATTTAAACTCAATTCAAGCTTTATCCAAAAGCTAAGAATTCTATAGCTTTCTATAACATCTGAGACTTCATAACAGTGGTAGGTTTCAAATTTTTTTACTACTGGTTCTGTGGGCGTGGCTTGGTGGGCGCGGCATGGCTTGGTGGCCGTGGCAGGGGAAGGATACTATAAAATCTCCATTCCTACCCCACTCCAGGGGAAGGTTACTGCAAAATCCCCATTTCTCCTGATCAGCTGGGACTCAGGAGGCAGAGAATAAATGGGGCGGGACAGTCAGAATTTTTACTAGCAGTTCTCCGAACTACTCAAAATTTCCACTACCGGTTCTCCAGAACTGGTCAGAACCTGCTGAAACCCACCTCTGCTTCAAAGTTGAGGAGAAAGCTTTGACCAGTCTAACCCCAAATCTTAAATTCCAATATTTTATAATGTTTCCAGGTCCTTTATCGCTACTTGGCTGTCATTTGATATTGCTTTTCTTTGTCTATTGTGATATCTGGCATGATGTATTCTGGATGTCTAGAAATATTATTATTTCCCAGCTCTTGATCTACCAGGTCTGCTTACAGCTTGTAATATTCACGAGCAGTTCACTTTCTACCTGGCTCATGCTTAACCAATCAGTTTTATCCCCATGTCTCTGGAGCCAATCCAGCCCTCAGTCTCCTTTCTTTCTCCTTTCAATAATTCATTTCTTTGTCAGCAAAATATTAGCTTGTCAAGAGGATAATCTCTGGCTCTGACATATACTTCAGCTGATCAGTTGATCCTATTGTCTGGATCCTATTGTTTTCATGGAAACACCTAGGCCTTTTCTCGTTAGTGATCCTTAGCAGAATCAAGAAGATAGATAGAATGGCCATGATGCATTTTTGCCTAACACGTTTTTCTTCCTTCTAGGTTTTGTGGTATGGATATTTAGTAATAAAGAGAATAGCAGGACACATCTAATGAATCATGGGTTGACAAGACCAAGGTTATGGGTTAGGGTTAGGGTTAGGGTTAGGAAAGTAACATTGAAGTTAAGTGTGAATCATGCCCACAGTTTCAGCTCTACTAGTATTTTTTAACTTTTCTGACAAGAATGTGAGAAGGAAAGATAGTAAGCAAAGATGATGGGTGATGAGAAGAATCATGGAGTCAGAAAGGGTACAGATAGTCCTCCACGTATGACTGTCGTATAATGACCATTCAAAGTTATGATTGCCTCCCCCTCCTCCACAGACACATGACTGAACTTCAGGTGCTTGGCAACAACAACCACATTTATGGCTGTTGGCACTGTCCTGCAGCCATGTGACCACATTTTATGATAGTTTTGCTGAAAACCAACACTTACTTCCGTGTTTTGGCTAAACCCCTGCCCATAGCAAACAATTGGTTCACCAACTGCCATGTTCAGATCGGGCATGTGACTGACCTTGTTTTGTTACCATCAAGACTTAGATCCATGGAGGAACTTCCGGTGGCTCCGCAGACGTCGAGGACGGTCTCCATAGACCGCCAGCCACCCGATCTGTTAAAACCGCCCTGACAGCGCTAAACAGCTGTCCGGCGGTTTGAAAAAACTCTCCTTCGGGCAAAGAAGGAGAGGAGAGTCGGAGGGGGTGGGTAGAGCTCCCCGAAAGTCACTGGATTAATTCCAGGGACTCGGAGGGTGAGAGCTCCCCAGTTCACCCCTCCCATCGCTCCGGATCGCTGGTGCCTCTGTCTTCAGAGCAAGACGTCTGCGTCCAATTCTGCTGGCAAACAGTGAGTTTTAATGATTTTCAACAAGGCAGACAGAGCGGAAGCAAGAGTGCAAGCTTTTTAAGAGAAACAGAACTTAACTCTGTGAATACATTGTTGCAAACGGAGCTCTCTGGAGCTGGAGGCTGGGAGGAAGCCTTTGTTATGGGCGGAAGGGAAAGTGAAAGTTAAAAGGAAACTGCTTGTTAATAGCCCTCTGCCTGAAGAGAAAACTGCTGGGTATTGAGTATAGTTTGAAGAGAGGATTGTTTATTTTGGAAAAACTTTGAAATATACTTTCTAAGACTGTTTACAAGATTTTCTGGCTGTAAAAGGAAAACTTTTTTTAAAATAAAATGGCTGCTAAACAATTAAAGCCACCAACTTCTAAAGGGGGAGGAGGTTCCCCTGTAGTGACTCAAAAACAACAACTTCCGGCTGATACACAGTCACAAGACCTTAAAGAATTTATAATGGGTGCCCTGAATAATCAGACAGAAATGATGAAAGAATTTTCAGAGGAGTTAAAGAAACTTACAAGTGTGGTGGAGGAAAAACATGATGAAATAAGAGATGACATTGTTTATGCAGTTTCAGGATTGGCTACTCATATGTTAAAGATTGAGGAGAGAGTGCGGGAAATTGATGATGCCAACTTGGAGATTGCAACTAAACTGGGAGAGGTTATGATACAGACAGAGAAAGTGGATGACGAGATGGTTATGTTACAATACAGGTCAATGGAATTTGCCCTGAGGCTGAGAGGTTTGAAAGAAAAGAGTGGTGAAAATTTAAAAGATGTTTGCTCCAAGGCTTTAGCAGAGCTGATTCCAGAAAGGCCAGAAGATGTGGCAATTCAAATGGACAAAATTTACAGGGTCAATTCCTGGCTGGCAAAACAAAAGCAGCTGCCAAGAGATGTGGTGATCTATTTTACAACAAGGAGAGTTAGAAATGACATTTTACAAGCGTCTTATAGAAATAAGATTAAAGTGGAAGGACAAGAGCTGGTGGTCCTGAAAGAGCTCCCTCCTAAAATGTTAAGAGACAGAAAGCAGTTTGGCTTTTTGGTGAATGAACTAAGAAACCAGCAACTTCAGTACAGATGGGATGTCCCATTTGGGATAATAGTGTCACATGCTGGGCAAAGACATCGCTTAAATACAGTTGGAAAGGCAAAAGATTTTTATGCCAATGTGTTAAAGGCTGGAAGGCCACCCTCACCAGGGGGTGCTAGAAAGCAATTGGAAATTATTCAACAAGAGAAAGATGGAGGGCAACCACAAACCTATGCTCAAGCACTAGCTGGAGGAGCTATTCTGGAAGAAGACCTATTACTGAGTGGGGGTCCACCACCAACCCTCGAGTCATTAACGATGATTCAGCTGCCAAAAGATCAACGACTGACAAGAGCTACCTATAAACAACATTTGGCACAACAGCCTCAAGACCCAACTCAACAAGCCCAAAAAACACAAGCAGTGGGAGGAGCTAGGCCGAAGTCTAAAATGGCGGAGGAGGTTCAGCTGATGCTCTCAAAGCTTGGAACGCCCAGAGATGGCAAATAAATTTCTATCTTGGAATGTTAACGGTTTAAATTCTCCACAAAAAAGAAAGAAAATATTTCACTATTTGAAGCAATTTCAGAATGATGTTATTTGTTTGCAAGAAACGCATATTAAATCTTCAGATCAAAAGTACTTGATAAATTCGAAATTAGGTACACATTTTGTGGCATCAGCACCAGAAAAGAAAAATGGCCTAGTAATATACGTTAAAAGAGGCTTAGTGGCCAATTTAATTGAGGCTGATACTCAAGGTAGATATATTGCAATTGAATTAATAACACAGAGTGGGAAGCTGCTTGTAATTGGAGTATACGCACCTAATCAACAACAAGATAAATTTTACAAACTTTTACATACCAAAATATTACAATGGGACTATAGATCCTTATTTTTAATGGGTGATTGGAATGGGGTATTAGATACCCAGAAAGATAAAAAAAAGTCTTTCCAAGATCTCCATGCGTGCCAAGTTGCCTAAATCTTTTTTTGATATTTTGGAGGATATGGAGCTTAGAGACATTTGGAGAGAAAGGAACGTATTGGAGAGTGATTTTACTTTTTTCTCAGATAGGCACCAATCTTTTTCGAGGATTGATTTTATATTAATTACAAACGATCTTTTTTCTAGGGTGAAGAGTACGAAGATATGTCCAAGAACTTTAACTGATCATAGCCCGGTTTGGGTGGAACTAGAGCAGGAGAGAGGGGAAAGGAGGTCTTGGAGGTTAAATGAGAATTTATTTAGATATGAAGATAATTTGTGTGAGCTTAAAAAACAAATGAAAGAATTTTTTATTAATAATATGAACAAAGGAACTTCGATGGAGATGGTATGGGATGCGTGTAAGGCTTATATGAGAGGAACATTAATCTTTTTGAATAATAAATATAGATTAAAACAACAAAATAGGCGGAGAGAGATAGAGGAGGAAATTAAAAAAAAAGAACAATTGCTTATAACTAACCCGGGTGATAAAAAGGCAAAAGACATGATTAATATTTTAAGAGAGCAATTTAATATGTTAATGGCGGGGCAAGTAGCAACCAGCATACAATATGCCAGACATAACACATTTTGTAATGCTAATAAACCTGGGAGATGGTTGGCTTACACGATGAGGAAAAAACAGAAATCACGTATTATAGATAAGATAGAATTTAGAGGTAAAGAGATTTATCAACAGAGTTTAATAAAAAAGGCTTTTTTGGAGTTTTATACAAAATTATATGCTAAAGATGCAATTCAAGATGTTGATATTGATAGATATTTAAAGATGGAGATTCCTGAATTAACGTTGGAACAGAGAGAGAGATTGAATCAGCCAATAACTTCTGAGGAAATTGTTGGGGCAATTAAACAATTAAAAATAGGTAAGGCTCCGGGAACAGATGGACTAACAGCTGTTTATTATAAACATTTACAATCCGAAATGTTAGAACCACTAAAAATTTTATTTAATAAAATACAATTAGGAGGAGGAGTACCACCTTCTTGGAAAACAGCCTTTGTTTCACTAATTCCAAAGGAGGATCAAAATTCCATTAAACCGGAGAATTTCAGGCCAATTTCACTTCTGAATACTGATTATAAGATTTTTGCTAAAATATTAGCTAATAGACTAATGCCAGTTATGCAACAAATAATTCACAATGATCAATCAGGGTTTATAAAAGGTAGACAAATGAGATATAATGTTAGACAAATTGTAAATTTACTGGAATATTTGGAAAAAAATAATCAAGTCCCTGCAGCGTTTATATTTTTGGATGCAGAGAAGGCATTTGATCGTTTGAACTGGCAATTTTTGTTTAAAATAATAGAGAAAATGCACTTTGGGGAATATTTTACACAATCAATTAGAGCGATATACCAGCAGCAAACAGCACAAATCATAGTTAATGGAGGTTTAACAGAGGCTTTTAAAATTGAGAAAGGAACAAGACAGGGGTGTCCTCTGTCCCCACTATTATTTATTCTGACTTTGGAGGTACTATTGAATAAGATACGTGATTCAGAAAAATTGAAGGGTATTGTAATTAGACAACAAGATTACAGATTAAGAGCCTTTGCAGATGATTTGGTTATTACTTTATCTCAACCTACAGAGTCGGCTTCATACATATTGGATATAATTGATCAATATGGGAAAGTATCAGGATTTAAAGTTAATTCACATAAGACAAAGATGATAGTTAAAAATATGACTACATTTGAAAGAGACAAACTAGCAAGATTAACAGATTTTGAAATAGTTAAAAAGGTTAAATATCTAGGGGTATACATAGCAGCTTCAAATACAAAATTATACAAAAACAATTATGAGGTACTTTGGCAGAAGGTACAGAAGGATATGGAAAATTGGAAAAAATTACAGCTGTCTTTATTGGGAAGAATTGCAGCAATTAAAATGAATGTTTTACCAAGATTTTTATTTCTGTTCCAAATGATACCTGTGCTTAAGAAAGATGAAAATTTGAGAGAATGGCAGAAAGGTGTTAATACTTTTATTTGGGCTGGGAAAAAACCCAGAATAAAAATGAAAATTATACAAGATACACGGGAAAGAGGGGGTCTTAAAATGCCTAATTTAAGATTATATTATGAAGCAGCGGTTTTATCACAAATCAGTGATTGGTTTAACTTAACTGAGGGGAGAATTTTGAACTTAGAAGGTTATGACTTGTTATATGGATGGCATGCCTATTTGTTATATGATAAAAAAGTGGATAAAGTATTTAAGGTTCATATATTAAGAAATGCTTTGTTAAGGGTTTGGAAAAAATATCAATATAAGCTAAATTATAAGATACCTTTATGGGCAAATCCTAGACATGCAATAGAAAATATAAGTATAGAACAAAAACAGGAGGTGATTACTTATAAAGAGCTTCTTATTATGGAAAGGGGGGTAATGTATTTGAAATCTTTAGATACACTGAGAGAAGAAGGTATAATTTATACATGGTTTCAGTATGGTCAACTTCAAGCTAGATGGAAGGAAGATCAAAAAACCGGCTTTGTGCAAAATGAGGAGAATTTGGTTAAACAAATTAGAGATCAAAAACAAATGCATATTAAAAGGTTGTATAGTGCTTTATTGGAAATAGACTCTGAGACTGAATTAGTTAAAGACTGTATGATTAAATGGGCACAAAATTTTCAAGAGCCAGTAATGATGGAAACTTGGGAAAAGATTTGGATTAGAAATGTGAAATTTACACAAGCACAAAATTTAAGAGAAAATTTTTATAAAATGTTTTATAGATGGCACTTAGATCCTAAAAAAATATCATGTATGTATTCTAATGTGCAAGCTAAATGTTGGAGATGTGACTGTGATGATGCAACTTATTATCATATATGGTGGACTTGTAGAGAAATCAAAGCATTTTGGATAAAGATTTGGTGGGTGATGCAGAATATTCTTAAAAAGAGATTGAAATTTACTCCACAGTTGTTCTTACTGGGTATAACTATGGATTGTACAGTTGCAGAGACTAAATTGATTTTGAACTTGATAACAGCAGCAAGATTGCTGGTAGCACAACATTGGAAGAAGGACTTTTTGCCTACTATTGAAGAATGGATATTGAAAGTAACTAATTTAGCTGAAATGGCTAAAATTTCAGCATATTTGAAGGATCACACACAAGAAAGGTACATACAGGACTGGAGAAGATGGATTGATTATATACAAAATAAGTACCAGACCAAAAAATATCAAATAGCTTATGAATGATTTTTCTTATTTGTATAAGTGTTATATAAGTGATATTAGATGTATTATGTTTAAGAAATAGGATTTTACATATGAGGGGTTAAGAAATTTTTTTTTTATAGGGGTGTTAGTTTATTGATTGGTTATGCAATTTAGATTATTGTTAAAGATCAATAGAAATACCTTGTGTTCTGCTCTGGGAAGTCGGGGAGGGGGAGGGGGGTTGGGGGGGTTGGGGGGGTTGTGGGGAAAATCTGTTTGTTTTTTAAAACTTTTTCAATAAAAAAAAAAAAGACTTAGATCCATGATGGGCAGGCTCCATTATGGTCATAACTTGAGGACTGCATACCTGCAATTGTTGTTTTGGCTGTTTTCTCTACTTCTAACTGGATAAATTGGATAACCGCTGAGAAAGAGGAAGTTCTGGAGAGTTATTGGGTGAGGAAGTTATTGGGTGACTGTCACCTAAGGGCTGTAGGCATAGAAAGAAAAAGGCTGTGTATAAGGACCTTTTTGATGGCTAAACTATCAAATAATATGCAGAAAAAGACCTGAGCTGTCAATGCCATGAAGTGCTTTTAAAGGGACATGCTGGCCTAAATGAATGGGCACAGTACAGGCCCTATGAAACATAAAGCTGTGCCTTCTCACAATGCTCATTACTTAGTCTTCAGCATCTGCTTCTGGAGCTCACTTTTCCAGAGGTAGAGCAAGCCCTTACAAAGCACTCTGAAGTGTTCAGGTATAAGGTAATAAGACCAGGTATTGTCTGTTTCTGAAAGCAGAGAGGCATTCTACTCAATTTGATTTTGTGCACTTGTTTGTTTTGGCCATGAGACCCCAAAGGGCGATATATGGCTGCCTCTGGACATTGTCACCTATTTAGCTCTGTCCAGGGACCGCGTGTAGTTTAAGGAATGCTACGGATATGGGCGATTAAGCTCTCCTCTCTGGTTCCCTAGAAGAGCTGCATGAAGCAACATCAGAGGCGATTGCTTGGATAGCTGAATTGGACATCCAGTTATGAGGCCACTGTGATACCTTTGTAGAAGGTTTACTTAAAGTTAGGTAGACTGTGTATATACGTTTACTTCTCTTCTGTCATGTTGTCTTCATACGCTAAAAAATTCTACTCAATCACCTGAAGGCAAGTTCTATGCACTTTATAGGTGGAACTGAACTGAATTTTCATTAAATATAAAAAGGTTATTTTACAATAAAACCTCAAAACATTAACACTAAAGAACTCAAGGCAGAACTCTATTAGGAAATGCATTTACTGTCCAGCTGCCCTTTGTAATAGTCACTCTGAATCATCCTATCTCTGAGCAAGGTCACATGTCACTTTCCTGAAGGATCTTGAGCAGCATTGGCAACCCATATTTCTACATCGGGTGGTGCAGTGGTGGTATTCAACCAGTTCTATCCAGTTTGGGTGAACTGGTAGCGGCTGCTGTGGGAGGCTCCGCCCACCCGCCTGGATGTCATCACGGCCCTTTTTGATGCTCTGTGCATGCACGAAAGGCTCTGCGCATGCATGGAAGTGGTGCGTGCGCTCACATTTGCGAACCGGTAGTGAAGATAAGTGAATGCCCCCCCCTGGGTTGGTGGTTTGGTGCTTTTGAGGAAAAGCTAGAACTGCTGATATCTTTGAGGAGGTGATCAAGTCATAGTTTCTCCCCAAAGTTGAAAACCAAACGCCTTGGTCATTTCAATAATGGAAGCATTATTGGGCAGTGCTATGGAAATAATATAGTGTTTTGAAACATGTAGAGTGTGAATAGTGTCCATCTGAATTTTTTTTTTTTTACCGTAACTACATCTTTTTGCAGGATGGCATGGCTTCCCTCTGTAACTGCCATGTGATCTTAGGACAGACACAGCTGCTTTAAAAAGTTGATCATGAGTTCCGTCCCTTATAAGCTCTGAGCCACTGTTGAGAAATCAAAACTGCACAATCTAAAGAAGTACATCTCCTTTTATTTATTAAACTAAAAGAAATAATAATAATAATAAAAAAACCTGGCCAAATACTGTAAAAGCTTGATGACAGGTGGCACTTATTTCAAGATCCAGTTCCCAGTATGCCAGCTGGATGAGGGCTCTATTTTTGGAAGGGTTTTTGTTGCGCTACTGTTACACATAGAATAACTGGCCTTCAATTATGTTCCACGCAGTCAGGACAAAGAAAAAGCAACAGACTGTGAGCTTGTGAGATCATGGAGTGCGACCATTAGTTACATCCAACTAAAACAAAAAGGAGTAGCTGAGGGAATGGCAACATCTCAGTGAGAAGGCTTTGTCTCGTGTACCAAATAGACTTGTAGCTCCAGGAGGAAAATGAGGACTGCAATCATTCTCTCTGGAAATTTTGCCAAAAAAAGAAGAAAAAGCAAAAAAGCAGAACAACAATAATGAAATTTGATGTAATTTAGAAAAAAACAAGTAAGCAAAAACAACTTTCCTTTCTTACTGGAAAGGAAAAAGCAAGTTGGAACACTTTGGGTTTAGAGCATTTCTGACTTGGAGCTTTTATGATAGATTTTTCACAGACACTGGAAGCAGGAGAGAGATCACGATCACAGGGCGTAGAGTGAATGATTTCATCTAGATTCTATTTCACTTTTCAAAGAGAGCACAACACCTTGGCTCTCTTCCAGATCCCAGACAAGACTGTCCAAGGAAACCATGAAAAAAAAAAAACCACCACAAATTTGGGTGCAGATGGTATAAAGAAAGTGGTTTTTCAGGTTTTGTTTCTGATGGTTTCATCTTCTTTGTTCTTTGCTCTTTTTGAGCTCAAAAGAATGATGAAATCATGAAACAGAATGGGAAGAAAGGGAATGAAAGAAAGAAGGTACCAGGAAATGTCTCTGTATGTGTCTGTGTGAAAAGCTCCATAGTGGGAAAAAAAATGCATGAGGTCATCTAAGAAGAAAAGGAGTAGTCTGTATACTTTTAGACTTCACTTTTAAAATTCTGCTAACAAGGGTTTGGTTATAGCTCCGGGAGTCCAAAGAAACATTTGAATTTCACCCTTGTCAGCTTATTTGAAAAAGAAAATGTTGGCATGGAATCCCAACCCTGCAAAATGAGAGCTCCCAAGCTGTTCATGTGTCCCATAGATATGCTCACATCTCTTAACAATCCTCCATATGTAATCAAATTAGAAAAGGTTGTAGCAAATCTGGCACAATCAATCTCAAATAAATAACAGATAGGTTTCTGAATGTAAAACAGAAGGAACTATTCTTAAGTCCATAGAAATGAACTGTTTCTATTTTTTTTTAATAGGCAGAGGGCACAAAGCACCCAATATTTACTTTGCTTTTATTACAATATCATTCCTGCATCGCATTCCATGTCATTTATGGGAACTGAAAATTCTTAAACATAATGGGCGCGAAAGGATATAATATTCGATCAGTATAAGAAGTTTGCAATAGAAAGGAAAAGCAATCAGGGGTTCTTATTGCTCTCTGAGTTTGATTGTCTAGCACTGATGATGTTACCTAGTTTAGATAACGTCTTCAAGGAAACAACCAAGCTCGGAGAGCACCAAGGACCCCTTATTTCAATCCTGAGCTACAAATATTCTCTTTTATTGGAAAAATCATTCCTGGTACTAGAATCTACTAGTGATAGATTTCTCTCAAGCCATTAATTGAAATAATTACACATGTGCAGTGGTGGGATTTTTTTTTACTACCGGTTCTGTGGGTGTGGCTTGGTGGGCGTGGCAGGGGAAGGATACTGTAAAATCTCCATTCCCTCCCCACTCCAGGGGAAGGTTACTGCAAAATCCCCATTTCCTCCCAATCAGCTGGGACTCAGGAGGCAGAGAATAGATGGGGGCTAGTCAGAGGCGGTATTTACCGATTCTCCGAACTACTCAAAATTTCCGCTAGCGGTCAAGAGTGGGTTTCAAAACTCATTGCTACCAGTTTGCTTGTTGGTGCATGCACGCTCTGCGCATTCAGAGAAGCATCTGGGCGGGTGGACGGAGCCTCCCACCGCCACTGCTACCAGTTTGCCTGAAATGGGGTGAACCGGTAGCAACCCACCACTGCTACCAGTTCTTCAGAACTGGTCAGAACCTGCTGAATACCACCTCTGATCATGTGAACCTCCTTAGGACAGAACCACCATTACCCTGTATATGGGTTGATTAATATTACATTGAGTAGAACTGGGAAAGAGAATTCTCCCCAGGTGGGTCCAAGGCATGGTGAATGCATGAGGGAGAAGGGTAAGTGGCTTTGCGAGAGGTTCACTCACTCCTGAAGAAATCTTTATTATTTATTTATTTATTTATTTATTTATTTATTTATTTATTTATTTATTTATTGAATTTCTATACCGCCCTTCTCCCGAAGGACTCAGGGCGGTGAACAGATTAAAATTTCATATACATATAATAATTTTTTTTTTTTTTTTACAAACAGTAAATAATAAATTGAGTCAACTTGGTGTATCTGCTAAGACCTTGGCATAGAATTTAGATGTTTATGCTAGCTCTGCTTATTGAAACAGAAAGGTCTTCAGGGCACGTCGGAAAGTGCGAAGATCTGGGATTATTCGTATTCCAGGGGGTATTTTGTTCCAAAGAGTAGGTGCCCCCACAGAGAAGGCTCTCTCCCTTGGAAGTACTAGACGACATTGTTTTAATGATGGTACTATGAGTAGGCCTACTCTGTGAGAGCGTATTGGTTGGTGGGAGGTTATCGGTTGCAGCAGGTAGTCTCGTAAGTACTCAGGTCCTAAGCCATGGAGCACTTTAAAGGTAAGAACCAACACCCTGAAGCGCACTCGGAAGGCCACCAGAAGCCAGTGTAGCTCGCGTAGAAGAGGTGTTACATGTGAGCGCCATGTTGCTCCCATAATTACTTGCACAGCTGCATTCTGGACCAGTTGGAGCTTCCGGGTGCACTTCAAGGGGAGCCCCATGTAGAGAGCATTGCAGTAGTCAAGTCGGGAAATGATGAGGGCTTGAGTGACTGTGCGTAATGAGTCCCAGTCTAGAAAGGGACGCAATTGGCGAATCAGGTGAACCTGATAGAAAGCTCCTCTGGCCACGGCTGTTATATGATCTTCTAAAGACAGTTGTGCATCCAGGAGGATGCCTAAATTGCGAGCTTTCTCTGCGGGGGTCAATGACTCGTCCCCAATAGTTAGTGATGGGACTAACTGGCTGTACCGGGATGCCGGCAGCCACAGCCGCTCAGTCTTGGAAGGGTTGAGTTGAAGCCTGTTTCTCCCCATCCTGACCCGTACGGCCTCAAGGCACTGGGACATCACTTCAAGGACATCATTGGGGTGGTTTGTGGTGGAGATGTACAGCTGAGTGTCATCAGCATACAGATGACATCGCACCCCAAAACCATGGATGATCTCCCCCAAAGGCTTCACATAAATGTTAAACAGGAGAGGCGAGAGAGCGACCCCCGCAAGTAAGGGGCCTAGAGGTCGATCTCTGTCCACCTGTGAACACTGACTGTGACCTGTCAGAGAGGTAGGACGAGAACCACCGTAATACGGTGCCTCCCACTTCCAGCCCCTCCAACCGGTGCAGCATGATACCATGATCAATGGCTTCAAAAGCCGCTGAGAGATCTAATAGAACCAGGATAGAGGAACATCCCTTATCCCGAGCCCTCCAGAGATCATCAACCAATGCGACCAATGCTGTTTCTGTGCTGTATCCAGGCCTGAAGCTGGACTGAGTCTAGATAGACAGCTTCATCCAGGTACTGTGGGAGCTGTCGTGCCACCACACTTTCGACAACCTTCGCTAAAAAGCGAAGGTTGGAGACTGGATGGTAGTTTGTTAAAACAGCCGGATCCAGAGAGGGCTTCTTAAGGAGGGGTCTCACTACCGCCTCTTTCAAGGTGGGAGGTAAGAATCCCTTGCTCAGAGAAGCGTTAATGATTCTCTGGAGCCAGCTACATGTAACCTCCCGGGTAGCCAGCACTAGCCAGGAAGGGCACGGGTCCAATAATCATGTGGTTGCATTCAGCTTCCCCAGTAACCTGCCCACAGGATACTGTGACTCCTCAGGAGTCACAGTATCAAACTCATCCCAGATAATGTCCTCAAGATCTGCCCTTATCATTTCATCCAAATTAACCCAGTTAGAGTCCAAGCCTTCCCGAATCTAAGCGATTTTATTGTGCAGATATTGTGCAAAATCCTCAGCTCATCCTTGCAGAGGGTCTTCCCGGGCTCTCAGCTAGAGTAGGTCTTAATATAAGATCTCACTAGTGTTCGGTCGGATTCGGAATGGCTGGTCCTCCAACTGCTCTCTAGGTGTCTTTTCCGGTGATTCATCCCCCTCAGCTCATCAGAGAACCAAGGAGCTGGGTAGGTTCGACACCAGATCAGAGGCCACAAAGGCACGACCCAGTCTAAAGCACCAGCGGCCATCCTATCCCAGAACGCCACTAGGTCTTCAGCATAGTCATAAGCCAAGGTCTCAGGAAATGGCCCAAGCTCCATCCGGAACTTATCAGGATCCATCAGGCACCTGGGGTGGAACCATTTAATTGATTCCGCCTCCCTGCGGTGGGTTGTAGCGGTCAGAAGGTCAAGCTTAAGGAGAGAATGGTCTGACTATGACAAGGGTTCGATTACTATATCCCCTATATCTAGACCATTCAGCCAGTGGTCAGAGATAAAGATTAAACCCAGAGTGTGTCCCCCCATGTGAGTAGGGCCATGAACTAATTGGGTCAGGTCCATGGCCGTCATGGAAGCCATAAACTCCCGAGCCCCTTCAGACATTTCACCAATGGATGGAGGTTGAAATCTCCCATAACCAGTAGCTTAGGAGTCTCAACTGCCACCTCGGCTATTACATTGAGGAGCTCAGGCAGGGCTGCTGATACGTGGCAGGGAGCCAGGTACACAATCAACAGGCCCATCTGTAACCCATAACCCCATTTCACGAGGAGGGACTCACATCCGGTTGTCTGAGGGACAGTGACTTCCCTAGGGTACTTCCTTTATGTTCTTTTCCCACATCCAGAAGATTTTGCCAGCAGTTCCTCAATTATAATACTCCTTCTGGAGGAGGGATCTTGAGACAAGCTTACTTATTACTTTTACTCATTTTCAGTTGGGTGCTGGCCTGATTTAGAACAGAATCTGTCATAGTCACGCTGATAGATGACCCCTTGTCTAGATTATCTTGTGTGAACTTTAAAAAGCTTTGAGAATCATCATCTGGTGGTCTACAGAACTCTTTCAGGTCTGGGAGCACTGTCTGTCTCTATTATCTGAAAGAAACGTGGAGTAACTGTGCCTCTACTCAAATGCTATGAGGTACTATCAAGCACTATTTAGTCCCTAGTGCTATTTAAACTTTCATATTGAATATCTGGAGTTTTTTGATCAAACTATTTGCAACTGGATGTCACTGACATGCAGACAATATTGAATTCTATCTTTTTGA